>NC_091474.1:121984568-122630023 GCF_036971445.1 Narcine bancroftii
AGGGAATCAGAGGCCGGGAATCAGAGGCCGGAATCAGATGCTGGGAATCAGAGGCCTGGAATCAGAGGCGGGGAATCAGAGGCAGGGAATCAGATGCGGGGAATCAGAGCTGGGGAATCAGAGGCGGGGAATCAGAGTTGGGGCATCAGAGGTGGGGAATTAGATATAGGGAAACAGAGGTGGGGAATCAGAGGCGGGGAAACAGAGGCGGGGAATCAGATATGGGGAATCAGAGGTGGGGAATCAGAGGCAGGGAATCAGATGTGCGGAATCAGAGATGGGGAATAAGAGGCAGGGAATCAGAATCAGAAGCGGGGAATCAGAGGCCGGGAATCAGAGGCCGGGAATCAGATGCTGGGAATAAGAGGCCGGGAATCAGAGGTGGGGAATCAGATATGGGGAATCAGAGGTGGCGAATCAAAGGCGGTGAATCAGAGATGGGGAATCAGAGGCGGGGAATCAGAGGTTGTGAATCAGAGATGGGGAATCAAGGCGGGGAATCAGAGGCAGGGAATCAGATGCGGGGAATCAGAGGCGGGGAATCAGAGCTGGGGAATCAGAGGCGGGGAATCAGAGGCGGGGAATCAGAGCTGGCGAATCAGAGGCTGGGAATCAGAGGTGGGCAATCAGAGGCGGGGAATCAGATATGGGGAATCAGAGGCGGGGAATCAGAGGCGGGGAAACAGAGGCGGGGAATCAAATATAGGGAATCAGAGGTGGGGAATCAGAGGTTGTGAATCAGAGATGGGGAATCAAGGCGGGGAATCAGAGGCAGGGAATCAGACGCGGGGAATCAGAGGCGGGGATTCAGAGCTGGGGAATCAGAGGCGGGGAATCAGAGTTGGGGAATCAGAGGCAGGGAATCAGATATGGGGAATCAGAGGCGGGGAATCAGAGGCGGGGAAACAGAGGCGGGGAATCAGATGTGGGGAATCAGAGGTGGGGAATCAGGGGCAGGAAATCAGTGGCAGGGAATCAGAGGCAGGGAATCAGAGGCGGGGAATCAAAGGCAGGGAATCAGACACGGGGAATCAGAGGCGGGGAATCAGAGATGGGGAATCAGAGGCGGGGAATCAGAGGCAGGGAATCGGATGCCGGGAATCAGAGTCGGGGAATCAGAGCTGGGGAATCAGAGGCGGGGAATCAGAGTTGGGGAATCAGAGGCGGGGAATCAGATATGGGGAAATAGAGGCGGGGAATCAGATATGGGGAATCAGAGGTGTGGAATCAGAGGTTGGGAATCAGAGGCAGGGAATCAGAGTCGGGGAAACAGAGGCGGGGAATCAGATATGGGGAATCAGAGGTGGCGAATCAAAGGCGGTGAATCAGAGATGGGGAATCAGGGCAGGGAATCAGAGGCAGGGAATCAAACACAGGGAATCAGAACTGGGGAATCAGAGGCGGGGAATCAGAGTTGGGAATCAGAGGCGGGGAATCAGAGGCGGGGAAACAGAGGCAGGGAATCAGATATGGGGAATCAGAGGCAGGGAATCAGAATCAGAAGAAGGGAATCAGAGGCCGGGAATCAGAGGCCGGAATCAGATGCTGGGAATCAGAGGCCTGGAATCAGAGGCGGGGAATCAGAGGCAGGGAATCAGATGCGGGGAATCAGAGGCGGGGAATCAGAGCTGGGGAATCAGAGGCGGGGTATTAGAGTTGGGGAATCAGAGGCGGGGAATCAGATATGGGGAAACAGAGGTGGGGAATCAGAGGCGGGGAAACAGAGGCAGGGAATCAGATATGGGGAATCAGAGGTGGGGCATCAGAGGTTGTGAATCACAGATGGGGAATCAGAGGCGGGGAATCAGAGGAAGGGAATCAGACGCGGGGAATCAGAGGCAGGGATTCAGAGCTGGGGAATCAGAAGCGGGGAATCAGAGTTGGGGAATCAGAGGCGGGGAATCAGATATGGGGAATCAGAGGCAGGGAATCAGAGGCGGGGAATCAGAGGCAGGGAATCAGACGCGGGGAATCTGAGGCGGGGAATCAGAGCTGGGGAATCAGAGGTGGGGTATCAGAGTTGGGGAATCAGAGGCAGGGAATTGGATTTGCGGAATCAGAGAGGGGGAATCAGAGGTGGGGAATCAGAGGCGGTGAATCAGAGATGGGGAATCAGAGGCGGGGAATCAGAGGCAGGAAATCAGACACGGGGATTCAGAGGCTGGGAATCAGACGGGGGGAATCAAAGGTGGGGAATCAGAGCTGGGGAATCTGAGGCAGGGAATCAGAGTTGGGGATTCAGAGGCGGGGAATCAGATATGGGGAAACAGAGGCGGGGAATCAGAGGCGGGCAAACAGAGGCGGGGAATTAGATATGGGGAATCAGAGGTAGGGAATCAGAGGTGGTGAATCAGTGATGGGGAATCACAGGCGGGGAATCAGAGGCAGGGAATAGGACGCGGGGAATCAGAGGCAGGGAATCAGAGCTGGGGAATCAGAGGAGGGGATTCATAGTTGGGAATCAGAGGCGGGAATCAGATATGGGGAAACAGAGGCGGGGAATCAGAGGCGGTGAAACAGAGGCGGGGAATCAGATATGGGGAATCGGATGCAGGGAATCAGAGGCGGGGAATCAGAGCTGGGGAATCAGAGGCGGGGAATCAGAGTTGGGGCATCAGAGGTGGGGAATTAGATATAGGGAAACAGAGGCGGGGAATCAGAGGCGGGGAAACAGAGGCGGGGAATCAGATATGGGGAATCAGAGGTGGGGAATCAGAGGCAGGGAATCAGATGTGCGGAATCAGAGATGGGGAATAAGAGGCAGGGAATCAGAATCAGAAGCGGGGATTCAGAGGCCGGGAATCAGAGGCCGGGAATCAGATGCTGGGAATAAGAGGCTGGGAATCAGAGGTGGGGAATCAGATATGGGGAATCTGAGGTGGCGAATCAAAGGCGGTGAATCAGAGATGGGGAATCAGAGGCGGGGAATCTGAGGCAGGGAATCAGATGCGGGGAATCAGAGGCGGGGAATCAGAGCTGGCGAATCAGAGGCTGGGAATCAAAGGTGGGCAATCAGAGGCGGGGAATCAGATATGGGGAATCAGAGGCGGGGAATCAGAGGCGGGGAAACAGAGGCGGGGAATCAAATATAGGGAATCAGAGGTGGGGAATCAGAGGTTGTGAATCAGAGATGGGGAATCAAGGCGGGGAATCAGAGGCAGGGAATCAGACGCGGGGAATCAGAGGCGGGGATTCAGAGCTGGGGAATCAGAGGCGGGGAATCAGAGTTGGGGAATCAGAGGCAGGGAATCAGATATGGGGAATCAGAGGCGGGGAATCAGAGGCGGGGAAACAGAGGCGGGGAATCAGATGTGGGGAATCAGAGGTGGGGAATCAGGGGCAGGGAATCAGTGGCAGGGAATCAGAGGCGGGGAATCAGAGGCGGGGAATCAAAGGCAGGGAATCAGACACGGGGAATCAGAGGCGGGGAATCAGAGATGGGGAATCAGAGGCGGGGAATCAGAGGCAGGGAATCGGATGCCGGGAATCAGAGTCGGGGAATCAGAGCTGGGGAATCAGAGGCGGGGAATCAGAGATGGGGAATCAGAGGCGGGGAATCAGATATGGGGAAATAGAGGCGGGGAATCAGATATGGGGAATCAGAGGTGTGGAATCAGAGGTTGGGAATCAGAGGCAGGGAATCAGAGTCGGGGAAACAGAGGCGGGGAATCAGATATGGGGAATCAGAGGTGGCGAATCAAAGGCGGTGAAACAGAGATGGGGAATCAGGGCAGGGAATCAGAGGCAGGGAATCAAACACGGGGAATCAGAGCTGGGGAATCAGATGCGGGGAATCAGAGTTGGGAATCAGAGGCGGGGAATCTGAGGCGGGGAAACAGAGGCGGGGAATCAGATATGGGGAATCAGAGGTGGGGAATCCGAGGTTGGGAATCAGAGGCAGGGAATCAGAGGCGGAAAATCAGAGGCGGGGAATCAGAGGAAGGGAATCAGATGTGTGGAATCGGAGATGGGGAATCAGAGGTGGGGAATCAGAGGCAGGGAATGAGATGTGCGGAATCAGAGATGGGGAATCAGAGGCAGGGAATCAGAATCAGAAGAAGGGAATCAGAGGCCGGGAATCAGAGGCCGGAATCAGATGCTGGGAATCAGAGGCCTGGAATCAGAGGCGGGGAATCAGAGGCAGGGAATCAGATGCGGGGAATCAGAGGCGGGGAATCAGAGCTGGGGAATCAGAGGCGGGGTATTAGAGTTGGGGAATCAGAGGCGGGGAATCAGATATGGGGAAACAGAGGTGGGGAATCAGAGGCGGGGAAACAGAGGCAGGGAATCAGATATGGGGAATTAGAGGTGGGGCATCAGAAGTTGTGAATCACAGATGGGGAATCAGAGGCGGGGAATCAGAGGCAGGGAATCAGACGCGGGGAATCAGAGGCGGGGATTCAGAGCTGGGGAATCAGAAGCGGGGAATCAGAGTTGGGGAATCAGAGGCGGGGAATCAGATATGGGGAATCAGAGGCAGGGAATCAGAGGCGGGGAATCAGAGGCAGGGAATCAGACGCGGGGAATCTGAGGCGGGGAATCAGAGCTGGGGAATCAGAGGTGGGGAATCAGAGTTGGGGAATCAGAGGCAGGGAATTGGATGTGCGGAATCAGAGAGGGGGAATCAGAGGTGGGGAATCAGAGGCGGTGAATCAGAGATGGGGAATCAGAGGCGGGGAATCAGAGGCAGGAAATCAGACACGGGGATTCAGAGGCTGGGAATCAGACGGGGGGAATCAAAGGCGGGGAATCAGAGCTGGGGAATCTGAGGCAGGGAATCAGAGTTGGGGATTCAGAGGCGGGGAATCAGATATGGGGAAACAGAGGCGGGGAATCAGAGGCGGGCAAACAGAGGCGGGGAATTAGATATGGGGAATCAGAGGTAGGGAATCAGAGGTGGTGAATCAGTGATGGGGAATCACAGGCGGGGAATCAGAGGCAGGGAATAGGACGCGGGGAATCAGAGGCAGGGAATCAGAGCTGGGGAATCAGAGGAGGGGATTCATAGTTGGGAATCAGAGGCGGGAATCAGATATGGGGAAACAGAGGCGGGGAATCAGAGGCGGTGAAACAGAGGCGGGGAATCAGATATGGGGAATCGGATGCAGGGAATCAGAGGCGGGGAATCAGAGCTGGGGAATCAGAGGTGGGGAATCAGAGTTGGGGCATCAGAGGTGGGGAATTAGATATAGGGAAACAGAGGTGGGGAATCAGAGGCGGGGAAACAGAGGCGGGGAATCAGATATGGGGAATCAGAGGTGGGGAATCAGAGGCAGGGAATCAGATGTGCGGAATCAGACATGGGGAATAAGAGGCAGGGAATCAGAATCAGAAGCGGGGAATCAGAGGCCGGGAATCAGAGGCCGGGAATCAGATGCTGGGAATAAGAGGCCGGGAATCAGAGGTGGGGAATCAGATATGGGGAATCAGAGGTGGCGAATCAAAGGCGGTGAATCAGAGATGGGGAATCAGAGGCGGGGAATCAGAGGCAGGGAATCAGATGCGGGGAATCAGAGGCGGGGAATCAGAGCTGGCGAATCAGAGGCTGGGAATCAGAGGTGGGCAATCAGAGGCGGGGAATCAGATATGGGGAATCAGAGGCGGGGAATCAGAGGCGGGGAAACAGAGGCGGGGAATCAAATATAGGGAATCAGAGGTGGGGAATCAGAGGTTGTGAATCAGAGATGGGGAATCAAGGCGGGGAATCAGAGGCAGGGAATCAGACGCGGGGAATCAGAGGCGGGGATTCAGAGCTGGGGAATCAGAGGCGGGGAATCAGAGTTGGGGAATCAGAGGCAGGGAATCAGATATGGGGAATCAGAGGCGGGGAATCAGAGGCGGGGAAACAGAGGAGGGGAATCAGATGTGGGGAATCAGAGGTGGGGAATCAGGGGCAGGAAATCAGTGGCAGGGAATCAGAGGCGGGGAATCAGAGGCGGGGAATCAAAGGCAGGGAATCAGACACGGGGAATCAGAGGCGGGGAATCAGAGATGGGGAATCAGAGGCGGGGAATCAGAGGCAGGGAATCGGATGCCGGGAATCAGAGTCGGGGAATCAGAGCTGGGGAATCAGAGGCGGGGAATCAGAGTTGGGGAATCAGAGGCGGGGAATCAGATATGGGGAAATAGAGGCGGGGAATCAGATATGGGGAATCAGAGGTGTGGAATCAGAGGTTGGGAATCAGAGGCAGGGAATCAGAGTCGGGGAAACAGAGGCGGGGAATCAGATATGGGGAATCAGAGGTGGCGAATCAAAGGCGGTGAATCAGAGATGGGGAATCAGGGCAGGGAATCAGAGGCAGGGAATCAAACACAGGGAATCAGAGCTGGGGAATCAGAGGCGGGGAATCAGAGTTGGGAATCAGAGGCGGGGAATCAGAGGCGGGGAAACAGAGGCAGGGAATCAGATATGGGGAATCAGAGGCAGGGAATCAGAATCAAAAGAAGGGAATCAGAGGCCGGGAATCAGAGGCCGGAATCAGATGCTGGGAATCAGAGGCCTGGAATCAGAGGCGGGGAATCAGAGGCAGGGAATCAGATGCGGGGAATCAGAGGCGGGGAATCAGAGCTGGGGAATCAGAGGCGGGGTATTAGAGTTGGGGAATCAGAGGCGGGGAATCAGATATGGGGAAACAGAGGTGGGGAATCAGAGGCGGGGAAACAGAGGCAGGGAATCAGATATGGGGAATCAGAGGTGGGGCATCAGAGGTTGTGAATCACAGATGGGGAATCAGAGGCGGGGAATCAGAGGCAGGGAATAGGACGCGGGGAATCAGAGGCAGGGAATCAGAGCTGGGGAATCAGAGGAGGGGATTCATAGTTGGGAATCAGAGGCGGGAATCAGATATGGGGAAACAGAGGCGGGGAATCAGAGGCGGTGAAACAGAGGCGGGGAATCAGATATGGGGAATCGGATGCAGGGAATCAGAGGCGGGGAATCAGAGCTGGGGAATCAGAGGCGGGGAATCAGAGTTGGGGCATCAGAGGTGGGGAATTAGATATAGGGAAACAGAGGTGGGGAATCAGAGGCGGGGAAACAGAGGCGGGGAATCAGATATGGGGAATCAGAGGTGGGGAATCAGAGGCAGGGAATCAGATGTGCGGAATCAGAGATGGGGAATAAGAGGCAGGGAATCAGAATCAGAAGCGGGGAATCAGAGGCCGGGAATCAGAGGCCGGGAATCAGATGCTGGGAATAAGAGGCCGGGAATCAGAGGTGGGGAATCAGATATGGGGAATCAGAGGTGGCGAATCAAAGGCGGTGAATCAGAGATGGGGAATCAGAGGCGGGGAATCAGAGGTTGTGAATCAGAGATGGGGAATCAAGGCGGGGAATCAGAGGCAGGGAATCAGATGCGGGGAATCAGAGGCGGGGAATCAGAGCTGGGGAATCAGAGGCGGGGAATCAGAGGCGGGGAATCAGAGCTGGCGAATCAGAGGCTGGGAATCAGAGGTGGGCAATCAGAGGCGGGGAATCAGATATGGGGAATCAGAGGCGGGGAATCAGAGGCGGGGAAACAGAGGCGGGGAATCAAATATAGGGAATCAGAGGTGGGGAATCAGAGGTTGTGAATCAGAGATGGGGAATCAAGGCGGGGAATCAGAGGCAGGGAATCAGACGCGGGGAATCAGAGGCGGGGATTCAGAGCTGGGGAATCAGAGGCGGGAATCAGAGTTGGGGAATCAGAGGCAGGGAATCAGATATGGGGAATCAGAGGCGGGGAATCAGAGGCGGGGAAACAGAGGCGGGGAATCAGATGTGGGGAATCAGAGGTGGGGAATCAGGGGCAGGAAATCAGTGGCAGGGAATCAGAGGCGGGGAATCAGAGGCGGGGAATCAAAGGCAGGGAATCAGACACGGGGAATCAGAGGCGGGGAATCAGAGATGGGGAATCAGAGGCGGGGAATCAGAGGCAGGGAATCGGATGCCGGGAATCAGAGTCGGGGAATCAGAGCTGGGGAATCAGAGGCGGGGAATCAGAGTTGGGGAATCAGAGGCGGGGAATCAGATATGGGGAAATAGAGGCGGGGAATCAGATATGGGGAATCAGAGGTGTGGAATCAGAGGTTGGGAATCAGAGGCAGGGAATCAGAGTCGGGGAAACAGAGGCGGGGAATCAGATATGGGGAATCAGAGGTGGCGAATCAAAGGCGGTGAATCAGAGATGGGGAATCAGGGCAGGGCATCAGAGGCAGGGAATCAAACACAGGGAATCAGAACTGGGGAATCAGAGGCGGGGAATCAGGGTTGGGAATCAGAGGCGGGGAATCAGAGGCGGGGAAACAGAGGCAGGGAATCAGAGGCCGGAATCAGATGCTGGGAATCAGAGGCCTGGAATCAGAGGCGGGGAATCAGAGGCAGGGAATCAGATGCGGGGAATCAGAGGCGGGGAATCAGAGCTGGGGAATCAGAGGCGGGGTATTAGAGTTGGGGAATCAGAGGCGGGGAATCAGATATGGGGAAACAGAGGTGGGGAATCAGAGGCGGGGAAACAGAGGCAGGGAATCAGATATGGGGAATCAGAGGTGGGGCATCAGAGGTTGTGAATCACAGATGGGGAATCAGAGGCGGGGAATCAGAGGCAGGGAATCAGACGCGGGGAATCAGAGGCGGGGATTCAGAGCTGGGGAATCAGAAGCGGGGAATCAGAGTTGGGGAATCAGAGGCGGGGAATCAGATATGGGGAATCAGAGGCAGGGAATCAGAGGCGGGGAATCAGAGGCAGGGAATCAGACGCGGGGAATCTGAGGCGGGGAATCAGAGCTGGGGAATCAGAGGTGGGGAATCAGAGTTGGGGAATCAGAGGCAGGGAATTGGATTTGCGGAATCAGAGAGGGGGAATCAGAGGTGGGGAATCAGAGGCGGTGAATCAGAGATGGGGAATCAGAGGCGGGGAATCAGAGGCAGGAAATCAGACACGGGGATTCAGAGGTTGGGAATCAGACGGGGGGAATCAAAGGTGGGGAATCAGAGCTGGGGAATCTGAGGCAGGGAATCAGAGTTGGGGATTCAGAGGCGGGGATTCAGATATGGGGAAACAGAGGCGGGGAATCAGAGGCGGGGAATCAGAGGCAGGGAATCAGACGCGGGGAATCAGAGGCGGGGATTCAGAGCTGGGGAATCAGAAGCGGGGAATCAGAGTTGGGGAATCAGAGGCGGGGAATCAGATATGGGGAATCAGAGGCAGGGAATCAGAGGCGGGGAATCAGAGGCAGGGAATCAGACGCGGGGAATCTGAGGCGGGGAATCAGAGCTGGGGAATCAGAGGTGGGGAATCAGAGTTGGGGAATCAGAGGCAGGGAATTGGATGTGCGGAATCAGAGAGGGGGAATCAGAGGTGGGGAATCAGAGGCGGTGAATCAGAGATGGGGAATCAGAGGCGGGGAATCAGAGGCAGGAAATCAGACACGGGGATTCAGAGGCTGGGAATCAGACGGGGGAATCAAAGGTGGGGAATCAGAGCTGGGGAATCTGAGGCAGGGAATCAGAGTTGGGGATTCAGAGGCGGGGAATCAGATATGGGGAAACAGAGGCGGGGAATCAGAGGCGGGCAAACAGAGGCGGGGAATTAGATATGGGGAATCAGAGGTAGGGAATCAGAGGTGGTGAATCAGTGATGGGGAATCACAGGCGGGGAATCAGAGGCAGGGAATAGGACGCGGGGAATTAGAGGCAGGGAATCAGAGCTGGGGAATCAGAGGAGGGGATTCATAGTTGGGAATCAGAGGCGGGAATCAGATATGGGGAAACAGAGGCGGGGAATCAGAGGCGGTGAAACAGAGGCGGGGAATCAGATATGGGGAATCGGATGCAGGGAATCAGAGGCGGGGAATCAGAGCTGGGGAATCAGAGGCGGGGAATCAGAGTTGGGGCATCAGAGGTGGGGAATTAGATATAGGGAAACAGAGGCGGGGAATCAGAGGTGGGGAAACAGAGGCGGGGAATCAGATATGGGGAATCAGAGGTGGGGAATCAGAGGCAGGGAATCAGAAGTGCGGAATCAGAGATGGGGAATAAGAGGCAGGGAATCAGAATCAGAAGCGGGGATTCAGAGGCCGGGAATCAGAGGCCGGGAATCAGATGCTGGGAATAAGAGGCTGGGAATCAGAGGTGGGGAATCAGATATGGGGAATCTGAGGTGGCGAATCAAAGGCGGTGAATCAGAGATGGGGAATCAGAGGCGGGGAATCAGAGGCAGGGAATCAGATGCGGGGAATCAGAGGCGGGGAATCAGAGCTGGCGAATCAGAGGCTGGGAATCAGAGGTGGGCAATCAGAGGCGGGGAATCAGATATGGGGAATCAGAGGCGGGGAATCAGAGGCGGGGAAACAGAGGCGGGGAATCAAATATAGGGAATCAGAGGTGGGGAATCAGAGGTTGTGAATCAGAGATGGGGAATCAAGGCGGGGAATCAGAGGCAGGGAATCAGACGCGGGGAATCAAAGGCGGGGATTCAGAGCTGGGGAATCAGAGGCGGGGAATCAGAGTTGGGGAATCAGAGGCAGGGAATCAGATATGGGGAATCAGAGGCGGGGAATCAGAGGCGGGGAAACAGAGGCGGGGAATCAGATGTGGGGAATCAGAGGTGGGGAATCAGGGGCAGGGAATCAGTGGCAGGGAATCAGAGGCGGGGAATCAGAGGCGGGGAATCAAAGGCAGGGAATCAGACACGGGGAATCAGAGGCGGGGAATCAGAGATGGGGAATCAGAGGCGGGGAATCAGAGGCAGGGAATCGGATGCCGGGAATCAGAGTCGGGGAATCAGAGCTGGGGAATCAGAGGCGGGGAATCAGAGATGGGGAATCAGAGGCGGGGAATCAGATATGGGGAAATAGAGGCGGGGAATCAGATATGGGGAATCAGAGGTGTGGAATCAGAGGTTGGGAATCAGAGGCAGGGAATCAGAGTCGGGGAAACAGAGGCGGGGAATCAGATATGGGGAATCAGAGGTGGCGAATCAAAGGCGGTGAAACAGAGATGGGGAATCAGGGCAGGGAATCAGAGGCGGGGAATCAAAGGCAGGGAATCAGACACGGGGAATCAGAGGCGGGGAATCAGAGATGGGGAATCAGAGGCGGGGAATCAGAGGCAGGGAATCGGATGCCGGGAATCAGAGTCGGGGAATCAGAGCTGGGGAATCAGAGGCGGGGAATCAGAGATGGGGAATCAGAGGCGGGGAATCAGATATGGGGAAATAGAGGCGGGGAATCAGATATGGGGAATCAGAGGTGTGGAATCAGAGGTTGGGAATCAGAGGCAGGGAATCAGAGTCGGGGAAACAGAGGCGGGGAATCAGATATGGGGAATCAGAGGTGGCGAATCAAAGGCGGTGAAACAGAGATGGGGAATCAGGGCAGGGAATCAGAGGCAGGGAATCAAACACGGGGAATCAGAGCTGGGGAATCAGATGCGGGGAATCAGAGTTGGGAATCAGAGGCGGGGAATCTGAGGCGGGGAAACAGAGGCGGGGAATCAGATATGGGGAATCAGAGGTGGGGAATCCGAGGTTGGGAATCAGAGGCAGGGAATCAGAGGCGGAAAATCAGAGGCGGGGAATCAGAGGAAGGGAATCAGATGTGTGGAATCGGAGATGGGGAATCAGAGGTGGGGAATCAGAGGCAGGGAATGAGATGTGCGGAATCAGAGATGGGGAATCAGAGGCAGGGAATCAGAATCAGAAGAAGGGAATCAGAGGCCGGGAATCAGAGGCCGGAATCAGATGCTGGGAATCAGAGGCCTGGAATCAGAGGCGGGGAATCAGAGGCAGGGAATCAGATGCGGGGAATCAGAGGCGGGGAATCAGAGCTGGGGAATCAGAGGCGGGGTATTAGAGTTGGGGAATCAGAGGCGGGGAATCAGATATGGGGAAACAGAGGTGGGGAATCAGAGGCGGGGAAACAGAGGCAGGGAATCAGATATGGGGAATTAGAGGTGGGGCATCAGAAGTTGTGAATCACAGATGGGGAATCAGAGGCGGGGAATCAGAGGCAGGGAATCAGACGCGGGGAATCAGAGGCGGGGATTCAGAGCTGGGGAATCAGAAGCGGGGAATCAGAGTTGGGGAATCAGAGGCGGGGAATCAGATATGGGGAATCAGAGGCAGGGAATCAGAGGCGGGGAATCAGAGGCAGGGAATCAGACGCGGGGAATCTGAGGCGGGGAATCAGAGCTGGGGAATCAGAGGTGGGGAATCAGAGTTGGGGAATCAGAGGCAGGGAATTGGATGTGCGGAATCAGAGAGGGGGAATCAGAGGTGGGGAATCAGAGGCGGTGAATCAGAGATGGGGAATCAGAGGCGGGGAATCAGAGGCAGGAAATCAGACACGGGGATTCAGAGGCTGGGAATCAGACGGGGGGAATCAAAGGCGGGGAATCAGAGCTGGGGAATCTGAGGCAGGGAATCAGAGTTGGGGATTCAGAGGCGGGGAATCAGATATGGGGAAACAGAGGCGGGGAATCAGAGGCGGGCAAACAGAGGCGGGGAATTAGATATGGGGAATCAGAGGTAGGGAATCAGAGGTGGTGAATCAGTGATGGGGAATCACAGGCGGGGAATCAGAGGCAGGGAATAGGACGCGGGGAATCAGAGGCAGGGAATCAGAGCTGGGGAATCAGAGGAGGGGATTCATAGTTGGGAATCAGAGGCGGGAATCAGATATGGGGAAACAGAGGCGGGGAATCAGAGGCGGTGAAACAGAGGCGGGGAATCAGATATGGGGAATCGGATGCAGGGAATCAGAGGCGGGGAATCAGAGCTGGGGAATCAGAGGTGGGGAATCAGAGTTGGGGCATCAGAGGTGGGGAATTAGATATAGGGAAACAGAGGTGGGGAATCAGAGGCGGGGAAACAGAGGCGGGGAATCAGATATGGGGAATCAGAGGTGGGGAATCAGAGGCAGGGAATCAGATGTGCGGAATCAGACATGGGGAATAAGAGGCAGGGAATCAGAATCAGAAGCGGGGAATCAGAGGCCGGGAATCAGAGGCCGGGAATCAGATGCTGGGAATAAGAGGCCGGGAATCAGAGGTGGGGAATCAGATATGGGGAATCAGAGGTGGCGAATCAAAGGCGGTGAATCAGAGATGGGGAATCAGAGGCGGGGAATCAGAGGCAGGGAATCAGATGCGGGGAATCAGAGGCGGGGAATCAGAGCTGGCGAATCAGAGGCTGGGAATCAGAGGTGGGCAATCAGAGGCGGGGAATCAGATATGGGGAATCAGAGGCGGGGAATCAGAGGCGGGGAAACAGAGGCGGGGAATCAAATATAGGGAATCAGAGGTGGGGAATCAGAGGTTGTGAATCAGAGATGGGGAATCAAGGCGGGGAATCAGAGGCAGGGAATCAGACGCGGGGAATCAGAGGCGGGGATTCAGAGCTGGGGAATCAGAGGCGGGGAATCAGAGTTGGGGAATCAGAGGCAGGGAATCAGATATGGGGAATCAGAGGCGGGGAATCAGAGGCGGGGAAACAGAGGAGGGGAATCAGATGTGGGGAATCAGAGGTGGGGAATCAGGGGCAGGAAATCAGTGGCAGGGAATCAGAGGCGGGGAATCAGAGGCGGGGAATCAAAGGCAGGGAATCAGACACGGGGAATCAGAGGCGGGGAATCAGAGATGGGGAATCAGAGGCGGGGAATCAGAGGCAGGGAATCGGATGCCGGGAATCAGAGTCGGGGAATCAGAGCTGGGGAATCAGAGGCGGGGAATCAGAGTTGGGGAATCAGAGGCGGGGAATCAGATATGGGGAAATAGAGGCGGGGAATCAGATATGGGGAATCAGAGGTGTGGAATCAGAGGTTGGGAATCAGAGGCAGGGAATCAGAGTCGGGGAAACAGAGGCGGGGAATCAGATATGGGGAATCAGAGGTGGCGAATCAAAGGCGGTGAATCAGAGATGGGGAATCAGGGCAGGGAATCAGAGGCAGGGAATCAAACACAGGGAATCAGAGCTGGGGAATCAGAGGCGGGGAATCAGAGTTGGGAATCAGAGGCGGGGAATCAGAGGCGGGGAAACAGAGGCAGGGAATCAGATATGGGGAATCAGAGGCAGGGAATCAGAATCAAAAGAAGGGAATCAGAGGCCGGGAATCAGAGGCCGGAATCAGATGCTGGGAATCAGAGGCCTGGAATCAGAGGCGGGGAATCAGAGGCAGGGAATCAGATGCGGGGAATCAGAGGCGGGGAATCAGAGCTGGGGAATCAGAGGCGGGGTATTAGAGTTGGGGAATCAGAGGCGGGGAATCAGATATGGGGAAACAGAGGTGGGGAATCAGAGGCGGGGAAACAGAGGCAGGGAATCAGATATGGGGAATCAGAGGTGGGGCATCAGAGGTTGTGAATCACAGATGGGGAATCAGAGGCGGGGAATCAGAGGCAGGGAATAGGACGCGGGGAATCAGAGGCAGGGAATCAGAGCTGGGGAATCAGAGGAGGGGATTCATAGTTGGGAATCAGAGGCGGGAATCAGATATGGGGAAACAGAGGCGGGGAATCAGAGGCGGTGAAACAGAGGCGGGGAATCAGATATGGGGAATCGGATGCAGGGAATCAGAGGCGGGGAATCAGAGCTGGGGAATCAGAGGCGGGGAATCAGAGTTGGGGCATCAGAGGTGGGGAATTAGATATAGGGAAACAGAGGTGGGGAATCAGAGGCGGGGAAACAGAGGCGGGGAATCAGATATGGGGAATCAGAGGTGGGGAATCAGAGGCAGGGAATCAGATGTGCGGAATCAGAGATGGGGAATAAGAGGCAGGGAATCAGAATCAGAAGCGGGGAATCAGAGGCCGGGAATCAGAGGCCGGGAATCAGATGCTGGGAATAAGAGGCCGGGAATCAGAGGTGGGGAATCAGATATGGGGAATCAGAGGTGGCGAATCAAAGGCGGTGAATCAGAGATGGGGAATCAGAGGCGGGGAATCAGAGGTTGTGAATCAGAGATGGGGAATCAAGGCGGGGAATCAGAGGCAGGGAATCAGATGCGGGGAATCAGAGGCGGGGAATCAGAGCTGGGGAATCAGAGGCGGGGAATCAGAGGCGGGGAATCAGAGCTGGCGAATCAGAGGCTGGGAATCAGAGGTGGGCAATCAGAGGCGGGGAATCAGATATGGGGAATCAGAGGCGGGGAATCAGAGGCGGGGAAACAGAGGCGGGGAATCAAATATAGGGAATCAGAGGTGGGGAATCAGAGGTTGTGAATCAGAGATGGGGAATCAAGGCGGGGAATCAGAGGCAGGGAATCAGACGCGGGGAATCAGAGGCGGGGATTCAGAGCTGGGGAATCAGAGGCGGGGAATCAGAGTTGGGGAATCAGAGGCAGGGAATCAGATATGGGGAATCAGAGGCGGGGAATCAGAGGCGGGGAAACAGAGGCGGGGAATCAGATGTGGGGAATCAGAGGTGGGGAATCAGGGGCAGGAAATCAGTGGCAGGGAATCAGAGGCGGGGAATCAGAGGCGGGGAATCAAAGGCAGGGAATCAGACACGGGGAATCAGAGGCGGGGAATCAGAGATGGGGAATCAGAGGCGGGGAATCAGAGGCAGGGAATCGGATGCCGGGAATCAGAGTCGGGGAATCAGAGCTGGGGAATCAGAGGCGGGGAATCAGAGTTGGGGAATCAGAGGCGGGGAATCAGATATGGGGAAATAGAGGCGGGGAATCAGATATGGGGAATCAGAGGTGTGGAATCAGAGGTTGGGAATCAGAGGCAGGGAATCAGAGTCGGGGAAACAGAGGCGGGGAATCAGATATGGGGAATCAGAGGTGGCGAATCAAAGGCGGTGAATCAGAGATGGGGAATCAGGGCAGGGCATCAGAGGCAGGGAATCAAACACAGGGAATCAGAACTGGGGAATCAGAGGCGGGGAATCAGGGTTGGGAATCAGAGGCGGGGAATCAGAGGCGGGGAAACAGAGGCAGGGAATCAGAGGCCGGAATCAGATGCTGGGAATCAGAGGCCTGGAATCAGAGGCGGGGAATCAGAGGCAGGGAATCAGATGCGGGGAATCAGAGGCGGGGAATCAGAGCTGGGGAATCAGAGGCGGGGTATTAGAGTTGGGGAATCAGAGGCGGGGAATCAGATATGGGGAAACAGAGGTGGGGAATCAGAGGCGGGGAAACAGAGGCAGGGAATCAGATATGGGGAATCAGAGGTGGGGCATCAGAGGTTGTGAATCACAGATGGGGAATCAGAGGCGGGGAATCAGAGGCAGGGAATCAGACGCGGGGAATCAGAGGCGGGGATTCAGAGCTGGGGAATCAGAAGCGGGGAATCAGAGTTGGGGAATCAGAGGCGGGGAATCAGATATGGGGAATCAGAGGCAGGGAATCAGAGGCGGGGAATCAGAGGCAGGGAATCAGACGCGGGGAATCTGAGGCGGGGAATCAGAGCTGGGGAATCAGAGGTGGGGAATCAGAGTTGGGGAATCAGAGGCAGGGAATTGGATTTGCGGAATCAGAGAGGGGGAATCAGAGGTGGGGAATCAGAGGCGGTGAATCAGAGATGGGGAATCAGAGGCGGGGAATCAGAGGCAGGAAATCAGACACGGGGATTCAGAGGTTGGGAATCAGACGGGGGGAATCAAAGGTGGGGAATCAGAGCTGGGGAATCTGAGGCAGGGAATCAGAGTTGGGGATTCAGAGGCGGGGAATCAGATATGGGGAAACAGAGGCGGGGAATCAGAGGCGGGGAATCAGAGGCAGGGAATCAGACGCGGGGAATCAGAGGCGGGGATTCAGAGCTGGGGAATCAGAAGCGGGGAATCAGAGTTGGGGAATCAGAGGCGGGGAATCAGATATGGGGAATCAGAGGCAGGGAATCAGAGGCGGGGAATCAGAGGCAGGGAATCAGACGCGGGGAATCTGAGGCGGGGAATCAGAGCTGGGGAATCAGAGGTGGGGAATCAGAGTTGGGGAATCAGAGGCAGGGAATTGGATGTGCGGAATCAGAGAGGGGGAATCAGAGGTGGGGAATCAGAGGCGGTGAATCAGAGATGGGGAATCAGAGGCGGGGAATCAGAGGCAGGAAATCAGACACGGGGATTCAGAGGCTGGGAATCAGACGGGGGAATCAAAGGTGGGGAATCAGAGCTGGGGAATCTGAGGCAGGGAATCAGAGTTGGGGATTCAGAGGCGGGGAATCAGATATGGGGAAACAGAGGCGGGGAATCAGAGGCGGGCAAACAGAGGCGGGGAATTAGATATGGGGAATCAGAGGTAGGGAATCAGAGGTGGTGAATCAGTGATGGGGAATCACAGGCGGGGAATCAGAGGCAGGGAATAGGACGCGGGGAATTAGAGGCAGGGAATCAGAGCTGGGGAATCAGAGGAGGGGATTCATAGTTGGGAATCAGAGGCGGGAATCAGATATGGGGAAACAGAGGCGGGGAATCAGAGGCGGTGAAACAGAGGCGGGGAATCAGATATGGGGAATCGGATGCAGGGAATCAGAGGCGGGGAATCAGAGCTGGGGAATCAGAGGCGGGGAATCAGAGTTGGGGCATCAGAGGTGGGGAATTAGATATAGGGAAACAGAGGCGGGGAATCAGAGGTGGGGAAACAGAGGCGGGGAATCAGATATGGGGAATCAGAGGTGGGGAATCAGAGGCAGGGAATCAGAAGTGCGGAATCAGAGATGGGGAATAAGAGGCAGGGAATCAGAATCAGAAGCGGGGATTCAGAGGCCGGGAATCAGAGGCCGGGAATCAGATGCTGGGAATAAGAGGCTGGGAATCAGAGGTGGGGAATCAGATATGGGGAATCTGAGGTGGCGAATCAAAGGCGGTGAATCAGAGATAGGGAATCAGAGGCGGGGAATCAGAGGCAGGGAATCAGATGCGGGGAATCAGAGGCGGGGAATCAGAGCTGGCGAATCAGAGGCTGGGAATCAGAGGTGGGCAATCAGAGGCGGGGAATCAGATATGGGGAATCAGAGGCGGGGAATCAGAGGCGGGGAAACAGAGGCGGGGAATCAAATATAGGGAATCAGAGGTGGGGAATCAGAGGTTGTGAATCAGAGATGGGGAATCAAGGCGGGGAATCAGAGGCAGGGAATCAGACGCGGGGAATCAGAGGCGGGGATTCAGAGCTGGGGAATCAGAGGCGGGGAATCAGAGTTGGGGAATCAGAGGCAGGGAATCAGATATGGGGAATCAGAGGCGGGGAATCAGAGGCGGGGAAACAGAGGCAGGGAATCAGATGTGGGGAATCAGAGGTGGGGAATCAGGGGCAGGGAATCAGTGGCAGGGAATCAGAGGCGGGGAATCAGAGGCGGGGAATCAAAGGCAGGGAATCAGACACGGGGAATCAGAGGCGGGGAATCAGAGATGGGGAATCAGAGGCGGGGAATCAGAGGCAGGGAATCGGATGCCGGGAATCAGAGTCGGGGAATCAGAGCTGGGGAATCAGAGGCGGGGAATCAGAGATGGGGAATCAGAGGCGGGGAATCAGATATGGGGAAATAGAGGCGGGGAATCAGATATGGGGAATCAGAGGTGTGGAATCAGAGGTTGGGAATCAGAGGCAGGGAATCAGAGTCGGGGAAACAGAGGCGGGGAATCAGATATGGGGAATCAGAGGTGGCGAATCAAAGGCGGTGAAACAGAGATGGGGAATCAGGGCAGGGAATCAGAGGCAGGGAATCAAACACGGGGAATCAGAGCTGGGGAATCAGATGCGGGGAATCAGAGTTGGGAATCAGAGGCGGGGAATCTGAGGCGGGGAATCAGAGGCGGGGAATCAGATATGGGGAATCAGAGGTGGGGAATCCGAGGTTGGGAATCAGAGGCAGGGAATCAGAGGCGGAAAATCAGAGGCGGGGAATCAGAGGAAGGGAATCAGATGTGTGGAATCGGAGATGGGGAATCAGAGGTGGGGAATCAGAGGCAGGGAATGAGATGTGCGGAATCAGAGATGGGGAATCAGAGGCAGGGAATCAGAATCAGAAGAAGGGAATCAGAGGCCGGGAATCAGAGGCCGGAATCAGATGCTGGGAATCAGAGGCCTGGAATCAGAGGCGGGGAATCAGAGGCAGGGAATCAGATGCGGGGAATCAGAGGCGGGGAATCAGAGCTGGGGAATCAGAGGCGTGGTATTAGAGTTGGGGAATCAGAGGCGGGGAATCAGATATGGGGAAACAGAGGTGGGGAATCAGAGGCGGGGAAACAGAGGCAGGGAATCAGATATGGGGAATTAGAGGTGGGGCATCAGAAGTTGTGAATCACAGATGGGGAATCAGAGGCGGGGAATCAGAGGCAGGGAATCAGACGCGGGGAATCAGAGGCGGGGATTCAGAGCTGGGGAATCAGAAGCGGGGAATCAGAGTTGGGGAATCAGAGGCGGGGAATCAGATATGGGGAATCAGAGGCAGGGAATCAGAGGCGGGGAATCAGAGGCAGGGAATCAGACGCGGGGAATCTGAGGCGGGGAATCAGAGCTGGGGAATCAGAGGTGGGGAATCAGAGTTGGGGAATCAGAGGCAGGGAATTGGATGTGCGGAATCAGAGAGGGGGAATCAGAGGTGGGGAATCAGAGGCGGTGAATCAGAGATGGGGAATCAGAGGCGGGGAATCAGAGGCAGGAAATCAGACACGGGGATTCAGAGGCTGGGAATCAGACGGGGGGAATCAAAGGCGGGGAATCAGAGCTGGGGAATCTGAGGCAGGGAATCAGAGTTGGGGATTCAGAGGCGGGGAATCAGATATGGGGAAACAGAGGCGGGGAATCAGAGGCGGGCAAACAGAGGCGGGGAATTAGATATGGGGAATCAGAGGTAGGGAATCAGAGGTGGTGAATCAGTGATGGGGAATCACAGGCGGGGAATCAGAGGCAGGGAATAGGACGCGGGGAATCAGAGGCAGGGAATCAGAGCTGGGGAATCAGAGGAGGGGATTCATAGTTGGGAATCAGAGGCGGGAATCAGATATGGGGAAACAGAGGCGGGGAATCAGAGGCGGTGAAACAGAGGCGGGGAATCAGATATGGGGAATCGGATGCAGGGAATCAGAGGCTGGGAATCAGAGCTGGGGAATCAGAGGCGGGGAATCAGAGTTGGGGCATCAGAGGTGGGGAATTAGATATAGGGAAACAGAGGCGGGGAATCAGAGGCGGGGAAACAGAGGCGGGGAATCAGATATGGGGAATCAGAGGTGGGGAATCAGAGGCAGGGAATCAGAAGTGCGGAATCAGAGATGGGGAATAAGAGGCAGGGAATCAGAATCAGAAGCGGGGATTCAGAGGCCGGGAATCAGAGGCCGGGAATCAGATGCTGGGAATAAGAGGCTGGGAATCAGAGGTGGGGAATCAGATATGGGGAATCTGAGGTGGCGAATCAAAGGAGGTGAATCAGAGATGGGGAATCAGAGGCGGGGAATCAGAGGCAGGGAATCAGATGCGGGGAATCAGAGGCGGGGAATCAGAGCTGGCGAATCAGAGGCTGGGAATCAGAGGTGGGCAATCAGAGGCGGGGAATCAGATATGGGGAATCAGAGGCGGGGAATCAGAGGCGGGGAAACAGAGGCGGGGAATCAAATATAGGGAATCAGAGGTGGGGAATCAGAGGTTGTGAATCAGAGATGGGGAATCAAGGCGGGGAATCAGAGGCAGGGAATCAGACGCGGGGAATCAGAGGCGGGGATTCAGAGCTGGGGAATCAGAGGCGGGGAATCAGAGTTGGGGAATCAGAGGCAGGGAATCAGATATGGGGAATCAGAGGCGGGGAATCAGAGGCGGGGAAACAGAGGCGGGGAATCAGATGTGGGGAATCAGAGGTGGGGAATCAGGGGCAGGGAATCAGTGGCAGGGAATCAGAGGCGGGGAATCAGAGGCGGGGAATCAAAGGCAGGGAATCAGACACGGGGAATCAGAGGCGGGGAATCAGAGATGGGGAATCAGAGGCGGGGAATCAGAGGCAGGGAATCGGATGCCGGGAATCAGAGTCGGGGAATCAGAGCTGGGGAATCAGAGGCGGGGAATCAGAGATGGGGAATCAGAGGCGGGGAATCAGATATGGGGAAATAGAGGCGGGGAATCAGATATGGGGAGTCAGAGGTGTGGAATCTGAGGTTGGGAATCAGAGGCAGGGAATCAGAGTCGGGGAAACAGAGGCGGGGAATCAGATATGGGGAATCAGAGGTGGCGAATCAAAGGCGGTGAAACAGAGATGGGGAATCAGGGCAGGGAATCAGAGGCAGGGAATCAAACACGGGGAATCAGAGCTGGGGAATCAGATGCGGGGAATCAGAGTTGGGAATCAGAGGCGGGGAATCTGAGGCGGGGAATCAGAGGCGGGGAATCAGATATGGGGAATCAGAGGTGGGGAATCCGAGGTTGGGAATCAGAGGCAGGGAATCAGAGGCGGAAAATCAGAGGCGGGGAATCAGAGGAAGGGAATCAGATGTGTGGAATCGGAGATGGGGAATCAGAGGTGGGGAATCAGAGGCAGGGAATGAGATGTGCGGAATCAGAGATGGGGAATCAGAGGCAGGGAATCAGAATCAGAAGAAGGGAATCAGAGGCCGGGAATCAGAGGCCGGAATCAGATGCTGGGAATCAGAGGCCTGGAATCAGAGGCGGGGAATCAGAGGCAGGGAATCAGATGCGGGGAATCAGAGGCGGGGAATCAGAGCTGGGGAATCAGAGGCGGGGTATTAGAGTTGGGGAATCAGAGGCGGGGAATCAGATATGGGGAAACAGAGGTGGGGAATCAGAGGCGGGGAAACAGAGGCAGGGAATCAGATATGGGGAATTAGAGGTGGGGCATCAGAAGTTGTGAATCACAGATGGGGAATCAGAGGCGGGGAATCAGAGGCAGGGAATCAGACGCGGGGAATCAGAGGCGGGGATTCAGAGCTGGGGAATCAGAAGCGGGGAATCAGAGTTGGGGAATCAGAGGCGGGGAATCAGATATGGGGAATCAGAGGCAGGGAATCAGAGGCGGGGAATCAGAGGCAGGGAATCAGACGCGGGGAATCTGAGGCGGGGAATCAGAGCTGGGGAATCAGAGGTGGGGAATCAGAGTTGGGGAATCAGAGGCAGGGAATTGGATGTGCGGAATCAGAGAGGGGGAATCAGAGGTGGGGAATCAGAGGCGGTGAATCAGAGATGGGGAATCAGAGGCGGGGAATCAGAGGCAGGAAATCAGACACGGGGATTCAGAGGCTGGGAATCAGACGGGGGGAATCAAAGGCGGGGAATCAGAGCTGGGGAATCTGAGGCAGGGAATCAGAGTTGGGGATTCAGAGGCGGGGAATCAGATATGGGGAAACAGAGGCGGGGAATCAGAGGCGGGCAAACAGAGGCGGGGAATTAGATATGGGGAATCAGAGGTAGGGAATCAGAGGTGGTGAATCAGTGATGGGGAATCACAGGCGGGGAATCAGAGGCAGGGAATAGGACGCGGGGAATCAGAGGCAGGGAATCAGAGCTGGGGAATCAGAGGAGGGGATTCATAGTTGGGAATCAGAGGCGGGAATCAGATATGGGGAAACAGAGGCGGGGAATCAGAGGCGGTGAAACAGAGGCGGGGAATCAGATATGGGGAATCGGATGCAGGGAATCAGAGGCGGGGAATCAGAGCTGGGGAATCAGAGGCGGGGAATCAGAGTTGGGGCATCAGAGGTGGGGAATTAGATATAGGGAAACAGAGGTGGGGAATCAGAGGCGGGGAAACAGAGGCGGGGAATCAGATATGGGGAATCAGAGGTGGGGAATCAGAGGCAGGGAATCAGATGTGCGGAATCAGACATGGGGAATAAGAGGCAGGGAATCAGAATCAGAAGCGGGGAATCAGAGGCCGGGAATCAGAGGCCGGGAATCAGATGCTGGGAATAAGAGGCCGGGAATCAGAGGTGGGGAATCAGATATGGGGAATCAGAGGTGGCGAATCAAAGGCGGTGAATCAGAGATGGGGAATCAGAGGCGGGGAATCAGAGGCAGGGAATCAGATGCGGGGAATCAGAGGCGGGGAATCAGAGCTGGCGAATCAGAGGCTGGGAATCAGAGGTGGGCAATCAGAGGCGGGGAATCAGATATGGGGAATCAGAGGCGGGGAATCAGAGGCGGGGAAACAGAGGCGGGGAATCAAATATAGGGAATCAGAGGTGGGGAATCAGAGGTTGTGAATCAGAGATGGGGAATCAAGGCGGGGAATCAGAGGCAGGGAATCAGACGCGGGGAATCAGAGGCGGGGATTCAGAGCTGGGGAATCAGAGGCGGGGAATCAGAGTTGGGGAATCAGAGGCAGGGAATCAGATATGGGGAATCAGAGGCGGGGAATCAGAGGCGGGGAAACAGAGGCGGGGAATCAGATGTGGGGAATCAGAGGTGGGGAATCAGGGGCAGGAAATCAGTGGCAGGGAATCAGAGGCGGGGAATCAGAGGCGGGGAATCAAAGGCAGGGAATCAGACACGGGGAATCAGAGGCGGGGAATCAGAGATGGGGAATCAGAGGCGGGGAATCAGAGGCAGGGAATCGGATGCCGGGAATCAGAGTCGGGGAATCAGAGCTGGGGAATCAGAGGCGGGGAATCAGAGTTGGGGAATCAGAGGCGGGGAATCAGATATGGGGAAATAGAGGCGGGGATTCAGATATGGGGAATCAGAGGTGTGGAATCAGAGGTTGGGAATCAGAGGCAGGGAATCAGAGTCGGGGAAACAGAGGCGGGGAATCAGATATGGGGAATCAGAGGTGGCGAATCAAAGGCGGTGAATCAGAGATGGGGAATCAGGGCAGGGAATCAGAGGCAGGGAATCAAACACAGGGAATCAGAGCTGGGGAATCAGAGGCGGGGAATCAGAGTTGGGAATCAGAGGCGGGGAATCAGAGGCGGGGAAACAGAGGCAGGGAATCAGATATGGGGAATCAGAGGCAGGGAATCAGAATCAAAAGAAGGGAATCAGAGGCCGGGAATCAGAGGCCGGAATCAGATGCTGGGAATCAGAGGCCTGGAATCAGAGGCGGGGAATCAGAGGCAGGGAATCAGATGCGGGGAATCAGAGGCGGGGAATCAGAGCTGGGGAATCAGAGGCGGGGTATTAGAGTTGGGGAATCAGAGGCGGGGAATCAGATATGGGGAAACAGAGGTGGGGAATCAGAGGCGGGGAAACAGAGGCAGGGAATCAGATATGGGGAATCAGAGGTGGGGCATCAGAGGTTGTGAATCACAGATGGGGAATCAGAGGCGGGGAATCAGAGGCAGGGAATAGGACGCGGGGAATCAGAGGCAGGGAATCAGAGCTGGGGAATCAGAGGAGGGGATTCATATTTGGGAATCAGAGGCGGGAATCAGATATGGGGAAACAGAGGCGGGGAATCAGAGGCGGTGAAACAGAGGCGGGGAATCAGATATGGGGAATCGGATGCAGGGAATCAGAGGCGGGGAATCAGAGCTGGGGAATCAGAGGCGGGGAATCAGAGTTGGGGCATCAGAGGTGGGGAATTAGATATAGGGAAACAGAGGTGGGGAATCAGAGGCGGGGAAACAGAGGCGGGGAATCAGATATGGGGAATCAGAGGTGGGGAATCAGAGGCAGGGAATCAGATGTGCGGAATCAGAGATGGGGAATAAGAGGCAGGGAATCAGAATCAGAAGCGGGGAATCAGAGGCCGGGAATCAGAGGCCGGGAATCAGATGCTGGGAATAAGAGGCCGGGAATCAGAGGTGGGGAATCAGATATGGGGAATCAGAGGTGGCGAATCAAAGGCGGTGAATCAGAGATGGGGAATCAGAGGCGGGGAATCAGAGGTTGTGAATCAGAGATGGGGAATCAAGGCGGGGAATCAGAGGCAGGGAATCAGATGCGGGGAATCAGAGGCGGGGAATCAGAGC
Source organism: Narcine bancroftii (assembly GCF_036971445.1). Classification (NCBI taxonomy): domain Eukaryota; kingdom Metazoa; phylum Chordata; class Chondrichthyes; order Torpediniformes; family Narcinidae; genus Narcine; species Narcine bancroftii. The sequence continues at coordinate 122,009,393 of NC_091474.1, forward strand.
TGGGGAATCAGAGGCGGGGAATCAGAGCTGGCGAATCAGAGGCTGGGAATCAGAGGTGGGCAATCAGAGGCGGGGAATCAGATATGGGGAATCAGAGGTGGGGAATCAGAGGCGGGGAAACAGAGGCGGGGAATCAAATATAGGGAATCAGAGGTGGGGAATCAGAGGTTGTGAATCAGAGATGGGGAATCAAGGCGGGGAATCAGAGGCAGGGAATCAGACGCGGGGAATCAGAGGCGGGGATTCAGAGCTGGGGAATCAGAGGCGGGGAATCAGAGTTGGGGAATCAGAGGCAGGGAATCAGATATGGGGAATCAGAGGCGGGGAATCAGAGGCGGGGAAACAGAGGCGGGGAATCAGATGTGGGGAATCAGAGGTGGGGAATCAGGGGCAGGAAATCAGTGGCAGGGAATCAGAGGCGGGGAATCAGAGGCGGGGAATCAAAGGCAGGGAATCAGACACGGGGAATCAGAGGCGGGGAATCAGAGATGGGGAATCAGAGGCGGGGAATCAGAGGCAGGGAATCGGATGCCGGGAATCAGAGTCGGGGAATCAGAGCTGGGGAATCAGAGGCGGGGAATCAGAGTTGGGGAATCAGAGGCGGGGAATCAGATATGGGGAAATAGAGGCGGGGAATCAGATATGGGGAATCAGAGGTGTGGAATCAGAGGTTGGGAATCAGAGGCAGGGAATCAGAGTCGGGGAAACAGAGGCGGGGAATCATATATGGGGAATCAGAGGTGGCGAATCAAAGGCGGTGAATCAGAGATGGGGAATCAGGGCAGGGAATCAGAGGCAGGGAATCAAACACAGGGAATCAGAACTGGGGAATCAGAGGCGGGGAATCAGGGTTGGGAATCAGAGGCGGGGAATCAGAGGCGGGGAAACAGAGGCAGGGAATCAGAGGCCGGAATCAGATGCTGGGAATCAGAGGCCTGGAATCAGAGGCGGGGAATCAGAGGCAGGGAATCAGATGCGGGGAATCAGAGGCGGGGAATCAGAGCTGGGGAATCAGAGGCGGGGTATTAGAGTTGGGGAATCAGAGGCGGGGAATCAGATATGGGGAAACAGAGGTGGGGAATCAGAGGCGGGGAAACAGAGGCAGGGAATCAGATATGGGGAATCAGAGGTGGGGCATCAGAGGTTGTGAATCACAGATTGGGAATCAGAGGCGGGGAATCAGAGGCAGGGAATCAGACGCGGGGAATCAGAGGCGGGGATTCAGAGCTGGGGAATCAGAAGCGGGGAATCAGAGTTGGGGAATCAGAGGCGGGGAATCAGATATGGGGAATCAGAGACAGGGAATCAGAGGCGGGGAATCAGAGGCAGGGAATCAGACGCGGGGAATCTGAGGCGGGGAATCAGAGCTGGGGAATCAGAGGTGGGGAATCAGAGTTGGGGAATCAGAGGCAGGGAATTGGATTTGCGGAATCAGAGAGGGGGAATCAGAGGTGGGGAATCAGAGGCGGTGAATCAGAGATGGGGAATCAGAGGCGGGGAATCAGAGGCAGGAAATCAGACACGGGGATTCAGAGGCTGGGAATCAGACGGGGGGAATCAAAGGTGGGGAATCAGAGCTGGGGAATCTGAGGCAGGGAATCAGAGTTGGGGATTCAGAGACGGGGAATCAGATATGGGGAAACAGAGGCGGGGAATCAGAGGCGGGCAAACAGAGGCGGGGAATTAGATATGGGGAATCAGAGGTAGGGAATCAGAGGTGGTGAATCAGTGATGGGGAATCACAGGCGGGGAATCAGAGGCAGGGAATAGGACGCGGGGAATCAGAGGCAGGGAATCAGAGTTGGGGAATCAGAGGCGGGGAATCAGATATGGGGAAATAGAGGCGGGGAATCAGATATGGGGAATCAGAGGTGTGGAATCAGAGGTTGGGAATCAGAGGCAGGGAATCAGAGTCGGGGAAACAGAGGCGGGGAATCAGATATGGGGAATCAGAGGTGGCGAATCAAAGGCGGTGAATCAGAGATGGGGAATCAGGGCAGGGAATCAGAGGCAGGGAATCAAACACAGGGAATCAGAACTGGGGAATCAGAGGCGGGGAATCAGGGTTGGGAATCAGAGGCGGGGAATCAGAGGCGGGGAAACAGAGGCAGGGAATCAGAGGCCGGAATCAGATGCTGGGAATCAGAGGCCTGGAATCAGAGGCGGGGAATCAGAGGCAGGGAATCAGATGCGGGGAATCAGAGGCGGGGAATCAGAGCTGGGGAATCAGAGGCGGGGTATCAGAGTTGGGGAATCAGAGGCGGGGAATCAGATATGGGGAAACAGAGGTGGGGAATCAGAGGCGGGGAAACAGAGGCAGGGAATCAGATATGGGGAATCAGAGGTGGGGCATCAGAGGTTGTGAATCACAGATGGGGAATCAGAGGCGGGGAATCAGAGGCAGGGAATCAGACGCGGGGAATCAGAGGCGGGGATTCAGAGCTGGGGAATCAGAAGCGGGGAATCAGAGTTGGGGAATCAGAGGCGGGGAATCAGATATGGGGAATCAGAGGCAGGGAATCAGAGGCGGGGAATCAGAGGCAGGGAATCAGACGCGGGGAATCTGAGGCGGGGAATCAGAGCTGGGGAATCAGAGGTGGGGAATCAGAGTTGGGGAATCAGAGGCAGGGAATTGGATTTGCGGAATCAGAGAGGGGGAATCAGAGGTGGGGAATCAGAGGCGGTGAATCAGAGATGGGGAATCAGAGGCGGGGAATCAGAGGCAGGAAATCAGACACGGGGATTCAGAGGTTGGGAATCAGACGGGGGGAATCAAAGGTGGGGAATCAGAGCTGGGGAATCTGAGGCAGGGAATCAGAGTTGGGGATTCAGAGGCGGGGAATCAGATATGGGGAAACAGAGGCGGGGAATCAGAGGCGGGGAATCAGAGGCAGGGAATCAGACGCGGGGAATCAGAGGCGGGGATTCAGAGCTGGGGAATCAGAAGCGGGGAATCAGAGTTGGGGAATCAGAGGCGGGGAATCAGATATGGGGAATCAGAGGCAGGGAATCAGAGGCGGGGAATCAGAGGCAGGGAATCAGACGCGGGGAATCTGAGGCGGGGAATCAGAGCTGGGGAATCAGAGGTGGGGTATCAGAGTTGGGGAATCAGAGGCAGGGAATTGGATTTGCGGAATCAGAGAGGGGGAATCAGAGGTGGGGAATCAGAGGCGGTGAATCAGAGATGGGGAATCAGAGGCGGGGAATCAGAGGCAGGAAATCAGACACGGGGATTCAGAGGCTGGGAATCAGACGGGGGAATCAAAGGTGGGGAATCAGAGCTGGGGAATCTGAGGCAGGGAATCAGAGTTGGGGATTCAGAGGCGGGGAATCAGATATGGAGAAACAGAGGCGGGGAATCAGAGGCGGGCAAACAGAGGCGGGGAATTAGATATGGGGAATCAGAGGTAGGGAATCAGAGGTGGTGAATCAGTGATGGGGAATCACAGGCGGGGAATCAGAGGCAGGGAATAGGACGCGGGGAATTAGAGGCAGGGAATCAGAGCTGGGGAATCAGAGGAGGGGATTCATAGTTGGGAATCAGAGGCGGGAATCAGATATGGGGAAACAGAGGCGGGGAATCAGAGGCGGTGAAACAGAGGCGGGGAATCAGATATGGGGAATCGGATGCAGGGAATCAGAGGCGGGGAATCAGAGCTGGGGAATCAGAGGCGGGGAATCAGAGTTGGGGCATCAGAGGTGGGGAATTAGATATAGGGAAACAGAGGCGGGGAATCAGTGGCGGGGAAACAGAGGCGGGGAATCAGATATGGGGAATCAGAGGTGGGGAATCAGAGGCAGGGAATCAGAAGTGCGGAATCAGAGATGGGGAATAAGAGGCAGGGAATCAGAATCAGAAGCGGGGATTCAGAGGCCGGGAATCAGAGGCCGGGAATCAGATGCTGGGAATAAGAGGCTGGGAATCAGAGGTGGGGAATCAGATATGGGGAATCTGAGGTGGCGAATCAAAGGCGGTGAATCAGAGATGGGGAATCAGAGGCGGGGAATCAGAGGCAGGGAATCAGATGCGGGGAATCAGAGGCGGGGAATCAGAGCTGGCGAATCAGAGGCTGGGAATCAGAGGTGGGCAATCAGAGGCGGGGAATCAGATATGGGGAATCAGAGGCGGGGAATCAGAGGCGGGGAAACAGAGGCGGGGAATCAAATATAGGGAATCAGAGGTTGGGAATCAGAGGTTGTGAATCAGAGATGGGGAATCAAGGCGGGGAATCAGAGGCAGGGAATCAGACGCGGGGAATCAGAGGCGGGGATTCAGAGCTTGGGAATCAGAGGCGGGGAATCAGAGTTGGGGAATCAGAGGCAGGGAATCAGATATGGGGAATCAGAGGCGGGGAATCAGAGGCGGGGAAACAGAGGCGGGGAATCAGATGTGGGGAATCAGAGGTGGGGAATCAGGGGCAGGGAATCAGTGGCAGGGAATCAGAGGCGGGGAATCAGAGGCGGGGAATCAAAGGCAGGGAATCAGACACGGGGAATCAGAGGCGGGGAATCAGAGATGGGGAATCAGAGGCGGGGAATCAGAGGCAGGGAATCGGATGCCGGGAATCAGAGTCGGGGAATCAGAGCTGGGGAATCAGAGGCGGGGAATCAGAGATGGGGAATCAGAGGCGGGGAATCAGATATGGGGAAATAGAGGCGGGGAATCAGATATGGGGAATCAGAGGTGTGGAATCAGAGGTTGGGAATCAGAGGCAGGGAATCAGAGTCGGGGAAAAAGAGGCGGGGAATCAGATATGGGGAATCAGAGGTGGCGAATCAAAGGCGGTGAAACAGAGATGGGGAATCAGGGCAGGGAATCAGAGGCAGGGAATCAAACACGGGGAATCAGAGCTGGGGAATCAGATGCGGGGAATCAGAGTTGGGAATCAGAGGCGGGGAATCTGAGGCGGGGAATCAGAGGCGGGGAATCAGATATGGGGAATCAGAGGTGGGGAATCCGAGGTTGGGAATCAGAGGCAGGGAGTCAGAGGCGGAAAATCAGAGGCGGGGAATCAGAGGAAGGGAATCAGATGTGTGGAATCGGAGATGGGGAATCAGAGGTGGGGAATCAGAGGCAGGGAATGAGATGTGCGGAATCAGAGATGGGGAATCAGAGGCAGGGAATCAGAATCAGAAGAAGGGAATCAGAGGCCGGGAATCAGAGGCCGGAATCAGATGCTGGGAATCAGAGGCCTGGAATCAGAGGCGGGGAATCAGAGGCAGGGAATCAGATGCGGGGAATCAGAGGCGGGGAATCAGAGCTGGGGAATCAGAGGCGGGGTATTAGAGTTGGGGAATCAGAGGCGGGGAATCAGATATGGGGAAACAGAGGTGGGGAATCAGAGGCGGGGAAACAGAGGCAGGGAATCAGATATGGGGAATTAGAGGTGGGGCATCAGAAGTTGTGAATCACAGATGGGGAATCAGAGGCGGGGAATCAGAGGCAGGGAATCAGACGCGGGGAATCAGAGGCGGGGATTCAGAGCTGGGGAATCAGAAGCGGGGAATCAGAGTTGGGGAATCAGAGGCGGGGAATCAGATATGGGGAATCAGAGGCAGGGAATCAGAGGCGGGGAATCAGAGGCAGGGAATCAGACGCGGGGAATCTGAGGCGGGGAATCAGAGCTGGGGAATCAGAGGTGGGGAATCAGAGTTGGGGAATCAGAGGCAGGGAATTGGATGTGCGGAATCAGAGAGGGGGAATCAGAGGTGGGGAATCAGAGGCGGTGAATCAGAGATGGGGAATCAGAGGCGGGGAATCAGAGGCAGGAAATCAGACACGGGGATTCAGAGGCTGGGAATCAGACGGGGGGAATCAAAGGCGGGGAATCAGAGCTGGGGAATCTGAGGCAGGGAATCAGAGTTGGGGATTCAGAGGCGGGGAATCAGATATGGGGAAACAGAGGCGGGGAATCAGAGGCGGGCAAACAGAGGCGGGGAATTAGATATGGGGAATCAGAGGTAGGGAATCAGAGGTGGTGAATCAGTGATGGGGAATCACAGGCGGGGAATCAGAGGCAGGGAATAGGACGCGGGGAATCAGAGGCAGGGAATCAGAGCTGGGGAATCAGAGGAGGGGATTCATAGTTGGGAATCAGAGGCGGGAATCAGATATGGGGAAACAGAGGCGGGGAATCAGAGGCGGTGAAACAGAGGCGGGGAATCAGATATGGGGAATCGGATGCAGGGAATCAGAGGCGGGGAATCAGAGCTGGGGAATCAGAGGTGGGGAATCAGAGTTGGGGCATCAGAGGTGGGGAATTAGATATAGGGAAACAGAGGTGGGGAATCAGAGGCGGGGAAACAGAGGCGGGGAATCAGATATGGGGAATCAGAGGTGGGGAATCAGAGGCAGGGAATCAGATGTGCGGAATCAGACATGGGGAATAAGAGGCAGGGAATCAGAATCAGAAGCGGGGAATCAGAGGCCGGGAATCAGAGGCCGGGAATCAGATGCTGGGAATAAGAGGCCGGGAATCAGAGGTGGGGAATCAGATATGGGGAATCAGAGGTGGCGAATCAAAGGCGGTGAATCAGAGATGGGGAATCAGAGGCGGGGAATCAGAGGCAGGGAATCAGATGCGGGGAATCAGAGGTGGGGAATCAGAGCTGGCGAATCAGAGGCTGGGAATCAGAGGTGGGCAATCAGAGGCGGGGAATCAGATATGGGGAATCAGAGGAGGGGAATCAGAGGCGGGGAAACAGAGGCGGGGAATCAAATATAGGGAATCAGAGGTGGGGAATCAGAGGTTGTGAATCAGAGATGGGGAATCAAGGCGGGGAATCAGAGGCAGGGAATCAGACGCGGGGAATCAGAGGCGGGGATTCAGAGCTGGGGAATCAGAGGCGGGGAATCAGAGTTGGGGAATCAGAGGCAGGGAATCAGATATGGGGAATCAGAGGCGGGGAATCAGAGGCGGGGAAACAGAGGAGGGGAATCAGATGTGGGGAATCAGAGGTGGGGAATCAGGGGCAGGAAATCAGTGGCAGGGAATCAGAGGCGGGGAATCAGAGGCGGGGAATCAAAGGCAGGGAATCAGACACGGGGAATCAGAGGCGGGGAATCAGAGATGGGGAATCAGAGGCGGGGAATCAGAGGCAGGGAATCGGATGCCGGGAATCAGAGTCGGGGAATCAGAGCTGGGGAATCAGAGGCGGGGAATCAGAGTTGGGGAATCAGAGGCGGGGAATCAGATATGGGGAAATAGAGGCGGGGAATCAGATATGGGGAATCAGAGGTGTGGAATCAGAGGTTGGGAATCAGAGGCAGGGAATCAGAGTCGGGGAAACAGAGGCGGGGAATCAGATATGGGGAATCAGAGGTGGCGAATCAAAGGCGGTGAATCAGAGATGGGGAATCAGGGCAGGGAATCAGAGGCAGGGAATCAAACACAGGGAATCAGAGCTGGGGAATCAGAGGCGGGGAATCAGAGTTGGGAATCAGAGGCGGGGAATCAGAGGCGGGGAAACAGAGGCAGGGAATCAGATATGGGGAATCAGAGGCAGGGAATCAGAATCAAAAGAAGGGAATCAGAGGCCGGGAATCAGAGGCCGGAATCAGATGCTGGGAATCAGAGGCCTGGAATCAGAGGCGGGGAATCAGAGGCAGGGAATCAGATGCGGGGAATCAGAGGCGGGGAATCAGAGCTGGGGAATCAGAGGCGGGGTATTAGAGTTGGGGAATCAGAGGCGGGGAATCAGATATGGGGAAACAGAGGTGGGGAATCAGAGGCGGGGAAACAGAGGCAGGGAATCAGATATGGGGAATCAGAGGTGGGGCATCAGAGGTTGTGAATCACAGATGGGGAATCAGAGGCGGGGAATCAGAGGCAGGGAATAGGACGCGGGGAATCAGAGGCAGGGAATCAGAGCTGGGGAATCAGAGGAGGGGATTCATAGTTGGGAATCAGAGGCGGGAATCAGATATGGGGAAACAGAGGCGGGGAATCAGAGGCGGTGAAACAGAGGCGGGGAATCAGATATGGGGAATCGGATGCAGGGAATCAGAGGCGGGGAATCAGAGCTGGGGAATCAGAGGCGGGGAATCAGAGTTGGGGCATCAGAGGTGGGGAATTAGATATAGGGAAACAGAGGTGGGGAATCAGAGGCGGGGAAACAGAGGCGGGGAATCAGATATGGGGAATCAGAGGTGGGGAATCAGAGGCAGGGAATCAGATGTGCGGAATCAGAGATGGGGAATAAGAGGCAGGGAATCAGAATCAGAAGCGGGGAATCAGAGGCCGGGAATCAGAGGCCGGGAATCAGATGCTGGGAATAAGAGGCCGGGAATCAGAGGTGGGGAATCAGATATGGGGAATCAGAGGTGGCGAATCAAAGGCGGTGAATCAGAGATGGGGAATCAGAGGCGGGGAATCAGAGGTTGTGAATCACAGATGGGGAATCAAGGCGGGGAATCAGAGGCAGGGAATCAGATGCGGGGAATCAGAGGCGGGGAATCAGAGCTGGGGAATCAGAGGCGGGGAATCAGAGGTGGGGAATCAGAGCTGGCGAATCAGAGGCTGGGAATCAGAGGTGGGCAATCAGAGGCGGGGAATCAGATATGGGGAATCAGAGGCGGGGAATCAGAGGCGGGGAAACAGAGGCGGGGAATCAAATATAGGGAATCAGAGGTGGGGAATCAGAGGTTGTGAATCAGAGATGGGGAATCAAGGCGGGGAATCAGAGGCAGGGAATCAGACGCGGGGAATCAGAGGCGGGGATTCAGAGCTGGGGAATCAGAGGCGGGGAATCAGAGTTGGGGAATCAGAGGCAGGGAATCAGATATGGGGAATCAGAGGCGGGGAATCAGAGGCGGGGAAACAGAGGCGGGGAATCAGATGTGGGGAATCAGAGGTGGGGAATCAGGGGCAGGAAATCAGTGGCAGGGAATCAGAGGCGGGGAATCAGAGGCGGGGAATCAAAGGCAGGGAATCAGACACGGGGAATCAGAGGCGGGGAATCAGAGATGGGGAATCAGAGGCGGGGAATCAGAGGCAGGGAATCGGATGCCGGGAATCAGAGTCGGGGAATCAGAGCTGGGGAATCAGAGGCGGGGAATCAGAGTTGGGGAATCAGAGGCGGGGAATCAGATATGGGGAAATAGAGGCGGGGAATCAGATATGGGGAATCAGAGGTGTGGAATCAGAGGTTGGGAATCAGAGGCAGGGAATCAGAGTCGGGGAAACAGAGGCGGGGAATCAGATATGGGGAATCAGAGGTGGCGAATCAAAGGCGGTGAATCAGAGATGGGGAATCAGGGCAGGGAATCAGAGGCAGGGAATCAAACACAGGGAATCAGAACTGGGGAATCAGAGGCGGGGAATCAGGGTTGGGAATCAGAGGCGGGGAATCAGAGGCGGGGAAACAGAGGCAGGGAATCAGAGGCCGGAATCAGATGCTGGGAATCAGAGGCCTGGAATCAGAGGCGGGGAATCAGAGGCAGGGAATCAGATGCGGGGAATCAGAGGCGGGGAATCAGAGCTGGGGAATCAGAGGCGGGGTATTAGAGTTGGGGAATCAGAGGCGGGGAATCAGATATGGGGAAACAGAGGTGGGGAATCAGAGGCGGGGAAACAGAGGCAGGGAATCAGATATGGGGAATCAGAGGTGGGGCATCAGAGGTTGTGAATCACAGATGGGGAATCAGAGGCGGGGAATCAGAGGCAGGGAATCAGACGCGGGGAATCAGAGGCGGGGATTCAGAGCTGGGGAATCAGAAGCGGGGAATCAGAGTTGGGGAATCAGAGGCGGGGAATCAGATATGGGGAATCAGAGGCAGGGAATCAGAGGCGGGGAATCAGAGGCAGGGAATCAGACGCGGGGAATCTGAGGCGGGGAATCAGAGCTGGGGAATCAGAGGTGGGGAATCAGAGTTGGGGAATCAGAGGCAGGGAATTGGATTTGCGGAATCAGAGAGGGGGAATCAGAGGTGGGGAATCAGAGGCGGTGAATCAGAGATGGGGAATCAGAGGCGGGGAATCAGAGGCAGGGAATCAAACACAGGGAATCAGAACTGGGGAATCAGAGGTGGGGAATCAGAGTTGGGGAATCAGAGGCAGGGAATTGGATTTGCGGAATCAGAGAGGGGGAATCAGAGGTGGGGAATCAGAGGTTGTGAATCAGAGATGGGGAATCAAGGCGGGGAATCAGAGGCAGGGAATCAGACGCGGGGAATCAGAGGCGGGGATTCAGAGCTGGGGAATCAGAGGCGGGGAATCAGAGTTGGGGAATCAGAGGCAGGGAATCAGATATGGGGAATCAGAGGCGGGGAATCAGAGGCGGGGAAACAGAGGCGGGGAATCAGATGTGGGGAATCAGAGGTGGGGAATCAGGGGCAGGGAATCAGTGGCAGGGAATCAGAGGCGGGGAATCAGAGGCGGGGAATCAAAGGCAGGGAATCAGACACGGGGAATCAGAGGCGGGGAATCAGAGATGGGGAATCAGAGGCGGGGAATCAGAGGCAGGGAATCGGATGCCGGGAATCAGAGTCGGGGAATCAGAGCTGGGGAATCAGAGGCGGGGAATCAGAGATGGGGAATCAGAGGCGGGGAATCAGATATGGGGAAATAGAGGCGGGGAATCAGATATGGGGAATCAGAGGTGTGGAATCAGAGGTTGGGAATCAGAGGCAGGGAATCAGAGTCGGGGAAACAGAGGCGGGGAATCAGATATGGGGAATCAGAGGTGGCGAATCAAAGGCGGTGAATCAGAGATGGGGAATCAGGGCAGGGAATCAGAGGCAGGGAATCAAACACAGGGAATCAGAACTGGGGAATCAGAGGCGGGGAATCAGGGTTGGGAATCAGAGGCGGGGAATCAGAGGCGGGGAAACAGAGGCAGGGAATCAGAGGCCGGAATCAGATGCTGGGAATCAGAGGCCTGGAATCAGAGGCGGGGAATCAGAGGCAGGGAATCAGATGCGGGGAATCAGAGGCGGGGAATCAGAGCTGGGGAATCAGAGGCGGGGTATTAGAGTTGGGGAATCAGAGGCGGGGAATCAGATATGGGGAAACAGAGGTGGGGAATCAGAGGCGGGGAAACAGAGGCAGGGAATCAGATATGGGGAATCAGAGGTGGGGCATCAGAGGTTGTGAATCACAGATGGGGAATCAGAGGCGGGGAATCAGAGGCAGGGAATCAGACGCGGGGAATCAGAGGCGGGGATTCAGAGCTGGGGAATCAGAAGCGGGGAATCAGAGTTGGGGAATCAGAGGCGGGGAATCAGATATGGGGAATCAGAGGCAGGGAATCAGAGGCGGGGAATCAGAGGCAGGGAATCAGACGCGGGGAATCTGAGGCGGGGAATCAGAGCTGGGGAATCAGAGGTGGGGAATCAGAGTTGGGGAATCAGAGGCAGGGAATTGGATTTGCGGAATCAGAGAGGGGGAATCAGAGGTGGGGAATCAGAGGCGGTGAATCAGAGATGGGGAATCAGAGGCGGGGAATCAGAGGCAGGAAATCAGACACGGGGATTCAGAGGTTGGGAATCAGACGGGGGGAATCAAAGGTGGGGAATCAGAGCTGGGGAATCTGAGGCAGGGAATCAGAGTTGGGGATTCAGAGGCGGGGAATCAGATATGGGGAAACAGAGGCGGGGAATCAGAGGCGGGGAATCAGAGGCAGGGAATCAGACGCGGGGAATCAGAGGCGGGGATTCAGAGCTGGGGAATCAGAAGCGGGGAATCAGAGTTGGGGAATCAGAGGCGGGGAATCAGATATGGGGAATCAGAGGCAGGGAATCAGAGGCGGGGAATCAGAGGCAGGGAATCAGACGCGGGGAATCTGAGGCGGGGAATCAGAGCTGGGGAATCAGAGGTGGGGTATCAGAGTTGGGGAATCAGAGGCAGGGAATTGGATTTGCGGAATCAGAGAGGGGGAATCAGAGGTGGGGAATCAGAGGCGGTGAATCAGAGATGGGGAATCAGAGGCGGGGAATCAGAGGCAGGAAATCAGACACGGGGATTCAGAGGCTGGGAATCAGACGGGGGAATCAAAGGTGGGGAATCAGAGCTGGGGAATCTGAGGCAGGGAATCAGAGTTGGGGATTCAGAGGCGGGGAATCAGATATGGGGAAACAGAGGCGGGGAATCAGAGGCGGGCAAACAGAGGCGGGGAATTAGATATGGGGAATCAGAGGTAGGGAATCAGAGGTGGTGAATCAGTGATGGGGAATCACAGGCGGGGAATCAGAGGCAGGGAATAGGACGCGGGGAATTAGAGGCAGGGAATCAGAGTGGGGAATCAGAGGAGGGGATTCATAGTTGGGAATCAGAGGCGGGAATCAGATATGGGGAAACAGAGGCGGGGAATCAGAGGCGGTGAAACAGAGGCGGGGAATCAGATATGGGGAATCGGATGCAGGGAATCAGAGGCGGGGAATCAGAGCTGGGGAATCAGAGGCGGGGAATCAGAGTTGGGGCATCAGAGGTGGGGAATTAGATATAGGGAAACAGAGGCGGGGAATCAGAGGCGGGGAAACAGAGGCGGGGAATCAGATATGGGGAATCAGAGGTGGGGAATCAGAGGCAGGGAATCAGAAGTGCGGAATCAGAGATGGGGAATAAGAGGCAGGGAATCAGAATCAGAAGCGGGGATTCAGAGGCCGGGAATCAGAGGCCGGGAATCAGATGCTGGGAATAAGAGGCTGGGAATCAGAGGTGGGGAATCAGATATGGGGAATCTGAGGTGGCGAATCAAAGGCGGTGAATCAGAGATGGGGAATCAGAGGCGGGGAATCAGAGGCAGGGAATCAGATGCGGGGAATCAGAGGCGGGGAATCAGAGCTGGCGAATCAGAGGCTGGTAATCAGAGGTGGGCAATCAGAGGCGGGGAATCAGATATGGGGAATCAGAGGCGGGGAATCAGAGGCGGGGAAACAGAGGCGGGGAATCAAATATAGGGAATCAGAGGTGGGGAATCAGAGGTTGTGAATCAGAGATGGGGAATCAAGGCGGGGAATCAGAGGCAGGGAATCAGACGCGGGGAATCAGAGGCGGGGATTCAGAGCTGGGGAATCAGAGGCGGGGAATCAGAGTTGGGGAATCAGAGGCAGGGAATCAGATATGGGGAATCAGAGGCGGGGAATCAGAGGCGGGGAAACAGAGGCGGGGAATCAGATGTGGGGAATCAGAGGTGGGGAATCAGGGGCAGGGAATCAGTGGCAGGGAATCAGAGGCGGGGAATCAGAGGCGGGGAATCAAAGGCAGGGAATCAGACACGGGGAATCAGAGGCGGGGAATCAGAGATGGGGAATCAGAGGCGGGGAATCAGAGGCAGGGAATCGGATGCCGGGAATCAGAGTCGGGGAATCAGAGCTGGGGAATCAGAGGCGGGGAATCAGAGATGGGGAATCAGAGGCGGGGAATCAGATATGGGGAAATAGAGGCGGGGAATCAGATATGGGGAATCAGAGGTGTGGAATCAGAGGTTGGGAATCAGAGGCAGGGAATCAGAGTCGGGGAAACAGAGGCGGGGAATCAGATATGGGGAATCAGAGGTGGCGAATCAAAGGCGGTGAAACAGAGATGGGGAATCAGGGCAGGGAATCAGAGGCAGGGAATCAAACACGGGGAATCAGAGCTGGGGAATCAGATGCGGGGAATCAGAGTTGGGAATCAGAGGCGGGGAATCTGAGGCTGGGAATCAGAGGCGGGGAATCAGATATGGGGAATCAGAGGTGGGGAATCCGAGGTTGGGAATCAGAGGCAGGGAATCAGAGGCGGAAAATCAGAGGCGGGGAATCAGAGGAAGGGAATCAGATGTGTGGAATCGGAGATGGGGAATCAGAGGTGGGGAATCAGAGGCAGGGAATGAGATGTGCGGAATCAGAGATGGGGAATCAGAGGCAGGGAATCAGAATCAGAAGAAGGGAATCAGAGGCCGGGAATCAGAGGCCGGAATCAGATGCTGGGAATCAGAGGCCTGGAATCAGAGGTGGGGAATCAGAGGCAGGGAATCAGATATGGGGAATCAGAGGCGGGGAATCAGAGCTGGGGAATCAGAGGCGGGGTATTAGAGTTGGGGAATCAGAGGCGGGGAATCAGATATGGGGAAACAGAGGTGGGGAATCAGAGGCGGGGAAACAGAGGCAGGGAATCAGATATGGGGAATTAGAGGTGGGGCATCAGAAGTTGTGAATCACAGATGGGGAATCAGAGGCGGGGAATCAGAGGCAGGGAATCAGACGCGGGGAATCAGAGGCGGGGATTCAGAGCTGGGGAATCAGAAGCGGGGAATCAGAGTTGGGGAATCAGAGGCGGGGAATCAGATATGGGGAATCAGAGGCAGGGAATCAGAGGCGGGGAATCAGAGGCGGGGAATCTGAGGCGGGGAATCTGAGGCGGGGAATCAGAGCTGGGGAATCAGAGGTGGGGAATCAGAGTTGGGGAATCAGAGGCAGGGAATTGGATGTGCGGAATCAGAGAGGGGGAATCAGAGGTGGGGAATCAGAGGCGGTGAATCAGAGATGGGGAATCAGAGGCGGGGAATCAGAGGCAGGAAATCAGACACGGGGATTCAGAGGCTGGGAATCAGACGGGGGGAATCAAAGGCGGGGAATCAGAGCTGGGGAATCTGAGGCAGGGAATCAGAGTTGGGGATTCAGAGGCGGGGAATCAGATATGGGGAAACAGAGGCGGGGAATCAGAGGCGGGCAAACAGAGGCGGGGAATTAGATATGGGGAATCAGAGGTAGGGAATCAGAGGTGGTGAATCAGTGATGGGGAATCACAGGCGGGGAATCAGAGGCAGGGAATAGGACGCGGGGAATCAGAGGCAGGGAATCAGAGCAGGGGAATCAGAGGAGGGGATTCATAGTTGGGAATCAGAGGCGGGAATCAGATATGGGGAAACAGAGGCGGGGAATCAGAGGCGGTGAAACAGAGGCGGGGAATCAGATATGGGGAATCGGATGCAGGGAATCAGAGGCGGGGAATCAGAGCTGGGGAATCAGAGGCGGGGAATCAGAGTTGGGGCATCAGAGGTGGGGAATTAGATATAGGGAAACAGAGGTGGGGAATCAGAGGCGGGGAAACAGAGGCGGGGAATCAGATATGGGGAATCAGAGGTGGGGAATCAGAGGCAGGGAATCAGATGTGCGGAATCAGACATGGGGAATAAGAGGCAGGGAATCAGAATCAGAAGCGGGGAATCAGAGGCCGGGAATCAGAGGCCGGGAATCAGATGCTGGGAATAAGAGGCCGGGAATCAGAGGCGGGGAATCAGATATGGGGAATCAGAGGTGGCGAATCAAAGGCGGTGAATCAGAGATGGGGAATCAGAGGCGGGGAATCAGAGGCAGGGAATCAGATGCGGGGAATCAGAGGCGGGGAATCAGAGCTGGCGAATCAGAGGCTGGGAATCAGAGGTGGGCAATCAGAGGCGGGGAATCAGATATGGGGAATCAGAGGCGGGGAATCAGAGGCGGGGAAACAGAGGCGGGGAATCAAATATAGGGAATCAGAGGTGGGGAATCAGAGGTTGTGAATCAGAGATGGGGAATCAAGGCGGGGAATCAGAGGCAGGGAATCAGACGCGGGGAATCAGAGGCGGGGATTCAGAGCTGGGGAATCAGAGGCGGGGAATCAGAGTTGGGGAATCAGAGGCAGGGAATCAGATATGGGGAATCAGAGGCGGGGAATCAGAGGCGGGGAAACAGAGGCGGGGAATCAGATGTGGGGAATCAGAGGTGGGGAATCAGGGGCAGGAAATCAGTGGCAGGGAATCAGAGGCGGGGAATCAGAGGCGGGGAATCAAAGGCAGGGAATCAGACACGGGGAATCAGAGGCGGGGAATCAGAGATGGGGAATCAGAGGCGGGGAATCAGAGGCAGGGAATCGGATGCCGGGAATCAGAGTCGGGGAATCAGAGCTGGGGAATCAGAGGCGGGGAATCAGAGTTGGGGAATCAGAGGCGGGGAATCAGATATGGGGAAATAGAGGCGGGGAATCAGATATGGGGAATCAGAGGTGTGGAATCAGAGGTTGGGAATCAGAGGCAGGGAATCAGAGTCGGGGAAACAGAGGCGGGGAATCAGATATGGGGAATCAGAGGTGGCGAATCAAAGGCGGTGAATCAGAGATGGGGAATCAGGGCAGGGAATCAGAGGCAGGGAATCAAACACAGGGAATCAGAGCTGGGGAATCAGAGGCGGGGAATCAGAGTTGGGAATCAGAGGCGGGGAATCAGAGGCGGGGAAACAGAGGCAGGGAATCAGATATGGGGAATCAGAGGCAGGGAATCAGAATCAAAAGAAGGGAATCAGAGGCCGGGAATCAGAGGCCGGAATCAGATGCTGGGAATCAGAGGCCTGGAATCAGAGGCGGGGAATCAGAGGCAGGGAATCAGATGCGGGGAATCAGAGGCGGGGAATCAGAGCTGGGGAATCAGAGGCGGGGTATTAGAGTTGGGGAATCAGAGGCGGGGAATCAGATATGGGGAAACAGAGGTGGGGAATCAGAGGCGGGGAAACAGAGGCAGGGAATCAGATATGGGGAATCAGAGGTGGGGCATCAGAGGTTGTGAATCACAGATGGGGAATCAGAGGCGGGGAATCAGAGGCAGGGAATAGGACGCGGGGAATCAGAGGCAGGGAATCAGAGCTGGGGAATCAGAGGAGGGGATTCATATTTGGGAATCAGAGGCGGGAATCAGATATGGGGAAACAGAGGCGGGGAATCAGAGGCGGTGAAACAGAGGCGGGGAATCAGATATGGGGAATCGGATGCAGGGAATCAGAGGCGGGGAATCAGAGCTGGGGAATCAGAGGCGGGGAATCAGAGTTGGGGCATCAGAGGTGGGGAATTAGATATAGGGAAACAGAGGTGGGGAATCAGAGGCGGGGAAACAGAGGCGGGGAATCAGATATGGGGAATCAGAGGTGGGGAATCAGAGGCAGGGAATCAGATGTGCGGAATCAGAGATGGGGAATAAGAGGCAGGGAATCAGAATCAGAAGCGGGGAATCAGAGGCCGGGAATCAGAGGCCGGGAATCAGATGCTGGGAATAAGAGGCCGGGAATCAGAGGTGGGGAATCAGATATGGGGAATCAGAGGTGGCGAATCAAAGGCGGTGAATCAGAGATGGGGAATCAGAGGCGGGGAATCAGAGGTTGTGAATCAGAGATGGGGAATCAAGGCGGGGAATCAGAGGCAGGGAATCAGATGCGGGGAATCAGAGGCGGGGAATCAGAGCTGGGGAATCAGAGGCGGGGAATCAGAGGCGGGGAATCAGAGCTGGCGAATCAGAGGCTGGGAATCAGAGGTGGGAAATCAGAGGCGGGGAATCAGATATGGGGAATCAGAGGTGGGGAATCAGAGGCGGGGAAACAGAGGCGGGGAATCAAATATAGGGAATCAGAGGTGGGGAATCAGAGGTTGTGAATCAGAGATGGGGAATCAAGGCGGGGAATCAGAGGCAGGGAATCAGACGCGGGGAATCAGAGGCGGGGATTCAGAGCTGGGGAATCAGAGGCGGGGAATCAGAGTTGGGGAATCAGAGGCAGGGAATCAGATATGGGGAATCAGAGGCGGGGAATCAGAGGCGGGGAAACAGAGGCGGGGAATCAGATGTGGGGAATCAGAGGTGGGGAATCAGGGGCAGGAAATCAGTGGCAGGGAATCAGAGGCGGGGAATCAGAGGCGGGGAATCAAAGGCAGGGAATCAGACACGGGGAATCAGAGGCGGGGAATCAGAGATGGGGAATCAGTGGCGGGGAATCAGAGGCAGGGAATCGGATGCCGGGAATCAGAGTCGGGGAATCAGAGCTGGGGAATCAGAGGCGGGGAATCAGAGTTGGGGAATCAGAGGCGGGGAATCAGATATGGGGAAATAGAGGCGGGGAATCAGATATGGGGAATCAGAGGTGTGGAATCAGAGGTTGGGAATCAGAGGCAGGGAATCAGAGTCGGGGAAACAGAGGCGGGGAATCATATATGGGGAATCAGAGGTGGCGAATCAAAGGCGGTGAATCAGAGATGGGGAATCAGGGCAGGGAATCAGAGGCAGGGAATCAAACACAGGGAATCAGAACTGGGGAATCAGAGGCGGGGAATCAGGGTTGGGAATCAGAGGCGGGGAATCAGAGGCGGGGAAACAGAGGCAGGGAATCAGAGGCCGGAATCAGATGCTGGGAATCAGAGGCCTGGAATCAGAGGCGGGGAATCAGAGGCAGGGAATCAGATGCGGGGAATCAGAGGCGGGGAATCAGAGCTGGGGAATCAGAGGCGGGGTATTAGAGTTGGGGAATCAGAGGCGGGGAATCAGATATGGGGAAACAGAGGTGGGGAATCAGAGGCGGGGAAACAGAGGCAGGGAATCAGATATGGGGAATCAGAGGTGGGGCATCAGAGGTTGTGAATCACAGATTGGGAATCAGAGGCGGGGAATCAGAGGCAGGGAATCAGACGCGGGGTATCAGAGGCGGGGATTCAGAGCTGGGGAATCAGAAGCGGGGAATCAGAGTTGGGGAATCAGAGGCGGGGAATCAGATATGGAGAATCAGAGACAGGGAATCAGAGGCGGGGAATCAGAGGCAGGGAATCAGACGCGGGGAATCTGAGGCGGGGAATCAGAGCTGGGGAATCAGAGGTGGGGAATCAGAGTTGGGGAATCAGAGGCAGGGAATTGGATTTGCGGAATCAGAGAGGGGGAATCAGAGGTGGGGAATCAGAGGCGGTGAATCAGAGATGGGGAATCAGAGGCGGGGAATCAGAGGCAGGAAATCAGACACGGGGATTCAGAGGCTGGGAATCAGACGGGGGGAATCAAAGGTGGGGAATCAGAGCTGGGGAATCTGAGGCAGGGAATCAGAGTTGGGGATTCAGAGACGGGGAATCAGATATGGGGAAACAGAGGCGGGGAATCAGAGGCGGGCAAACAGAGGCGGGGAATTAGATATGGGGAATCAGAGGTAGGGAATCAGAGGTGGTGAATCAGTGATGGGGAATCACAGGCGGGGAATCAGAGGCAGGGAATAGGACGCGGGGAATCAGAGGCAGGGAATCAGAGTTGGGGAATCAGAGGCGGGGAATCAGATATGGGGAAATAGAGGCGGGGAATCAGATATGGGGAATCAGAGGTGTGGAATCAGAGGTTGGGAATCAGAGGCAGGGAATCAGAGTCGGGGAAACAGAGGCGGGGAATCAGATATGGGGAATCAGAGGTGGCGAATCAAAGGCGGTGAATCAGAGATGGGGAATCAGGGCAGGGAATCAGAGGCAGGGAATCAAACACAGGGAATCAGAACTGGGGAATCAGAGGCGGGGAATCAGGGTTGGGAATCAGAGGCGGGGAATCAGAGGCGGGGAAACAGAGGCAGGGAATCAGAGGCCGGAATCAGATGCTGGGAATCAGAGGCCTGGAATCAGAGGCGGGGAATCAGAGGCAGGGAATCAGATGCGGGGAATCAGAGGCGGGGAATCAGAGCTGGGGAATCAGAGGCGGGGTATTAGAGTTGGGGAATCAGAGGCGGGGAATCAGATATGGGGAAACAGAGGTGGGGAATCAGAGGCGGGGAAACAGAGGCAGGGAATCAGATATGGGGAATCAGAGGTGGGGCATCAGAGGTTGTGAATCACAGATGGGGAATCAGAGGCGGGGAATCTGAGGCAGGGAATCAGACGCGGGGAATCAGAGGCGGGGATTCAGAGCTGGGGAATCAGAAGCGGGGAATCAGAGTTGTGGAATCAGAGGCGGGGAATCAGATATGGGGAATCAGAGGCAGGGAATCAGAGGCGGGGAATCAGAGGCAGGGAATCAGACGCGGGGAATCTGAGGCCGGGAATCAGAGCTGGGGAATCAGAGGTGGGGAATCAGAGTTGGGGAATCAGAGGCAGGGAATTGGATTTGCGGAATCAGAGAGGGGGAATCAGAGGTGGGGAATCAGAGGCGGTGAATCAGAGATGGGGAATCAGAGGCGGGGAATCAGAGGCAGGAAATCAGACACGGGGATTCAGAGGTTGGGAATCAGACGGGGGGAATCAAAGGTGGGGAATCAGAGCTGGGGAATCTGAGGCAGGGAATCAGAGTTGGGGATTCAGAGGCGGGGAATCAGATATGGGGAAACAGAGGCGGGGAATCAGAGGCGGGGAATCAGAGGCAGGGAATCAGACGCGGGGAATCAGAGGCGGGGATTCAGAGCTGGGGAATCAGAAGCGGGGAATCAGAGTTGGGGAATCAGAGGCGGGGAATCAGATATGGGGAATCAGAGGCAGGGAATCAGAGGCGGGGAATCAGAGGCAGGGAATCAGATGCGGGGAATCTGAGGCGGGGAATCAGAGCTGGGGAATCAGAGGTGGGGTATCAGAGTTGGGGAATCAGAGGCAGGGAATTGGATTTGCGGAATCAGAGAGGGGGAATCAGAGGTGGGGAATCAGAGGCGGTGAATCAGAGATGGGGAATCAGAGGCGGGGAATCAGAGGCAGGAAATCAGACACGGGGATTCAGAGGCTGGGAATCAGACGGGGGAATCAAAGGTGGGGAATCAGAGCTGGGGAATCTGAGGCAGGGAATCAGAGTTGGGGATTCAGAGGCGGGGAATCAGATATGGGGAAACAGAGGCGGGGAATCAGAGGCGGGCAAACAGAGGCGGGGAATTAGATATGGGGAATCAGAGGTAGGGAATCAGAGGTGGTGAATCAGTGATGGGGAATCACAGGCGGGGAATCAGAGGCAGGGAATAGGACGCGGGGAATTAGAGGCAGGGAATCAGAGCTGGGGAATCAGAGGAGGGGATTCATAGTTGGGAATCAGAGGCGGGAATCAGATATGGGGAAACAGAGGCGGGGAATCAGAGGCGGTGAAACAGAGGCGGGGAATCAGATATGGGGAATCGGATGCAGGGAATCAGAGGCGGGGAATCAGAGCTGGGGAATCAGAGGCGGGGAATCAGAGTTGGGGCATCAGAGGTGGGGAATTAGATATAGGGAAACAGAGGCGGGGAATCAGAGGCGGGGAAACAGAGGCGGGGAATCAGATATGGGGAATCAGAGGTGGGGAATCAGAGGCAGGGAATCAGAAGTGCGGAATCAGAGATGGGGAATAAGAGGCAGGGAATCAGAATCAGAAGCGGGGATTCAGAGGCCGGGAATCAGAGGCCGGGAATCAGATGCTGGGAATAAGAGGCTGGGAATCAGAGGTGGGGAATCAGATATGGGGAATCTGAGGTGGCGAATCAAAGGCGGTGAATCAGAGATGGGGAATCAGAGGCGGGGAATCAGAGGCAGGGAATCAGATGCGGGGAATCAGAGGCGGGGAATCAGAGCTGGCGAATCAGAGGCTGGGAATCAGAGGTGGGCAATCAGAGGCGGGGAATCAGATATGGGGAATCAGAGGCGGGGAATCAGAGGCGGGGAAACAGAGGCGGGGAATCAAATATAGGGAATCAGAGGTGGGGAATCAGAGGTTGTGAATCAGAGATGGGGAATCAAGGCGGGGAATCAGAGGCAGGGAATCAGACGCGGGGAATCAGAGGCGGGGATTCAGAGCTGGGGAATCAGAGGCGGGGAATCAGAGTTGGGGAATCAGAGGCAGGGAATCAGATATGGGGAATCAGAGGCGGGGAATCAGAGGCGGGGAAACAGAGGCGGGGAATCAGATGTGGGGAATCAGAGGTGGGGAATCAGGGGCAGGGAATCAGTGGCAGGGAATCAGAGGCGGGGAATCAGAGGCGGGGAATCAAAGGCAGGGAATCAGACACGGGGAATCAGAGGCGGGGAATCAGAGATGGGGAATCAGAGGCGGGGAATCAGAGGCAGGGAATCGGATGCCGGGAATCAGAGTCGGGGAATCAGAGCTGGGGAATCAGAGGCGGGGAATCAGAGATGGGGAATCAGAGGCGGGGAATCAGATATGGGGAAATAGAGGTGGGGAATCAGATATGGGGAATCAGAGGTGTGGAATCAGAGGTTGGGAATCAGAGGCAGGCAATCAGAGTCGGGGAAACAGAGGCGGGGAATCAGATATGGGGAATCAGAGGTGGCGAATCAAAGGCGGTGAAACAGAGATGGGGAATCAGGGCAGGGAATCAGAGGCAGGGAATCAAACACGGGGAATCAGAGCTGGGGAATCAGATGCGGGGAATCAGAGTTGGGAATCAGAGGCGGGGAATCTGAGGCGGGGAATCAGAGGCGGGGAATCAGATATGGGGAATCAGAGGTGGGGAATCCGAGGTTGGGAATCAGAGGCAGGGAATCAGAGGCGGAAAATCAGAGGCGGGGAATCAGAGGAAGGGAATCAGATGTGTGGAATCGGAGATGGGGAATCAGTGGTGGGGAATCAGAGGCAGGGAATGAGATGTGCGGAATCAGAGATGGGGAATCAGAGGCAGGGAATCAGAATCAGAAGAAGGGAATCAGAGGCCGGGAATCAGAGGCCGGAATCAGATGCTGGGAATCAGAGGCCTGGAATCAGAGGCGGGGAATCAGAGGCAGGGAATCAGATGCGGGGAATCAGAGGCGGGGAATCAGAGCTGGGGAATCAGAGGCGGGGTATTAGAGTTGGGGAATCAGAGGCGGGGAATCAGATATGGGGAAACAGAGGTGGGGAATCAGAGGCGGGGAAACAGAGGCAGGGAATCAGATATGGGGAATTAGAGGTGGGGCATCAGAAGTTGTGAATCACAGATGGGGAATCAGAGGCGGGGAATCAGAGGCAGGGAATCAGACGCGGGGAATCAGAGGCGGGGATTCAGAGCTGGGGAATCAGAAGCGGGGAATCAGAGTTGGGGAATCAGAGGCGGGGAATCAGATATGGGGAATCAGAGGCAGGGAATCAGAGGCGGGGAATCAGAGGCAGGGAATCAGACGCGGGGAATCTGAGGCGGGGAATCAGAGCTGGGGAATCAGAGGTGGGGAATCAGAGTTGGGGAATCAGAGGCAGGGAATTGGATGTGCGGAATCAGAGAGGGGGAATCAGAGGTGGGGAATCAGAGGCGGTGAATCAGAGATGGGGAATCAGAGGCGGGGAATCAGAGGCAGGAAATCAGACACGGGGATTCAGAGGCTGGGAATCAGACGGGGGGAATCAAAGGCGGGGAATCAGAGCTGGGGAATCTGAGGCAGGGAATCAGAGTTGGGGATTCAGAGGCGGGGAATCAGATATGGGGAAACAGAGGCGGGGAATCAGAGGCGGGCAAACAGAGGCGGGGAATTAGATATGGGGAATCAGAGGTAGGGAATCAGAGGTGGTGAATCAGTGATGGGGAATCACAGGCGGGGAATCAGAGGCAGGGAATAGGACGCGGGGAATCAGAGGCAGGGAATCAGAGCTGGGGAATCAGAGGAGGGGATTCATAGTTGGGAATCAGAGGCGGGAATCAGATATGGGGAAACAGAGGCGGGGAATCAGAGGCGGTGAAACAGAGGCGGGGAATCAGATATGGGGAATCGGATGCAGGGAATCAGAGGCGGGGAATCAGAGCTGGGGAATCAGAGGCGGGGAATCAGAGTTGGGGCATCAGAGGTGGGGAATTAGATATAGGGAAACAGAGGTGGGGAATCAGAGGCGGGGAAACAGAGGCGGGGAATCAGATATGGGGAATCAGAGGTGGGGAATCAGAGGCAGGGAATCAGATGTGCGGAATCAGACATGGGGAATAAGAGGCAGGGAATCAGAATCAGAAGCGGGGAATCAGAGGCCGGGAATCAGAGGCCGGGAATCAGATGCTGGGAATAAGAGGCCGGGAATCAGAGGTGGGGAATCAGATATGGGGAATCAGAGGTGGCGAATCAAAGGCGGTGAATCAGAGATGGGGAATCAGAGGCGGGGAATCAGAGGCAGGGAATCAGATGCGGGGAATCAGAGGCGGGGAATCAGAGCTGGCGAATCAGAGGCTGGGAATCAGAGGTGGGCAATCAGAGGCGGGGAATCAGATATGGGGAATCAGAGGCGGGGAATCAGAGGCGGGGAAACAGAGGCGGGGAATCAAATATAGGGAATCAGAGGTGGGGAATCAGAGGTTGTGAATCAGAGATGGGGAATCAAGGCGGGGAATCAGAGGCAGGGAATCAGACGCGGGGAATCAGAGGCGGGGATTCAGAGCTGGGGAATCAGAGGCGGGGAATCAGAGTTGGGGAATCAGAGGCAGGGAATCAGATATGGGGAATCAGAGGCGGGGAATCAGAGGCGGGGAAACAGAGGCGGGGAATCAGATGTGGGGAATCAGAGGTGGGGAATCAGGGGCAGGAAATCAGTGGCAGGGAATCAGAGGCGGGGAATCAGAGGCGGGGAATCAAAGGCAGGGAATCAGACACGGGGAATCAGAGGCGGGGAATCAGAGATGGGGAATCAGAGGCGGGGAATCAGAGGCAGGGAATCGGATGCCGGGAATCAGAGTCGGGGAATCAGAGCTGGGGAATCAGAGGCGGGGAATCAGAGTTGGGGAATCAGAGGCGGGGAATCAGATATGGGGAAATAGAGGCGGGGAATCAGATATGGGGAATCAGAGGTGTGGAATCAGAGGTTGGGAATCAGAGGCAGGGAATCAGAGTCGGGGAAACAGAGGCGGGGAATCAGATATGGGGAATCAGAGGTGGCGAATCAAAGGCGGTGAATCAGAGATGGGGAATCAGGGCAGGGAATCAGAGGCAGGGAATCAAACACAGGGAATCAGAGCTGGGGAATCAGAGGCGGGGAATCAGAGTTGGGAATCAGAGGCGGGGAATCAGAGGCGGGGAAACAGAGGCAGGGAATCAGATATGGGGAATCAGAGGCAGGGAATCAGAATCAAAAGAAGGGAATCAGAGGCCGGGAATCAGAGGCCGGAATCAGATGCTGGGAATCAGAGGCCTGGAATCAGAGGCGGGGAATCAGAGGCAGGGAATCAGATGCGGGGAATCAGAGGCGGGGAATCAGAGCTGGGGGAACAGAGGCGGGGTATTAGAGTTGGGGAATCAGAGGCGGGGAATCAGATATGGGGAAACAGAGGTGGGGAATCAGAGGCGGGGAAACAGAGGCAGGGAATCAGATATGGGGAATCAGAGGTGGGGCATCAGAGGTTGTGAATCACAGATGGGGAATCAGAGGCGGGGAATCAGAGGCAGGGAATAGGACGCGGGGAATCAGAGGCAGGGAATCAGAGCTGGGGAATCAGAGGAGGGGATTCATATTTGGGAATCAGAGGCGGGAATCAGATATGGGGAAACAGAGGCGGGGAATCAGAGGCGGTGAAACAGAGGCGGGGAATCAGATATGGGGAATCGGATGCAGGGAATCAGAGGCGGGGAATCAGAGCTGGGGAATCAGAGGCGGGGAATCAGAGTTGGGGCATCAGAGGTGGGGAATTAGATATAGGGAAACAGAGGTGGGGAATCAGAGGCGGGGAAACAGAGGCGGGGAATCAGATATGGGGAATCAGAGGTGGGGAATCAGAGGCAGGGAATCAGATGTGCGGAATCAGAGATGGGGAATAAGAGGCAGGGAATCAGAATCAGAAGCGGGGAATCAGAGGCCGGGAATCAGAGGCCGGGAATCAGATGCTGGGAATAAGAGGCCGGGAATCAGAGGTGGGGAATCAGATATGGGGAATCAGAGGTGGCGAATCAAAGGCGGTGAATCAGAGATGGGGAATCAGAGGCGGGGAATCAGAGGTTGTGAATCAGAGATGGGGAATCAAGGCGGGGAATCAGAGGCAGGGAATCAGATGCGGGGAATCAGAGGCGGGGAATCAGAGCTGGGGAATCAGAGGCGGGGAATCAGAGGCGGGGAATCAGAGCTGGCGAATCAGAGGCTGGGAATCAGAGGTGGGCAATCAGAGGCGGGGAATCAGATATGGGGAATCAGAGGTGGGGAATCAGAGGCGGGGAAACAGAGGCGGGGAATCAAATATAGGGAATCAGAGGTGGGGAATCAGAGGTTGTGAATCAGAGATGGGGAATCAAGGCGGGGAATCAGAGGCAGGGAATCAGACGCGGGGAATCAGAGGCGGGGATTCAGAGCTGGGGAATCAGAGGCGGGGAATCAGAGTTGGGGAATCAGAGGCAGGGAATCAGATATGGGGAATCAGAGGCGGGGAATCAGAGGCGGGGAAACAGAGGCGGGGAATCAGATGTGGGGAATCAGAGGTGGGGAATCAGGGGCAGGAAATCAGTGGCAGGGAATCAGAGGCGGGGAATCAGAGGCGGGGAATCAAAGGCAGGGAATCAGACACGGGGAATCAGAGGCGGGGAATCAGAGATGGGGAATCAGAGGCGGGGAATCAGAGGCAGGGAATCGGATGCCGGGAATCAGAGTCGGGGAATCAGAGCTGGGGAATCAGAGGCGGGGAATCAGAGTTGGGGAATCAGAGGCGGGGAATCAGATATGGGGAAATAGAGGCGGGGAATCAGATATGGGGAATCAGAGGTGTGGAATCAGAGGTTGGGAATCAGAGGCAGGGAATCAGAGTCGGGGAAACAGAGGCGGGGAATCATATATGGGGAATCAGAGGTGGCGAATCAAAGGCGGTGAATCAGAGATGGGGAATCAGGGCAGGGAATCAGAGGCAGGGAATCAAACACAGGGAATCAGAACTGGGGAATCAGAGGCGGGGAATCAGGGTTGGGAATCAGAGGCGGGGAATCAGAGGCGGGGAAACAGAGGCAGGGAATCAGAGGCCGGAATCAGATGCTGGGAATCAGAGGCCTGGAATCAGAGGCGGGGAATCTGAGGCAGGGAATCAGATGCGGGGAATCAGAGGCGGGGAATCAGAGCTGGGGAATCAGAGGCGGGGTATTAGAGTTGGGGAATCAGAGGCGGGGAATCAGATATGGGGAAACAGAGGTGGGGAATCAGAGGCGGGGAAACAGAGGCAGGGAATCAGATATGGGGAATCAGAGGTGGGGCATCAGAGGTTGTGAATCACAGATTGGGAATCAGAGGCGGGGAATCAGAGGCAGGGAATCAGACGCGGGGAATCAGAGGCGGGGATTCAGAGCTGGGGAATCAGAAGCGGGGAATCAGAGTTGGGGAATCAGAGGCGGGGAATCAGATATGGGGAATCAGAGACAGGGAATCAGAGGCGGGGAATCAGAGGCAGGGAATCAGACGCGGGGAATCTGAGGCGGGGAATCAGAGCTGGGGAATCAGAGGTGGGGAATCAGAGTTGGGGAATCAGAGGCAGGGAATTGGATTTGCGGAATCAGAGAGGGGGAATCAGAGGTGGGGAATCAGAGGCGGTGAATCAGAGATGGGGAATCAGAGGCGGGGAATCAGAGGCAGGAAATCAGACACGGGGATTCAGAGGCTGGGAATCAGACGGGGGGAATCAAAGGTGGGGAATCAGAGCTGGGGAATCTGAGGCAGGGAATCAGAGTTGGGGATTCAGAGACGGGGAATCAGATATGGGGAAACAGAGGCGGGGAATCAGAGGCGGGCAAACAGAGGCGGGGAATTAGATATGGGGAATCAGAGGTAGGGAATCAGAGGTGGTGAATCAGTGATGGGGAATCACAGGCGGGGAATCAGAGGCAGGGAATAGGACGCGGGGAATCAGAGGCAGGGAATCAGAGCTGGGGAATCAGAGGAGGGGATTCATAGTTGGGAATCAGAGGCGGGAATCAGATATGGGGAAACAGAGGCGGGGAATCAGAGGCGGTGAAACAGAGGCGGGGAATCAGATATGGGGAATCGGATGCAGGGAATCAGAGGCGGGGAATCAGAGCTGGGGAATCAGAGGCGGGGAATCAGAGTTGGGGCATCAGAGGTGGGGAATTAGATATAGGGAAACAGAGGCGGGGAATCAGAGACGGGGAAACAGAGGCGGGGAATCAGATATGGGGAATCAGAGGTGGGGAATCAGAGGCAGGGAATCAGATGTGCGGAATCAGAGATGGGGAATAAGAGGCAGGGAATCAAAATCAGAAGCGGGGATTCAGAGGCCGGGAATCAGAGGCCGGGAATCAGATGCTGGGAATAAGAGGCTGGGAATCAGAGGTGGGGAATCAGATATGGGGAATCTGAGGTGGCGAATCAAAGGCGGTGAATCAGAGATGGGGAATCAGAGGCGGGGAATCAGAGGCAGGGAATCAGATGCGGGGAATCAGAGGCGGGGAATCAGAGCTGGCGAATCAGAGGCTGGGAATCAGAGGTGGGCAATCAGAGGCGGGGAATCAGATATGGGGAATCAGAGGCGGGGAATCAGAGGCGGGGAAACAGAGGCGGGGAATCAAATATAGGGAATCAGAGGTGGGGAATCAGAGGTTGTGAATCAGAGATGGGGAATCAAGGCGGGGAATCAGAGGCAGGGAATCAGACGCGGGGAATCAGAGGCGGGGATTCAGAGCTGGGGAATCAGAGGCGGGGAATCAGAGTTGGGGAATCAGAGGCAGGGAATCAGATATGGGGAATCAGAGGCGGGGAATCAGAGGCGGGGAAACAGAGGCGGGGAATCAGATGTGGGGAATCAGAGGTGGGGAATCAGGGGCAGGGAATCAGTGGCAGGGAATCAGAGGCGGGGAATCAGAGGCGGGGAATCAAAGGCAGGGAATCAGACACGGGGAATCAGAGGCGGGGAATCAGAGATGGGGAATCAGAGGCGGGGAATCAGAGGCAGGGAATCGGATGCCGGGAATCAGAGTCGGGGAATCAGAGCTGGGGAATCAGAGGCGGGGAATCAGAGATGGGGAATCAGAGGCGGGGAATCAGATATGGGGAAATAGAGGCGGGGAATCAGATATGGGGAATCAGAGGTGTGGAATCAGAGGTTGGGAATCAGAGGCAGGGAATCAGAGTCGGGGAAACAGAGGCGGGGAATCAGATATGGGGAATCAGAGGTGGCGAATCAAAGGCGGTGAAACAGAGATGGGGAATCAGGGCAGGGAATCAGAGGCAGGGAATCAAACACGGGGAATCAGAGCTGGGGAATCAGATGCGGGGAATCAGAGTTGGGAATCAGAGGCGGGGAATCTGAGGCGGGGAAACAGAGGCGGGGAATCAGATATGGGGAATCAGAGGTGGGGAATCCGAGGTTGGGAATCAGAGGCAGGGAATCAGAGGCGGAAAATCAGAGGCGGGGAATCAGAGGAAGGGAATCAGATGTGTGGAATCGGAGATGGGGAATCAGAGGTGGGGAATCAGAGGCAGGGAATGAGATGTGCGGAATCAGAGATGGGGAATCAGAGGCAGGGAATCAGAATCAGAAGAAGGGAATCAGAGGCCGGGAATCAGAGGCCGGAATCAGATGCTGGGAATCAGAGGCCTGGAATCAGAGGCGGGGAATCAGAGGCAGGGAATCAGATGCGGGGAATCAGAGGCGGGGAATCAGAGCTGGGGAATCAGAGGCGGGGTATTAGAGTTGGGGAATCAGAGGCGGGGAATCAGATATGGGGAAACAGAGGTGGGGAATCAGAGGCGGGGAAACAGAGGCAGGGAATCAGATATGGGGAATTAGAGGTGGGGCATCAGAAGTTGTGAATCACAGATGGGGAATCAGAGGCGGGGAATCAGAGGCAGGGAATCAGACGCGGGGAATCAGAGGCGGGGATTCAGAGCTGGGGAATCAGAAGCGGGGAATCAGAGTTGGGGAATCAGAGGCGGGGAATCAGATATGGGGAATCAGAGGCAGGGAATCAGAGGCGGGGAATCAGAGGCAGGGAATCAGACGCGGGGAATCTGAGGCGGGGAATCAGAGCTGGGGAATCAGAGGTGGGGAATCAGAGTTGGGGAATCAGAGGCAGGGAATTGGATGTGCGGAATCAGAGAGGGGGAATCAGAGGTGGGGAATCAGAGGCGGTGAATCAGAGATGGGGAATCAGAGGCGGGGAATCAGAGGCAGGAAATCAGACACGGGGATTCAGAGGCTGGGAATCAGACGGGGGGAATCAAAGGCGGGGAATCAGAGCTGGGGAATCTGAGGCAGGGAATCAGAGTTGGGGATTCAGAGGCGGGGAATCAGATATGGGGAAACAGAGGCGGGGAATCAGAGGCGGGCAAACAGAGGCGGGGAATTAGATATGGGGAATCAGAGGTAGGGAATCAGAGGTGGTGAATCAGTGATGGGGAATCACAGGCGGGGAATCAGAGGCAGGGAATAGGACGCGGGGAATCAGAGGCAGGGAATCAGAGCTGGGGAATCAGAGGAGGGGATTCATAGTTGGGAATCAGAGGCGGGAATCAGATATGGGGAAACAGAGGCGGGGAATCAGAGGCGGTGAAACAGAGGCGGGGAATCAGATATGGGGAATCGGATGCAGGGAATCAGAGGCGGGGAATCAGAGCTGGGGAATCAGAGGCGGGGAATCAGAGTTGGGGCATCAGAGGTGGGGAATTAGATATAGGGAAACAGAGGTGGGGAATCAGAGGCGGGGAAACAGAGGCGGGGAATCAGATATGGGGAATCAGAGGTGGGGAATCAGAGGCAGGGAATCAGATGTGCGGAATCAGACATGGGGAATAAGAGGCAGGGAATCAGAATCAGAAGCGGGGAATCAGAGGCCGGGAATCAGAGGCCGGGAATCAGATGCTGGGAATAAGAGGCCGGGAATCAGAGGTGGGGAATCAGATATGGGGAATCAGAGGTGGCGAATCAAACGCGGTGAATCAGAGATGGGGAATCAGAGGCGGGGAATCAGAGGCAGGGAATCAGATGCGGGGAATCAGAGGCGGGGAATCAGAGCTGGCGAATCAGAGGCTGGGAATCAGAGGTGGGCAATCAGAGGCGGGGAATCAGATATGGGGAATCAGAGGCGGGGAATCAGAGGCGGGGAAACAGAGGCGGGGAATCAAATATAGGGAATCAGAGGTGGGGAATCAGAGGTTGTGAATCAGAGATGGGGAATCAAGGCGGGGAATCAGAGGCAGGGAATCAGACGCGGATAATCAGAGGCGGGGATTCAGAGCTGGGGAATCAGAGGCGGGGAATCAGAGTTGGTGAATCAGAGGCAGGGAATCAGATATGGGGAATCAGAGGCGGGGAATCAGAGGCGGGGAAACAGAGGCGGGGAATCAGATGTGGGGAATCAGAGGTGGGGAATCAGGGGCAGGAAATCAGTGGCAGGGAATCAGAGGCGGGGAATCAGAGGCGGGGAATCAAAGGCAGGGAATCAGACACGGGGAATCAGAGGCGGGGAATCAGAGATGGGGAATCAGAGGCGGGGAATCAGAGGCAGGGAATCGGATGCCGGGAATCAGAGTCGGGGAATCAGAGCTGGGGAATCAGAGGCGGGGAATCAGAGTTGGGGAATCAGAGGCGGGGAATCAGATATGGGGAAATAGAGGCGGGGAATCAGATATGGGGAATCAGAGGTGTGGAATCAGAGGTTGGGAATCAGAGGCAGGGAATCAGAGTCGGGGAAACAGAGGCGGGGAATCAGATATGGGGAATCAGAGGTGGCGAATCAAAGGCGGTGAATCAGAGATGGGGAATCAGGGCAGGGAATCAGAGGCAGGGAATCAAACACAGGGAATCAGAGCTGGGGAATCAGAGGCGGGGAATCAGAGTTGTGAATCAGAGGCGGGGAATCAGAGGCGGGGAAACAGAGGCAGGGAATCAGATATGGGGAATCAGAGGCAGGGAATCAGAATTAAAAGAAGGGAATCAGAGGCCGGGAATCAGAGGCCGGAATCAATGCTGGGAATCAGAGGCCTGGAATCAGAGGCGGGGAATCAGAGGCAGGGAATCAGATGCGGGGAATCAGAGGCGGGGAATCAGAGCTGGGGAATCAGAGGCGGGGTATTAGAGTTGGGGAATCAGAGGCGGGGAATCAGATATGGGGAAACAGAGGTGGGGAATCAGAGGCGGGGAAACAGAGGCAGGGAATCAGATATGGGGAATCAGAGGTGGGGCATCAGAGGTTGTGAATCACAGATGGGGAATCAGAGGCGGGGAATCAGAGGCAGGGAATCAGACGCGGGGAATCAGAGGCGGGGATTCAGAGCTGGGGAATCAGAAGCGGGGAATCAGAGTTGGGGAATCAGAGGCGGGGAATCAGATATGGGGAATCAGAGGCAGGGAATCAGATGCGGGGAATCAGAGGCAGGGAATCAGACGCGGGGAATCTGAGGCGGGGAATCAGAGCTGGGGAATCAGAGGTGGGGAATCAGAGTTGGGGAATCAGAGGCAGGGAATTGGATGTGCGGAATCAGAGAGGGGGAATCAGAGGTGGGGAATCAGAGGCGGTGAATCAGAGATGGGGAATCAGAGGCGGGGAATCAGAGGCAGGAAATCAGACACGGGGATTCAGAGGCTGGGAATCAGACGGGGGGAATCAAAGGCGGGGAATCAGAGCTGGGGAATCTGAGGCAGGGAATCAGAGTTGGGGATTCAGAGGCGGGGAATCAGATATGGGGAAACAGAGGCGGGGAATCAGAGGCGGGCAAACAGAGGCGGGGAATTAGATATGGGGAATCAGAGGTAGGGAATCAGAGGTGGTGAATCAGTGATGGGGAATCACAGGCGGGGAATCAGAGGCAGGGAATAGGACGCGGGGAATCAGAGGCAGGGAATCAGAGCTGGGGAATCAGAGGAGGGGATTCATAGTTGGGAATCAGAGGCGGGAATCAGATATGGGGAAACAGAGGCGGGGAATCAGAGGCGGTGAAACAGAGGCGGGGAATCAGATATGGGGAATCGGATGCAGGGAATCAGAGGCGGGGAATCAGAGCTGGGGAATCAGAGGCGGGGAATCAGAGTTGGGGCATCAGAGGTGGGGAATTAGATATAGGGAAACAGAGGTGGGGAATCAGAGGCGGGGAAACAGAGGCGGGGAATCAGATATGGGGAATCAGAGGTGGGGAATCAGAGGCAGGGAATCAGATGTGCGGAATCAGACATGGGGAATAAGAGGCAGGGAATCAGAATCAGAAGCGGGGAATCAGAGGCCGGGAATCAGAGGCCGGGAATCAGATGCTGGGAATAAGAGGCCGGGAATCAGAGGTGGGGAATCAGATATGGGGAATCAGAGGTGGCGAATCAAACGCGGTGAATCAGAGATGGGGAATCAGAGGCGGGGAATCAGAGGCAGGGAATCAGATGCGGGGAATCAGAGGCGGGGAATCAGAGCTGGCGAATCAGAGGCTGGGAATCAGAGGTGGGCAATCAGAGGCGGGGAATCAGATATGGGGAATCAGAGGCGGGGAATCAGAGGCGGGGAAACAGAGGCGGGGAATCAAATATAGGGAATCAGAGGTGGGGAATCAGAGGTTGTGAATCAGAGATGGGGAATCAAGGCGGGGAATCAGAGGCAGGGAATCAGACGCGGGGAATCAGAGGCGGGGATTCAGAGCTGGGGAATCAGAGGCGGGGAATCAGAGTTGGTGAATCAGAGGCAGGGAATCAGATATGGGGAATCAGAGGCGGGGAATCAGAGGCGGGGAAACAGAGGCGGGGAATCAGATGTGGGGAATCAGAGGTGGGGAATCAGGGGCAGGAAATCAGTGGCAGGGAATCAGAGGCGGGGAATCAGAGGCGGGGAATCAAAGGCAGGGAATCAGACACGGGGAATCAGAGGCGGGGAATCAGAGATGGGGAATCAGAGGCGGGGAATCAGAGGCAGGGAATCGGATGCCGGGAATCAGAGTCGGGGAATCAGAGCTGGGGAATCAGAGGCGGGGAATCAGAGTTGGGGAATCAGAGGCGGGGAATCAGATATGGGGAAATAGAGGCGGGGAATCAGATATGGGGAATCAGAGGTGTGGAATCAGAGGTTGGGAATCAGAGGCAGGGAATCAGAGTCGGGGAAACAGAGGCGGGGAATCAGATATGGGGAATCAGAGGTGGCGAATCAAAGGCGGTGAATCAGAGATGGGGAATCAGGGCAGGGAATCAGAGGCAGGGAATCAAACACAGGGAATCAGAGCTGGGGAATCAGAGGCGGGGAATCAGAGTTGTGAATCAGAGGCGGGGAATCAGAGGCGGGGAAACAGAGGCAGGGAATCAGATATGGGGAATCAGAGGCAGGGAATCAGAATTAAAAGAAGGGAATCAGAGGCCGGGAATCAGAGGCCGGAATCAATGCTGGGAATCAGAGGCCTGGAATCAGAGGCGGGGAATCAGAGGCAGGGAATCAGATGCGGGGAATCAGAGGCGGGGAATCAGAGCTGGGGAATCAGAGGCGGGGTATTAGAGTTGGGGAATCAGAGGCGGGGAATCAGATATGGGGAAACAGAGGTGGGGAATCAGAGGCGGGGAAACAGAGGCAGGGAATCAGATATGGGGAATCAGAGGTGGGGCATCAGAGGTTGTGAATCACAGATGGGGAATCAGAGGCGGGGAATCAGAGGCAGGGAATCAGACGCGGGGAATCAGAGGCGGGGATTCAGAGCTGGGGAATCAGAAGCGGGGAATCAGTGTTGGGGAATCAGAGGCGGGGAATCAGATATGGGGAATCAGAGGCAGGGAATCAGATGCGGGGAATCAGAGGCAGGGAATCAGACGCGGGGAATCTGAGGCGGGGAATCAGAGCTGGGGAATCAGAGGTGGGGAATCAGAGTTGGGGAATCAGAGGCAGGGAATTGGATTTGCGGAATCAGAGAGGGGGAATCAGAGGTGGGGAATCAGAGGCGGTGAATCAGAGATGGGGAATCAGAGGCGGGGAATCAGAGGCAGGAAATCAGACACGGGGATTCAGAGGCTGGGAATCAGACGGGGGGAATCAAAGGTGGGGAATCAGAGCTGGGGAATCTGAGGCAGGGAATCAGAGTTGGGGATTCAGAGGCGGGGAATCAGATATGGGGAAACAGAGGCGGGGAATCAGAGGCGGGCAAACAGAGGCGGGGAATTAGATATGGGGAATCAGAGGTAGGGAATCAGAGGTGGTGAATCAGTGATGGGGAATCACAGGCGGGGAATCAGAGGCAGGGAATAGGACGCGGGGAATCAGAGGCAGGGAATCAGAGCTGGGGAATCAGAGGAGGGGATTCATAGTTGGGAATCAGAGGCGGGAATCAGATATGGGGAAACAGAGGCGGGAATAAGAGGCGGTGAAACAGAGGCGGGGAATCAGATATGGGGAATCGGATGCAGGGAATCAGAGGCGGGGAATCAGAGCTGGGGAATCAGAGGCGGGGAATCAGAGTTGGGGCATCAGAGGTGGGGAATTAAATATAGGGAAACAGAGGCGGGGAATCAGAGGCGGGGAAACAGAGGCGGGGAATCAGATATGGGGAATCAGAGGTGGGGAATCAGAGGCAGGGAATCAGATGTGCGGAATCAGAGATGGGGAATAAGAGGCAGGGAATCAGAATCAGAAGCGGGGATTCAGAGGCCGGGAATCAGAGGCCGGGAATCAGATGCTGGGAATAAGAGGCTGGGAATCAGAGGTGGGGAATCAGATATGGGGAATCTGAGGTGGCGAATCAAAGGCGGTGAATCAGAGATGGGGAATCAGAGGCGGGGAATCAGAGGCAGGGAATCAGATGCGGGGAATCAGAGGCGGGGAATCAGAGCTGGCGAATCAGAGGCTGGGAATCAGAGGTGGGCAATCAGAGGCGGGGAATCAGATATGGGGAATCAGAGGCGGGGAATCAGAGGCGGGGAAACAGAGGCGGGGAATCAAATATAGGGAATCAGAGGTGGGGAATCAGAGGTTGTGAATCAGAGATGGGGAATCAAGGCGGGGAATCAGAGGCAGGGAATCAGACGCGGGGAATCAGAGGCGGGGATTCAGAGCTGGGGAATCAGAGGCGGGGAATCAGAGTTGGGGAATCAGAGGCAGGGAATCAGATATGGGGAATCAGAGGCGGGGAATCAGAGGCGGGGAAACAGAGGCGGGGAATCAGATGTGGGGAATCAGAGGTGGGGAATCAGGGGCAGGGAATCAGTGGCAGGGAATCAGAGGCGGGGAATCAGAGGCGGGGAATCAAAGGCAGGGAATCAGACACGGGGAATCAGAGGCGGGGAATCAGAGATGGGGAATCAGAGGCGGGGAATCAGAGGCAGGGAATCGGATGCCGGGAATCAGAGTCGGGGAATCAGAGCTGGGGAATCAGAGGCGGGGAATCAGAGATGGGGAATCAGAGGCGGGGAATCAGATATGGGGAAATAGAGGCGGGGAATCAGATATGGGGAATCAGAGGTGTGGAATCAGAGGTTGGGAATCAGAGGCAGGGAATCAGAGTCGGGGAAACAGAGGCGGGGAATCAGATATGGGGAATCAGAGGTGGCGAATCAAAGGCGGTGAAACAGAGATGGGGAATCAGGGCAGGGAATCAGAGGCAGGGAATCAAACACGGGGAATCAGAGCTGGGGAATCAGAGGCGGGGAATCAGAGTTGGGAATCAGAGGCGGGGAATCTGAGACGGGGAAACAGAGGCGGGGAATCAGATATGGGGAATCAGAGGTGGGGAATCCGAGGTTGGGAATCAGAGGCAGGGAATCAGAGGCGGAAAATCAGAGGCGGGGAATCAGAGGAAGGGAATCAGATGTGTGGAATCGGAGATGGGGAATCAGAGGCAGGGAATCAGAGGCGGGGAATCAGAGGCGGGGAATCAGAGGCCGGGAATCAGATATGGGGAAACAGAGGCGGGGAATCCGAGGCGGGGAAACAGAGGCGGGGAATCAGATATGGGGAATCAGAGGTGGGGAATCAGAGGTTGGGAATCAGAGGCAGGGAATCAGAGGCTTGGAATCAGATGCAGGGAATCAGATGCGGGGAATCAGAGGCGGGGAATCAGAGCTGGGGAATCAGAGGTGGGGAATCAGATTTGGGGAATCAGAGGCGGGGACTTAGATATTGGGAAACAGAGGCGGGGAATCAGAGGCGGGGAAACCCAGGCGGGGAATCAGATATGGGGAATCAGAGGTGGGGAATCAGAGGCAAGGAATCAGATGTGCGGAATCAGAGATGGGGAATCAGAGGCAGGGAATCAGAATGAGAAGCAGGGAATCAGAGGCCGGGAATCAGAGGCCGGAATCAGATGCTGGGAATCAGAGGCCTGGAATCAGAGGCGGGGAATCAGAGGCAGGGAATCAGATGCGGGAAATCAGAGGCGGGGAATCAGAGCTGGGGTATCAGAGGCGGGGTATAAGAGTTGGGGAATCAGAGGCGGGGAATCAGATATGGGGAAACAGAGGTGGAGAATCAGAGGCGGGGAAACAGAGGCAGGGAATCAGATATGGGGAATCAGAGGCGGGGAATCAGAGGTGGGGAATCATAGGCAGGGAATCGGATGTGCGGAATCAGAGATGGGGAATCAGAGGCTGGGAATCAGAGGTGGTGAATCAGAGATGGGGAATCAGAGGCGGGGAATCAGAGGCAGGGAATCAGACGCGGGGAATCAGAGGTGGGCAATCAGAGGCGGGGAATCAGATATGGGGAATCAGAGGCGGGGAATCAGAGGCGGGGAAACAGAGGCGGGGAATCAGATATGGGGAATCAGAGGTGGGGCATCAGAGGTTGTGAATCACAGATGGGGAATCAGAGGCGGGGAATCAGAGGCAGGGAATCAGACGCGGGGAATCAGAGGCGGGAATTCAGAGCTGGGGAATCAGAGGCTGGGAATCAGAGTTGGGGAATCAGAGGCGGGGAATCAGATATGGGGAATCAGAGGCAGGGAATCAGAGGCGGGAAAACAGAGGCGGGGAATCAGATATGGGGAATCAGAGGCGGGGAATCAGAGGCAGGGAATCAGACACAGGGAATCAGAGGCGGGGAATCAGAGATGGGGAATCAGAGGCGGGGAATCAGAGGCAGGGAATCGGATGCCGGGAATCAGAGGCGGGAAATCAGAGCTGGGGAATCAGAGGCGGTGAATCAGAGTTGGGGAATCAGAGGCGGCGAAGCAGATATGGGGAAATAGAGGCGGGGAATCAGATATGGGGAATCAGAGGCGGGGAATCAGATATGGGGAATCAGAGGCTGGGAATCAGAGGGGGGGAAACAGAGGCGGGGAATCAGAGGCGGGGAATCAAAGGAAGGGAATCAGACACGGGGAATCAGAGGTGGGGAATCAGAGATGGGGAATCAGAGGCGGGGAATCACAGGCAGGGAATCAGACGCGGGGAATCAGAGGCGGGGAATCAGAGCTGGGGAATCAGCGGTGGGGAATCAGAGTCGGGGAATCATAGGCAGGGAATCGGTTGTGCGGAATCAGAGATGGGGAATCAGATGTGGGGAATCAGAGGCAGTGAATCAGAGGCGGGGAAACAGAGGCGGGGAATCAAATATAGCGAATCAGAGGTGGGGAATCAGAGGTTGTGAATCAGAGATGGGGAATCAAGGCGGGGAATCAGAGGCAGGGAATCAGACGCGGGGAATCAGAGGCGGGGATTCAGAGCTGGGGAATCAGAGGCGGTGAATCAGAGTTGGGGAATCAGAGGCAGGGAATCAGATATGGGGAATCAGAGGTGGGGAATCAGAGGCGGGGAAACAGATGCGGGGAATCAGATATGGGGAATCAGAATTGGGGAATCAGGGGCAGGGAATCAGTGGCAGGGAATCAGAGGCGGGGAATCAGAGGCGGGGAATCAGAGGCAGGGAATCAGACACTTGGAATCAGAGGCGGGGAATCAGAGATGGGGAATCAGAGGCGGGGAATCAGAGGCAGGGAATCGGACTCCGGGAATCAGAGTCGAGGAATCAGAGGCGGGGAATCAGAGTTGGGGAATCAGAGGCGGGGAATCAGATATGGGGAAATAGAGGCGGGGAATCAGATATGGGGAATCAGAGGTGTGGAATCAGAGGTTGGGAATCAGAGGCAGGGAATCAGAGTCGGGGAAACAGAGGCGGGTAATCAGATATGGGGAATCAGAGTTGGCGAATCAGAGGCGGGGAATCAGAGTTGGGAATCAGAGGCGGGGAATCAGAGGCGGGGAAACAGAGGCGGGGAATCAGATATGGGGAATCAGAGGTGGGGAATCCGAGGTTGGGAATCAGAGGCAGGGAATCAGAGGCGGGGAATCAGAGGCGGGGAATCAGAGGAAGGGAATCAGATGTGCGGAATCGGAGATGGGGAATCAGAGGCAGGGAATCAGAGGCGGGTAATCAGAGGCGGGGAATCAGAGGCCGGGAATCAGATATGGGGAAACAGAGGCGGGGAATCCGAGGCGGGGAAACAGAGGCGGGGAATCAGATATGGGGAATCAGAGGTGGGGAATCAGAGGTTGGGAATCAGAGGCAGGGAATCAGAGGCTTGGAATCAGATGCAGGGAATCAGATGCGGGGAATCAGAGGCGGGGAATCAGAGCTGGGGAATCAGAGGTGGGGAATCAGATTTGGGGAATCAGAGGCGGGGACTTAGATATTGGGAAACAGAGGCGGGGAATCAGAGGCGTGGAAACCGAGGCGGGGAATCAGATATGGGGAATCAGAGGTGGGGAATCAGAGGCAAGGAATCAGATGTGCGGAATCAGAGATGGGGAATCAGAGGCAGGGAATCAGAATCAGAAGCAGGGAATCAGAGGCCGGGAATTAGAGGCCGGAATCAGATGCTGGGAATCAGAGGCCTGGAATCAGAGGCGGGGAATCAGAGGCAGGGAATCAGATGCGGGGAATCAGAGGCGGGGAATCAGAGCTGGGGAATCAGAGGCGGGGTATTAGAGTTGGGGAATCAGAGGCGGGGAATCAGATATGGGGAAACAGAGGTGGGGAATCAGAGGCGGGGAAACAGAGGCAGGGAATCAGATATGGGGAATCAGAGGCGGGGAATCAGAGGTGGGGAATCAGAGGCGGGGAATCAGAGGCGGGGAATCAGAGGCGGGGAATCAGAAGTGGGGAATCAGAGGTGGGGAATCAGAGGCGGGGAATCAGAGGCAGGGAATCAGAGGCGGGGAATCAGAGGCGGGGAATCAGAGGCGGGCAATCAGATGCAGGGAATCTGAGGCAGGGAATCTGTGGTGGGGAATCAGAGGCGGGAAAACAGGCGGTTAAACAGAGGCGGGTAAACATAGGTGGGGATTCAGAGGCGTGGAATCAGAGGCGGGAAATCAGAGGCGTGGAAAGATATGTGGGGAAAAGTAGGCCAGGAAAGTTGAGCGGAAAGGGAGGCATTGAATCAGAGGCGGGGAATCAGAGGCAGGGAATCAGAAGCGGGGAATCAGAGGTGGGGAATCAGAGGCGGGGAATCAGAGGCGGAGAATCAGAGGCGGGCAATCAGATGCAGGGAATCAGAGGCAGGGAATCAGAGGCAGGGAATCAGAGGCATGGAATCTGAGGCAGGGAATCTGAGGTGGGGAATCAGAGGCGGGGAAACAGGTGGGTAAACAGAGGCGGGTAAACATAGGCGGGGAATCAGAGGTGGGGAATCAGAAGTGTGCAATCAGAGGCGGGGAAACAGAGGCGGGGAATCAGATATGGGGAATCAGAGGTGGGGCATCAGAGGTTGTGAATCACAGATGGGGAATCAGAGGCGGGGAATCAGAGGCAGGGAATCAGACGCGGGGAATCAGAGGCGGGGATTCAGAGCTGGGGAATCAGAGGCGGGGAATCAGAGTTGGGGAATCAGAGGCGGGGAATCAGAGGCGGGGAAACAGAGGCGGGGAATCAGATATGGGGAATCAGAGGTGGGGAATCCGAGGTTGGGAATCAGAGGCAGGGAATCAGAGGCGGGGAATCAGAGGCGGGGAATCAGAGGAAGGGAATCAGATGTGCGGAATCGGAGATGGGGAATCAGAGGCAGGGAATCAGAGGCGGGGAATCAGAGGCGGGGAATCAGAGGCCGGGAATCAGATATGGGGAAACAGAGGCGGGGAATCCGAGGCGGGGAAACAGATGCGGGGAATCAGATATGGGGAATCAGAGGTGGGGAATCAGAGGTTGGGAATCAGAGGCAGGGAATCAGAGGCTTGGAATCAGATGCAGGGAATCAGATGCGGGGAATCAGAGGCGGGGAATCAGAGCTGGGGAATCAGAGGTGGGGAATCAGATTTGGGGAATCAGAGGCGGGGACTTAGATATTGGGAAACAGAGGCGGGGAATCAGAGGCGTGGAAACCGAGGCGCGGAATCAGATATGGGGAATCAGAGGTGGGGAATCAGAGGCAAGGAATCAGATGTGCGGAATCAGAGATGGGGAATCAGAGGCAGGGAATCAGAATCAGAAGCAGGGAATCAGAGGCCGGGAATTAGAGGCCGGAATCAGATGCTGGGAATCAGAGGCCTGGAATCAGAGGCGGGGAATCAGAGGCAGGGAATCAGATGCGGGGAATCAGAGGCGGGGAATCAGAGCTGGGGAATCAGAGGCGGGGTATTAGAGTTGGGGAATCAGAGGCGGGGAATCAGATATGGGGAAACAGAGGTGGGGAATCAGAGGCGGGGAAACAGAGGCAGGGAATCAGATATGGGGAATCAGAGGCGGGGAATCAGAGGTGGGGAATCAGAGGCGGGGAATCAGAGGCGGGGAATCAGAGGCGGGGAATCAGAAGTGGGGAATCAGAGGTGGGGAATCAGAGGCGGGGAATCAGAGGCAGGGAATCAGAGGCGGGGAATCAGAGGCGGGGAATCAGAGGCGGGCAATCAGATGCAGGGAATCTGAGGCAGGGAATCTGTGGTGGGGAATCAGAGGCGGGAAAACAGGCGGTTAAACAGAGGCGGGTAAACATAGGCGGGGATTCAGAGGCGTGGAATCAGAGGCGGGAAATCAGAGGCGGGGAAAGATATGTGGGGAAAGGTAGGCCAGGAAAGTTGAGCGGAAAGGGAGGCATTGAATCAGAGGCGGGGAATCAGAGGCAGGGAATCAGAAGCGGGGAATCAGAGGTGGGGAATCAGAGGCGGGGAATCAGAGGCGGAGAATCAGAGGCGGGCAATCAGATGCAGGGAATCAGAGGCAGGGAATCAGAGGCAGGGAATCAGAGGCATGGAATCTGAGGCAGGGAATCTGAGGTGGGGAATCAGAGGCGGGGAAACAGGTGGGTAAACAGAGGCGGGTAAACATAGGCGGGGAATCAGAGGCGCGGAATCAGAGGCGGGGAATCAGAGGCAGGGAATCAGAGGCAGGGAATCAGAGGCGGGGAATCAGATGCGGGGAATCAGAGGTGGGGAATCAGAGGCGGGGTATCAGAGGAGGGGAATCAGAGGCGGGGAATCAGAGGCGGGGAATCAGAGGCGGGGAATCAGAGGCGTGCAATCAGTGGCGGGGAATCAGAGGTGGGGAATCAGAAGTGTGGAATCAGAGGCGGGGAAACAGAGGCGGGGAATCAGATATGGGGAATCAGAGGTGGGGCATCAGAGGTTGTGAATCACAGATGGGGAATCAGAGGCGGGGAATCAGAGGCAGGGAATCAGATGCGGGGAATCAGAGGCGGGGATTCAGAGCTGGGGAATCAGAGGCGGGGAATCAGAGTTGGGGAATCAGAGGCGGGGAGTCAGATATGGGGAATCAGAGGCAGGGAATCAGAGGCGGGAAAACAGAGGCGGGGAATCAGATATGGGGAATCAGAGGCGGGGAATCAGAGGCAGGGAATTAGACACGGGGAATCAGAGGCAGGGAATCAGAGATGGGGAATCAGAGGCGGGGAATCAGAGGCAGGGAATCGGATGCCGGGAATCAGAGGCGGGAAATCAGAGCTGGGTAATCAGAGGCGGGGAATCAGAGTTGGGGAATCAGAGGCGGCGAAGCAGATATGGGGAAATAGAGGCGGGGAATCAGATATGGGGAATCAGAGGCGGGGAATCAGATATGGGGAATCAGAGGCTGGGAATCAGAGGGGGGGAAACAGAGGCGGGGAATAAGATATGGGGAATCAGAGGTGGGGAATCAGGGGCGGGGAATCAGTGGCAGGGAATCAGAGGCGGGGAATCAGAGGCGGGGAATCAAAGGAAGGGAATCAGACACGGGGAATCAGAGGTGGGGAATCAGAGATGGGGAATCAGAGGCGGGGAATCACAGGCAGGGAATCAGACGCGGGGAATCAGAGGCGGGGAATCAGAGCTGGGGAATCAGAGGTGGGGAATCAGAGTCGGGGAATCAGAGGCAGGGAATCGGTTGTGCGGAATCAGAGATGGGGAATCAGATGTGGGGAATCAGAGGCAGTGAATCAGAGATGGGGAATCAGAGGCGGGGAATCAGAGGCAGGAAATCAGACAGGGATTCAGAGGCTGGGAATCAGACGGGGGGAATCAAATGCGGGGAATCAGAGCTGGTGAATCAGAGGCAGGGAATCAGAGTTGGGGATTCAGAGGCTGGGAATCAGATATGGGGAAACAGAGGCGGGGAATGAGAGGCGGGCAAGCAGAGGCGGGGAATTAGATATGGGGAATCAGAGGTGGGAAATCAGACATGGGGAATTGGATGCGGGGAATCAGAGGCGGGGAATCAGAGCTGGGGAATCAGATGTGGGGAATCAGAGTTGGGGCATCAGAGGTGGGGAATTAGATATGGGGAAACAGAGGCGGGGAATCAGAGGCGGGGAAACAGAGGCGGGGAATCAGATATGGGGAAACAGAGGCGGGGAATCAGAGGCGGGGAAACAGAGGCGGGGAATCAGACATGGGGAATCGGATGCGGGGAATCAGAGGCGGGGAATCAGAGCTGGGGAATCAGAGGTGGGGAATCAGAGTTGGGGCATCAGAGGTGGGGAATTAGATATGGGGAAACAGAGGCGGGGAATCAGAGGCGGGGAAACAGAGGCGGGGAATCAGATATGGGGAATCAGAGGTGGGGAATCAGAGGCAGGGAATCAGATGTGCGGAATCAGAGATGGGGAATCAGAGGCAGGGAATCAGAATCAGAAGCGGGGAATCAGAGGCCGGGAATCAGAGGCCGGGAATCAGATGCTGGGAATAAGAGGCTGGGAATCAGAGGTGGGGATTCAGAGTCAGGGAATCAGAGATGGGGATTCAGAGGCGGGGAATGAGATATGGAGAATCAGAGGCGGGGAATCAGAGGCGGGGAAACAGAGGTGGGGAATCAGATATGGGGAATCAGAGGTGGCGAATCAAAGGCGGTGAATCAGAGATGGGGAATCAGGGCAGGGAATCAGAGGCAGGG
The DNA here is from genome assembly GCF_036971445.1 of Narcine bancroftii. Lineage (NCBI taxonomy): Eukaryota > Metazoa > Chordata > Chondrichthyes > Torpediniformes > Narcinidae > Narcine > Narcine bancroftii. The sequence goes on from NC_091474.1 coordinate 122,053,225, forward strand.
AATCAGAGCTGGGGAAACAGAGGCGGGAAATCAGATATGGGGAATCAGAGGTGGGGAATCAGGGGCGGGGAATCAGATGCGGGGATTCAGAGGCGGGGAATCAGAGCTGGCGAATCAGAGGCGGGGAATCAGAGGTGGGCAATCAGAGCCGGGGAATCAGATATGGGGAATCAGAGGCGGGGAAACAGAGGCGGGGAATCAGATATGGGGAATCAGAGGTGGGGAATCAGAGGTTGTGAATCAGAGATGGGGAATCAAGGCGGGGAATCAGAGGGAGGGAATCAGACGCGGGGAATCAGAGGCGGGGATTCAGAGCTGGGGAATCAGAGGCGGGGAATCAGAGTTGGGGAATCAGAGGCAGGGAATCAGATATGGGGAATCAGAGGCGGGGAATCAGAGGCGGGGAAACAGAGGCGGGGAATCAGATATGGGGAATCAGAGGTGGGGAATCAGGGGCAGGGAATCAGTGGCAGGGAATCAGAGGCGGGGAATCGGAGCCGGGGAATCAGAGGCAGGGAATCAGACACGGGGAATAAGAGGCGGGGAATCAGAGATGGTGAATCAGAGGCGGGGAATCAGAGGCAGGGAATCGGATGCCGGGAATCAGAGGCGGGGAATCAGAGCTGGGGAATCAGAGGCGGGGAATCAGAGTTGGGGAATCAGAGGCGGGGAATCAGATATGGGGAAATAGAGGCGGGGAATCAGATATGGGGAAACAGAGGTGTGGAATCAGAGGTTGGGAATCAGAGGCAGGGAATCAGAGGCGGGGAAACAGAGGCGGGGAATCAGATATGGGGAATCAGAGGTGGCGAATCAAAGGTGGTGAAACAGAGATGGGGAATCAGGGCAGGGAATCAGAGGCAGGGAATCAGAGCTGGGGAAACAGAGGCGGGGAATCAGATATGGGGAATCAGAGGTGGGGAATCAGGGGCGGGGAATCAGTTGCAGGGAATCAGAGCTGGGGAATCAGAGGTGGGGAATCAGAGCTGGGGAAACAGAGGCGGGGAATCAGATATGGGGAATCAGAGGTGGGGAATCAGGGGCGGGGAATCAGTGGCAGGGAATCAGAGGCCGGGAATAAAAGGCGGGGAATCAGAGCTGGGGAATCAGAGGCATGGAATCAGAGTTGGGGAATCAGAGGAGGGGAATCAGATATTGGGAAACAGAGGCCGGGAATCAGAGGCAGGGAAACAGAGGCGGGGAATCAGATATGGGGAATCAGAGGTGGGGAATTTGAGGTTGCGAATCAGAGGCGGGGAATCAGAGGCGGGGAATCAGAGGCAGGGAATCGGATGTGCGGAATCAGAGATGGGGAATCAGAGGTGGGGATTCAGAGGTGGTGAATCAGAAAAGGGGAATCAGAGGCTGGGAATCAGAGGCAGGGAATCAGACGCAGGGAATCAGAGGCGGGGAATCATAGCTGGCGAATTAGAGGAGGGGAATCAGAGTTGGGGAATCAGAGGCGGGGAATCAGATATGGGGAAACAGTCGGGGAATCAGAGGCGGGGAAACAGAGGCGGGGAATCAGATATGGGGAATCAGAGGTGGGGAATCAGAGGCAGGGAATCAGATGTGCGGAATCAGAGATGGGGAATCAGAGGCAGGGAATCAGAATCAGAAGCAGGGAATCAGAGGCCGGGAATCAGAGGCAGGGAATCAGATGCGGGGAATCAGAGGCGGGGAATCAGAGCTGGCGAATCAGAGGCTGAAAATCAGAGGTGGGCAATCAGAGGCGGGGAATCAGATATGGGGAATCAGACACGGGGAATCAGAGGCGGGGAATCAGAGATGGGGAATCAGAGGCGGGGAATCAGAGGCAGGGAATCGGACGCCGGGAATCAGAGTCGGGGAATCAGAGCTGGGGAATCAGAGGCGGGGAATCAGAGTTGGGGAATCAGAGGCGGGGATTCAGATATGGGGAAATAGAGGCGGGGAATCAGATATGGGGAATCAGAGGTGTGGAATCAGAGGTTGGGAATCAGAGGAAGGGAATCAGAGTCGGGGAAACAGAGGCGGGGAATCAGATATGTGGAATCAGAGGTGGCGAATCAAAGGCGGTGAAACAGAGATGGGGAATCAGGGCAGGGAATCAGAGGCAGGGAATCAAACACGGGGAATCAGAGCTGGGGAATCAGAGGCGGGGAATCAGAGTTGGGAATCAGAGGCGGGGATTCAGAGGCGGGGAAACAGAGGCGGGGAATCAGATATGGGGAATCAGAGGTGGGGAATCAGAGGTTGGGAATCAGAGGCAGGGAATCAGAGGCGGGGAATTAGAGGCGGGGAATCAGAGGAAGGGAATCAGATGTGCGGAATCGGAGATGGGGAATCAGAGGCAGGGAATCAGAGGCGGGGAATCAGAGGCGGGGAATCAGAGGCCGGGAATCAGATATGGGGAAACTGAGGCGGGGAATCCGAGGTGGGGAAACAGAGGCGGGGAATCAGATATGGGGAATCAGAGGTGGGGAATCAGAGGTTGGGAATCAGAGGCAGGGAATCAGAGGCTTGGAATCAGATGCAGGGAATCAGATGCGGGGCATCAGAGGCGGGGAATCAGAGCTGGGGAATCAGAGGTGGGGAATCAGATTTGGGGAATCAGAGGTGGGGACTTAGATATTGGGAAACAGAGGCGGGGAATCAGAGGCGGGGAAACAGAGGCGGGGAATCAGATATGGGGAATCAGAGGTGGGGAATCAGAGGCAGGGAATCAGATGTGCGGAATCAGAGATTGGGAATCAGAGGCAGGGAATCAGAATCAGAAGCAGGGAATCAGAGGCCGGGAATCAGAGGCCGGAATCAGATGATGGGAATCAGAGGCCTGGAATCAGAGGCGGGGAATCAGAGGCAGGGAATCAGATGCGGGGAATCAGAGGCGGGGAATCAGAGCTGGGGAATCAGAGGCGGGGTATTAGAGTTGGGGAATCAGAGGCGGGGAATCAGATATGGGGAAACAGAGGTAGGGAATCAGAGGCGGGGAAACAGAGGCAGGGAATCAGATATGGGGAATCAGAGGCGGGGAATCAGAGGTGGGGAAACATAGGCAGGGAATCGGATGTGCGGAATCAGAGATGGGGAATCAGAGGCCGGGAATCAGAGGTGGTGAATCAGAGATGGGGAATCAGAGGCGGGGAATCAGAGGCAGGGTATCAGACGCGGGGAATCAGAGGTGGGCAATCAGAGGCGGGGAATCAGATATGGGGAATCAGAGGCGGGGAATCAGAGGCGGGGAAACAGAGGCGGGGAATCAGATATGGGGAATCAGAGGTGGGGCATCAGAGGTTGTGAATCACAGATGGGGAATCAGAGGCGGGGAATCAGAGGCAGGGAATCAGACGCGGGGAATCAGAGGTGGGGATTCAGAGCTGGGGAATCAGAAGCGGGGAATCAGAGTTGGGGAATCAGAGGCGGTGAATCAGATATGGGGAATCAGAGGCAGGGAATCAGAGGCGGGGAATCAGAGGCAGGGAATCAGACGCGGGGAATCTGAGGCGGGGAATCAGAGCTGGGGAATCAGAGGTGGGGAATCAGAGTTGGGGAATCAGAGGCAGGGAATTGGATGTGCGGAATCAGAGATGGGGAATCAGAGGTGGGGAATCAGAGGCGGGGAATCTGAGGCGGGGAATCAGAGCTGGGGAATCAGAGGTGGGGAATTTGAGGTTGCGAATCAGAGGCGTGGAATCAGAGGCGGGGAATCAGAGGCAGGGAATCGGATGAGCGGAATCAGAGATGGGGAATCAGAGGTGGGGATTCAGAGGTGGTGAATCAGAAAAGGGGAATCAGAGGCTGGGAATCAGAGGCAGGGAATCAGACGCAGGAAATCAGAGGCGGGGAATCATAGCTGGCGAATTAGAGGAGGGGAATCAGAGTTGGGGAATCAGAGGCGGGGAATCAGATATGGGGAAACAGTCGGGGAATCAGAGGCGGGGAAACAGAGGCGGGGAATCAGATATGGGGAATCAGAGGTGGGGAATCAGAGGCAGGGAATCAGATGTGCGGAATCAGAGATGGGGAATCAGAAGCAGGGAATCAGAATCAGAAGCAGGGAATCAGAGGCCGGGAATCAGAGGCAGGGAATCAGATGCGGGGAATCAGAGGCGGGGAATCAGAGCTGGCGAATCAGAGGCTGGGAATCAGAGGTGGGCAATCAGAGGCGGGGAATCAGATATGGGGAATCAGACACGGGGAATCAGAGGCGTGGAATCAGAGATGGGGAATCAGAGGCGGGGAATCAGAGGCAGGGAATCGGACGCCGGGAATCAGAGTCGGGGAATCAGAGCTGGGGAATCAGAGGCGGGGAATCAGAGTTGGGGAATCAGAGGCGGGGATTCAGATATGGGGAAATAGAGGCGGGGAATCAGATATGGGGAATCAGAGGTGTGGAATCAGAGGTTGGGAATCAGAGGAAGGGAATCAGAGTCTGGGAAACAGAGGCGGGGAATCAGATATGTGGAATCAGAGGTGGCGAATCAAAGGCGGTGAAACAGAGATGGGGAATCAGGGCAGGGAATCAGAGGCAGGGAATCAAACACGGGGAATCAGAGCTGGGGAATCAGAGGCGGGGAATCAGAGTTGGGAATCAGAGGCGGGGATTCAGAGGCGGGGAAACAGAGGCGGGGAATCAGATATGGGGAATCAGAGGTGGGGAATCAGAGGTTGGGAATCAGAGGCAGGGAATCAGAGGCGGGGAATCAGAGGCGGGGAATCAGAGTAAGGGAATCAGATGTGCGGAATCGGAGATGGGGAATCAGAGGCAGGGAATCAGAGGCGGGGAATCAGAGGCGGGGAATCAGAGGCCGGGAATCAGATATGGGGAAACTGAGGCGGGGAATCCGAGGCGGGGAAACAGAGGCGGGGAATCAGATATGGGGAATCAGAGGTGGGGAATCAGAGGTTGGGAATCAGAGGAAGGGAATCAGAGGCTTGGAATCAGATGCAGGGAATCAGATGCGGGGCATCAGAGGCGGGGAATCAGAGCTGGGGAATCAGAGATGGGGAATCAGATTTGGGGAATCAGAGGTGGGGACTTAGATATTGGGAAACAGAGGCGGGGAATCAGAGGCGGGGAAACAGAGGCGGGGAATCAGATATGGGGAATCAGAGGTGGGGAATCAGAGGCAGGGAATCAGATGTGCGGAATCAGAGATGGGGAATCAGAGGCAGGGAATCAGAATCAGAAGCAGGGAATCAGAGGCCGGGAATCAGAGGCCGGAATCAGATGATGGGAATCAGAGGCCTGGAATCAGAGGCAGGGAATCAGATGCGGGGAATCAGAGGCGGGGAATCAGAGCTGGGGAATCAGAGGCGGGGTATTAGAGTTGGGGAATCAGAGGCGGGGAATCAGATATGGGGAAACAGAGGTAGGGAATCAGAGGCGGGGAAACAGAGGCAGGGAATCAGATATGGGGAATCAGAGGCGGGGAATCAGAGGTGGGGAAACATAGGCAGGGAATCGGATGTGCGGAATCAGAGATGGGGAATCAGAGGCCGGGAATCAGAGGTGGTGAATCAGAGATGGGGAATCAGAGGCGGGGAATCAGAGGCAGGGTATCAGACGCGGGGAATCAGAGGTGGGCAATCAGAGGCGGGGAATCAGATATGGGGAATCAGAGGCGGGGAATCAGAGGCGGGGAAACAGAGGCGGGGAATCAGATATGGGGAATCAGAGGTGGGGCATCAGAGGTTGTGAATCACAGATGGGGAATCAGAGGCGGGGAATCAGAGGCAGGGAATCAGACGCGGGGAATCAGAGGTGGGGATTCAGAGCTGGGGAATCAGAAGCGGGGAATCAGAGTTGGGGAATCAGAGGCAGGGAATCAGATATGGGGAATCAGAGGCAGGGAATCAGAGGCGGGGAATCAGAGGCAGGGAATCAGACGCGGGGAATCTGAGGCGGGGAATCAGAGCTGGGGAATCAGAGGTGGGGAATCAGAGTTGGGGAATCAGAGGCAGGGAATTGGATGTGCGGAATCAGAGATGGGGAATCAGAGGTGGGGAATCAGAGGCGGTGAATCAGAGATGGGGAATCAGAGGCGGGGAATCAGAGGCAGGAAATCAGACACGGGGATTCAGAGGCTGGGAATCAGAGGCAGGGAATCAGAGGCGGGGAATCTGAGGCGGGGAATCAGAGCTGGGGAATCTGAGGCAGGGAATCAGAGTTGGGGATTCAGAGGCGGGGAATCAGATATGGGGAAACAGAGGCGGGGAATCAGAGGCGGGCAAACAGAGGCGTGGAATTCGATATGGGGAATCAGAGGTAGGGAATCAGAGGTGGTGAATCAGTGATGGGGAATCACAGGCGGGGAATCAGAGGCAGGGAATAGAACGCGGGGAATCAGAGGCAGGGAATCAGAGCTGGGGAATCAGAGGCGGGGAATCATAGTTGGGAATCAGAGGCGGGAATCAGATATGGGGAAACAGAGGCGGGGAATCAGAGGCGGGGAAACAGAGGCGGGGAATCAGATATGGGGAATCGGATGCAGGGAATTAGAGGAGGGGAATCAGAGCTGGGGAATCAGAGGCGGGGAATCAGAGTTGGGGCATCAGAGGTGGGGAATTAGATATAGGGAAACAGAGTCGGGGAATCAGAGGCGGGGAAACAGAGGCGGGGAATCAGCTATGGGGAATCAGAGGTGGGGAATCAGAGGCAGGGAATCAGATGTGCGGAATCAGAGATGGGGAATCAGAGGCAGGGAATCAGAAGCGGGGAATCAGAGGCCGGGAATCAGAGGCCGGGAATCAGATGCTGGGAATAAGAGGCCGGGAATCAGAGGAGGGGAATCAGAGTCCGGGAATCAGAGATGGGGATTCAGAGGCGGGGAATGAGATATGGAGAATCAGAGGCGGGGAATAAGAGGCGGGGAAACAGAGGTGGGGAATCAGATATGGGGAATCAGAGGTGGCGAATCAAAGGCGGTGAATCAGAGATGGGGAATCAGAGGCGGGGAATCAGAGGCAGGGAATCAGATGCGGGGAATCAGAGGCGGGGAATCAGAGCTGGCGAATCAGAGGCTGGGAATCAGAGGTGGGCAATCAGAGGCGGGGAATCAGATATGGGGAATCAGAGGCGGGGAATCAGAGGCGGGGAAACAGAGGCGGGGAATCAAATATAGGGAATCAGAGGTGGGGAATCAGAGGTTGTGAATCAGAGATGGGGAATCAAGGCGGGGAATCAGAGGCAGGGAATCAGACGCGGGGAATCAGAGGCGGGGATTCAGAGCTGGGGAATCAGAGGCGGGGAATCAGAGTTGGGGAATCAGAGGCAGGGAATCAGATATGGGGAATCAGAGGCGGGGAATCAGAGGCGGGGAAACAGAGGCGGGGAATCAGATGTGGGGAATCAGAGGTGGGGAATCAGGGGCAGGAAATCAGTGGCAGGGAATCAGAGGCGGGGAATCAGAGGCGGGGAATCAAAGGCAGGGAATCAGACACGGGGAATCAGAGGCGGGGAATCAGAGATGGGGAATCAGAGGCGGGGAATCAGAGGCAGGGAATCGGATGCCGGGAATCAGAGTCGGGGAATCAGAGCTGGGGAATCAGAGGCGGGGAATCAGAGTTGGGGAATCAGAGGCGGGGAATCAGATATGGGGAAATAGAGGCGGGGAATCAGATATGGGGAATCAGAGGTGTGGAATCAGAGGTTGGGAATCAGAGGCAGGGAATCAGAGTCGGGGAAACAGAGGCGGGGAATCAGATATGGGGAATCAGAGGTGGCGAATCAAAGGCGGTGAATCAGAGATGGGGAATCAGGGCAGGGAATCAGAGGCAGGGAATCAAACACAGGGAATCAGAGCTGGGGAATCAGAGGCGGGGAATCAGAGTTGTGAATCAGAGGCGGGGAATCAGAGGCGGGGAAACAGAGGCAGGGAATCAGATATGGGGAATCAGAGGCAGGGAATCAGAATCAAAAGAAGGGAATCAGAGGCCGGGAATCAGAGGCCGGAATCAATGCTGGGAATCAGAGGCCTGGAATCAGAGGCGGGGAATCAGAGGCAGGGAATCAGATGCGGGGAATCAGAGGCGGGGAATCAGAGCTGGGGAATCAGAGGCGGGGTATTAGAGTTGGGGAATCAGAGGCGGGGAATCAGATATGGGGAAACAGAGGTGGGGAATCAGAGGCGGGGAAACAGAGGCAGGGAATCAGATATGGGGAATCAGAGGTGGGGCATCAGAGGTTGTGAATCACAGATGGGGAATCAGAGGCGGGGAATCAGAGGCAGGGAATCAGACGCGGGGAATCAGAGGCGGGGATTCAGAGCTGGGGAATCAGAAGCGGGGAATCAGAGTTGGGGAATCAGAGGCGGGGAATCAGATATGGGGAATCAGAGGCAGGGAATCAGAGGCGGGGAATCAGAGGCAGGGAATCAGACGCGGGGAATCTGAGGCGGGGAATCAGAGCTGGGGAATCAGAGGTGGGGAATCAGAGTTGGGGAATCAGAGGCAGGGAATTGGATTTGCGGAATCAGAGAGGGGGAATCAGAGGTGGGGAATCAGAGGCGGTGAATCAGAGATGGGGAATCAGAGGCGGGGAATCAGAGGCAGGAAATCAGACACGGGGATTCAGAGGCTGGGAATCAGACGGGGGGAATCAAAGGTGGGGAATCAGAGCTGGGGAATCTGAGGCAGGGAATCAGAGTTGGGGATTCAGAGGCGGGGAATCAGATATGGGGAAACAGAGGCGGGGAATCAGAGGCGGGCAAACAGAGGCGGGGAATTAGATATGGGGAATCAGAGGTAGGGAATCAGAGGTGGTGAATCAGTGATGGGGAATCACAGGCGGGGAATCAGAGGCAGGGAATAGGACGCGGGGAATCAGAGGCAGGGAATCAGAGCTGGGGAATCAGAGGAGGGGATTCATAGTTGGGAATCAGAGGCGGGAATCAGATATGGGGAAACAGAGGCGGGAATAAGAGGCGGTGAAACAGAGGCGGGGAATCAGATATGGGGAATCGGATGCAGGGAATCAGAGGCGGGGAATCAGAGCTGGGGAATCAGAGGCGGGGAATCAGAGTTGGGGCATCAGAGGTGGGGAATTAAATATAGGGAAACAGAGGCGGGGAATCAGAGGCGGGGAAACAGAGGCGGGGAATCAGATATGGGGAATCAGAGGTGGGGAATCAGAGGCAGGGAATCAGATGTGCGGAATCAGAGATGGGGAATAAGAGGCAGGGAATCAGAATCAGAAGCGGGGATTCAGAGGCCGGGAATCAGAGGCCGGGAATCAGATGCTGGGAATAAGAGGCTGGGAATCAGAGGTGGGGAATCAGATATGGGGAATCTGAGGTGGCGAATCAAAGGCGGTGAATCAGAGATGGGGAATCAGAGGCGGGGAATCAGAGGCAGGGAATCAGATGCGGGGAATCAGAGGCGGGGAATCAGAGCTGGCGAATCAGAGGCTGGGAATCAGAGGTGGGCAATCAGAGGCGGGGAATCAGATATGGGGAATCAGAGGCGGGGAATCAGAGGCGGGGAAACAGAGGCGGGGAATCAAATATAGGGAATCAGAGGTGGGGAATCAGAGGTTGTGAATCAGAGATGGGGAATCAAGGCGGGGAATCAGAGGCAGGGAATCAGACGCGGGGAATCAGAGGCGGGGATTCAGAGCTGGGGAATCAGAGGCGGGGAATCAGAGTTGGGGAATCAGAGGCAGGGAATCAGATATGGGGAATCAGAGGCGGGGAATCAGAGGCGGGGAAACAGAGGCGGGGAATCAGATGTGGGGAATCAGAGGTGGGGAATCAGGGGCAGGGAATCAGTGGCAGGGAATCAGAGGCGGGGAATCAGAGGCGGGGAATCAAAGGCAGGGAATCAGACACGGGGAATCAGAGGCGGGGAATCAGAGATGGGGAATCAGAGGCGGGGAATCAGAGGCAGGGAATCGGATGCCGGGAATCAGAGTCGGGGAATCAGAGCTGGGGAATCAGAGGCGGGGAATCAGAGATGGGGAATCAGAGGCGGGGAATCAGATATGGGGAAATAGAGGCGGGGAATCAGATATGGGGAATCAGAGGTGTGGAATCAGAGGTTGGGAATCAGAGGCAGGGAATCAGAGTCGGGGAAACAGAGGCGGGGAATCAGATATGGGGAATCAGAGGTGGCGAATCAAAGGCGGTGAAACAGAGATGGGGAATCAGGGCAGGGAATCAGAGGCAGGGAATCAAACACGGGGAATCAGAGCTGGGGAATCAGAGGCGGGGAATCAGAGTTGGGAATCAGAGGCGGGGAATCTGAGACGGGGAAACAGAGGCGGGGAATCAGATATGGGGAATCAGAGGTGGGGAATCCGAGGTTGGGAATCAGAGGCAGGGAATCAGAGGCGGAAAATCAGAGGCGGGGAATCAGAGGAAGGGAATCAGATGTGTGGAATCGGAGATGGGGAATCAGAGGCAGGGAATCAGAGGCGGGGAATCAGAGGCGGGGAATCAGAGGCCGGGAATCAGATATGGGGAAACAGAGGCGGGGAATCCGAGGCGGGGAAACAGAGGCGGGGAATCAGATATGGGGAATCAGAGGTGGGGAATCAGAGGTTGGGAATCAGAGGCAGGGAATCAGAGGCTTGGAATCAGATGCAGGGAATCAGATGCGGGGAATCAGAGGCGGGGAATCAGAGCTGGGGAATCAGAGGTGGGGAATCAGATTTGGGGAATCAGAGGCGGGGACTTAGATATTGGGAAACAGAGGCGGGGAATCAGAGGCGGGGAAACCCAGGCGGGGAATCAGATATGGGGAATCAGAGGTGGGGAATCAGAGGCAAGGAATCAGATGTGCGGAATCAGAGATGGGGAATCAGAGGCAGGGAATCAGAATCAGAAGCAGGGAATCAGAGGCCGGGAATCAGAGGCCGGAATCAGATGCTGGGAATCAGAGGCCTGGAATCAGAGGCGGGGAATCAGAGGCAGGGAATCAGATGCGGGAAATCAGAGGCGGGGAATCAGAGCTGGGGTATCAGAGGCGGGGTATAAGAGTTGGGGAATCAGAGGCGGGGAATCAGATATGGGGAAACAGAGGTGGAGAATCAGAGGCGGGGAAACAGAGGCAGGGAATCAGATATGGGGAATCAGAGGCGGGGAATCAGAGGTGGGGAATCATAGGCAGGGAATCGGATGTGCGGAATCAGAGATGGGGAATCAGAGGCTGGGAATCAGAGGTGGTGAATCAGAGATGGGGAATCAGAGGCGGGGAATCAGAGGCAGGGAATCAGACGCGGGGAATCAGAGGTGGGCAATCAGAGGCGGGGAATCAGATATGGGGAATCAGAGGCGGGGAATCAGAGGCGGGGAAACAGAGGCGGGGAATCAGATATGGGGAATCAGAGGTGGGGCATCAGAGGTTGTGAATCACAGATGGGGAATCAGAGGCGGGGAATCAGAGGCAGGGAATCAGACGCGGGGAATCAGAGGCGGGAATTCAGAGCTGGGGAATCAGAGGCTGGGAATCAGAGTTGGGGAATCAGAGGCGGGGAATCAGATATGGGGAATCAGAGGCAGGGAATCAGAGGCGGGAAAACAGAGGCGGGGAATCAGATATGGGGAATCAGAGGCGGGGAATCAGAGGCAGGGAATCAGACACAGGGAATCAGAGGCGGGGAATCAGAGATGGGGAATCAGAGGCGGGGAATCAGAGGCAGGGAATCGGATGCCGGGAATCAGAGGCGGGAAATCAGAGCTGGGGAATCAGAGGCGGTGAATCAGAGTTGGGGAATCAGAGGCGGCGAAGCAGATATGGGGAAATAGAGGCGGGGAATCAGATATGGGGAATCAGAGGCGGGGAATCAGATATGGGGAATCAGAGGCTGGGAATCAGAGGGGGGGAAACAGAGGCGGGGAATCAGAGGCGGGGAATCAAAGGAAGGGAATCAGACACGGGGAATCAGAGGTGGGGAATCAGAGATGGGGAATCAGAGGCGGGGAATCACAGGCAGGGAATCAGACGCGGGGAATCAGAGGCGGGGAATCAGAGCTGGGGAATCAGCGGTGGGGAATCAGAGTCGGGGAATCATAGGCAGGGAATCGGTTGTGCGGAATCAGAGATGGGGAATCAGATGTGGGGAATCAGAGGCAGTGAATCAGAGGCGGGGAAACAGAGGCGGGGAATCAAATATAGCGAATCAGAGGTGGGGAATCAGAGGTTGTGAATCAGAGATGGGGAATCAAGGCGGGGAATCAGAGGCAGGGAATCAGACGCGGGGAATCAGAGGCGGGGATTCAGAGCTGGGGAATCAGAGGCGGTGAATCAGAGTTGGGGAATCAGAGGCAGGGAATCAGATATGGGGAATCAGAGGTGGGGAATCAGAGGCGGGGAAACAGATGCGGGGAATCAGATATGGGGAATCAGAATTGGGGAATCAGGGGCAGGGAATCAGTGGCAGGGAATCAGAGGCGGGGAATCAGAGGCGGGGAATCAGAGGCAGGGAATCAGACACTTGGAATCAGAGGCGGGGAATCAGAGATGGGGAATCAGAGGCGGGGAATCAGAGGCAGGGAATCGGACTCCGGGAATCAGAGTCGAGGAATCAGAGGCGGGGAATCAGAGTTGGGGAATCAGAGGCGGGGAATCAGATATGGGGAAATAGAGGCGGGGAATCAGATATGGGGAATCAGAGGTGTGGAATCAGAGGTTGGGAATCAGAGGCAGGGAATCAGAGTCGGGGAAACAGAGGCGGGTAATCAGATATGGGGAATCAGAGTTGGCGAATCAGAGGCGGGGAATCAGAGTTGGGAATCAGAGGCGGGGAATCAGAGGCGGGGAAACAGAGGCGGGGAATCAGATATGGGGAATCAGAGGTGGGGAATCCGAGGTTGGGAATCAGAGGCAGGGAATCAGAGGCGGGGAATCAGAGGCGGGGAATCAGAGGAAGGGAATCAGATGTGCGGAATCGGAGATGGGGAATCAGAGGCAGGGAATCAGAGGCGGGTAATCAGAGGCGGGGAATCAGAGGCCGGGAATCAGATATGGGGAAACAGAGGCGGGGAATCCGAGGCGGGGAAACAGAGGCGGGGAATCAGATATGGGGAATCAGAGGTGGGGAATCAGAGGTTGGGAATCAGAGGCAGGGAATCAGAGGCTTGGAATCAGATGCAGGGAATCAGATGCGGGGAATCAGAGGCGGGGAATCAGAGCTGGGGAATCAGAGGTGGGGAATCAGATTTGGGGAATCAGAGGCGGGGACTTAGATATTGGGAAACAGAGGCGGGGAATCAGAGGCGTGGAAACCGAGGCGGGGAATCAGATATGGGGAATCAGAGGTGGGGAATCAGAGGCAAGGAATCAGATGTGCGGAATCAGAGATGGGGAATCAGAGGCAGGGAATCAGAATCAGAAGCAGGGAATCAGAGGCCGGGAATTAGAGGCCGGAATCAGATGCTGGGAATCAGAGGCCTGGAATCAGAGGCGGGGAATCAGAGGCAGGGAATCAGATGCGGGGAATCAGAGGCGGGGAATCAGAGCTGGGGAATCAGAGGCGGGGTATTAGAGTTGGGGAATCAGAGGCGGGGAATCAGATATGGGGAAACAGAGGTGGGGAATCAGAGGCGGGGAAACAGAGGCAGGGAATCAGATATGGGGAATCAGAGGCGGGGAATCAGAGGTGGGGAATCAGAGGCGGGGAATCAGAGGCGGGGAATCAGAGGCGGGGAATCAGAAGTGGGGAATCAGAGGTGGGGAATCAGAGGCGGGGAATCAGAGGCAGGGAATCAGAGGCGGGGAATCAGAGGCGGGGAATCAGAGGCGGGCAATCAGATGCAGGGAATCTGAGGCAGGGAATCTGTGGTGGGGAATCAGAGGCGGGAAAACAGGCGGTTAAACAGAGGCGGGTAAACATAGGTGGGGATTCAGAGGCGTGGAATCAGAGGCGGGAAATCAGAGGCGTGGAAAGATATGTGGGGAAAAGTAGGCCAGGAAAGTTGAGCGGAAAGGGAGGCATTGAATCAGAGGCGGGGAATCAGAGGCAGGGAATCAGAAGCGGGGAATCAGAGGTGGGGAATCAGAGGCGGGGAATCAGAGGCGGAGAATCAGAGGCGGGCAATCAGATGCAGGGAATCAGAGGCAGGGAATCAGAGGCAGGGAATCAGAGGCATGGAATCTGAGGCAGGGAATCTGAGGTGGGGAATCAGAGGCGGGGAAACAGGTGGGTAAACAGAGGCGGGTAAACATAGGCGGGGAATCAGAGGTGGGGAATCAGAAGTGTGCAATCAGAGGCGGGGAAACAGAGGCGGGGAATCAGATATGGGGAATCAGAGGTGGGGCATCAGAGGTTGTGAATCACAGATGGGGAATCAGAGGCGGGGAATCAGAGGCAGGGAATCAGACGCGGGGAATCAGAGGCGGGGATTCAGAGCTGGGGAATCAGAGGCGGGGAATCAGAGTTGGGGAATCAGAGGCGGGGAATCAGAGGCGGGGAAACAGAGGCGGGGAATCAGATATGGGGAATCAGAGGTGGGGAATCCGAGGTTGGGAATCAGAGGCAGGGAATCAGAGGCGGGGAATCAGAGGCGGGGAATCAGAGGAAGGGAATCAGATGTGCGGAATCGGAGATGGGGAATCAGAGGCAGGGAATCAGAGGCGGGGAATCAGAGGCGGGGAATCAGAGGCCGGGAATCAGATATGGGGAAACAGAGGCGGGGAATCCGAGGCGGGGAAACAGATGCGGGGAATCAGATATGGGGAATCAGAGGTGGGGAATCAGAGGTTGGGAATCAGAGGCAGGGAATCAGAGGCTTGGAATCAGATGCAGGGAATCAGATGCGGGGAATCAGAGGCGGGGAATCAGAGCTGGGGAATCAGAGGTGGGGAATCAGATTTGGGGAATCAGAGGCGGGGACTTAGATATTGGGAAACAGAGGCGGGGAATCAGAGGCGTGGAAACCGAGGCGCGGAATCAGATATGGGGAATCAGAGGTGGGGAATCAGAGGCAAGGAATCAGATGTGCGGAATCAGAGATGGGGAATCAGAGGCAGGGAATCAGAATCAGAAGCAGGGAATCAGAGGCCGGGAATTAGAGGCCGGAATCAGATGCTGGGAATCAGAGGCCTGGAATCAGAGGCGGGGAATCAGAGGCAGGGAATCAGATGCGGGGAATCAGAGGCGGGGAATCAGAGCTGGGGAATCAGAGGCGGGGTATTAGAGTTGGGGAATCAGAGGCGGGGAATCAGATATGGGGAAACAGAGGTGGGGAATCAGAGGCGGGGAAACAGAGGCAGGGAATCAGATATGGGGAATCAGAGGCGGGGAATCAGAGGTGGGGAATCAGAGGCGGGGAATCAGAGGCGGGGAATCAGAGGCGGGGAATCAGAAGTGGGGAATCAGAGGTGGGGAATCAGAGGCGGGGAATCAGAGGCAGGGAATCAGAGGCGGGGAATCAGAGGCGGGGAATCAGAGGCGGGCAATCAGATGCAGGGAATCTGAGGCAGGGAATCTGTGGTGGGGAATCAGAGGCGGGAAAACAGGCGGTTAAACAGAGGCGGGTAAACATAGGCGGGGATTCAGAGGCGTGGAATCAGAGGCGGGAAATCAGAGGCGGGGAAAGATATGTGGGGAAAGGTAGGCCAGGAAAGTTGAGCGGAAAGGGAGGCATTGAATCAGAGGCGGGGAATCAGAGGCAGGGAATCAGAAGCGGGGAATCAGAGGTGGGGAATCAGAGGCGGGGAATCAGAGGCGGAGAATCAGAGGCGGGCAATCAGATGCAGGGAATCAGAGGCAGGGAATCAGAGGCAGGGAATCAGAGGCATGGAATCTGAGGCAGGGAATCTGAGGTGGGGAATCAGAGGCGGGGAAACAGGTGGGTAAACAGAGGCGGGTAAACATAGGCGGGGAATCAGAGGCGCGGAATCAGAGGCGGGGAATCAGAGGCAGGGAATCAGAGGCAGGGAATCAGAGGCGGGGAATCAGATGCGGGGAATCAGAGGTGGGGAATCAGAGGCGGGGTATCAGAGGAGGGGAATCAGAGGCGGGGAATCAGAGGCGGGGAATCAGAGGCGGGGAATCAGAGGCGTGCAATCAGTGGCGGGGAATCAGAGGTGGGGAATCAGAAGTGTGGAATCAGAGGCGGGGAAACAGAGGCGGGGAATCAGATATGGGGAATCAGAGGTGGGGCATCAGAGGTTGTGAATCACAGATGGGGAATCAGAGGCGGGGAATCAGAGGCAGGGAATCAGATGCGGGGAATCAGAGGCGGGGATTCAGAGCTGGGGAATCAGAGGCGGGGAATCAGAGTTGGGGAATCAGAGGCGGGGAGTCAGATATGGGGAATCAGAGGCAGGGAATTAGACACGGGGAATCAGAGGCAGGGAATCAGAGATGGGGAATCAGAGGCGGGGAATCAGAGGCAGGGAATCGGATGCCGGGAATCAGAGGCGGGAAATCAGAGCTGGGTAATCAGAGGCGGGGAATCAGAGTTGGGGAATCAGAGGCGGCGAAGCAGATATGGGGAAATAGAGGCGGGGAATCAGATATGGGGAATCAGAGGCGGGGAATCAGATATGGGGAATCAGAGGCTGGGAATCAGAGGGGGGGAAACAGAGGCGGGGAATAAGATATGGGGAATCAGAGGTGGGGAATCAGGGGCGGGGAATCAGTGGCAGGGAATCAGAGGCGGGGAATCAGAGGCGGGGAATCAAAGGAAGGGAATCAGACACGGGGAATCAGAGGTGGGGAATCAGAGATGGGGAATCAGAGGCGGGGAATCACAGGCAGGGAATCAGACGCGGGGAATCAGAGGCGGGGAATCAGAGCTGGGGAATCAGAGGTGGGGAATCAGAGTCGGGGAATCAGAGGCAGGGAATCGGTTGTGCGGAATCAGAGATGGGGAATCAGATGTGGGGAATCAGAGGCAGTGAATCAGAGATGGGGAATCAGAGGCGGGGAATCAGAGGCAGGAAATCAGACAGGGATTCAGAGGCTGGGAATCAGACGGGGGGAATCAAATGCGGGGAATCAGAGCTGGTGAATCAGAGGCAGGGAATCAGAGTTGGGGATTCAGAGGCTGGGAATCAGATATGGGGAAACAGAGGCGGGGAATGAGAGGCGGGCAAGCAGAGGCGGGGAATTAGATATGGGGAATCAGAGGTGGGAAATCAGACATGGGGAATTGGATGCGGGGAATCAGAGGCGGGGAATCAGAGCTGGGGAATCAGATGTGGGGAATCAGAGTTGGGGCATCAGAGGTGGGGAATTAGATATGGGGAAACAGAGGCGGGGAATCAGAGGCGGGGAAACAGAGGCGGGGAATCAGATATGGGGAAACAGAGGCGGGGAATCAGAGGCGGGGAAACAGAGGCGGGGAATCAGACATGGGGAATCGGATGCGGGGAATCAGAGGCGGGGAATCAGAGCTGGGGAATCAGAGGTGGGGAATCAGAGTTGGGGCATCAGAGGTGGGGAATTAGATATGGGGAAACAGAGGCGGGGAATCAGAGGCGGGGAAACAGAGGCGGGGAATCAGATATGGGGAATCAGAGGTGGGGAATCAGAGGCAGGGAATCAGATGTGCGGAATCAGAGATGGGGAATCAGAGGCAGGGAATCAGAATCAGAAGCGGGGAATCAGAGGCCGGGAATCAGAGGCCGGGAATCAGATGCTGGGAATAAGAGGCTGGGAATCAGAGGTGGGGATTCAGAGTCAGGGAATCAGAGATGGGGATTCAGAGGCGGGGAATGAGATATGGAGAATCAGAGGCGGGGAATCAGAGGCGGGGAAACAGAGGTGGGGAATCAGATATGGGGAATCAGAGGTGGCGAATCAAAGGCGGTGAATCAGAGATGGGGAATCAGGGCAGGGAATCAGAGGCAGGGAATCAGAGCTGGGGAAACAGAGGCGGGGAATCAGATATGGGGAATCAGAGGTGGGGAATCAGGGGCGGGGAATCAGATGCGGGGATTCAGAGGCGGGGAATCAGAGCTGGCGAATCAGAGGCGGGGAATCAGAGGTGGGCAATCAGAGCCGGGGAATCAGATATGGGGAATCAGAGGCGGGGAAACAGAGGCGGGGAATCAGATATGGGGAATCAGAGGTGGGGAATCAGAGGTTGTGAATCAGAGATGGGGAATCAAGGCGGGGAATCAGAGGGAGGGAATCAGACGCGGGGAATCAGAGGCGGGGATTCAGAGCTGGGGAATCAGAGGCGGGGAATCAGAGTTGGGGAATCAGAGGCAGGGAATCAGATATGGGGAATCAGAGGCGGGGAATCAGAGGCGGGGAAACAGAGGCGGGGAATCAGATATGGGGAATCAGAGGTGGGGAATCAGGGGCAGGGAATCAGTGGCAGGGAATCAGAGGCGGGGAATCGGAGCCGGGGAATCAGAGGCAGGGAATCAGACACGGGGAATAAGAGGCGGGGAATCAGAGATGGTGAATCAGAGGCGGGGAATCAGAGGCAGGGAATCGGATGCCGGGAATCAGAGGCGGGGAATCAGAGCTGGGGAATCAGAGGCGGGGAATCAGAGTTGGGGAATCAGAGGCGGGGAATCAGATATGGGGAAATAGAGGCGGGGAATCAGATATGGGGAAACAGAGGTGTGGAATCAGAGGTTGGGAATCAGAGGCAGGGAATCAGAGGCGGGGAAACAGAGGCGGGGAATCAGATATGGGGAATCAGAGGTGGCGAATCAAAGGTGGTGAAACAGAGATGGGGAATCAGGGCAGGGAATCAGAGGCAGGGAATCAGAGCTGGGGAAACAGAGGCGGGGAATCAGATATGGGGAATCAGAGGTGGGGAATCAGGGGCGGGGAATCAGTTGCAGGGAATCAGAGCTGGGGAATCAGAGGTGGGGAATCAGAGCTGGGGAAACAGAGGCGGGGAATCAGATATGGGGAATCAGAGGTGGGGAATCAGGGGCGGGGAATCAGTGGCAGGGAATCAGAGGCCGGGAATAAAAGGCGGGGAATCAGAGCTGGGGAATCAGAGGCATGGAATCAGAGTTGGGGAATCAGAGGAGGGGAATCAGATATTGGGAAACAGAGGCCGGGAATCAGAGGCAGGGAAACAGAGGCGGGGAATCAGATATGGGGAATCAGAGGTGGGGAATTTGAGGTTGCGAATCAGAGGCGGGGAATCAGAGGCGGGGAATCAGAGGCAGGGAATCGGATGTGCGGAATCAGAGATGGGGAATCAGAGGTGGGGATTCAGAGGTGGTGAATCAGAAAAGGGGAATCAGAGGCTGGGAATCAGAGGCAGGGAATCAGACGCAGGGAATCAGAGGCGGGGAATCATAGCTGGCGAATTAGAGGAGGGGAATCAGAGTTGGGGAATCAGAGGCGGGGAATCAGATATGGGGAAACAGTCGGGGAATCAGAGGCGGGGAAACAGAGGCGGGGAATCAGATATGGGGAATCAGAGGTGGGGAATCAGAGGCAGGGAATCAGATGTGCGGAATCAGAGATGGGGAATCAGAGGCAGGGAATCAGAATCAGAAGCAGGGAATCAGAGGCCGGGAATCAGAGGCAGGGAATCAGATGCGGGGAATCAGAGGCGGGGAATCAGAGCTGGCGAATCAGAGGCTGAAAATCAGAGGTGGGCAATCAGAGGCGGGGAATCAGATATGGGGAATCAGACACGGGGAATCAGAGGCGGGGAATCAGAGATGGGGAATCAGAGGCGGGGAATCAGAGGCAGGGAATCGGACGCCGGGAATCAGAGTCGGGGAATCAGAGCTGGGGAATCAGAGGCGGGGAATCAGAGTTGGGGAATCAGAGGCGGGGATTCAGATATGGGGAAATAGAGGCGGGGAATCAGATATGGGGAATCAGAGGTGTGGAATCAGAGGTTGGGAATCAGAGGAAGGGAATCAGAGTCGGGGAAACAGAGGCGGGGAATCAGATATGTGGAATCAGAGGTGGCGAATCAAAGGCGGTGAAACAGAGATGGGGAATCAGGGCAGGGAATCAGAGGCAGGGAATCAAACACGGGGAATCAGAGCTGGGGAATCAGAGGCGGGGAATCAGAGTTGGGAATCAGAGGCGGGGATTCAGAGGCGGGGAAACAGAGGCGGGGAATCAGATATGGGGAATCAGAGGTGGGGAATCAGAGGTTGGGAATCAGAGGCAGGGAATCAGAGGCGGGGAATCAGAGGCGGGGAATCAGAGGAAGGGAATCAGATGTGCGGAATCGGAGATGGGGAATCAGAGGCAGGGAATCAGAGGCGGGGAATCAGAGGCGGGGAATCAGAGGCCGGGAATCAGATATGGGGAAACTGAGGCGGGGAATCCGAGGTGGGGAAACAGAGGCGGGGAATCAGATATGGGGAATCAGAGGTGGGGAATCAGAGGTTGGGAATCAGAGGCAGGGAATCAGAGGCTTGGAATCAGATGCAGGGAATCAGATGCGGGGCATCAGAGGCGGGGAATCAGAGCTGGGGAATCAGAGGTGGGGAATCAGATTTGGGGAATCAGAGGTGGGGACTTAGATATTGGGAAACAGAGGCGGGGAATCAGAGGCGGGGAAACAGAGGCGGGGAATCAGATATGGGGAATCAGAGGTGGGGAATCAGAGGCAGGGAATCAGATGTGCGGAATCAGAGATTGGGAATCAGAGGCAGGGAATCAGAATCAGAAGCAGGGAATCAGAGGCCGGGAATCAGAGGCCGGAATCAGATGATGGGAATCAGAGGCCTGGAATCAGAGGCGGGGAATCAGAGGCAGGGAATCAGATGCGGGGAATCAGAGGCGGGGAATCAGAGCTGGGGAATCAGAGGCGGGGTATTAGAGTTGGGGAATCAGAGGCGGGGAATCAGATATGGGGAAACAGAGGTAGGGAATCAGAGGCGGGGAAACAGAGGCAGGGAATCAGATATGGGGAATCAGAGGCGGGGAATCAGAGGTGGGGAAACATAGGCAGGGAATCGGATGTGCGGAATCAGAGATGGGGAATCAGAGGCCGGGAATCAGAGGTGGTGAATCAGAGATGGGGAATCAGAGGCGGGGAATCAGAGGCAGGGTATCAGACGCGGGGAATCAGAGGTGGGCAATCAGAGGCGGGGAATCAGATATGGGGAATCAGAGGCGGGGAATCAGAGGCGGGGAAACAGAGGCGGGGAATCAGATATGGGGAATCAGAGGTGGGGCATCAGAGGTTGTGAATCACAGATGGGGAATCAGAGGCGGGGAATCAGAGGCAGGGAATCAGACGCGGGGAATCAGAGGTGGGGATTCAGAGCTGGGGAATCAGAAGCGGGGAATCAGAGTTGGGGAATCAGAGGCGGTGAATCAGATATGGGGAATCAGAGGCAGGGAATCAGAGGCGGGGAATCAGAGGCAGGGAATCAGACGCGGGGAATCTGAGGCGGGGAATCAGAGCTGGGGAATCAGAGGTGGGGAATCAGAGTTGGGGAATCAGAGGCAGGGAATTGGATGTGCGGAATCAGAGATGGGGAATCAGAGGTGGGGAATCAGAGGCGGGGAATCTGAGGCGGGGAATCAGAGCTGGGGAATCAGAGGTGGGGAATTTGAGGTTGCGAATCAGAGGCGTGGAATCAGAGGCGGGGAATCAGAGGCAGGGAATCGGATGAGCGGAATCAGAGATGGGGAATCAGAGGTGGGGATTCAGAGGTGGTGAATCAGAAAAGGGGAATCAGAGGCTGGGAATCAGAGGCAGGGAATCAGACGCAGGAAATCAGAGGCGGGGAATCATAGCTGGCGAATTAGAGGAGGGGAATCAGAGTTGGGGAATCAGAGGCGGGGAATCAGATATGGGGAAACAGTCGGGGAATCAGAGGCGGGGAAACAGAGGCGGGGAATCAGATATGGGGAATCAGAGGTGGGGAATCAGAGGCAGGGAATCAGATGTGCGGAATCAGAGATGGGGAATCAGAAGCAGGGAATCAGAATCAGAAGCAGGGAATCAGAGGCCGGGAATCAGAGGCAGGGAATCAGATGCGGGGAATCAGAGGCGGGGAATCAGAGCTGGCGAATCAGAGGCTGGGAATCAGAGGTGGGCAATCAGAGGCGGGGAATCAGATATGGGGAATCAGACACGGGGAATCAGAGGCGTGGAATCAGAGATGGGGAATCAGAGGCGGGGAATCAGAGGCAGGGAATCGGACGCCGGGAATCAGAGTCGGGGAATCAGAGCTGGGGAATCAGAGGCGGGGAATCAGAGTTGGGGAATCAGAGGCGGGGATTCAGATATGGGGAAATAGAGGCGGGGAATCAGATATGGGGAATCAGAGGTGTGGAATCAGAGGTTGGGAATCAGAGGAAGGGAATCAGAGTCTGGGAAACAGAGGCGGGGAATCAGATATGTGGAATCAGAGGTGGCGAATCAAAGGCGGTGAAACAGAGATGGGGAATCAGGGCAGGGAATCAGAGGCAGGGAATCAAACACGGGGAATCAGAGCTGGGGAATCAGAGGCGGGGAATCAGAGTTGGGAATCAGAGGCGGGGATTCAGAGGCGGGGAAACAGAGGCGGGGAATCAGATATGGGGAATCAGAGGTGGGGAATCAGAGGTTGGGAATCAGAGGCAGGGAATCAGAGGCGGGGAATCAGAGGCGGGGAATCAGAGTAAGGGAATCAGATGTGCGGAATCGGAGATGGGGAATCAGAGGCAGGGAATCAGAGGCGGGGAATCAGAGGCGGGGAATCAGAGGCCGGGAATCAGATATGGGGAAACTGAGGCGGGGAATCCGAGGCGGGGAAACAGAGGCGGGGAATCAGATATGGGGAATCAGAGGTGGGGAATCAGAGGTTGGGAATCAGAGGAAGGGAATCAGAGGCTTGGAATCAGATGCAGGGAATCAGATGCGGGGCATCAGAGGCGGGGAATCAGAGCTGGGGAATCAGAGATGGGGAATCAGATTTGGGGAATCAGAGGTGGGGACTTAGATATTGGGAAACAGAGGCGGGGAATCAGAGGCGGGGAAACAGAGGCGGGGAATCAGATATGGGGAATCAGAGGTGGGGAATCAGAGGCAGGGAATCAGATGTGCGGAATCAGAGATGGGGAATCAGAGGCAGGGAATCAGAATCAGAAGCAGGGAATCAGAGGCCGGGAATCAGAGGCCGGAATCAGATGATGGGAATCAGAGGCCTGGAATCAGAGGCAGGGAATCAGATGCGGGGAATCAGAGGCGGGGAATCAGAGCTGGGGAATCAGAGGCGGGGTATTAGAGTTGGGGAATCAGAGGCGGGGAATCAGATATGGGGAAACAGAGGTAGGGAATCAGAGGCGGGGAAACAGAGGCAGGGAATCAGATATGGGGAATCAGAGGCGGGGAATCAGAGGTGGGGAAACATAGGCAGGGAATCGGATGTGCGGAATCAGAGATGGGGAATCAGAGGCCGGGAATCAGAGGTGGTGAATCAGAGATGGGGAATCAGAGGCGGGGAATCAGAGGCAGGGTATCAGACGCGGGGAATCAGAGGTGGGCAATCAGAGGCGGGGAATCAGATATGGGGAATCAGAGGCGGGGAATCAGAGGCGGGGAAACAGAGGCGGGGAATCAGATATGGGGAATCAGAGGTGGGGCATCAGAGGTTGTGAATCACAGATGGGGAATCAGAGGCGGGGAATCAGAGGCAGGGAATCAGACGCGGGGAATCAGAGGTGGGGATTCAGAGCTGGGGAATCAGAAGCGGGGAATCAGAGTTGGGGAATCAGAGGCAGGGAATCAGATATGGGGAATCAGAGGCAGGGAATCAGAGGCGGGGAATCAGAGGCAGGGAATCAGACGCGGGGAATCTGAGGCGGGGAATCAGAGCTGGGGAATCAGAGGTGGGGAATCAGAGTTGGGGAATCAGAGGCAGGGAATTGGATGTGCGGAATCAGAGATGGGGAATCAGAGGTGGGGAATCAGAGGCGGTGAATCAGAGATGGGGAATCAGAGGCGGGGAATCAGAGGCAGGAAATCAGACACGGGGATTCAGAGGCTGGGAATCAGAGGCAGGGAATCAGAGGCGGGGAATCTGAGGCGGGGAATCAGAGCTGGGGAATCTGAGGCAGGGAATCAGAGTTGGGGATTCAGAGGCGGGGAATCAGATATGGGGAAACAGAGGCGGGGAATCAGAGGCGGGCAAACAGAGGCGTGGAATTCGATATGGGGAATCAGAGGTAGGGAATCAGAGGTGGTGAATCAGTGATGGGGAATCACAGGCGGGGAATCAGAGGCAGGGAATAGAACGCGGGGAATCAGAGGCAGGGAATCAGAGCTGGGGAATCAGAGGCGGGGAATCATAGTTGGGAATCAGAGGCGGGAATCAGATATGGGGAAACAGAGGCGGGGAATCAGAGGCGGGGAAACAGAGGCGGGGAATCAGATATGGGGAATCGGATGCAGGGAATTAGAGGAGGGGAATCAGAGCTGGGGAATCAGAGGCGGGGAATCAGAGTTGGGGCATCAGAGGTGGGGAATTAGATATAGGGAAACAGAGTCGGGGAATCAGAGGCGGGGAAACAGAGGCGGGGAATCAGCTATGGGGAATCAGAGGTGGGGAATCAGAGGCAGGGAATCAGATGTGCGGAATCAGAGATGGGGAATCAGAGGCAGGGAATCAGAAGCGGGGAATCAGAGGCCGGGAATCAGAGGCCGGGAATCAGATGCTGGGAATAAGAGGCCGGGAATCAGAGGAGGGGAATCAGAGTCCGGGAATCAGAGATGGGGATTCAGAGGCGGGGAATGAGATATGGAGAATCAGAGGCGGGGAATAAGAGGCGGGGAAACAGAGGTGGGGAATCAGATATGGGGAATCAGAGGTGGCGAATCAAAGGCGGTGAATCAGAGATGGGGAATCAGAGGCGGGGAATCAGAGGCAGGGAATCAGATGCGGGGAATCAGAGGCGGGGAATCAGAGCTGGCGAATCAGAGGCTGGGAATCAGAGGTGGGCAATCAGAGGCGGGGAATCAGATATGGGGAATCAGAGGCGGGGAATCAGAGGCGGGGAAACAGAGGCGGGGAATCAAATATAGGGAATCAGAGGTGGGGAATCAGAGGTTGTGAATCAGAGATGGGGAATCAAGGCGGGGAATCAGAGGCAGGGAATCAGATGCGGGGAAACAGCGGCGGGGATTCAGAGCTAGGGATTCAGAGGCGGGGAATCAGAGTTGGGGAATCAGAGGCAGGGAATCAGATATGGGGAATCAGAGGCTGGGAATCAGAGGCCGGGAATCAGATATGGGGAAACAGAGGCGGGGAATCCGAGGCGGGGAAACAGAGGCGGGGAATCAGATATGGGGAATCAGAGGTGGGGAATCAGAGGTTGGGAATCAGAGGCAGGGAATCAGAGGCTTGGAATCAGATGCAGGGTATCAGATGCGGGGAATCAGAGGCGGGGAATCAGAGCTGTGGAATCAGAGGTGGGGAATCAGATTTGGGGAATCAGAGGTGGGGACTTAGATATTGGGAAACAGAGGCGGGGAATCAGAGGCGGGGAAACAGAGGCGGGGAATCAGATATGGGGAATCAGAGGTGGGGAATCAGAGGCAGGGAATGAGATGTGCGGAATCAGAGATGGGGAATCAGAGGCAGGGAATCAGAATCAGAAGAAGGGAATCAGAGGCCGGGAATCAGAGGCCGGAATCAGTTGCTGGGAATCAGAGGCCTGGAATCAGAGGCGGGGAATCAGAGGCAGGGAATCAGATGCGGGGAATCAGAGGCGGGGAATCAGAGCTGGGGAATCAGAGGCGGGGTATTAGAGTTGGGGAATCAGAGGCGGGGAATCAGATATGGGGAAACAGAGGTGGGGAATCAGAGGCGGGGAAACAGAGGCAGGGAATCAGATATGGGGAATCAGAGGTGGGGCATCAGAGGTTGTGAATCACAGATGGGGAATCAGAGGCGGGGAATCAGAGGCAGGGAATCAGACGAGCGGAATCAGAGGCGGGGATTCAGAGCTGGGGAATCAGAAGCGGGGAATCAGAGTTGGGGAATCAGAGGCGGGGAATCAGATATGGGGAATCAGAGGCAGGGAATCAGAGGCGGGGAATCAGAGGCAGGGAATCAGACGCGGGGAATCTGAGGCGGGGAATCAGAGCTGGGGAATCAGAGGTGGGGAATCAGAGTTGGGGAATCAGAGGCAGAGAATTGGATGTGCGGAATCAGAGAGGGGGAATCAGAGGTGGGGAATCAGAGGCGGTGAATCAGAGATGGGGAATCAGAGGCGGGGAATCAGAGGCAGGAAATCAGACACGTGGATTCAGAGGCTGGGAATCAGACGGGGGGAATCAAAGGCGGGGAATCAGAGCTGGGGAATCTGAGGCAGGGAATCAGAGTTGGGGATTCAGAGGCGGGGAATCAGATATGGGGAAACAGAGGCGGGGAATCAGAGGCGGGCAAACAGAGGCGGGGAATTAGATATGGGGAATCAGAGGTAGGGAATCAGAGGTGGTGAATCAGTGATGGGGAATCACAGGCGGGGAATCAGAGGCAGGGAATAGGACGCGGGGAATCAGAGGCAGGGAATCAGAGCTGGGGAATCAGAGGAGGGGATTCATAGTTGGGAATCAGAGGCGGGAATCATATATGGGGAAACAGAGGCGGGGAATCAGAGGCGGTGAAACAGAGGCGGGGAATCAGATATGGGGAATCGGATGCAGGGAATCAGAGGCGGGGAATCAGAGCTGGGGAATCAGAGGCGGGGAATCAGAGTTGGGGCATCAGAGGTGGGGAATTAGATATAGGGAAACAGAGGCGGGGAATCAGAGGCGGGGAAACAGAGGCGGGGAATCAGATATGGGGAATCAGAGGTGGGGAATCAGAGGCAGGGAATCAGATGTGCGGAATCAGAGTTGGGGAATAAGAGGCAGGGAATCAGAATCAGAAGCGGGGAATCAGAGGCTGGGAATCAGAGGCCGGGAATCAGATGCTGGGAATAAGATATGGGGAATCAGAGGTGGGGAATCAGATATGGGGAATCAGAGGCGGGGAATCAGATATGGGGAATCAGAGGCTGGGAATCAGAGGGGGGGAAACAGAGGCGGGGAATAAGATATGGGGAATCAGAGGTGGGGAATCAGGGGCGGGGAATCAGTGGCAGGGAATCAGAGGCGGGGAATCAGAGGCGGGGAATCAAAGGAAGGGAATCAGACACGGGGAATCAGAGGTGGGGAATCAGAGATGGGGAATCAGAGGCGGGGAATCACAGGCAGGGAATCAGACGCGGGGAATCAGAGGCGGGGAATCAGAGCTGGGGAATCAGAGGTGGGGAATCAGAGTCGGGGAATCAGAGGCAGGGAATCGGTTGTGCGGAATCAGAGATGGGGAATCAGATGTGGGGAATCAGAGGCAGTGAATCAGAGATGGGGAATCAGAGGCGGGGAATCAGAGGCAGGAAATCAGACAGGGATTCAGAGGCTGGGAATCAGACGGGGGGAATCAAATGCGGGGAATCAGAGCTGGTGAATCAGAGGCAGGGAATCAGAGTTGGGGATTCAGAGGCTGGGAATCAGATATGGGGAAACAGAGGCGGGGAATGAGAGGCGGGCAAGCAGAGGCGGGGAATTAGATATGGGGAATCAGAGGTGGGAAATCAGACATGGGGAATTGGATGCGGGGAATCAGAGGCGGGGAATCAGAGCTGGGGAATCAGATGTGGGGAATCAGAGTTGGGGCATCAGAGGTGGGGAATTAGATATGGGGAAACAGAGGCGGGGAATCAGAGGCGGGGAAACAGAGGCGGGGAATCAGATATGGGGAAACAGAGGCGGGGAATCAGAGGCGGGGAAACAGAGGCGGGGAATCAGACATGGGGAATCGGATGCGGGGAATCAGAGGCGGGGAATCAGAGCTGGGGAATCAGAGGTGGGGAATCAGAGTTGGGGCATCAGAGGTGGGGAATTAGATATGGGGAAACAGAGGCGGGGAATCAGAGGCGGGGAAACAGAGGCGGGGAATCAGATATGGGGAATCAGAGGTGGGGAATCAGAGGCAGGGAATCAGATGTGCGGAATCAGAGATGGGGAATCAGAGGCAGGGAATCAGAATCAGAAGCGGGGAATCAGAGGCCGGGAATCAGAGGCCGGGAATCAGATGCTGGGAATAAGAGGCCGGGAATCAGAGGTGGGGATTCAGAGTCAGGGAATCAGAGATGGGGATTCAGAGGCGGGGAATGAGATATGGAGAATCAGAGGCGGGGAATCAGAGGCGGGGAAACAGAGGTGGGGAATCAGATATGGGGAATCAGAGGTGGCGAATCAAAGGCGGTGAATCAGAGATGGGGAATCAGAGGCGGGGAATCAGAGGCAGGGAATCAGATGCGGGGATTCAGAGGCGGGGAATCAGAGCTGGCGAATCAGAGGCGGGGAATCAGAGGTGGGCAATCAGAGCCGGGGAATCAGATATGGGGAATCAGAGGCGGGGAAACAGAGGCGGGGAATCAGATATGGGGAATCAGAGGTGGGGAATCAGAGGTTGTGAATCAGAGATGGGGAATCAAGGCGGGGAATCAGAGGGAGGGAATCAGACGCGGGGAATCAGAGGCGGGGATTCAGAGCTGGGGAATCAGAGGCGGGGAATCAGAGTTGGGGAATCAGAGGCAGGGAATCAGATATGGGGAATCAGAGGCGGGGAATCAGAGGCGGGGAAACAGAGGCGGGGAATCAGATATGGGGAATCAGAGGTGGGGAATCAGGGGCAGGGAATCAGTGGCAGGGAATCAGAGGCGGGGAATCGGAGCCGGGGAATCAGAGGCAGGGAATCAGACACGGGGAATAAGAGGCGGGGAATCAGAGATGGTGAATCAGAGGCGGGGAATCAGAGGCAGGGAATCGGACGCCGGGAATCAGAGGCGGGGAATCAGAGCTGGGGAATCAGAGGCGGGGAATCAGAGTTGGGGAATCAGAGGCGGGGAATCAGATATGGGGAAATAGAGGCGGGGAATCAGATATGGGGAATCAGAGGTGTGGTATCAGAGGTTGGGAATCAGAGGCAGGGAATCAGAGGCGGGGAAACAGAGGCGGGGAATCAGATATGGGGAATCAGAGGTGGCGAATCAAAGGTGGTGAAACAGAGATGGGGAATCAGGGCAGGGAATCAGAGGCAGGGAATCAGAGCTGGGGAAACAGAGGCGGGGAATCAGATATGGGGAATCAGAGGTGGGGAATCAGGGGCGGGGAATCAGTTGCAGGGAATCAGAGCTGGGGAATCAGAGGTGGGGAATCAGAGCTGGGGAAACAGAGGCGGGGAATCAGATATGGGGAATCAGAGGTGGGGAATCAGGGGCGGGGAATCAGTGGCAGGGAATCAGAGGCCGGGAATAAAAGGCGGGGAATCAGAGCTAGGGAATCAGAGGCATGGAATCAGAGTTGGGGAATCAGAGGAGGGGAATCAGATATTGGGAAACAGAGGCCGGGAATCAGAGGCAGGGAAACAGAGGCGGGGAATGAGATATGGGGAATCAGAGGTGGGGAATTTGAGGTTGCGAATCAGAGGCGGGGAATCAGAGGCGGGGAATCAGAGGCAGGGAATCGGATGTGCGGAATCAGAGATGGGGAATCAGAGGTGGGGATTCAGAGGTGGTGAATCAGAAAAGGGGAATCAGAGGCTGGGAATCAGAGGCAGGGAATCAGACGCAGGGAATCAGAGGCGGGGAATCATAGCTGGCGAATTAGAGGAGGGGAATCAGAGTTGGGGAATCAGAGGCGGGGAATCAGATATGGGGAAACAGTCGGGGAATCAGAGGCGGGGAAACAGAGGCGGGGAATCAGATATGGGGAATCAGAGGTGGGGAATCAGAGGCAGGGAATCAGATGTGCGGAATCAGAGATGGGGAATCAGAGGCAGGGAATCAGAATCAGAAGCAGGGAATCAGAGGCCGGGAATCAGAGGCAGGGAATCAGATGCGGGGAATCAGAGGCGGGGAATCAGAGCTGGCGAATCAGAGGCTGAAAATCAGAGGTGGGCAATCAGAGGCGGGGAATCAGATATGGGGAATCAGACACGGGGAATCAGAGGCGGGGAATCAGAGATGGGGAATCAGAGGCGGGGAATCAGAGGCAGGGAATCGGACGCCGGGAATCAGAGTCGGGGAATCAGAGCTGGGGAATCAGAGGCGGGGAATCAGAGTTGGGGAATCAGAGGCGGGGATTCAGATATGGGGAAATAGAGGCGGGGAATCAGATATGGGGAATCAGAGGTGTGGAATCAGAGGTTGGGAATCAGAGGAAGGGAATCAGAGTCGGGGAAACAGAGGCGGGGAATCAGATATGTGGAATCAGAGGTGGCGAATCAAAGGCGGTGAAACAGAGATGGGGAATCAGGGCAGGGAATCAGAGGCAGGGAATCAAACACGGGGAATCAGAGCTGGGGAATCAGAGGCGGGGAATCAGAGTTGGGAATCAGAGGCGGGGATTCAGAGGCGGGGAAACAGAGGCGGGGAATCAGATATGGGGAATCAGAGGTGGGGAATCAGAGGTTGGGAATCAGAGGCAGGGAATCAGAGGCGGGGAATCAGAGGCGGGGAATCAGAGGAAGGGAATCAGATGTGCGGAATCGGAGATGGGGAATCAGAGGCAGGGAATCAGAGGCGGGGAATCAGAGGCGGGGAATCAGAGGCCGGGAATCAGATATGGGGAAACTGAGGCGGGGAATCCGAGGTGGGGAAACAGAGGCGGGGAATCAGATATGGGGAATCAGAGGTGGGGAATCAGAGGTTGGGAATCAGAGGCAGGGAATCAGAGGCTTGGAATCAGATGCAGGGAATCAGATGCGGGGCATCAGAGGCGGGGAATCAGAGCTGGGGAATCAGAGGTGGGGAATCAGATTTGGGGAATCAGAGGTGGGGACTTAGATATTGGGAAACAGAGGCGGGGAATCAGAGGCGGGGAAACAGAGGCGGGGAATCAGATATGGGGAATCAGAGGTGGGGAATCAGAGGCAGGGAATCAGATGTGCGGA
Organism: Narcine bancroftii; assembly: GCF_036971445.1. NCBI lineage: Eukaryota > Metazoa > Chordata > Chondrichthyes > Torpediniformes > Narcinidae > Narcine > Narcine bancroftii. Next base: position 122,084,035 of record NC_091474.1, read on the forward strand.
ATCAGAGATGGGGAATCAGAGGCAGGGAATCAGAATCAGAAGCAGGGAATCAGACGCCGGGAATCAGAGGCCGGAATCAGATGATGGGAATCAGAGGCCTGGAATCAGAGGCGGGGAATCAGAGGCAGGGAATCAGATGCGGGGAATCAGAGGCGGGGAATCAGAGCTGGGGAATCAGAGGCGGGGTATTAGAGTTGGGGAATCAGAGGCGGGGAATCAGATATGGGGAAACAGAGGTAGGGAATCAGAGGCGGGGAAACAGAGGCAGGGAATCAGATATGGGGAATCAGAGGCGGGGAATCAGAGGTGGGGAAACATAGGCAGGGAATCGGATGTGCGGAATCAGAGATGGGGAATCAGAGGCCGGGAATCAGAGGTGGTGAATCAGAGATGGGGAATCAGAGGCGGGGAATCAGAGGCAGGGTATCAGACGCGGGGAATCAGAGGTGGGCAATCAGAGGCGGGGAATCAGATATGGGGAATCAGAGGCGGGGAATCAGAGGCGGGGAAACAGAGGCGGGGAATCAGATATGGGGAATCAGAGGTGGGGCATCAGAGGTTGTGAATCACAGATGTGGAATCAGAGGCGGGGAATCAGAGGCAGGGAATCAGACGCGGGGAATCAGAGGTGGGGATTCAGAGCTGGGGAATCAGAAGCGGGGAATCAGAGTTGGGGAATCAGAGGCGGTGAATCAGATATGGGGAATCAGAGGCAGGGAATCAGAGGCGGGGAATCAGAGGCAGGGAATCAGACGCGGGGAATCTGAGGCGGGGAATCAGAGCTGGGGAATCAGAGGTGGGGAATCAGAGTTGGGGAATCAGAGGCAGGGAATTGGATGTGCGGAATCAGAGATGGGGAATCAGTGGTGGGGAATCAGAGGCGGTGAATCAGAGATGGGGAATCAGAGGCGGGGAATCAGAGGCAGGAAATCAGACACGGGGATTCAGAGGCTGGGAATCAGAGGCAGGGAATCAGACGCGGGGAATCTGAGGCGGGGAATCAGAGCTGGGGAATCTGAGGCAGGGAATCAGAGTTGGGGATTCAGTGGCGGGGAATCAGATATGGGGAAACAGAGGCCGGGAATCAGAGGCAGGGAAACAGAGGCGGGGAATCAGATATGGGGAATCAGAGGTGGGGAATTTGAGGTTGCGAATCAGAGGCGTGGAATCAGAGGCGGGGAATCAGAGGCAGGGAATCGGATGTGCGGAATCAGAGATGGGGAATCAGAGGTGGGGATTCAGAGGTGGTGAATCAGAAAAGGGGAATCAGAGGCTGGGAATCAGAGGCAGGGAATCAGACGCAGGGAATCAGAGGCGGGGAATCATAGCTGGCGAATTAGAGGAGGGGAATCAGAGTTGGGGAATCAGAGGCGGGGAATCAGATATGGGGAAACAGTCGGGGAATCAGAGGCGGGGAAACAGAGGCGGGGAATCAGATATGGGGAATCAGAGGTGGGGAATCAGAGGCAGGGAATCAGATGTGCGGAATCAGAGATGGGGAATCAGAGGCAGGGAATCAGAATCAGAAGCAGGGAATCAGAGGCCGGGAATCAGAGGCAGGGAATCAGATGCGGGGAATCAGAGGCGGGGAATCAGAGCTGGCGAATCAGAGGCTGGGAATCAGAGGTGGGCAATCAGAGGCGGGGAATCAGATATGGGGAATCAGACACGGGGAATCAGAGGCGTGGAATCAGAGATGGGGAATCAGAGGCGGGGAATCAGAGGCAGGGAATCGGACGCCGGGAATCAGAGTCGGGGAATCAGAGCTGGGGAATCAGAGGCGGGGAATCAGAGTTGGGGAATCAGAGGCGGGGATTCAGATATGGGGAAATAGAGGCGGGGAATCAGATATGGGGAATCAGAGGTGTGGAATCAGAGGTTGGGAATCAGAGGAAGGGAATCAGAGTCTGGGAAACAGAGGCGGGGAAACAGAGGCGGGGAATCAGATATGGGGAATCAGAGGTGGGGAATCAGAGGTTGGGAATCAGAGGCAGGGAATCAGAGGCGGGGAATCAGAGGCGGGGAATCAGAGGAAGGGAATCAGATGTGCGGAATCGGAGATGGGGAATCAGAGGCAGGGAATCAGAGGCGGGGAATCAGAGGCGGGGAATCAGAGGCCTGGAATCAGATATGGGGAAACTGAGGCGGGGAATCCGAGGCGGGGAAACAGAGGCGGGGAATCAGATATGGGGAATCAGAGGTGGGGAATCAGAGGTTGGGAATCAGAGGAAGGGAATCAGAGGCTTGGAATCAGTTGCAGGGAATCAGATGCGGGGCATCAGAGGCGGGGAATCAGAGCTGGGGAATCAGAGATGGGGAATCAGATTTGGGGAATCAGAGGTGGGGACTTAGATATTGGGAAACAGAGGCGGGGAATCAGAGGCGGGGAAACAGAGGCGGGGAATCAGATATGGGGAATCAGAGGTGGGGAATCAGAGGCAGGGAATCAGATGTGCGGAATCAGAGATGGGGAATCAGAGGCAGGGAATCAGAATCAGAAGCAGGGAATCAGAGGCCCTGAATCAGAGGCCGGAATCAGATGATGGGAATCAGAGGCCTGGAATCAGAGGCAGGGAATCAGATGCGGGGAATCAGAGGCGGGGAATCAGAGCTGGGGAATCAGAGGCGGGGTATTAGAGTTGGGGAATCAGAGGCGGGGAATCAGATATGGGGAAACAGAGGTAGGGAATCAGAGGCGGGGAAACAGAGGCAGGGAATCAGATATGGGGAATCAGAGGCGGGGAATCAGAGGTGGGGAAACATAGGCAGGGAATCGGATGTGAGGAATCAGAGATGGGGAATCAGAGGCCGGGAATCAGAGGTGGTGAATCAGAGATGGGGAATCAGAGGCGGGGAATCAGAGGCAGGGTATCAGACGCGGGGAATCAGAGGTGGGCAATCAGAGGCGGGGAATCAGATATGGGGAATCAGAGGCGGGGAATCAGAGGCGGGGAAACAGAGGCGGGGAATCAGATATGGGGAATCAGAGGTGGGGCATCAGAGGTTGTGAATCACAGATGGGGAATCAGAGGCGGGGAATCAGAGGCAGGGAATCAGACGCGGGGAATCAGAGGTGGGGATTCAGAGCTGGGGAATCAGAAGCGGGGAATCAGAGTTGGGGAATCAGAGGCGGGGAATCAGATATGGGGAATCAGATGCAGGGAATCAGAGGCGGGGAATCAGAGGCAGGGAATCAGACGCGGGGAATCTGAGGCGGGGAATCAGAGCTGGGGAATCAGAGGTGGGGAATCAGAGTTGGGGAATCAGAGGCAGGGAATTGGATGTGCGGAATCAGAGATGGGGAATCAGAGGTGGGGAATCAGAGGCGGTGAATCAGAGATGGGGAATCAGAGGCGGGGAATCAGAGGCAGGAAATCAGACACGGGGATTTAGAGGCTGGGAATCAGAGGCAGGGAATAAGAGGCCGGGAATCAGAGGTGGGGATTCAGAGTCAGGGAATCAGAGATGGGGATTCAGAGGCGGGGAATGAGATATGGAGAATCAGAGGCGGGGAATCAGAGGCGGGGAAACAGAGGTGGGGAATCAGATATGGGGAATCAGAGGTGGCGAATCAAAGGCGGTGAATCAGAGATGGGGAATCAGAGGCGGGGAATCAGAGGCAGGGAATCAGATGCGGGGATTCAGAGGCGGGGAATCAGAGCTGGCGAATCAGAGGCGGGGAATCAGAGGTGGGCAATCAGAGCCGGGGAATCAGATATGGGGAATCAGAGGCGGGGAAACAGAGGCGGGGAATCAGATATGGGGAATCAGAGGTGGGGAATCAGAGGTTGTGAATCAGAGATGGGGAATCAAGGCGGGGAATCAGAGGGAGGGAATCAGACGCGGGGAATCAGAGGCGGGGATTCAGAGCTGGGGAATCAGAGGCGGGGAATCAGAGTTGGGGAATCAGAGGCAGGGAATCAGATATGGGGAATCAGAGGCGGGGAATCAGAGGCGGGGAAACAGAGGCGGGGAATCAGATATGGGGAATCAGAGGTGGGGAATCAGGGGCAGGGAATCAGTGGCAGGGAATCAGAGGCGGGGAATCGGAGCCGGGGAATCAGAGGCAGGGAATCAGACACGGGGAATAAGAGGCGGGGAATCAGAGATGGTGAATCAGAGGCGGGGAATCAGAGGCAGGGAATCGGACGCCGGGAATCAGAGGCGGGGAATCAGAGCTGGGGAATCAGAGGCGGGGAATCAGAGTTGGGGAATCAGAGGCGGGGAATCAGATATGGGGAAATAGAGGCGGGGAATCAGATATGGGGAATCAGAGGTGTGGTATCAGAGGTTGGGAATCAGAGGCAGGGAATCAGAGGCGGGGAAACAGAGGCGGGGAATCAGATATGGGGAATCAGAGGTGGCGAATCAAAGGTGGTGAAACAGAGATGGGGAATCAGGGCAGGGAATCAGAGGCAGGGAATCAGAGCTGGGGAAACAGAGGCGGGGAATCAGATATGGGGAATCAGAGGTGGGGAATCAGGGGCGGGGAATCAGTTGCAGGGAATCAGAGCTGGGGAATCAGAGGTGGGGAATCAGAGCTGGGGAAACAGAGGCGGGGAATCAGATATGGGGAATCAGAGGTGGGGAATCAGGGGCGGGGAATCAGTGGCAGGGAATCAGAGGCCGGGAATAAAAGGCGGGGAATCAGAGCTAGGGAATCAGAGGCATGGAATCAGAGTTGGGGAATCAGAGGAGGGGAATCAGATATTGGGAAACAGAGGCCGGGAATCAGAGGCAGGGAAACAGAGGCGGGGAATGAGATATGGGGAATCAGAGGTGGGGAATTTGAGGTTGCGAATCAGAGGCGGGGAATCAGAGGCGGGGAATCAGAGGCAGGGAATCGGATGTGCGGAATCAGAGATGGGGAATCAGAGGTGGGGATTCAGAGGTGGTGAATCAGAAAAGGGGAATCAGAGGCTGGGAATCAGAGGCAGGGAATCAGACGCAGGGAATCAGAGGCGGGGAATCATAGCTGGCGAATTAGAGGAGGGGAATCAGAGTTGGGGAATCAGAGGCGGGGAATCAGATATGGGGAAACAGTCGGGGAATCAGAGGCGGGGAAACAGAGGCGGGGAATCAGATATGGGGAATCAGAGGTGGGGAATCAGAGGCAGGGAATCAGATGTGCGGAATCAGAGATGGGGAATCAGAGGCAGGGAATCAGAATCAGAAGCAGGGAATCAGAGGCCGGGAATCAGAGGCAGGGAATCAGATGCGGGGAATCAGAGGCGGGGAATCAGAGCTGGCGAATCAGAGGCTGAAAATCAGAGGTGGGCAATCAGAGGCGGGGAATCAGATATGGGGAATCAGACACGGGGAATCAGAGGCGGGGAATCAGAGATGGGGAATCAGAGGCGGGGAATCAGAGGCAGGGAATCGGACGCCGGGAATCAGAGTCGGGGAATCAGAGCTGGGGAATCAGAGGCGGGGAATCAGAGTTGGGGAATCAGAGGCGGGGATTCAGATATGGGGAAATAGAGGCGGGGAATCAGATATGGGGAATCAGAGGTGTGGAATCAGAGGTTGGGAATCAGAGGAAGGGAATCAGAGTCGGGGAAACAGAGGCGGGGAATCAGATATGTGGAATCAGAGGTGGCGAATCAAAGGCGGTGAAACAGAGATGGGGAATCAGGGCAGGGAATCAGAGGCAGGGAATCAAACACGGGGAATCAGAGCTGGGGAATCAGAGGCGGGGAATCAGAGTTGGGAATCAGAGGCGGGGATTCAGAGGCGGGGAAACAGAGGCGGGGAATCAGATATGGGGAATCAGAGGTGGGGAATCAGAGGTTGGGAATCAGAGGCAGGGAATCAGAGGCGGGGAATCAGAGGCGGGGAATCAGAGGAAGGGAATCAGATGTGCGGAATCGGAGATGGGGAATCAGAGGCAGGGAATCAGAGGCGGGGAATCAGAGGCGGGGAATCAGAGGCCGGGAATCAGATATGGGGAAACTGAGGCGGGGAATCCGAGGTGGGGAAACAGAGGCGGGGAATCAGATATGGGGAATCAGAGGTGGGGAATCAGAGGTTGGGAATCAGAGGCAGGGAATCAGAGGCTTGGAATCAGATGCAGGGAATCAGATGCGGGGCATCAGAGGCGGGGAATCAGAGCTGGGGAATCAGAGGTGGGGAATCAGATTTGGGGAATCAGAGGTGGGGACTTAGATATTGGGAAACAGAGGCGGGGAATCAGAGGCGGGGAAACAGAGGCGGGGAATCAGATATGGGGAATCAGAGGTGGGGAATCAGAGGCAGGGAATCAGATGTGCGGAATCAGAGATGGGGAATCAGAGGCAGGGAATCAGAATCAGAAGCAGGGAATCAGAGGCCGGGAATCAGAGGCCGGAATCAGATGATGGGAATCAGAGGCCTGGAATCAGAGGCGGGGAATCAGAGGCAGGGAATCAGATGCGGGGAATCAGAGGCGGGGAATCAGAGCTGGGGAATCAGAGGCGGGGTATTAGAGTTGGGGAATCAGAGGCGGGGAATCAGATATGGGGAAACAGAGGTAGGGAATCAGAGGCGGGGAAACAGAGGCAGGGAATCAGATATGGGGAATCAGAGGCGGGGAATCAGAGGTGGGGAAACATAGGCAGGGAATCGGATGTGCGGAATCAGAGATGGGGAATCAGAGGCCGGGAATCAGAGGTGGTGAATCAGAGATGGGGAATCAGAGGCGGGGAATCAGAGGCAGGGTATCAGACGCGGGGAATCAGAGGTGGGCAATCAGAGGCGGGGAATCAGATATGGGGAATCAGAGGCGGGGAATCAGAGGCGGGGAAACAGAGGCGGGGAATCAGATATGGGGAATCAGAGGTGGGGCATCAGAGGTTGTGAATCACAGATGTGGAATCAGAGGCGGGGAATCAGAGGCAGGGAATCAGACGCGGGGAATCAGAGGTGGGGATTCAGAGCTGGGGAATCAGAAGCGGGGAATCAGAGTTGGGGAATCAGAGGCGGTGAATCAGATATGGGGAATCAGAGGCAGGGAATCAGAGGCGGGGAATCAGAGGCAGGGAATCAGACGCGGGGAATCTGAGGCGGGGAATCAGAGCTGGGGAATCAGAGGTGGGGAATCAGAGTTGGGGAATCAGAGGCAGGGAATTGGATGTGCGGAATCAGAGATGGGGAATCAGTGGTGGGGAATCAGAGGCGGTGAATCAGAGATGGGGAATCAGAGGCGGGGAATCAGAGGCAGGAAATCAGACACGGGGATTCAGAGGCTGGGAATCAGAGGCAGGGAATCAGACGCGGGGAATCTGAGGCGGGGAATCAGAGCTGGGGAATCTGAGGCAGGGAATCAGAGTTGGGGATTCAGTGGCGGGGAATCAGATATGGGGAAACAGAGGCCGGGAATCAGAGGCAGGGAAACAGAGGCGGGGAATCAGATATGGGGAATCAGAGGTGGGGAATTTGAGGTTGCGAATCAGAGGCGTGGAATCAGAGGCGGGGAATCAGAGGCAGGGAATCGGATGTGCGGAATCAGAGATGGGGAATCAGAGGTGGGGATTCAGAGGTGGTGAATCAGAAAAGGGGAATCAGAGGCTGGGAATCAGAGGCAGGGAATCAGACGCAGGGAATCAGAGGCGGGGAATCATAGCTGGCGAATTAGAGGAGGGGAATCAGAGTTGGGGAATCAGAGGCGGGGAATCAGATATGGGGAAACAGTCGGGGAATCAGAGGCGGGGAAACAGAGGCGGGGAATCAGATATGGGGAATCAGAGGTGGGGAATCAGAGGCAGGGAATCAGATGTGCGGAATCAGAGATGGGGAATCAGAGGCAGGGAATCAGAATCAGAAGCAGGGAATCAGAGGCCGGGAATCAGAGGCAGGGAATCAGATGCGGGGAATCAGAGGCGGGGAATCAGAGCTGGCGAATCAGAGGCTGGGAATCAGAGGTGGGCAATCAGAGGCGGGGAATCAGATATGGGGAATCAGACACGGGGAATCAGAGGCGTGGAATCAGAGATGGGGAATCAGAGGCGGGGAATCAGAGGCAGGGAATCGGACGCCGGGAATCAGAGTCGGGGAATCAGAGCTGGGGAATCAGAGGCGGGGAATCAGAGTTGGGGAATCAGAGGCGGGGATTCAGATATGGGGAAATAGAGGCGGGGAATCAGATATGGGGAATCAGAGGTGTGGAATCAGAGGTTGGGAATCAGAGGAAGGGAATCAGAGTCTGGGAAACAGAGGCGGGGAAACAGAGGCGGGGAATCAGATATGGGGAATCAGAGGTGGGGAATCAGAGGTTGGGAATCAGAGGCAGGGAATCAGAGGCGGGGAATCAGAGGCGGGGAATCAGAGGAAGGGAATCAGATGTGCGGAATCGGAGATGGGGAATCAGAGGCAGGGAATCAGAGGCGGGGAATCAGAGGCGGGGAATCAGAGGCCTGGAATCAGATATGGGGAAACTGAGGCGGGGAATCCGAGGCGGGGAAACAGAGGCGGGGAATCAGATATGGGGAATCAGAGGTGGGGAATCAGAGGTTGGGAATCAGAGGAAGGGAATCAGAGGCTTGGAATCAGTTGCAGGGAATCAGATGCGGGGCATCAGAGGCGGGGAATCAGAGCTGGGGAATCAGAGATGGGGAATCAGATTTGGGGAATCAGAGGTGGGGACTTAGATATTGGGAAACAGAGGCGGGGAATCAGAGGCGGGGAAACAGAGGCGGGGAATCAGATATGGGGAATCAGAGGTGGGGAATCAGAGGCAGGGAATCAGATGTGCGGAATCAGAGATGGGGAATCAGAGGCAGGGAATCAGAATCAGAAGCAGGGAATCAGAGGCCCTGAATCAGAGGCCGGAATCAGATGATGGGAATCAGAGGCCTGGAATCAGAGGCAGGGAATCAGATGCGGGGAATCAGAGGCGGGGAATCAGAGCTGGGGAATCAGAGGCGGGGTATTAGAGTTGGGGAATCAGAGGCGGGGAATCAGATATGGGGAAACAGAGGTAGGGAATCAGAGGCGGGGAAACAGAGGCAGGGAATCAGATATGGGGAATCAGAGGCGGGGAATCAGAGGTGGGGAAACATAGGCAGGGAATCGGATGTGAGGAATCAGAGATGGGGAATCAGAGGCCGGGAATCAGAGGTGGTGAATCAGAGATGGGGAATCAGAGGCGGGGAATCAGAGGCAGGGTATCAGACGCGGGGAATCAGAGGTGGGCAATCAGAGGCGGGGAATCAGATATGGGGAATCAGAGGCGGGGAATCAGAGGCGGGGAAACAGAGGCGGGGAATCAGATATGGGGAATCAGAGGTGGGGCATCAGAGGTTGTGAATCACAGATGGGGAATCAGAGGCGGGGAATCAGAGGCAGGGAATCAGACGCGGGGAATCAGAGGTGGGGATTCAGAGCTGGGGAATCAGAAGCGGGGAATCAGAGTTGGGGAATCAGAGGCGGGGAATCAGATATGGGGAATCAGATGCAGGGAATCAGAGGCGGGGAATCAGAGGCAGGGAATCAGACGCGGGGAATCTGAGGCGGGGAATCAGAGCTGGGGAATCAGAGGTGGGGAATCAGAGTTGGGGAATCAGAGGCAGGGAATTGGATGTGCGGAATCAGAGATGGGGAATCAGAGGTGGGGAATCAGAGGCGGTGAATCAGAGATGGGGAATCAGAGGCGGGGAATCAGAGGCAGGAAATCAGACACGGGGATTTAGAGGCTGGGAATCAGAGGCAGGGAATCAGACGCGGGGAATCTGAGGCGGGGAATCAGAGCTGGGGAATCTGAGGCAGGGAATCAGAGTTGGGGATTCAGAGGCGGGGAATCAGATATGGGGAAACAGAGGCGGGGAATCAGAGGCGGGCAAACAGAGGCGGGGAATTAGATATGGGGAATCAGAGGTAGGGAATCAGAGGTGGTGAATCAGTGATGGGGAATCACAGGCGGGGAATCAGAGGCAGGGAATAGAACGCGGGGAATCAGAGGCAGGGAATCAGAGCTGGGGAATCAGAGGCGGGGAATCATAGTTGGGAATCAGAGGCGGGAATCAGATATGGGGAAACAGAGGCGGGGAATCAGAGGCGGGGAAACAGAGGCGGGGAATCAGATATGGGGAATCGGATGCAGGGAATTAGAGGCGGGGAATCAGAGCTGGGGAATCAGAGGCGGGGAATCAGAGTTGGGGCATCAGAGGTGGGGAATTAGATATAGGGAAACAGAGGCGGGGAATCAGAGGCGGGGAATTAGATATAGGGAAACAGAGGCGGGGAATCAGAGGCAGGGAATCAGATGTGCGGAATCAGAGATGGGGAATCAGAGGCAGGGAATCAGAAGCGGGGAATCAGAGGCCGGGAATCAGAGGCCGGGAATCAGATGCTGGGAATAAGAGGCCGGGAATCAGAGGAGGGGAATCAGAGTCCGGGAATCAGAGATGGGGATTCAGAGGCGGGGAATGAGATATGGAGAATCAGAGGCGGGGAATAAGAGGCGGGGAAACAGAGGTGGGGAATCAGATATGGGGAATCAGAGGTGGCGAATCAAAGGCGGTGAATCAGAGATGGGGAATCAGAGGCGGGGAATCAGAGGCAGGGAATCAGATGCGGGGAATCAGAGGCGGGGAATCAGAGCTGGCGAATCAGAGGCTGGGAATCAGAGGTGGGCAATCAGAGGCGGGGAATCAGATATGGGGAATCAGAGGCGGGGAATCAGAGGCGGGGAAACAGAGGCGGGGAATCAAATATAGGGAATCAGAGGTGGGGAATCAGAGGTTGTGAATCAGAGATGGGGAATCAAGGCGGGGAATCAGAGGCAGGGAATCAGATGCGGGGAAACAGCGGCGGGGATTCAGAGCTAGGGATTCAGAGGCGGGGAATCAGAGTTGGGGTATCAGAGGCAGGGAATCAGATATGGGGAATCAGAGGCTGGGAATCAGAGGCCGGGAATCAGATATGGGGAAACAGAGGCGGGGAATCCGAGGCGGGGAAACAGAGGCGGGGAATCAGATATGGGGAATCAGAGGTGGGGAATCAGAGGTTGGGAATCAGAGGCAGGGAATCAGAGGCTTGGAATCAGATGCAGGGTATCAGATGCGGGGAATCAGAGGCGGGGAATCAGAGCTGGGGAATCAGAGGTGGGGAATCAGATTTGGGGAATCAGAGGTGGGGACTTAGATATTGGGAAACAGAGGCGGGGAATCAGAGGCGGGGAAACAGAGGCGGGGAATCAGATATGGGGAATCAGAGGTGGGGAATCAGAGGCAGGGAATGAGATGTTCGGAATCAGAGATGGGGAATCAGAGGCAGTGAATCAGAATCAGAAGAAGGGAATCAGAGGCCGGGAATCAGAGGCCGGAATCAGATGCTGGGAATCAGAGGCCTGGAATCAGAGGCGGGGAATCAGAGGCAGGGAATCAGATGCGGGGAATCAGAGGCGGGGAATCAGAGCTGGGGAATCAGAGGCGGGGTATTAGAGTTGGGGAATCAGAGGCGGGGAATCAGATATGGGGAAACAGAGGTGGGGAATCAGAGGCGGGGAAACAGAGGCAGGGAATCAGATATGGGGAATCAGAGGTGGGGCATCAGAGGTTGTGAATCACAGATGGGGAATCAGAGGCGGGGAATCAGAGGCAGGGAATCAGACGCGCGGAATCAGAGGCGGGGATTCAGAGCTGGGGAATCAGAAGCGGGGAATCAGAGTTGGGGAATCAGAGGCGGGGAATCAGATATGGGGAATCAGAGGCAGGGAATCAGAGGCGGGGAATCAGAGGCAGGGAATCAGACGCGGGGAATCTGAGGCGGGGAATCAGAGCTGGGGAATCAGAGGTGGGGAATCAGAGTTGGGGAATCAGAGGCAGAGAATTGGATGTGCGGAATCAGAGAGGGGGAATCAGAGGTGGGGAATCAGAGGCGGTGAATCAGAGATGGGGAATCAGAGGCGGGGAATCAGAGGCAGGAAATCAGACACGTGGATTCAGAGGCTGGAAATCAGACGGGGGGAATCAAAGGCGGGGAATCAGAGCTGGGGTATCTGAGGCAGGGAATCAGAGTTGGGGATTCAGAGGCGGGGAATCAGATATGGGGAAACAGAGGCGGGGAATCAGAGGCGGGCAAACAGAGGCGGGGAATTAGATATGGGGAATCAGAGGTAGGGAATCAGAGGTGGTGAATCAGTGATGGGGAATCACAGGCGGGGAATCAGAGGCAGGGAATAGGACGCGGGGAATCAGAGGCAGGGAATCAGAGCTGGGGAATCAGAGGAGGGGATTCATAGTTGGGAATCAGAGGCGGGAATCATATATGGGGAAACAGAGGCGGGGAATCAGAGGCGGTGAAACAGAGGCGGGGAATCAGATATGGGGAATCGGATGCAGGGAATCAGAGGCGGGGAATCAGAGCTGGGGAATCAGAGGCGGGGAATCAGTGTTGGGGCATCAGAGGTGGGGAATTAGATATAGGGATACAGAGGCGGGGAATCAGAGGCCGGGAATCAGAGGTGGGGAATCAGATATGGGGAATCAGAGGTGGCGAATCAAAGGCGGTGAATCAGAGATGGGGAATCAGAGGCGGGGAATCAGAGGCAGGGAATCAGATGCGGGGAATCAGAGGCGGGGAATCAGAGCTGGCGAATCAGAGGCTGGGAATCAGAGGTGGGCAATCAGAGGCGGGGAATCAGATATGGGGAATCAGAGGCGGGGAATCAGAGGCGGGGAAACAGAGGCGGGGAATCAAATATAGGGAATCAGAGGTGGGGAATCAGAGGTTGTGAATCAGAGATGGGGAATCAAGGCGGGGAATCAGAGGCAGGGAATCAGACGCGGGGAATCAGAGTCGGGGATTCAGAGCTGGGGAATCAGAGGCGGGGAATCAGAGTTGGGGAATCAGAGGCAGGGAATCAGATATGGGGAATCAGAGGCGGGGAATCAGAGGCGGGGAAACAGAGGCGGGGAATCAGATGTGGGGAATCAGAGGTGGGGAATCAGGGGCAGGAAATCAGTGGCAGGGAATCAGAGGCGGGGAATCAGAGGCGGGGAATCAAAGGCAGGGAATCAGACACGGGGAATCAGAGGCGGGGAATCAGAGATGGGGAATCAGAGGCGGGGAATCAGAGGCAGGGAATCGGATGCCGGGAATCAGAGCCGGGGAATCAGAGCTGGGGAGTCAGAGGCGGGGAATCAGAGTTGGGGAATCAGAGGCGGGGAATCAGATATGGGGAAATAGAGGCGGGGAATCAGATATGGGGAATCAGAGGTGTGGAATCAGAGGTTGGGAATCAGAGGCAGGGAATCAGAGTCGGGGAAACAGAGGCGGGGAATCAGATATGGGGAATCAGAGGTGGCGAATCAAAGGCGGTGAAAAAGAGATGGGGAATCAGGGCAGGGAATCAGAGGCAGGGAATCAAACACGGGGAATCAGAGCTGGGGAATCAGAGGCGGGGAATCAGAGTTGGGAATCAGAGGCGGGGAATCAGAGGCGGGGAAACAGAGGCAGGGAATCAGATATGGGGAATCAGAGGCAGGGAATCAGAATCAGAAGAAGGGAATCAGAGGCCGGGAATCAGAGGCCGGAATCAGATGCTGGGAATCAGAGGCCTGGAATCAGAGGCGGGGAATCAGAGGCAGGGAATCAGATGCGGGGAATCAGAGGCGGGGAATCAGAGCTGGGGAATCAGAGGCGGGGTATTAGAGTTGGGGAATCAGAGGCGGGGAATCAGATATGGGGAAACAGAGGTGGGGAATCAGAGGCGGGGAAACAGAGGCAGGGAATCAGATATGGGGAATCAGAGGTGGGGCATCAGAGGTTGTGAATCACAGATGGGGAATCAGAGGCGGGGAATCAGAGGCAGTGGATCAGACGCGGGAATCAGAGGCGGGGATTCAGAGCTGGGGAATCAGAAGCGGGGAATCAGAGTTGGGGAATCAGAGGCGGGGAATCAGATATGGGGAATCAGAGGCAGGGAATCAGAGGCGGGGAATCAGAGGCAGGGAATCAGACGCGGTGAATCTGAGGCGGGGAATCAGAGCTGGGGAATCAGAGGTGGGGAATCAGAGTTGGGGAATCAGAGGCAGGGAATTGGATGTTCGGAATCAGAGAGGGGGAATCAGAGGTGGGGAATCAGAGGCTGTGAATCAGAGATGGGGAATCAGAGGCGGGGAATCAGAGGCAGGAAATCAGACACGGGAATTCAGAGGCTGGGAATCAGACGGGGGGAATCAAAGGCGGGGAATCAGAGCTGGGGAATCTGAGGCAGGGAATCAGAGTTGGGGATTCAGAGGCGGGGAATCAGATATGGGGAAACAGAGGCGGGGAATCAGAGGCGGGCAAACAGAGGCGGGGAATTAGATATGGGGAATCAGAGGTAGGGAATCAGAGGTGGTGAATCAGTGATGGGGAATCACAGGCGGGGAATCAGAGGCAGGGAATAGGACGCGGGGAATCAGAGGCAGGGAATCAGAGCTGGGGAATCAGAGGCGGGGAATCAGAGTTGGGGCATCAGAGGTGGGGAATTAGATATAGGGAAACAGAGGCGGGGAATCAGAGGCGGGGAAACAGAGGCGGGGAATCAGATATGGGGAATCAGAGGTGGGGAATCAGAGGCAGGGAATCAGATGTGCGGAATCAGAGATGGGGAATAAGAGGCAGGGAATCAGAATCAGAAGCGGGGAATCAGAGGCCGGGAATCAGAGGCCGGGAATCAGATGCTGGGAATAAGAGGCCGGGAATCAGAGGTGGGGAATCAGATATGGGGAATCAGAGGTGGCGAATCAAAGGCGGTGAATCAGAGATGGGGAATCAGAGGCGGGGAATCAGAGGCAGGGAATCAGATGCGGGGAATCAGAGGCGGGGAATCAGAGCTGGCGAATCAGAGGCTGGGAATCAGAGGTGGGCAATCAGAGGCGGGGAATCAGATATGGGGAATCAGAGGCGGGGAATCAGAGGCGGGGAAACAGAGGCGGGGAATCAAATATAGGGAATCAGAGGTGGGGAATCAGAGGTTGTGAATCAGAGATGGGGAATCAAGGCGGGGAATCAGAGGCAGGGAATCAGAAGTGGGGAATCAGAGGCGGGGATTCAGAGCTGGGGAATCAGAGGCGGGGAATCAGAGTTGGGGAATCAGAGGCAGGGAATCAGATATGGGGAATCAGAGGCGGGGAATCAGAGGCAGGGAATCGGACGCCGGGAATCAGAGTCGGGGAATCAGAGCTGGGGAATCAGAGGCGGGGAATCAGAGTTGGGGAATCAGAGGCGGGGATTCAGATATGGGGAAATAGAGGCGGGGAATCAGATATGGGGAATCAGAGGTGTGGAATCAGAGGTTGGGAATCAGAGGAAGGGAATCAGAGTCTGGGAAACAGAGGCGGGGAATCAGATATGTGGAATCAGAGGTGGCGAATCAAAGGCGGTGAAACAGAGATGGGGAATCAGGGCAGGGAATCAGAGGCAGGGAATCAAACACGGGGAATCAGAGCTGGGGAATCAGAGGCGGGGAATCAGAGTTGGGAATCAGAGGCGGGGATTCAGAGGCGGGGAAACAGAGGCGGGGAATCAGATATGGGGAATCAGAGGTGGGGAATCAGAGGTTGGGAATAAGAGGCAGGGAATCAGAGGCGGGGAATCAGAGGCGGGGAATCAGAGGAAGGGAATCAGATGTGCGGAATCGGAGATGGGGAATCAGAGGCAGGGAATCAGAGGCGGGGAATCAGAGGCGGGGAATCAGAGGCCGGGAATCAGATATGGGGAAACTGAGGCGGGGAATCCGAGGCGGGGAAACAGAGGCGGGGAATCAGATATGGGGAATCAGAGGTGGGGAATCAGAGGTTGGGAATCAGAGGCAGGGAATCAGAGGCTTGGAATCAGATGCAGGGAATCAGATGCGGGGCATCAGAGGCGGGGAATCAGAGCTGGGGAATCAGAGATGGGGAATCAGATTTGGGGAATCAGAGGTGGGGACTTAGATATTGGGAAACAGAGGCGGGGAATCAGAGGCGGGGAAACAGAGGCGGGGAATCAGATATGGGGAATCAGAGGTGGGGAATCTGAGGCAGGGAATCAGATGTGCGGAATCAGGGATGGGGAATCAGAGGCAGGGAATCAGAATCAGAAGCAGGGAATCAGAGGCCGGGAATCAGAGGCCGGAATCAGATGATGGGAATCAGAGGCCTGGAATCAGAGGCAGGGAATCAGATGCGGGGAATCAGAGGCGGGGAATCAGAGCTGGGGAATCAGAGGCGGGGTATTAGAGTTGGGAAATCAGAGGCGGGGAATCAGATATGGGGAAACAGAGGTAGGGAATCAGAGGCGGGGAAACATAGGCAGGGAATCGGATGTGCGGAATCAGAGATGGGGAATCAGAGGCCGGGAATCAGAGGTGGTGAATCAGAGATGGGGAATCAGAGGCGGGGAATCAGAGGCAGGGTATCAGACGCGGGGAATCAGAGGTGGGCAATCAGAGGCGGGGAATCAGATATGGGGAATCAGAGGCGGGGAATCAGAGGCGGGGAAACAGAGGCGGGGAATCAGATATGGGGAATCAGAGGTGGGGCATCAGAGGTTGTGAATCACAGATGGGGAATCAGAAGCGGGGAATCAGAGGCAGGGAATCAGACGCGGGGAATCAGAGGTGGGGATTCAGAGCTGGGGAATCAGAAGCGGGGAATCAGAGTTGGGGAATCAGAGGCGGGGAATCAGATATGGGGAATCAGAGGCAGGGAATCAGAGGCGGGGAATCAGAGGCAGGGAATCAGACGCGGGGAATCTGAGGTGGGGAATCAGAGCTGGGGATTCAGAGGCGGGGAATCAGATATGGGGAAACAGAGGCGGGGAATCAGAGGCGGGCAAACAGAGGCGGGGAATTAGATATGGGGAATCAGAGGTAGGGAATCAGAGGTGGTGAATCAGTGATGGGGAATCACAGGCGGGGAATCAGAGGCAGGGAATAGAACGCGGGGAATCAGAGGCAGGGAATCAGAGCTGGGGAATCAGAGGCGGGGAATCATAGTTGGGAATCAGAGGCGGGAATCAGATATGGGGAAACAGAGGCGGGGAATCAGAGGCGGGGAAACAGAGGCGGGGAATCAGATATGGGGAATCGGATGCAGGGAATCAGAGGCGGGGAATCAGAGCTGGGGAATCAGAGGCGGGGAATCAGAGTTGGGGCATCAGAGGTGGGGAATTAGATATAGGGAAACAGAGGCGGGGAATCAGAGGCGGGGAAACAGAGGCGGGGAATCAGATATGGGGAATCAGAGGTGGGGAATCGGAGGCAGGGTATCAGATGTGCGGAATCAGAGATGGGGAATCAGAGGCAGGGAATCAGAAGCGGGGAATCAGAGGCCGGGAATCAGAGGCCGGGAATCAGATGCTGGGAATAAGAGGCCGGGAATCAGAGGAGGGGAATCAGAGTCCGGGAATCAGAGATGGGGATTCAGAGGCGGGGAATGAGATATGGAGAATCAGAGGTGGGGAATAAGAGGCGGGGAAACAGAGGTGGGGAATCAGATATGGGGAATCAGAGGTGGCGAATCAAAGGCGGTGAATCAGAGATGGGGAATCAGAGGCAGGGAATCAGAGGCAGGGAATCAGATGCGGGGAATCAGAGGCGGGGAATCAGAGCTGGCGAATCAGAGGCTGGGAATCAGAGGTGGGCAATCAGAGGCGGGGAATCAGATATGGGGAATCAGAGGCGGGGAATCAGAGGCGGGGAAACAGAGGCGGGGAATCAAATATAGGGAATCAGAGGTGGGGAATCAGAGGTTGTGAATCAGAGATGGGGAATCAAGGCGGGGAATCAGAGGCAGGGAATCAGACGCGGGGAAACAGCGGCCGGGATTCAGAGCTAGGGAATCAGAGGCGGGGAATCAGAGTTGGGGAATCAGAGGCAGGGAATCAGATATGGGGAATCAGAGGCGGGGAATCAGAGGCCGGGAATCAGATATGGGGAAACAGAGGCGGGGAATCCGAGGCGGGGAAACAGAGGCGGGGAATCAGATATGGGGAATCAGAGGTGGGGAATCAGAGGTTGGGAATCAGAGGCAGGGAATCAGAGGCTTGGAATCAGATGCAGGGTATCAGATGCGGGGAATCAGAGGCGGGGAATCAGAGGCGGGGAAACAGAGGCGGGGAATCAGATATGGGGAATCAGAGGTGGGGAATCAGAGGCAGGGAATGAGATGTGCGGAATCAGAGATGGGGAATCAGAGGCAGGGAATCAGAATCAGAAGAAGGGAATCAGAGGCCGGGAATCAGAGGCCGGAATCAGATGCTGGGAATCAGAGGCCTGGAATCAGAGGCGGGGAATCAGAGGCAGGGAATCAGATGCGGGGAATCAGAGGCGGGGAATCAGAGCTGGGGAATCAGAGGCGGGGTATTAGAGTTGGGGAATCAGAGGCGGGGAATCAGATATGGGGAAACAGAGGTGGGGAATCAGAGGCGGGGAAACAGAGGCAGGGAATCAGATATGGGGAATCAGAGGTGGGGCATCAGAGGTTGTGAATCACAGATGGGGAATCAGAGGCGGGGAATCAGAGGCAGGGAATCAGACGCGCGGAATCAGAGGCGGGGATTCAGAGCTGGGGAATCAGAAGCGGGGAATCAGAGTTGGGGAATCAGAGGCGGGGAATCAGATAAGGGGAATCAGAGGCAGGGAATCAGAGGCGGGGAATCAGAGGCAGGGAATCAGACGCGGGGAATCTGAGGCGGGGAATCAGAGCTGGGGAATCAGAGGTGGGGAATCAGAGTTGGGGAATCAGAGGCAGGGAATTGGATGTGCGGAATCAGAGAGGGGGAATCAGAGGTGGGGAATCAGAGGCGGTGAATCAGAGATGGGGAATCAGAGGCGGGGAATCAGAGGCAGGAAATCAGACACGTGGATTCAGAGGCTGGGAATCAGACGGGGGGAATCAAAGGCGGGGAATCAGAGCTGGGGAATCTGAGGCAGGGAATCAGAGTTGGGGATTCAGAGGCGGGAAATCAGATATGGGGAAACAGAGGCGGGGAATCAGAGGCGGGCAAACAGAGGCGGGGAATTAGATATGGGGAATCAGAGGTAGGGAATCAGAGGTGGTGAATCAGTGATGGGGAATCACAGGCCGGGAATCAGAGGCCGGGAATCAGATGCTGGGAATAAGAGGCCGGGAATCAGAGGAGGGGAATCAGAGTCCGGGAATCAGAGATGGGGATTCAGAGGCGGGGAATGAGATATGGAGAATCAGAGGTGGGGAATAAGAGGCGGGGAAACAGAGGTGGGGAATCAGATATTGGGAATCAGAGGTGGCGAATCAAAGGCGGTGAATCAGAGATGGGGAATCAGAGGCAGGGAATCAGAGGCAGGGAATCAGATGCGGGGAATCAGAGGCGGGGAATCAGAGCTGGCGAATCAGAGGCTGGGAATCAGAGGTGGGCAATCAGAGGCGGGGAATCAGATATGGGGAATCAGAGGCGGGGAATCAGAGGCGGGGAAACAGAGGCGGGGAATCAAATATAGGGAATCAGAGGTGGGGAATCAGAGGTTGTGAATCAGAGATGGGGAATCAAGGCGGGGAATCAGAGGCAGGGAATCAGACGCGGGGAAACAGCGGCCGGGATTCAGAGCTAGGGAATCAGAGGCGGGGAATCAGAGTTGGGGAATCAGAGGCAGGGAATCAGATATGGGGAATCAGAGGCGGGGAATCAGAGGCCGGGAATCAGATATGGGGAAACAGAGGCGGGGAATCCGAGGCGGGGAAACAGAGGCGGGGAATCAGATATGGGGAATCAGAGGTGGGGAATCAGAGGTTGGGAATCAGAGGCAGGGAATCAGAGGCTTGGAATCAGATGCAGGGTATCAGATGCGGGGAATCAGAGGCGGGGAATCAGAGGCGGGGAAACAGAGGCGGGGAATCAGATATGGGGAATCAGAGGTGGGGAATCAGAGGCAGGGAATGAGATGTGCGGAATCAGAGATGGGGAATCAGAGGCAGGGAATCAGAATCAGAAGAAGGGAATCAGAGGCCGGGAATCAGAGGCCGGAATCAGATGCTGGGAATCAGAGGCCTGGAATCAGTGGCGGGGAATCAGAGGCAGGGAATCAGATGCGGGGAATCAGAGGCGGGGAATCAGAGCTGGGGAATCAGAGGCGGGGTATTAGAGTTGGGGAATCAGAGGCGGGGAATCAGATATGGGGAAACAGAGGTGGGGAATCAGAGGCGGGGAAACAGAGGCAGGGAATCAGATATGGGGAATCAGAGGTGGGGCATCAGAGGTTGTGAATCACAGATGGGGAATCAGAGGCGGGGAATCAGAGGCAGGGAATCAGACGCGCGGAATCAGAGGCGGGGATTCAGAGCTGGGGAATCAGAAGCGGGGAATCAGAGTTGGGGAATCAGAGGCGGGGAATCAGATAAGGGGAATCAGAGGCAGGGAATCAGAGGCGGGGAATCAGAGGCAGGGAATCAGACGCGGGGAATCTGAGGCGGGGAATCAGAGCTGGGGAATCAGAGGTGGGGAATCAGAGTTGGGGAATCAGAGGCAGGGAATTGGATGTGCGGAATCAGAGAGGGGGAATCAGAGGTGGGGAATCAGAGGCGGTGAATCAGAGATGGGGAATCAGAGGCGGGGAATCAGAGGCAGGAAATCAGACACGTGGATTCAGAGGCTGGGAATCAGACGGGGGGAATCAAAGGCGGGGAATCAGAGCTGGGGAATCTGAGGCAGGGAATCAGAGTTGGGGATTCAGAGGCGGGAAATCAGATATGGGGAAACAGAGGCGGGGAATCAGAGGCGGGCAAACAGAGGCGGGGAATTAGATATGGGGAATCAGAGGTAGGGAATCAGAGGTGGTGAATCAGTGATGGGGAATCACAGGCGGGGAATCAGAGGCAGGGAATAGGACGCGGGGAATCAGAGGCAGGGAATCAGAGCTGGGGAATCAGAGGAGGGGATTCATAGTTGGGAATCAGAGGCGGGAATCAGAGGCGGTGAAACAGAGGCGGGGAATCAGATATGGGGAATCGGATGCAGGGAATCAGAGGCGGGGAATCAGAGCTGGGGAATCAGAGGCGGGGAATCAGAGTTGGGGCATCAGAGGTGGGGAATTAGATATAGGGAAACAGAGGCGGGGAATCAGAGGCGGGGAAACAGAGGCGGGGAATCAGATATGGGGAATCAGAGGTGGGGAATCAGAGGCAGGGAATCAGATGTGCGGAATCAGAGATGGGGAATAAGAGGCAGGGAATCAGAATCAGAAGCGGGGAATCAGAGGCCGGGAATCAGAGGCCGGGAATCAGATGCTGGGAATAAGAGGCCGGGAATCAGAGGTGGGGAATCAGATATGGGGAATCAGAGGTGGCGAATCAAAGGCGGTGAATCAGAGATGGGGAATCAGAGGCGGGGAATCAGAGGCAGGGAATCAGATGCGGGGAATCAGAGGCGGGGAATCAGAGCTGGCGAATCAGAGGCTGGGAATCAGAGGTGGGCAATCAGAGGCGGGGAATCAGATATGGGGAATCAGAGGCGGGGAATCAGAGGCGGGGAAACAGAGGCGGGGAATCAAATATAGGGAATCAGAGGTGGGGAATCACAGGTTGTGAATCAGAGATGGGGAATCAAGGCGGGGAATCAGAGGCAGGGAATCAGACGCGGGGAATCAGACTCGGGGATTCAGAGCTGGGGAATCAGAGGCGGGGAATCAGAGTTGGGGAATCAGAGGCAGGGAATCAGATATGGGGAATCAGAGGCGGGGAATCAGAGGCGGGGAAACAGAGGCGGGGAATCAGATGTGGGGAATCAGAGGTGGGGAATCAGGGGCAGGAAATCAGTGGCAGGGAATCAGAGGCGGGGAATCAGAGGCGGGGAATCAAAGGCAGGGAATCAGACACGGGGAATCAGAGGCGGGGAATCAGAGATGGGGAATCAGAGGCGGGGAATCAGAGGCAGGGAATCGGATGCCGGGAATCAGAGTCGGGGAATCAGAGCTGGGGAATCAGAGGCGGGGAATCAGAGTTGGGGAATCAGAGGCGGGGAATCAGATATGGGGAAATAGAGGCGGGGAATCAGATATGGGGAATCAGAGGTGTGGAATCAGAGGTTGGGAATCAGAGGCAGGGAATCAGAGTCGGGGAAACAGAGGCGGGGAATCAGATATGGGGAATCAGAGGTGGCGAATCAAAGGCGGTGAAACAGAGATGGGGAATCAGGGCAGGGAATCAGAGGCAGGGAATCAAACACGGGGAATCAGAGCTGGGGAATCAGAGGCGGGGAATCAGAGTTGGGAATCAGAGGCGGGGAATCAAACACGGGAAATCAGAGCTGGGGAATCAGAGGCGGGGAATCAGAGGCGGGCAAACAGAGGCGGGGAATTAGATATGGAAAATCAGAGGTAGGGAATCAGAGGTGGTGAATCAGTGATGGGGAATCACAGGCGGGGAATCAGAGGCGGGGAAACAGAGGCGGGGAATCAAATATAGGGAATCAGAGGTGGGGAATCAGAGGTTGTGAATCAGAAATGGGGAATCAAGGCGGTGAATCAGAGGCAGGGAATCAGAAGTGGGGAATCAGAGGCGGGGATTCAGAGCTGGGGAATCAGAGGCGGGGAAACAGAGGCGGGGAATCAAATATAGGGAATCAGAGGTGGGGAATCAGAGGTTGTGAATCAGAGATGGGGAATCAAGGCGGGGAATCAGAGGCAGGGAATCAGACGCGGGGAATCAGACTCGGGGATTCAGAGCTGGGGAATCAGAGGCGGGGAATCAGAGTTGGGGAATCAGAGGCAGGGAATCAGATATGGGGAATCAGAGGCGGGGAATCAGAGGCGGGGAAACAGAGGCGGGGAATCAGATGTGGGGAATCAGAGGTGGGGAATCAGGGGCAGGAAATCAGTGGCAGGGAATCAGAGGCGGGGAATCAGAGGCGGGGAATCAAAGGCAGGGAATCAGACACGGGGAATCAGAGGCAGGAAATCAGAGGCAGGGAATCGGATGCCGGGAATCAGAGTCGGGGAATCAGAGCTGGGGAATCAGAGGCGGGGAATCAGAGTTGGGGAATCAGAGGTGGGGAATCAGATATGGGGAAATAGAGGCGGGGAATCAGATATGGGGAATCAGAGGTGTGGAATCAGAGGTTGGGAATCAGAGGCAGGGAATCAGAGTCGGGGAAACAGAGGCGGGGAATCAGATATGGGGAATCAGAGGTGGCGAATCAAAGGCGGTGAAACAGAGATGGGGAATCAGGGCAGGGAATCAGAGGCAGGGAATCAAACACGGGGAATCAGAGCTGGGGAATCAGAGGCGGGGAATCAGAGTTGGGAATCAGAGGCGGGGAATCAAACACGGGGAATCAGAGCTGGGGAATCAGAGGCGGGGAATCAGAGGCGGGCAAACAGAGGCGGGGAATTAGATATGGGGAATCAGAGGTAGGGAATCAGAGGTGGTGAATCAGTGATGGGGAATCACAGGCGGGGAATCAGAGGCAGGGAATAGGACGCGGGGAATCAGAGGCAGGGAATCAGAGCTGGGGAATCAGAGGAGGGGATTCATAGTTGGGAATCAGAGGCGGGAATCAGATATGGGGAAACAGAGGCGGGGAATCAGAGGCGGTGAAACAGAGGCGGGGAGTCAGATATGGGGAATCGGATGCAGGGAATCAGAGGCGGGGAATCAGAGCTGGGGAATCAGAGGCGGGGAATCAGAGTTGGGGCATCAGAGGTGGGGAATTAGATATAGTGAAACAGAGGCGGGGAATCAGAGGCGGGGAAACAGAGGCGGGGAATCAGATATGGGGAATCAGAGGTGGGGAATCAGAGGCAGGGAATCAGATGTGCGGAATCAGAGATGGGGAATAAGAGGCAGGGAATCAGAATCAGAAGCGGGGAATCAGAGGCCGGGAATCAGAGGCCGGGAATCAGATGCTGGGAATAAGAGGCCGGGAATCAGAGGTGGGGAATCAGATATGGGGAATCAGAGGTGGCGAATCAAAGGCGGTGAATCAGAGATGGGGAATCAGAGGCGGGGAATCAGAGGCAGGGAATCAGATGCGGGGAATCAGAGGCGGGGAATCAGAGCTGGCGAATCAGATGCTGGGAATCAGAGGTGGGCAATCAGAGGCGGGGAATCAGATATGGGGAATCAGAGGCGGGGAATCAGAGGCGGGGAAACAGAGGCGGGGAATCAAATATAGGGAATCAGAGGTGGGGAATCAGAGGTTGTGAATCAGAAATGGGGAATCAAGGCGGGGAATCAGAGGCAGGGAATCAGAAGTGGGGAATCAGAGGCGGGGATTCAGAGCTGGGGAATCAGAGGCGGGGAATCAGAGTTGGGGAATCAGAGGCAGGGAATCAGATATGGGGAATCAGAGGCGGGGAATCAGAGGCGGGGAAACAGAGGCGGGGAATCAGATGTGGGGAATCAGAGGTGGGGAATCAGGGGCAGGGAATCAGTGGCAGGGAATCAGAGGCGGGGAATCAGAGGCGGGGAATCAAAGGCAGGGAATCAGACACGGGGAATCAGGGGCGGGGAATCAGAGATGGGGAATCAGAGGCGGGGAATCAGAGGCAGGGAATCGGATGCCGGGAATCAGAGTCGGGGAATCAGAGCTGGGGAATCAGAGGCGGGGAATCAGAGTTGGGGAATCAGAGGCGGGGAATCAGATATGGGGAAATAGAGGCGGGGAATCAGATATGGGGAATCAGAGGTGTGGAATCAGAGGTTGGGAATCAGAGGCAGGGAATCAGAGTCGGGGAAACAGAGGCGGGGAATCAGATATGGGGAATCAGAGGTGGCGAATCAAAGGCGGTGAAACAGAGATGGGGAATCAGGGCAGGGAATCAGAGGCAGGGAATCAAACACGGGGAATCAGAGCTGGGGAATCAGAGGCGGGGAATCAGAGTTGGGAATCAGAGGCGGGGAATCTGAGGCGGGGAAACAGAGGCGGGGAATCAGATATGGGGAATCAGAGGTGGGGAATCCGAGGTGGTGAATCAGTGATGGGGAATCACAGGCGGGGAATCAGAGGCAGGGAATAGGACGCGGGGAAACAGCGGCGGGGATTCAGAGCTAGGGAATCAGAGGCGGGGAATCAGAGTTGGGGAATCAGAGGCAGGGAATCAGATATGGGGAATCAGAGGCGGGGAATCAGAGGCCGGGAATCAGATATGGGGAAACAGAGGCGGGGAATCCGAGGCGGGGAAACAGAGGCGGGGAATCAGATATGGGGAATCAGAGGTGGGGAATCAGAGGTTGGGAATCAGAGGCAGGGAATCAGAGGCTTGGAATCAGATGCAGGGTATCAGATGCGGGGAATCAGAGGCGGGGAATCAGAGGCGGGGAAACAGAGGCAGGGAATCAGATATGGGGAATCAGAGGTGGGGAATCAGAGGCAGGGAATGAGATGTGCGGAATCAGAGATGGGGAATCAGAGGCAGGGAATCAGAATCAGAAGGAGGGAATCAGAGGCCGGGAATCAGAGGCCGGAATCAGATGCTGGGAATCAGAGGCCTGGAATCAGAGGCGGGGAATCAGAGGCAGGGAATCAGATGCGGGGAATCAGAGGCGGGGAATCAGAGCTGGGGAATCAGAGGCGGGGTATTAGAGTTGGGGAATCAGAGGCGGGGAATCAGATATGGGGAAACAGAGGTGGGGAATCAGAGGCGGGGAAACAGAGGCAGGGAATCAGATATGGGGAATCAGAGGTGGGGCATCAGAGGTTGTGAATCACAGATGGGGAATCAGAGGCGGGGAATCAGAGGCAGGGAATCAGACGCGCGGAATCAGAGGCGGGGATTCAGAGCTGGGGAATCAGAAGCGGGGAATCAGAGTTGGGGAATCAGAGGCGGGGAATCAGATAAGGGGAATCAGAGGCAGGGAATCAGAGGCGGGGAATCAGAGGCAGGGAATCAGACGCGGGGAATCTGAGGCGGGGAATCAGAGCTGGGGAATCAGAGGTGGGGAATCAGAGTTGGGGAATCAGAGGCAGGGAATTGGATGTGCGGAATCAGAGAGGGGGAATCAGAGGTGGGGAATCAGAGGCGGTGAATCAGAGATGGGGAATCAGAGGCGGGGAATCAGAGGCAGGAAATCAGACACGTGGATTCAGAGGCTGGGAATCAGACGGGGGGAATCAAAGGCGGGGAATCAGAGCTGGGGAATCTGAGGCAGGGAATCAGAGTTGGGGATTCAGAGGCGGGGAATCAGATATGGGGAAACAGAGGCGGGGAATCAGAGGCGGGCAAACAGAGGCGGGGAATTAGATATGGGGAATCAGAGGTAGGGAATCAGAGGTGGTGAATCAGTGATGGGGAATCACAGGCGGGGAATCAGAGGCAGGGAATAGGACGCGGGGAATCAGAGGCAGGGAATCAGAGCTGGGGAATCAGAGGAGGGGATTCATAGTTGGGAATCAGAGGCGGGAATCAGATATGGGGAAACAGAGGCGGGGAATCAGAGGCGGTGAAACAGAGGCGGGGAATCAGATATGGGGAATCGGATGCAGGGAATCAGAGGCGGGGAATCAGAGCTGGGGAATCAGAGGCGGGGAATCAGAGTTGGGGCATCAGAGGTGGGGAATTAGATATAGGGAAACAGAGGCGGGGAATCAGAGGCGGGGAAACAGAGGCGGGGAATCAGATATGGGGAATCAGAGGTGGGGAATCAGAGGCAGGGAATCAGATGTGCGGAATCAGAGATGGGGAATAAGAGGCAGGGAATCAGAATCAGAAGCGGGGAATCAGAGGCCGGGAATCAGAGGCCGGGAATCAGATGCTGGGAATAAGAGGCCGGGAATCAGAGGTGGGGAATCAGATATGGGGAATCAGAGGTGGCGAATCAAAGGCGGTGAATCAGAGATGGGGAATCAGAGGCGGGGAATCAGAGGCAGGGAATCAGATGCGGGGAATCAGAGGCGGGGAATCAGAGCTGGCGAATCAGAGGCTGGGAATCAGAGGTGGGCAATCAGAGGCGGGGAATCAGATATGGGGAATCAGAGGCGGGGAATCAGAGGCGGGGAAACAGAGGCGGGGAATCAAATATAGGGAATCAGAGGTGCGGAATCAGAGGTTGTGAATCAGAGATGGGGAATCAAGGCGGGGAATCAGAAGCAGGGAATCAGACGCGGGGAATCAGACTCGGGGATTCAGAGCTGGGGAATCAGAGGCGGGGAATCAGAGTTGGGGAATCAGAGGCAGGGAATCAGATATGGGGAATCAGAGGCGGGGAATCAGAGGCGGGGAAACAGAGGCGGGGAATCAGATGTGGGGAATCAGAGGTGGGGAATCAGGGGCAGGAAATCAGTGGCAGGGAATCAGAGGCGGGGAATCAGAGGCGGGGAATCAAAGGCAGGGAATCAGACACGGGGAATCAGAGGCGGGGAATCAGAGATGGGGAATCAGAGGCAGGGAATCAGAGGCAGGGAATCGGATGCCGGGAATCAGAGTCGGGGAATCAGAGCTGGGGAATCAGAGGCGGGGAATCAGAGTTGGGGAATCAGAGGCGGGGAATCAGATATGGGGAAATAGAGGCGGGGAATCAGATATGGGGAATCAGAGGTGTGGAATCAGAGGTTGGGAATCAGAGGCAGGGAATCAGAGTCGGGGAAACAGAGGCGGGGAATCAGATATGGGGAATCAGAGGCGGGGAATCAGAGGCAGGAAATCAGACACGTGGATTCAGAGGCTGGGAATCAGACGGGGGGAATCAAAGGCGGGGAATCAGAGCTGGGGAATCTGAGGCAGGGAATCAGAGTTGGGGATTCAGAGGCGGGGAATCAGATATGGGGAAACAGAGGCGGGGAATCAGAGGCGGGCAAACAGAGGCGGGGAATTAGATATGGGGAATCAGAGGTAGGGAATCAGAGGTGGTGAATCAGTGATGGGGAATCACAGGCGGGGAATCAGAGGCAGGGAATAGGACGCGGGGAATCAGAGGCAGGGAATCAGAGCTGGGGAATCAGAGGAGGGGATTCATAGTTGGGAATCAGAGGCGGGAATCAGATATGGGGAAACAGAGGCGGGGAATCAGAGGCGGTGAAACAGAGGCGGGGAATCAGATATGGGGAATCGGATGCAGGGAATCAGAGGCGGGGAATCAGAGCTGGGGAATCAGAGGCGGGGAATCAGAGTTGGGGCATCAGAGGTGGGGAATTAGATATAGGGAAACAGAGGCGGGGAATCAGAGGCGGGGAAACAGAGGCGGGGAATCAGATATGGGGAATCAGAGGTGGGGAATCAGAGGCAGGGAATCAGATGTGCGGAATCAGAGATGGGGAATAAGAGGCAGGGAATCAGAATCAGAAGCGGGGAATCAGAGGCCGGGAATCAGAGGCCGGGAATCAGATGCTGGGAATAAGAGGCCGGGAATCAGAGGTGGGGAATCAGATATGGGGAATCAGAGGTGGCGAATCAAAGGCGGTGAATCAGAGATGGGGAATCAGAGGCGGGGAATCAGAGGCAGGGAATCAGATGCGGGGAATCAGAGGCGGGGAATCAGAGCTGGCGAATCAGAGGCTGGGAATCAGAGGTGGGCAATCAGAGGCGGGGAATCAGATATGGGGAATCAGAGGCGGGGAATCAGAGGCGGGGAAACAGAGGCGGGGAATCAAATATAGGGAATCAGAGGTGCGGAATCAGAGGTTGTGAATCAGAGATGGGGAATCAAGGCGGGGAATCAGAAGCAGGGAATCAGACGCGGGGAATCAGACTCGGGGATTCAGAGCTGGGGAATCAGAGGCGGGGAATCAGAGTTGGGGAATCAGAGGCAGGGAATCAGATATGGGGAATCAGAGGCGGGGAATCAGAGGCGGGGAAACAGAGGCGGGGAATCAGATGTGGGGAATCAGAGGTGGGGAATCAGGGGCAGGAAATCAGTGGCAGGGAATCAGAGGCGGGGAATCAGAGGCGGGGAATCAAAGGCAGGGAATCAGACACGGGGAATCAGAGGCGGGGAATCAGAGATGGGGAATCAGAGGCAGGGAATCAGAGGCAGGGAATCGGATGCCGGGAATCAGAGTCGGGGAATCAGAGCTGGGGAATCAGAGGCGGGGAATCAGAGTTGGGGAATCAGAGGCGGGGAATCAGATATGGGGAAATAGAGGCGGGGAATCAGATATGGGGAATCAGAGGTGTGGAATCAGAGGTTGGGAATCAGAGGCAGGGAATCAGAGTCGGGGAAACAGAGGCGGGGAATCAGATATGGGGAATCAGAGGTGGCGAATCAAAGGCGGTGAAACAGAGATGGGGAATCAGGGCAGGGAATCAGAGGCAGGGAATCAAACACGGGGAATCAGAGCTGGGGAATCAGAGGCGGGGAATCAGAGTTGGGAATCAGAGGCGGGGAATCAAACACGGGGAATCAGAGCTGGGGAATCAGAGGCGGGGAATCAGAGGCGGGCAAACAGAGGCGGGGAATTAGATATGGGGAATCAGAGGTAGGGAATCAGAGGTGGTGAATCAGTGATGGGGAATCACAGGCGGGGAATCAGAGGCAGGGAATAGGACGCGGGGAATCAGAGGCAGGGAATCAGAGCTGGGGAATCAGAGGAGGGGATTCATAGTTGGGAATCAGAGGCGGGAATCAGATATGGGGAAACAGAGGCGGGGAATCAGAGGCGGTGAAACAGAGGCGGGGAGTCAGATATGGGGAATCGGATGCAGGGAATCAGAGGCGGGGAATCAGAGCTGGGGAATCAGAGGCGGGGAATCAGAGTTGGGGCATCAGAGGTGGGGAATTAGATATAGGGAAACAGAGGCGGGGAATCAGAGGCGGGGAAACAGAGGCGGGGAATCAGATATGGGGAATCAGAGGTGGGGAATCAGAGGCAGGGAATCAGATGTGCGGAATCAGAGATGGGGAATAAGAGGCAGGGAATCAGAATCAGAAGCGGGGAATCAGAGGCCGGGAATCAGAGGCCGGGAATCAGATGCTGGGAATAAGAGGCCGGGAATCAGAGGTGGGGAATCAGATATGGGGAATCAGAGGTGGCGAATCAAAGGCGGTGAATCAGAGATGGGGAATCAGAGGCGGGGAATCAGAGGCAGGGAATCAGATGCGGTGAATCAGAGGCGGGGAATCAGAGCTGGCGAATCAGAGGCTGGGAATCAGAGGTGGGCAATCAGAGGCGGGGAATCAGATATGGGGAATCAGAGGCGGGGAATCAGAGGCGGGGAAACAGAGGCGGGGAATCAAATATAGGGAATCAGAGGTGCGGAATCAGAGGTTGTGAATCAGAGATGGGGAATCAAGGCGGGGAATCAGAGGCAGGGAATCAGACGCGGGGAATCAGACTCGGGGATTCAGAGCTGGGGAATCAGAGGCGGGGAATCAGAGTTGGGGAATCAGAGGCAGGGAATCAGATATGGGGAATCAGAGGCGGGGAATCAGAGGCGGGGAAACAGAGGCGGGGAATCAGATGTGGGGAATCAGAGGTGGGGAATCAGGGGCAGGGAATCAGTGGCAGGGAATCAGAGGCGGGGAATCAGAGGCGGGGAATCAAAGGCAGGGAATCAGACACGGGGAATCAGAGGCGGGGAATCAGAGATGGGGAATCAGAGGCAGGGAATCAGAGGCAGGGAATCGGATGCCGGGAATCAGAGTCGGGGAAACAGAGGCGGGGAATCAGATATGGGGAATCAGAGGTGGCGAATCAAAGGCGGTGAAACAGAGATGGGGAATCAGGGCAGGGAATCAGAGGCAGGGAATCAAACACGGGGAATCAGAGCTGGGGAATCAGAGGCGGGGAATCAGAGTTGGGAATCAGAGGCGGGGAATCTGAGGCGGGGAAACAGAGGCGGGGAATCAGATATGGGGAATCAGAGGTGGGGAATCCGAGGTGGTGAATCAGTGATGGGGAATCACAGGCGGGGAATCAGAGGCAGGGAATAGGACGCGGGGAAACAGCGGCGGGGATTCAGAGCTAGGGAATCAGAGGCGGGGAATCAGAGTTGGGGAATCAGAGGCAGGGAATCAGATATGGGGAATCAGAGGCGGGGAATCAGAGGCCGGGAATCAGATATGGGGAAACAGAGGCGGGGAATCCGAGGCGGGGAAACAGAGGCGGGGAATCAGATATGGGGAATCAGAGGTGGGGAATCAGAGGTTGGGAATCAGAGGCAGGGAATCAGAGGCTTGGAATCAGATGCAGGGTATCAGATGCGGGGAATCAGAGGCGGGGAATCAGAGGCGGGGAAACAGAGGCAGGGAATCAGATATGGGGAATCAGAGGTGGGGAATCAGAGGCAGGGAATGAGATGTGCGGAATCAGAGATGGGGAATCAGAGGCAGGGAATCAGAATCAGAAGAAGGGAATCAGAGGCCGGGAATCAGAGGCCGGAATCAGATGCTGGGAATCAGAGGCCTGGAATCAGAGGCGGGGAATCAGAGGCAGGGAATCAGATGCGGGGAATCAGAGGCGGGGAATCAGAGCTGGGGAATCAGAGGCGGGGTATTAGAGTTGGGGAATCAGAGGCGGGGAATCAGATATGGGGAAACAGAGGTGGGGAATCAGAGGCGGGGAAACAGAGGCAGGGAATCAGATATGGGGAATCAGAGGTGGGGCATCAGAGGTTGTGAATCACAGATGGGGAATCAGAGGCGGGGAATCAGAGGCAGGGAATCAGACGCGCGGAATCAGAGGCGGGGATTCAGAGCTGGGGAATCAGAAGCGGGGAATCAGAGTTGGGGAATCAGAGGCGGGGAATCAGATAAGGGGAATCAGAGGCAGGGAATCAGAGGCGGGGAATCAGAGGCAGGGAATCAGACGCGGGGAATCTGAGGCGGGGAATCAGAGCTGGGGAATCAGAGGTGGGGAATCAGAGTTGGGGAATCAGAGGCAGGGAATTGGATGTGCGGAATCAGAGAGGGGGAATCAGAGGTGGGGAATCAGAGGCGGTGAATCAGAGATGGGGAATCAGAGGCGGGGAATCAGAGGCAGGAAATCAGACACGTGGATTCAGAGGCTGGGAATCAGACGGGGGGAATCAAAGGCGGGGAATCAGAGCTGGGGAATCTGAGGCAGGGAATCAGAGTTGGGGATTCAGAGGCGGGGAATCAGATATGGGGAAACAGAGGCGGGGAATCAGAGGCGGGCAAACAGAGGCGGGGAATTAGATATGGGGAATCAGAGGTAGGGAATCAGAGGTGGTGAATCAGTGATGGGGAATCACAGGCGGGGAATCAGAGGCAGGGAATAGGACGCGGGGAATCAGAGGCAGGGAATCAGAGCTGGGGAATCAGAGGAGGGGATTCATAGTTGGGAATCAGAGGCGGGAATCAGATATGGGGAAACAGAGGCGGGGAATCAGAGGCGGTGAAACAGAGGCGGGGAATCAGATATGGGGAATCGGATGCAGGGAATCAGAGGCGGGGAATCAGAGCTGGGGAATCAGAGGCGGGGAATCAGAGTTGGGGCATCAGAGGTGGGGAATTAGATATAGGGAAACAGAGGCGGGGAATCAGAGGCGGGGAAACAGAGGCGGGGAATCAGATATGGGGAATCAGAGGTGGGGAATCAGAGGCAGGGAATCAGATGTGCGGAATCAGAGATGGGGAATAAGAGGCAGGGAATCAGAATCAGAAGCGGGGAATCAGAGGCCGGGAATCAGAGGCCGGGAATCAGATGCTGGGAATAAGAGGCCGGGAATCAGAGGTGGGGAATCAGATATGGGGAATCAGAGGTGGCGAATCAAAGGCGGTGAATCAGAGATGGGGAATCAGAGGCGGGGAATCAGAGGCAGGGAATCAGATGCGGGGAATCAGAGGCGGGGAATCAGAGCTGGCGAATCAGAGGCTGGGAATCAGAGGTGGGCAATCAGAGGCGGGGAATCAGATATGGGGAATCAGAGGCGGGGAATCAGAGGCGGGGAAACAGAGGCGGGGAATCAAATATAGGGAATCAGAGGTGCGGAATCAGAGGTTGTGAATCAGAGATGGGGAATCAAGGCGGGGAATCAGAAGCAGGGAATCAGACGCGGGGAATCAGACTCGGGGATTCAGAGCTGGGGAATCAGAGGCGGGGAATCAGAGTTGGGGAATCAGAGGCAGGGAATCAGATATGGGGAATCAGAGGCGGGGAATCAGAGGCGGGGAAACAGAGGCGGGGAATCAGATGTGGGGAATCAGAGGTGGGGAATCAGGGGCAGGAAATCAGTGGCAGGGAATCAGAGGCGGGGAATCAGAGGCGGGGAATCAAAGGCAGGGAATCAGACACGGGGAATCAGAGGCGGGGAATCAGAGATGGGGAATCAGAGGCAGGGAATCAGAGGCAGGGAATCGGATGCCGGGAATCAGAGTCGGGGAATCAGAGCTGGGGAATCAGAGGCGGGGAATCAGAGTTGGGGAATCAGAGGCGGGGAATCAGATATGGGGAAATAGAGGCGGGGAATCAGATATGGGGAATCAGAGGTGTGGAATCAGAGGTTGGGAATCAGAGGCAGGGAATCAGAGTCGGGGAAACAGAGGCGGGGAATCAGATATGGGGAATCAGAGGTGGCGAATCAAAGGCGGTGAAACAGAGATGGGGAATCAGGGCAGGGAATCAGAGGCAGGGAATCAAACACGGGGAATCAGAGCTGGGGAATCAGAGGCGGGGAATCAGAGTTGGGAATCAGAGGCGGGGAATCAAACACGGGGAATCAGAGCTGGGGAATCAGAGGCGGGGAATCAGAGGCGGGCAAACAGAGGCGGGGAATTAGATATGGGGAATCAGAGGTAGGGAATCAGAGGTGGTGAATCAGTGATGGGGAATCACAGGCGGGGAATCAGAGGCAGGGAATAGGACGCGGGGAATCAGAGGCAGGGAATCAGAGCTGGGGAATCAGAGGAGGGGATTCATAGTTGGGAATCAGAGGCGGGAATCAGATATGGGGAAACAGAGGCGGGGAATCAGAGGCGGTGAAACAGAGGCGGGGAGTCAGATATGGGGAATCGGATGCAGGGAATCAGAGGCGGGGAATCAGAGCTGGGGAATCAGAGGCGGGGAATCAGAGTTGGGGCATCAGAGGTGGGGAATTAGATATAGGGAAACAGAGGCGGGGAATCAGAGGCGGGGAAACAGAGGCGGGGAATCAGATATGGGGAATCAGAGGTGGGGAATCAGAGGCAGGGAATCAGATGTGCGGAATCAGAGATGGGGAATAAGAGGCAGGGAATCAGAATCAGAAGCGGGGAATCAGAGGCCGGGAATCAGAGGCCGGGAATCAGATGCTGGGAATAAGAGGCCGGGAATCAGAGGTGGGGAATCAGATATGGGGAATCAGAGGTGGCGAATCAAAGGCGGTGAATCAGAGATGGGGAATCAGAGGCGGGGAATCAGAGGCAGGGAATCAGATGCGGGGAATCAGAGGCGGGGAATCAGAGCTGGCGAATCAGAGGCTGGGAATCAGAGGTGGGCAATCAGAGGCGGGGAATCAGATATGGGGAATCAGAGGCGGGAAATCAGAGGCGGGGAAACAGAGGCGGGGAATCAAATATAGGGAATCAGAGGTGCGGAATCAGAGGTTGTGAATCAGAGATGGGGAATCAAGGCGGGGAATCAGAGGCAGGGAATCAGACGCGGGGAATCAGACTCGGGGATTCAGAGCTGGGGAATCAGAGGCGGGGAATCAGAGTTGGGGAATCAGAGGCAGGGAATCAGATATGGGGAATCAGAGGCGGGGAATCAGAGGCGGGGAAACAGAGGCGGGGAATCAGATGTGGGGAATCAGAGGTGGGGAATCAGGGGCAGGGAATCAGTGGCAGGGAATCAGAGGCGGGGAATCAGAGGCGGGGAATCAAAGGCAGGGAATCAGACACGGGGAATCAGAGGCGGGGAATCAGAGATGGGGAATCAGAGGCAGGGAATCAGAGGCAGGGAATCGGATGCCGGGAATCAGAGTCGGGGAATCAGAGCTGGGGAATCAGAGGCGGGGAATCAGAGTTGGGGAATCAGAGGCGGGGAATCAGATATGGGGAAATAGAGGCGGGGAATCAGATATGGGGAATCAGAGGTGTGGAATCAGAGGTTGGGAATCAGAGGCAGGGAATCAGAGTCGGGGAAACAGAGGCGGGGAATCAGATATGGGGAATCAGAGGTGGCGAATCAAAGGCGGTGAAACAGAGATGGGGAATCAGGGCAGGGAATCAGAGGCAGGGAATCAAACACGGGGAATCAGAGCTGGGGAATCAGAGGCGGGGAATCAGAGTTGGGAATCAGAGGCGGGGAATCAAACACGGGGAATCAGAGCTGGGGAATCAGAGGCGGGGAATCAGAGGCGGGCAAACAGAGGCGGGGAATTAGATATGGGGAATCAGAGGTAGGGAATCAGAGGTGGTGAATCAGTGATGGGGAATCACAGGCGGGGAATCAGAGGCAGGGAATAGGACGCGGGGAATCAGAGGCAGGGAATCAGAGCTGGGGAATCAGAGGAGGGGATTCATAGTTGGGAATCAGAGGCGGGAATCAGATATGGGGAAACAGAGGCGGGGAATCAGAGGCGGTGAAACAGAGGCGGGGAGTCAGATATGGGGAATCGGATGCAGGGAATCAGAGGCGGGGAATCAGAGCTGGGGAATCAGAGGCGGGGAATCAGAGTTGGGGCATCAGAGGTGGGGAATTAGATATAGGGAAACAGAGGCGGGGAATCAGAGGCGGGGAAACAGAGGCGGGGAATCAGATATGGGGAATCAGAGGTGGGGAATCAGAGGCAGGGAATCAGATGTGCGGAATCAGAGATGGGGAATAAGAGGCAGGGAATCAGAATCAGAAGCGGGGAATCAGAGGCCGGGAATCAGAGGCCGGGAATCAGATGCTGGGAATAAGAGGCCGGGAATCAGAGGTGGGGAATCAGATATGGGGAATCAGAGGTGGCGAATCAAAGGCGGTGAATCAGAGATGGGGAATCAGAGGCGGGGAATCAGAGGCAGGGAATCAGATGCGGGGAATCAGAGGCGGGGAATCAGAGCTGGCGAATCAGAGGCTGGGAATCAGAGGTGGGCAATCAGAGGCGGGGAATCAGATATGGGGAATAAGAGGCGGGGAATCAGAGGCGGGGAAACAGAGGCGGGGAATCAAATATAGGGAATCAGAGGTGGGGATTCAGAGGTTGTGAATCAGAAATGGGGAATCAAGGCGGGGAATCAGAGGCAGGGAATCAGAAGTGGGGAATCAGAGGCGGGGATTCAGAGCTGGGGAATCAGAGGCGGGGAATCAGAGTTGGGGAATCAGAGGCAGGGAATCAGATATGGGGAATCAGAGGCGGGGAATCAGAGGCGGGGAAACAGAGGCGGGGAATCAGATGTGGGGAATCAGAGGTGGGGAATCAGGGGCAGGGAATCAGTGGCAGGGAATCAGAGGCGGGGAATCAGAGGCGGGGAATCAAAGGCAGGGAATCAGACACGGGGAATCAGAGGCGGGGAATCAGAGATGGGGAATCAGAGGCGGGGAATCAGAGGCAGGGAATCGGATGCCGGGAATCAGAGTCGGGGAATCAGAGCTGGGGAATCAGAGGCGGGGAATCAGAGTTGGGGAATCAGAGGCGGGGAATCAGATATGGGGAAATAGAGGCGGGGAATTAGATATGGGGAATCAGAGGTGTTTAATCAGAGGTTGGGAATCAGAGGCAGGGAATCAGAGTCGGGGAAACAGAGGCGGGGAATCAGATATGGGGAATCAGAGGTGGCGAATCAAAGGCGGTGAAACAGAAATGGGGAATCAGGGCAGGGAATCAGAGGCAGGGATTCAAACACGGGGAATCAGAGCTGGGGAATCAGAGGCGGGGAATCAGAGTTGGGAATCAGAGGCGGGGAATCTGAGGCGGGGAAACAGAGGCGGGGAATCAGATATGGGGAATCAGAGGTGGGGAATCCGAGGTTGGGAATCAGAGGCAGGGAATCAGAGGCGGAAAATCAGAGGCGGGGAATCAGAGGAAGGGAATCAGATGTGCGGAATCGGAGATGGGGAATCAGAGGCAGGGAATCAGAGGCGGGGAATCAGAGGCGGGGAATCAGAGGCCGGGAATCAGATATGGGGAAACAGAGGCGGGGAATCCGAGGCGGGGAAACAGAGGCGGGGAATCAGATATGGGGAATCAGAGGTGGGGAATCAGAGGTTGGGAATCAGAGGC
Organism: Narcine bancroftii; assembly: GCF_036971445.1. NCBI lineage: Eukaryota > Metazoa > Chordata > Chondrichthyes > Torpediniformes > Narcinidae > Narcine > Narcine bancroftii. The sequence goes on from NC_091474.1 coordinate 122,121,035, forward strand.
AGGGAATCAGAGGCTTGGAATCAGATGCAGGGAATCAGATGCGGGGAATCAGAGGCGGGGAATCAGAGCTGGGGAATCAGAGGTGGGGAATCAGATTTGGGGAATCAGAGGCGGGGACTTAGATATTGGGAAACAGAGGCGGGGAATCAGAGGCGGGGAAACCCAGGCGGGGAATCAGATATGGGGAATCAGAGGTGGGGAATCAGAGGCAAGGAATCAGATGTGCGGAATCAGAGATGGGGAATCAGAGGCAGGGAATCAGAATCAGAAGCAGGGAATCAGAGGCCGGGAATCAAAGGCCGGAATCAGATGCTGGGAATCAGAGGCCTGGAATCAGAGGCGGGGAATCAGAGGCAGGGAATCAGATGCGGGGAATCAGAGGCGGGGAATCAGAGCTGGGGAATCAGAGGCGGGGTATTAGAGTTGGGGAATCAGAGGCGGGGAATCAGATATGGGGAAACAGAGGTGGGGAATCAGAGGCGGGGAAACAGAGGCAGGGAATCAGATATGGGGAATCAGAGGCGGGGAATCAGAGGTGGGGAATCATAGGCAGGGAATCGGATGTGCGGAATCAGAGATGGGGAATCAGAGGCTGGGAATAAGAGGTGGTGAATCAGAGATGGGGAATCAGAGGCGGGGAATCAGAGGCGGGGAATCAGACGCGGGGAATCAGAGGTGGGCAATCAGAGGCGGGGAATCAGATATGGGGAATCAGAGGCGGGGAATCAGAGGCGGGGAAACAGAGGCGGGGAATCAGATATGGGGAATCAGAGGTGGGGCATCAGAGGTTGTGAATCACAGATGGGGAATCAGAGGCGGGGAATCAGAGGCAGGGAATCAGACGCGGGGAATCAGAGGCGGGGATTCAGAGCTGGGGAATCAGAGGCTGGGAATCAGAGTTGGGGAATCAGAGGCGGGGAATCAGATATGGGGAATCAGAGGCAGGGAATCAGAGGCGGGAAAACAGAGGCGGGGAATCAGATATGGGGAATAAGAGGCGGGGAATCAGAGGCAGGGAATCAGACACGGGGAATCAGAGGCGGGGAATCAGAGATGGGGAATCAGAGGCGGGGAATCAGAGGCAGGGAATCGGATGCCGGGAATCAGAGGCGGGAAATCAGAGCTGGGGAATCAGAGGCCGGGAATCAGAGTTGGGGAATCAGAGGCGGCGAAGCAGATATGGGGAAATAGAGGCGGGGAATCAGATATGGGGAATCAGAGGCGGGGAATCAGATATGGGGAATCAGAGGCTGGGAATCAGAGGGGGGGAAACAGAGGTGGGGAATAAGATATGGGGAATCAGAGGTGGGGAATCAGGGGCGGGGAATCAGTGGCAGGGAATCAGAGGCGGGGAATCAGAGGCGAGGAATCAAAGGAAGGGAATCAGACACGGGGAATCAGAGGTGGAGAATCAGAGATGGGGAATCAGATATGGGGAATCAGAGGCGGGGAATCAGAGGTGGGGAAACAGAGGCGGGGAATCAGATGTGGGGAATCAGAGGTGGGGAATCAGGGGCAGGAAATCAGTGGCAGGGAATCAGAGGCGGGGAATCAGAGGCGGGGAATCAAATATAGGGAATCAGAGGTGGGGAATCAGAGGTTGTGAATCAGAAATGGGGAATCAAGGCGGTGAATCAGAGGCAGGGAATCAGAAGTGGGGAATCAGAGGCGGGGATTCAGAGCTGGGGAATCAGAGGCGGGGAAACAGAGGCGGGGAATCAAATATAGGGAATCAGAGGTGGGGAATCAGAGGTTGTGAATCAGAGATGGGGAATCAAGGCGGGGAATCAGAGGCAGGGAATCAGACGCGGGGAATCAGACTCGGGGATTCAGAGCTGGGGAATCAGAGGCGGGGAATCAGAGTTGGGGAATCAGAGGCAGGGAATCAGATATGGGGAATCAGAGGCGGGGAATCAGAGGCGGGGAAACAGAGGCGGGGAATCAGATGTGGGGAATCAGAGGTGGGGAATCAGGGGCAGGAAATCAGTGGCAGGGAATCAGAGGCGGGGAATCAGAGGCGGGGAATCAAAGGCAGGGAATCAGACACGGGGAATCAGAGGCGGGGAATCAGAGGCAGGGAATCGGATGCCGGGAATCAGAGTCGGGGAATCAGAGCTGGGGAATCAGAGGCGGGGAATCAGAGTTGGGGAATCAGAGGCGGGGAATCAGATATGGGGAAATAGAGGCGGGGAATCAGATATGGGGAATCAGAGGTGTGGAATCAGAGGTTGGGAATCAGAGGCAGGGAATCAGAGTCGGGGAAACAGAGGCGGGGAATCAGATATGGGGAATCAGAGGTGGCGAATCAAAGGCGGTGAAACAGAGATGGGGAATCAGGGCAGGGAATCAGAGGCAGGGAATCAAACACGGGGAATCAGAGCTGGGGAATCAGAGGCGGGGAATCAGAGTTGGGAATCAGAGGCGGGGAATCAAACACGGGGAATCAGAGCTGGGGAATCAGAGGCGGGGAATCAGAGGCGGGCAAACAGAGGCGGGGAATTAGATATGGGGAATCAGAGGTAGGGAATCAGAGGTGGTGAATCAGTGATGGGGAATCACAGGCGGGGAATCAGAGGCAGGGAATAGGACGCGGGGAATCAGAGGCAGGGAATCAGAGCTGGGGAATCAGAGGAGGGGATTCATAGTTGGGAATCAGAGGCGGGAATCAGATATGGGGAAACAGAGGCGGGGAATCAGAGGCGGTGAAACAGAGGCGGGGAATCAGATATGGGGAATCGGATGCAGGGAATCAGAGGCGGGGAATCAGAGCTGGGGAATCAGAGGCGGGGAATCAGAGTTGGGGCATCAGAGGTGGGGAATTAGATATAGGGAAACAGAGGCGGGGAATCAGAGGCGGGGAAACAGAGGCGGGGAATCAGATATGGGGAATCAGAGGTGGGGAATCAGAGGCAGGGAATCAGATGTGCGGAATCAGAGATGGGGAATAAGAGGCAGGGAATCAGAATCAGAAGCGGGGAATCAGAGGCCGGGAATCAGAGGCCGGGAATCAGATGCTGGGAATAAGAGGCCGGGAATCAGAGGTGGGGAATCAGATATGGGGAATCAGAGGTGGCGAATCAAAGGCGGTGAATCAGAGATGGGGAATCAGAGGCGGGGAATCAGAGGCAGGGAATCAGATGCGGGGAATCAGAGGCGGGGAATCAGAGCTGGCGAATCAGAGGCTGGGAATCAGAGGTGGGCAATCAGAGGCGGGGAATCAGATATGGGGAATCAGAGGCGGGGAATCAGAGGCGGGGAAACAGAGGCGGGGAATCAAATATAGGGAATCAGAGGTGGGGAATCAGAGGTTGTGAATCAGAAATGGGGAATCAAGGCGGGGAATCAGAGGCAGGGAATCAGAAGTGGGGAATCAGAGGCGGGGATTCAGAGCTGGGGAATCAGAGGCGGGGAATCAGAGTTGGGGAATCAGAGGCAGGGAATCAGATATGGGGAATCAGAGGCGGGGAATCAGAGGCGGGGAAACAGAGGCGGGGAATCAGATGTGGGGAATCAGAGGTGGGGAAACAGGGGCAGGGAATCAGTGGCAGGGAATCAGAGGCGGGGAATCAGAGGCGGGGAATCAAAGGCAGGGAATCAGACACGGGGAATCAGAGGCGGGGAATCAGAGATGGGGAATCAGAGGCGGGGAATCAGAGGCAGGGAATCGGATGCCGGGAATCAGAGTCGGGGAATCAGAGCTGGGGAATCAGAGGCGGGGAATCAGAGTTGGGGAATCAGAGGCGGGGAATCAGATATGGGGAAATAGAGGCGGGGAATTAGATATGGGGAATCAGAGGTGTGGAATCAGAGGTTGGGAATCAGAGGCAGGGAATCAGAGTCGGGGAAACAGAGGCGGGGAATCAGATATGGGGAATCAGAGGTGGCGAATCAAAGGCGGTGAAACAGAGATGGGGAATCAGGGCAGGGAATCAGAGGCAGGGAATCAAACACGGGGAATCAGAGCTGGGGAATCAGAGGCAGGGAATCAGAGTTGGGAATCAGAGGCGGGGAATCTGAGGCGGGGAAACAGAGGCGGGGAATCAGATATGGGGAATCAGAGGTGGGGAATCCGAGGTTGGGAATCAGAGGCAGGGAATCAGAGGCGGAAAATCAGAGGCGGGGAATCAGAGGAAGGGAATCAGATGTGCGGAATCGGAGATGGGGAATCAGAGGCAGGGAATCAGAGGCGGGGAATCAGAGGCGGGGAATCAGAGGCCGGGAATCAGATATGGGGAAACAGAGGCGGGGAATCCGAGGCGGGGAAACAGAGGCGGGGAATCAGATATGGGGAATCAGAGGTGGGGAATCAGAGGTTGGGAATCAGAGGCAGGGAATCAGAGGCTTGGAATCAGATGCAGGGAATCAGATGCGGGGAATCAGAGGCGGGGAATCAGAGCTGGGGAATCAGAGGTGGGGAATCAGATTTGGGGAATCAGAGGCGGGGACTTAGATATTGGGAAACAGAGGCGGGGAATCAGAGGCGGGGAAACCCAGGCGGGGAATCAGATATGGGGAATCAGAGGTGGGGAATCAGAGGCAAGGAATCAGATGTTCGGAATCAGAGATGGGGAATCAGAGGCAGGGAATCAGAATCAGAAGCAGGGAATCAGAGGCCGGGAATCAAAGGCCGGAATCAGATGCTGGGAATCAGAGGCCTGGAATCAGAGGCGGGGAATCAGAGGCAGGGAATCAGATGCGGGGAATCAGAGGCGGGGAATCAGAGCTGGGGAATCAGAGGCGGGGTATTAGAGTTGGGGAATCAGAGGCGGGGAATCAGATATGGGGAAACAGAGGTGGGGAATCAGAGGCGGGGAAACAGAGGCAGGGAATCAGATATGGGGAATCAGAGGCGGGGAATCAGAGGTGGGGAATCATAGGCAGGGAATCGGATGTGCGGAATCAGAGATGGGGAATCAGAGGCTGGGAATAAGAGGTGGTGAATCAGAGATGGGGAATCAGAGGCGGGGAATCAGAGGCGGGGAATCAGACGCGGGGAATCAGAGGTGGGCAATCAGAGGCGGGGAATCAGATATGGGGAATCAGAGGCGGGGAATCAGAGGCGGGGAAACAGAGGCGGGGAATCAGATATGGGGAATCAGAGGTGGGGCATCAGAGGTTGTGAATCACAGATGGGGAATCAGAGGCGGGGAATCAGAGGCAGGGAATCAGACGCGGGGAATCAGAGGCGGGGATTCAGAGCTGGGGAATCAGAGGCTGGGAATCAGAGTTGGGGAATCAGAGGCGGGGAATCAGATATGGGGAATCAGAGGCAGGGAATCAGAGGCGGGAAAACAGAGGCGGGGAATCAGATATGGGGAATCAGAGGCGGGGAATCAGAGGCAGGGAATCAGACACGGGGAATCAGAGGCGGGGAATCAGAGATGGGGAATCAGAGGCGGGGAATCAGAGGCAGGGAATCGGATGCCGGGAATCAGAGGCGGGAAATCAGAGCTGGGGAATCAGAGGCCGGGAATCAGAGTTGGGGAATCAGAGGCGGCCAAGCAGATATGGGGAAATAGAGGCGGGGAATCAGATATGGGGAATCAGAGGCGGGGAATCAGATATGGGGAATCAGAGGCTGGGAATCAGAGGGGGGGAAACAGAGGTGGGGAATAAGATATGGGGAATCAGAGGTGGGGAATCAGGGGCGGGGAATCAGTGGCAGGGAATCAGAGGCGGGGAATCAGAGGCGAGGAATCAAAGGAAGGGAATCAGACACGGGGAATCAGAGGTGGAGAATCAGAGATGGGGAATCAGAGGCGGGGAATCACAGGCAGGGAATCAGACGCGGGGAATCAGAGGCGGGGAGTCAGAGCTGGGGAATCAGAGGTGGGGAATCAGAGTCGGGGAATCATAGGCAGGGAATCGGTTGTGCGGAATCAGAGATGGGGAATCAGATGTGGGGAATCAGAGGCAGTGAATCAGAGGCGGGGAAACAGAGGCGGGGAATCAAATATAGGGAATCAGAGGTGAGGAATCAGAGGTTGTGAATCAGAGATGGGGAATTAAGGCGGGGAATCAGAGGCAGGGAATCAGACGCGGGGAATCAGAGGCGGGGATTCAGAACTGGGGAATCAGAGGCGGTGAATCAGAGTTGGGGAATCAGAGGCAGGGAATCAGATATGGGGAATCAGAGGTGGGGAATCAGAGGCGGGGAAACAGAGGCGGGGAATCAGATATGGGGAATCAGAATTGGGGAATCAGGGGCAGGGAATCAGTGGCAGGGAATCAGAGGCGGGGAATCAGAGGCGGGGAATCAGAGGCAGGGAATCAGACACGGGGAATCAGAGGCGGGGAATCAGAGATGGGGAATCAGAGGCGGGGAATCAGAGGCAGGGAATCGGACTCCGGGAATCAGAGTCGGGGAATCAGAGCTGGGGAATCAGAGGCGGGGAATCAGAGTTGGGGAATCAGAGGCGGGGAATCAGATATGGGGAAATAGAGGCGGGGAATCAGATATGGGGAATCAGAGGTGTGGAATCAGAGGTTGGGAATCAGAGGCAGGGAATCAGAGTCGGGGAAACAGAGGCGGGTAATCAGATATGGGGAATCAGAGGTGGCGAATCAAAGGCGGTGAAACAGAGATGGGGAATCAGGGCAGGGAATCAGAGGCAGGGAGTCAAACACGGGGAATCAGAGCTGGGGAATCAGAGGCGGGGAATCAGAGTTGGGAATCAGAGGCGGGGAATCAGAGGCGGGGAAACAGAGGCGGGGAATCAGATATGGGGAATCAGAGGTGGGGAATCCGAGGTTGGGAATCAGAGGCAGGGAATCAGAGGCGGGGAATCAGAGGCGGGGAATCAGAGGAAGGGAATCAGATGTGCGGAATCGGAGATGGGGAATCAGAGGCAGGGAATCAGAGGCGGGGAATCAGATGCTGGGAATAAGAGGCCGGGAATCAGAGGTGGGGAATCAGATATGGGGAATCAGAGGTGGCGAATCAAAGGCGGTGAATCAGAGATGGGGAATCAGAGGCGGGGAATCAGAGGCAGGGAATCAGATGCGGGGAATCAGAGGCGGGGAATCAGAGCTGGCGAATCAGAGGCTGGGAATCAGAGGTGGGCAATCAGAGGCGGGGAATCAGATATGGGGAATCAGAGGTGGGGAATCAGAGGCGGGGAAACAGAGGCGGGGAATCAAATATAGGGAATCAGAGGTGGGGAATCAGAGGTTGTGAATCAGAGATGGGGAATCAAGGCGGTGAATCAGAGGCAGGGAATCAGACGCGGGGAATCAGAGGCGGGGATTCAGAGCTGGGGAATCAGAGGCGGGGAATCAGAGTTGGGGAATCAGAGGCAGGGAATCAGATATGGGGAATCAGAGGCGGGGAATCAGAGGCGGGGAAACAGAGGCGGGGAATCAGATGTGGGGAATCAGAGGTGGGGAATCAGGGGCAGGGAATCAGTGGCAGGGAATCAGAGGCGGGGAATCAGAGGCGGGGAATCAAAGGCAGGGAATCAGACACGGGGAATCAGAGGCGGGGAATCAGAGATGGGGAATCAGAGGCGGGGAATCAGAGGCAGGGAATCGGATGCCGGGAATCAGAGTCGGGGAATCAGAGCTGGGGAATCAGAGGCGGGGAATCAGAGTTGGGGAATCAGAGGCGGGGAATCAGATATGGGGAAATAGAGGCGGGGAATCAGATATGGGGAATCAGAGGTGTGGAATCAGAGGTTGGGAATCAGAGGCAGGGAATCAGAGTCGGGGAAACAGAGGCGGGGAATCAGATATGGGGAATCAGAGGTGGCGAATCAAAGGCGGTGAAACAGAGATGGGGAATCAGGGCAGGGAATCAGAGGCAGGGAATCAAACACGGGGAATCAGAGCTGGGGAATCAGAGGCGGGGAATCAGAGTTGGGAATCAGAGGCGGGGAATCTGAGGCGGGGAAACAGAGGCGGGGAATCAGATATGGGGAATCAGAGGTGGGGAATCCGAGGTTGGGAATCAGAGGCAGGGAATCAGAGGCGGAAAATCAGAGGCGGGGAATCAGAGGAAGGGAATCAGATGTGCGGAATCGGAGATGGGGAATCAGAGGCAGGGAATCAGAGGCGGGGAATCAGAGGCGGGGAATCAGAGGCCGGGAATCAGATATGGGGAAACAGAGGCGGGGAATCCGAGGCGGGGAAACAGAGGCGGGGAATCAGATATGGGGAATCAGAGGTGGGGAATCAGATTTGGGGAATCAGAGGCGGGGACTTAGATATTGGGAAACAGAGGCGGGGAATCAGAGGCGGGGAAACCCAGGCGGGGAATCAGATATGGGGAATCAGAGGTGGGGAATCAGAGGCAAGGAATCAGATGTGCGGAATCAGAGATGGGGAATCAGAGGCAGGGAATCAGAATCAGAAGCAGGGAATCAGAGGCAGGGAATCAGAGGCCGGAATCAGATGCTGGGAATCAGAGGCCTGGAATCAGAGGCGGGGAATCAGAGGCAGGGAATCAGATGCGGGGAATCAGAGGCGGGGAATCAGAGGAAGGGAATCAGAGGCGGGGAATCAGAGTTGGGAATCAGAGGCGGGGAATCAGAGGCGGGGAAACAGAGGCGGGGAATCAGATATGGGGAATCAGAGGTGGGGAATCCGAGGTTGGGAATCAGAGGCAGGGAATCAGAGGCGGGGAATCAGAGGCGGGGAATCAGAGGAAGGGAATCAGATGTGCGGAATCGGAGATGGGGAATCAGAGGCAGGGAATCAGAGGCGGGGAATCAGATGCTGGGAATAAGAGGCCGGGAATCAGAGGTGGGGAATCAGATATGGGGAATCAGAGGTGGCGAATCAAAGGCGGTGAATCAGAGATGGGGAATCAGAGGCGGGGAATCAGAGGCAGGGAATCAGATGCGGGGAATCAGAGGCGGGGAATCAGAGCTGGCGAATCAGAGGCTGGGAATCAGAGGTGGGCAATCAGAGGCGGGGAATCAGATATGGGGAATCAGAGGTGGGGAATCAGAGGCGGGGAAACAGAGGCGGGGAATCAAATATAGGGAATCAGAGGTGGGGAATCAGAGGTTGTGAATCAGAGATGGGGAATCAAGGCGGTGAATCAGAGGCAGGGAATCAGACGCGGGGAATCAGAGGCGGGGATTCAGAGCTGGGGAATCAGAGGCGGGGAATCAGAGTTGGGGAATCAGAGGCAGGGAATCAGATATGGGGAATCAGAGGCGGGGAATCAGAGGCGGGGAAACAGAGGCGGGGAATCAGATGTGGGGAATCAGAGGTGGGGAATCAGGGGCAGGGAATCAGTGGCAGGGAATCAGAGGCGGGGAATCAGAGGCGGGGAATCAAAGGCAGGGAATCAGACACGGGGAATCAGAGGCGGGGAATCAGAGATGGGGAATCAGAGGCGGGGAATCAGAGGCAGGGAATCGGATGCCGGGAATCAGAGTCGGGGAATCAGAGCTGGGGAATCAGAGGCGGGGAATCAGAGTTGGGGAATCAGAGGCGGGGAATCAGATATGGGGAAATAGAGGCGGGGAATCAGATATGGGGAATCAGAGGTGTGGAATCAGAGGTTGGGAATCAGAGGCAGGGAATCAGAGTCGGGGAAACAGAGGCGGGGAATCAGATATGGGGAATCAGAGGTGGCGAATCAAAGGCGGTGAAACAGAGATGGGGAATCAGGGCAGGGAATCAGAGGCAGGGAATCAAACACGGGGAATCAGAGCTGGGGAATCAGAGGCGGGGAATCAGAGTTGGGAATCAGAGGCGGGGAATCTGAGGCGGGGAAACAGAGGCGGGGAATCAGATATGGGGAATCAGAGGTGGGGAATCCGAGGTTGGGAATCAGAGGCAGGGAATCAGAGGCGGAAAATCAGAGGCGGGGAATCAGAGGAAGGGAATCAGATGTGCGGAATCGGAGATGGGGAATCAGAGGCAGGGAATCAGAGGCGGGGAATCAGAGGCGGGGAATCAGAGGCCGGGAATCAGATATGGGGAAACAGAGGCGGGGAATCCGAGGCGGGGAAACAGAGGCGGGGAATCAGATATGGGGAATCAGAGGTGGGGAATCAGATTTGGGGAATCAGAGGCGGGGACTTAGATATTGGGAAACAGAGGCGGGGAATCAGAGGCGGGGAAACCCAGGCGGGGAATCAGATATGGGGAATCAGAGGTGGGGAATCAGAGGCAAGGAATCAGATGTGCGGAATCAGAGATGGGGAATCAGAGGCAGGGAATCAGAATCAGAAGCAGGGAATCAGAGGCAGGGAATCAGAGGCCGGAATCAGATGCTGGGAATCAGAGGCCTGGAATCAGAGGCGGGGAATCAGAGGCAGGGAATCAGATGCGGGGAATCAGAGGCGGGGAATCAGAGCTGGGGAATCAGAGGCGGGGTATTAGAGTTGGGGAATCAGTGGCGGGGAATCAGATATGGGGAAACAGAGGTGGGGAATCAGAGGCGGGGAAACAGAGGCAGGGAATCAGATATGGGGAATCAGAGGCGGGGAATCAGAGGTGGGGAATCATAGGCAGGGAATCGGATGTGCGGAATCAGAGATGGGGAATCAGAGGCTGGGAATCAGAGGTGGTGAATCAGAGATGGGGAATCAGAGGCGGGGAATCAGAGGCAGGGAATCAGACGCGGGGAATCAGAGGTGGGCAATCAGAGGCGGGGAATCAGATATGGGGAATCAGAGGCGGGGAATCAGAGGCGGGGAAACAGAGGCGGGGAATCAGATATGGGGAATCAGAGGTGGGGCATCAGAGGTTGTGAATCACAGATGGGGAATCAGAGGCGGGGAATCAGAGGCAGGGAATCAGACGCGGGGAATCAGAGGCGGGGATTCAGAGCTGGGGAATCAGAGGCTGGGAATCAGAGTTGGGGAATCAGAGGCGGAGAATCAGATATGGGGAATCAGAGGCAGGGAATTAGAGGCGGGAATACAGAGGCGGGAAATCAGAGCTGGGGAATCAGAGGCCGGGAATCAGAGTTGGGGAATCAGAGGCGGCGAAGCACTTATGGGGAAATTGAGGCGGGGAATCAGATATGGGGAATCAGTGGCGGGGAATCAGATATGGGGAATCAGAGGCTGGGAATCAGAGGGGGGGAAACAGAGGCGGGGAATAAGATATGGGGAATCAGAGGTGGGGAATCAGGGGAGGGGAATCAGTGGCAGGGAATCAGAGGCGGGGAATCAGAGGCGGGGAATCAAAGGAAGGGAATCAGACACGGGGAATCAGAGGTGGGGAATCAGAGATGGGGAATCAGAGGCGGGGAATCACAGGCAGGGAATCAGACGCGGGGAATCAGAGGCGGGGAATCAGAGCTGGGGAATCAGAGGTGGGGAATCAGAGTCGGGGAATCATAGGCAGGGAATCGGTTGTGCGGAATCAGAGATGGGGAATCAGATGTGGGGAATCAGAGGCAGTGAATCAGAGGCGGGGAAACAGAGGCGGGGAATCAAATAAAGGGAATCAGAGGTGGGGAATCAGAGGTTGTGAATCAGAGATGGGGAATCAAGGCGGGGAATCAGAGGCAGGGAATCAGACGCGGGGAATCAGAGGCGGGGATTCAGAGCTGGGGAATCAGAGGCGGTGAATCAGAGTTGGGGAATCAGAGGCAGGGAATCAGATATGGGGAATCAGAGGTGGGGAATCAGAGGCGGGGAAACAGAGGCGGGGAATCAGATATGGGGAATCAGAATTGGGGAATCAGGGGCAGGGAATCAGTGGCAGGGAATCAGAGGCGGGGAATCAGAGGCGGGGAATCAGAGGCAGGGAATCAGACACGGGGAATCAGAGGCGGGGAATCAGAGATGGGGAATCAGAGGCGGGGAATCAAAGGCAGGGAATCAGACACGGGGAATCAGAGGCGGGGAATCAGAGATGGGGAATCAGAGGCGGGGAATCAGAGGCAGGGAATCGGATGCCGGGAATCAGAGTCGGGGAATCAGAGCTGGGGAATCAGAGGCGGGGAATCAGAGTTGGGGAATCAGAGGCGGGGAATCAGATATGGGGAAATAGAGGCGGGGAATTAGATATGGGGAATCAGAGGTGTGGAATCAGAGGTTGGGAATCAGAGGCAGGGAATCAGAGTCGGGGAAACAGAGGCGGGGAATCAGATATGGGGAATCAGAGGTGGCGAATCAAAGGCGGTGAAACAGAGATGGGGAATCAGGGCAGGGAATCAGAGGCAGGGAATCAAACACGGGGAATCAGAGCTGGGGAATCAGAGGCGGGGAATCAGAGTTGGGAATCAGAGGCGGGGAATCTGAGGCGGGGAAACAGAGGCGGGGAATCAGATATGGGGAATCAGAGGTGGGGAATCCGAGGTTGGGAATCAGAGGCAGGGAATCAGAGGCGGAAAATCAGAGGCTGGGAATCAGAGGAAGGGAATCAGATGTGCGGAATCGGAGATGGGGAATCAGAGGCAGGGAATCAGAGGCGGGGAATCAGAGGCGGGGAATCAGAGGCCGGGAATCAGATATGGGGAAACAGAGGCGGGGAATCCGAGGCGGGGAAACAGAGGCGGGGAATCAGATATGGGGAATCAGAGGTGGGGAATCAGAGGTTGGGAATCAGAGGCAGGGAATCAGAGGCTTGGAATCAGATGCAGGGAATCAGATGCGGGGAATCAGAGGCGGGGAATCAGAGCTGGGGAATCAGAGGTGGGGAATCAGATTTGGGGAATCAGAGGCGGGGACTTAGATATTGGGAAACAGAGGCGGGGAATCAGAGGCGGGGAAACCCAGGCGGGGAATCAGATATGGGGAATCAGAGGTGGGGAATCAGAGGCAAGGAATCAGATGTGCGGAATCAGAGATGGGGAATCAGAGGCAGGGAATCAGAATCAGAAGCAGGGAATCAGAGGCCGGGAATCAAAGGCCGGAATCAGATGCTGGGAATCAGAGGCCTGGAATCAGAGGCGGGGAATCAGAGGCAGGGAATCAGATGCGGGGAATCAGAGGCGGGGAATCAGAGCTGGGGAATCAGAGGCGGGGTATTAGAGTTGGGGAATCAGAGGCGGGGAATCAGATATGGGGAAACAGAGGTGGGGAATCAGAGGCGGGGAAACAGAGGCAGGGAATCAGATATGGGGAATCAGAGGCGGGGAATCAGAGGTGGGGAATCATAGGCAGGGAATCGGATGTGCGGAATCAGAGATGGGGAATCAGAGGCTGGGAATAAGAGGTGGTGAATCAGAGATGGGGAATCAGAGGCGGGGAATCAGAGGCGGGGAATCAGACGCGGGGAATCAGAGGTGGGCAATCAGAGGCGGGGAATCAGATATGGGGAATCAGAGGCGGGGAATCAGAGGCGGGGAAACAGAGGCGGGGAATCAGATATGGGGAATCAGAGGTGGGGCATCAGAGGTTGTGAATCACAGATGGGGAATCAGAGGCGGGGAATCAGAGGCAGGGAATCAGACGCGGGGAATCAGAGGCGGGGATTCAGAGCTGGGGAATCAGAGGCTGGGAATCAGAGTTGGGGAATCAGAGGCGGGGAATCAGATATGGGGAATCAGAGGCAGGGAATCAGAGGCGGGAAAACAGAGGCGGGGAATCAGATATGGGGAATCAGAGGCGGGGAATCAGAGGCAGGGAATCAGACACGGGGAATCAGAGGCGGGGAATCAGAGATGGGGAATCAGAGGCGGGGAATCAGAGGCAGGGAATCGGATGCCGGGAATCAGAGGCGGGAAATCAGAGCTGGGGAATCAGAGGCCGGGAATCAGAGTTGGGGAATCAGAGGCGGCGAAGCAGATATGGGGAAATAGAGGCGGGGAATCAGATATGGGGAATCAGAGGCGGGGAATCAGATATGGGGAATCAGAGGCTGGGAATCAGAGGGGGGGAAACAGAGGTGGGGAATAAGATATGGGGAATCAGAGGTGGGGAATCAGGGGCGGGGAATCAGTGGCAGGGAATCAGAGGCGGGGAATCAGAGGCGAGGAATCAAAGGAAGGGAATCAGACACGGGGAATCAGAGGTGGAGAATCAGAGATGGGGAATCAGAGGCGGGGAATCACAGGCAGGGAATCAGACGCGGGGAATCAGAGGCGGGGAATCAGAGCTGGGGAATCAGAGGTGGGGAATCAGAGTCGGGGAATCATAGGCAGGGAATCGGTTGTGCGGAATCAGAGATGGGGAATCAGATGTGGGGAATCAGAGGCAGTGAATCAGAGGCGGGGAAACAGAGGCGGGGAATCAAATATAGGGAATCAGAGGTGAGGAATCAGAGGTTGTGAATCAGAGATGGGGAATCAAGGCGGGGAATCAGAGGCAGGGAATCAGACGCAGGGAATCAGAGGCGGGGATTCAGAACTGGGGAATCAGAGGCGGTGAATCAGAGTTGGGGAATCAGAGGCAGGGAATCAGATATGGGGAATCAGAGGTGGGGAATCAGAGGCGGGGAAACAGAGGCGGGGAATCAGATATGGGGAATCAGAATTGGGGAATCAGGGGCAGGGAATCAGTGGCAGGGAATCAGAGGCGGGGAATCAGAGGCGGGGAATCAGAGGCAGGGAATCAGACACGGGGAATCAGAGGCGGGGAATCAGAGATTGGGAATCAGAGGCGGGGAATCAGAGGCAGGGAATCGGACTCCGGGAATCAGAGTCGGGGAATCAGAGCTGGGGAATCAGAGGCGGGGAATCAGAGTTGGGGAATCAGAGGCGGGGAATCAGATATGGGGAAATAGAGGCGGGGAATCAGATATGGGGAATCAGAGGTGTGGAATCAGAGGTTGGGAATCAGAGGCAGGGAATCAGAGTCGGGGAAACAGAGGCGGGTAATCAGATATGGGGAATCAGAGGTGGCGAATCAAAGGCGGTGAAACAGAGATGGGGAATCAGGGCAGGGAATCAGAGGCAGGGAGTCAAACACGGGGAATCAGAGCTGGGGAATCAGAGGCGGGGAATCAGAGTTGGGAATCAGAGGCGGGGAATCAGAGGCGGGGAAACAGAGGCGGGGAATCAGATATGGGGAATCAGAGGTGGGGAATCCGAGGTTGGGAATCAGAGGCAGGGAATCAGAGGCGGGGAATCAGAGGCGGGGAATCAGAGGAAGGGAATCAGATGTGCGGAATCGGAGATGGGGAATCAGAGGCAGGGAATCAGAGGCGGGGAATCAGATGCTGGGAATAAGAGGCCGGGAATCAGAGGTGGGGAATCAGATATGGGGAATCAGAGGTGGCGAATCAAAGGCGGTGAATCAGAGATGGGGAATCAGAGGCGGGGAATCAGAGGCAGGGAATCAGATGCGGGGAATCAGAGGCGGGGAATCAGAGCTGGCGAATCAGAGGCTGGGAATCAGAGGTGGGCAATCAGAGGCGGGGAATCAGATATGGGGAATCAGAGGTGGGGAATCAGAGGCGGGGAAACAGAGGCGGGGAATCAAATATAGGGAATCAGAGGTGGGGAATCAGAGGTTGTGAATCAGAGATGGGGAATCAAGGCGGTGAATCAGAGGCAGGGAATCAGACGCGGGGAATCAGAGGCGGGGATTCAGAGCTGGGGAATCAGAGGCGGGGAATCAGAGTTGGGGAATCAGAGGCAGGGAATCAGATATGGGGAATCAGAGGCGGGGAATCAGAGGCGGGGAAACAGAGGCGGGGAATCAGATGTGGGGAATCAGAGGTGGGGAATCAGGGGCAGGGAATCAGTGGCAGGGAATCAGAGGCGGGGAATCAGAGGCGGGGAATCAAAGGCAGGGAATCAGACACGGGGAATCAGAGGCGGGGAATCAGAGATGGGGAATCAGAGGCGGGGAATCAGAGGCAGGGAATCGGATGCCGGGAATCAGAGTCGGGGAATCAGAGCTGGGGAATCAGAGGCGGGGAATCAGAGTTGGGGAATCAGAGGCGGGGAATCAGATATGGGGAAATAGAGGCGGGGAATCAGATATGGGGAATCAGAGGTGTGGAATCAGAGGTTGGGAATCAGAGGCAGGGAATCAGAGTCGGGGAAACAGAGGCGGGGAATCAGATATGGGGAATCAGAGGTGGCGAATCAAAGGCGGTGAAACAGAGATGGGGAATCAGGGCAGGGAATCAGAGGCAGGGAATCAAACACGGGGAATCAGAGCTGGGGAATCAGAGGCGGGGAATCAGAGTTGGGAATCAGAGGCGGGGAATCTGAGGCGGGGAAACAGAGGCGGGGAATCAGATATGGGGAATCAGAGGTGGGGAATCCGAGGTTGGGAATCAGAGGCAGGGAATCAGAGGCGGAAAATCAGAGGCGGGGAATCAGAGGAAGGGAATCAGATGTGCGGAATCGGAGATGGGGAATCAGAGGCAGGGAATCAGAGGCGGGGAATCAGAGGCGGGGAATCAGAGGCCGGGAATCAGATATGGGGAAACAGAGGCGGGGAATCCGAGGCGGGGAAACAGAGGCGGGGAATCAGATATGGGGAATCAGAGGTGGGGAATCAGATTTGGGGAATCAGAGGCGGGGACTTAGATATTGGGAAACAGAGGCGGGGAATCAGAGGCGGGGAAATCCAGGCGGGGAATCAGATATGGGGAATCAGAGGTGGGGAATCAGAGGCAAGGAATCAGATGTGCGGAATCAGAGATGGGGAATCAGAGGCAGGGAATCAGAATCAGAAGCAGGGAATCAGAGGCAGGGAATCAGAGGCCGGAATCAGATGCTGGGAATCAGAGGCCTGGAATCAGAGGCGGGGAATCAGAGGCAGCGAATCAGATGCGGGGAATCAGAGGCGGGGAATCAGAGCTGGGGAATCAGAGGCGGGGTATTAGAGTTGGGGAATCAGTGGCGGGGAATCAGATATGGGGAAACAGAGGTGGGGATTCAGAGGCGGGGAATCAGAGGTGGTGAATCAGAGATGGGGAATCAGAGGCGGGGAATCAGAGGCAGGGAATCAGACGCGGGGAATCAGAGGTGGGCAATCAGAGGCGGGGAATCAGATATGGGGAATCAGAGGCGGGGAATCAGAGGCGGGGAAACAGAGGCGGGGAATCAGATATGGGGAATCAGAGGTGGGGCATCAGAGGTTGTGAATCACAGATGGGGAATCAGAGGCGGGGAATCAGAGGCAGGGAATCAGACGCGGGGAATCAGAGGCGGGGATTCAGAGCTGGGGAATCAGAGGCTGGGAATCAGAGTTGGGGAATCAGAGGCGGGGAATCAGATATGGGGAATCAGAGGCAGGGAATTAGAGGCGGGAAAACAGAGGCGGGAAATCAGAGCTGGGGAATCAGAGGCCGGGAATCAGAGTTGGGGAATCAGAGGCGGCGAAGCAGTTATGGGGAAATAGAGGCGGGGAATCAGATATGGGGAATCAGAGGCGGGGAATCAGATATGGGGAATCAGAGGCTGGGAATCAGAGGGGGGGAAACAAAGGCGGGGAATAAGATATGGGGAATCAGAGGTGGGGAATCAGGGGCGGGGAATCAGTGGCAGGGAATCAGAGGCGGGGAATCAGAGGCGGGGAATCAAAGGAAGGGAATCAGACACGGGGAATCAGAGGTGGGGAATCAGAGATGGGGAATCAGAGGCGGGGAATCACAGGCAGGGTATCAGACGCGGGGAATCAGAGGCGGGGAATCAGAGCAGGGGAATCAGAGGTGGGGAATCAGAGTCGGGGAATCATAGGCAGGGAATCGGTTGTGCGGAATCAGAGATGGGGAATCAGATGTGGGGAATCAGAGGCAGTGAATCAGAGGCGGGGAAACAGAGGCGGGGAATCAAATAAAGGGAATCAGAGGTGGGGAATCAGAGGTTGTGAATCAGAGATGGGGAATCAAGGCGGGGAATCAGAGGCAGGGAATCAGACGCGGGGAATCAGAGGCGGGGATTCAGAGCTGGGGAATCAGAGGCGGTGAATCAGAGTTGGGGAATCAGAGGCAGGGAATCAGATATGGGGAATCAGAGGTGGGGAATCAGAGGCGGGGAAACAGAGGCGGGGAATCAGATATGGGGAATCAGAATTGGGGAATCAGGGGCAGGGAATCAGTGGCAGGGAATCAGAGGCGGGGAATCAGAGGCGGGGAATCAGAGGCAGGGAATCAGACACGGGGAATCAGAGGCGGGGAATCAGAGATGGGGAATCAGAGGCGGGGAATCAGAGGCAGGGAATCGGACTCCGGGAATCAGAGTCGGGGAATCAGAGCTGGGGAATCAGAGGCGGGGAATCAGAGTTGGGGAATCAGAGGCGGGGAATCAGATATGGGGAAATAGAGGCGGGGAATCAGATATGGGGAATCAGAGGTGTGGAATCAGAGGTTGGGAATCAGAGGCAGGGAATCAGAGTCGGGGAAACAGAGGCGGGTAATCAGATATGGGGAATCAGAGGTGGCGAATCAAAGGCGGTGAAACAGAGATGGGGAATCAGGGCAGGGAATCAGAGGCAGGGAGTCAAACACGGGGAATCAGAGCTGGGGAATCAGAGGCGGGGAATCAGAGTTGGGAATCAGAGGCGGGGAATCAGAGGCGGGGAAACAGAGGCGGGGAATCAGATATGGGGAATCAGAGGTGGGGAATCCGAGGTTGGGAATCAGAGGCAGGGAATCAGAGGCTGGGAATCAGAGGCGGGGAATCAGAGGAAGGGAATCAGATGTGCGGAATCGGAGATGGGGAATCAGAGGCAGGGAATCAGAGGCGGGGAATCAGATGCTGGGAATAAGAGGCCGGGAATCAGAGGTGGGGAATCGGATATGGGGAATCAGAGGTGGCGAATCAAAGGCGGTGAATCAGAGATGGGGAATCAGAGGCGGGGAATCAGAGGCAGGGAATCAGATGCGGGGAATCAGAGGCAGGGAATCAGAGCTGGCGAATCAGAGGCTGGGAATCAGAGGTGGGCAATCAGAGGCGGGGAATCAGATATGGGGAATCAGAGGTGGGGAATCAGAGGCGGGGAA
The DNA here is from genome assembly GCF_036971445.1 of Narcine bancroftii. Taxonomy (NCBI): domain Eukaryota; kingdom Metazoa; phylum Chordata; class Chondrichthyes; order Torpediniformes; family Narcinidae; genus Narcine; species Narcine bancroftii. Next base: position 122,139,848 of record NC_091474.1, read on the forward strand.
ACAGAGGCGGGGAATCAAATATAGGGAATCAGAGGTGGGGAATCAGAGGTTGTGAATCAGAGATGGGGAATCAAGGCGGTGAATCAGAGGCAGGGAATCAGACGCGGGGAATCAGAGGCGGGGATTCAGAGCTGGGGAATCAGAGGCGGGGAATCAGAGTTGGGGAATCAGAGGCAGGGAATCAGATATGGGGAATCAGAGGCGGGGAATCAGAGGCGGGGAAACAGAGGCGGGGAATCAGATGTGGGGAATCAGAGGTGGGGAATCAGGGGCAGGGAATCAGTGGCAGGGAATCAGAGGCGGGGAATCAGAGGCGGGGAATCAGAGGCAGGGAATCAGACACGGGGAATCAGAGGCGGGGAATCAGAGATGGGGAATCAGAGGCGGGGAATCAGAGGCAGGGAATCGGACTCCGGGAATCAGAGTCGGGGAATCAGAGCTGGGGAATCAGAGGCGGGGAATCAGAGTTGGGGAATCAGAGGCGGGGAATCAGATATGGGGAAATAGAGGCGGGGAATCAGATATGGGGAATCAGAGGTGTGGAATCAGAGGTTGGGAATCAGAGGCAGGGAATCAGAGTCGGGGAAACAGAGGCGGGTAATCAGATATGGGGAATCAGAGGTGGCGAATCAAGGGCGGTGAAACAGAGATGGGGAATCAGGGCAGGGAATCAGAGGCAGGGAGTCAAACACGGGGAATCAGAGCTGGGGAATCAGAGGCGGGGAATCAGAGTTGGGAATCAGAGGCGGGGAATCAGAGGCGGGGAAACAGAGGCGGGGAATCAGATATGGGGAATCAGAGGTGGGGAATCCGAGGTTGGGAATCAGAGGCAGGGAATCAGAGGCGGGGAATCAGAGGCGGGGAATCAGAGGAAGGGAATCAGATGTGCGGAATCGGAGATGGGGAATCAGAGGCAGGGAATCAGAGGCGGGGAATCAGATGCTGGGAATAAGAGGCCGGGATTCAGAGGTGGGGAATCAGATATGGGGAATCAGAGGTGGCGAATCAAAGGCGGTGAATCAGAGATGGGGAATCAGAGGCGGGGAATCAGAGGCAGGGAATCAGATGCGGGGAATCAGAGGCGGGGAATCATAGCTGGCGAATCAGAGGCTGGGAATCAGAGGTGGGCAATCAGAGGCGGGGAATCAGATATGGGGAATCAGAGGTGGGGAATCAGAGGCGGGGAAACAGAGGCGGGGAATCAAATATAGGGAATCAGAGGTGGGGAATCAGAGGTTGTGAATCAGAGATGGGGAATCAAGGCGGTGAATCAGAGGCAGGGAATCAGACGCGGGGAATCAGAGGCGGGGATTCAGAGCTGGGGAATCAGAGGCGGGGAATCAGAGTTGGGGAATCAGAGGCAGGGAATCAGATATGGGGAATCAGAGGCGGGGAATCAGAGGCGGGGAAACAGAGGCGGGGAATCAGATGTGGGGAATCAGAGGTGGGGAATCAGGGGCAGGGAATCAGTGGCAGGGAATCAGAGGCGGGGAATCAGAGGCGGGGAATCAAAGGCAGGGAATCAGACACGGGGAATCAGAGGCGGGGAATCAGAGATGGGGAATCAGAGGCGGGGAATCAGAGGCAGGGAATCGGATGCCGGGAATCAGAGTCGGGGAATCAGAGCTGGGGAATCAGAGGCGGGGAATCAGAGTTGGGGAATCAGAGGCGGGGAATCAGATATGGGGAAATAGAGGCGGGGAATCAGATATGGGGAATCAGAGGTGTGGAATCAGAGGTTGGGAATCAGAGGCAGGGAATCAGAGTCGGGGAAACAGAGGCGGGGAATCAGATATGGGGAATCAGAGGTGGCGAATCAAAGGCGGTGAAACAGAGATGGGGAATCAGGGCAGGGAATCAGAGGCAGGGAATCAAACACGGGGAATCAGAGCTGGGGAATCAGAGGCGGGGAATCAGAGTTGGGAATCAGAGGCGGGGAATCTGAGGCGGGGAAACAGAGGCGGGGAATCAGATATGGGGAATCAGAGGTGGGGAATCCGAGGTTGGGAATCAGAGGCAGGGAATCAGAGGCGGAAAATCAGAGGCGGGGAATCAGAGGAAGGGAATCAGATGTGCGGAATCGGAGATGGGGAATCAGAGGCAGGGAATCAGAGGCGGGGAATCAGAGGCGGGGAATCAGAGGCCGGGAATCAGATATGGGGAAACAGAGGCGGGGAATCCGAGGCGGGGAAACAGAGGCGGGGAATCAGATATGGGGAATCAGAGGTGGGGAATCAGATTTGGGGAATCAGAGGCGGGGACTTAGATATTGGGAAACAGAGGCGGGGAATCAGAGGCGGGGAAACCCAGGCGGGGAATCAGATATGGGGAATCAGAGGTGGGGAATCAGAGGCAAGGAATCAGATGTGCGGAATCAGAGATGGGGAATCAGAGGCAGGGAATCAGAATCAGAAGCAGGGAATCAGAGGCAGGGAATCAGAGGCCGGAATCAGATGCTGGGAATCAGAGGCCTGGAATCAGAGGCGGGGAATCAGAGGCAGGGAATCAGATGCGGGGAATCAGAGGCGGGGAATCAGAGCTGGGGAATCAGAGGCGGGGTATTAGATTTGGGGAATCAGTGGCGGGGAATCAGATATGGGGAAACAGAGGTGGGGAATCAGAGGCGGGGAAACAGAGGCAGGGAATCAGATATGGGGAATCAGAGGCGGGGAATCAGAGGTGGGGAATCATAGGCAGGGAATCGGATGTGCGGAATCAGAGATGGGGAATCAGAGGCTGGGAATCAGAGGTGGTGAATCAGAGATGGGGAATCAGAGGCGGGGAATCAGAGGCAGGGAATCAGACGCGGGGAATCAGAGGTGGGCAGTCAGAGGCGGGGAATCAGATATGGGGAATCAGAGGCGGGGAATCAGAGGCGGGGAAACAGAGGCGGGGAATCAGATATGGGGAATCAGAGGTGGGGCATCAGAGGTTGTGAATCACAGATGGGGAATCAGAGGCGGGGAATCAGAGGCAGGGAATCAGACGCGGGGAATCAGAGGCGGGGATTCAGAGCTGGGGAATCAGAGGCTGGGAATCAGAGTTGGGGAATCAGAGGCGGGGAATCAGATATGGGGAATCAGAGGCAGGGAATTAGAGGCGGGAAAACAGAGGCGGGAAATCAGAGCTGGGGAATCAGAGGCCGGGAATCAGAGTTGGGGAATCAGAGGCGGCGAAGCAGTTATGGGGAAATAGAGGCGGGGAATCAGATATGGGGAATCAGAGGCGGGGAATCAGAAATGGGGAATCAGAGGCTGGGAATCAGAGGGGGGGAAACAGAGGCGGGGAATAAGATATGGGGAATCAGAGGTGGGGAATCAGGGGCGGGGAATCAGTGGCAGGGAATCAGAGGCGGGGAATCAGAGGCGGGGAATCAAAGGAAGGGAATCAGACACGGGGAATCAGAGGTGGGGAATCAGAGATGGGGAATCAGAGGCGGGGAATCACAGGCAGGGAATCAGACGCGGGGAATCAGAGGCGGGGAATCAGAGCTGGGGAATCAGAGGTGGGGAATCAGAGTCGGGGAATCATAGGCAGGGAATCGGTTGTGCGGAATCAGAGATGGGGAATCAGATGTGGGGAATCAGAGGCAGTGAATCAGAGGCGGGGAAACAGAGGCGGGGAATCAAATAAAGGGAATCAGAGGTGGGGAATCAGAGGTTGTGAATCAGAGATGGGGAATCAAGGCGGGGAATCAGAGGCAGGGAATCAGACGCGGGGAATCAGAGGCGGGGATTCAGAGCTGGGGAATCAGAGGCGGTGAATCAGAGGCTTGGAATCAGAGGCGGGGAATCAGAGGTGGGGAATGAGAGGCGGGGAATCAGAGGCGGGGTATCAGAGGCGGGGAATCAGAGGCGGGGAATCAGAGGCGGGGAATCAGAGGCGGGGAATCAGAGGCGGGGAATCAGAGGCGGGGAATCCGAGGCGGGGAATCAGAGGCAGGGAATCAGACACGGGGAATCAGAGGCGGGGAATCAGAGATGGGGAATCAGAGGCGGGGAATCAGAGGCAGGGAATCGGACTCCGGGAATCAGAGTCGGGGAATCAGAGCTGGGGAATCAGAGGCGGGGAATCAGAGTTGGGGAATCAGAGGCGGGGAATCAGATATGGCGAAATAGAGGCGGGGAATCAGATATGGGGAATCAGAGGTGTGGAATCAGAGGTTGGGAATCAGAGGCAGGGAATCAGAGTCGGGGAAACAGAGGCGGGTAATCAGATATGGGGAATCAGAGGTGGCGAATCAAAGGCGGTGAAACAGAGATGGGGAATCAGGGCAGGGAATCAGAGGCAGGGAATCAAACACGGGGAATCAGAGCTGGGGAATCAGAGGCGGGGAATCAGAGTTGGGAATCAGAGGCGGGGAATCAGAGGCGGGGAAACAGAGGCGGGGAATCAGATATGGGGAATCAGAGGTGGGGAATCCGAGGTTGGGAATCAGAGGCAGGGAATCAGAGGCGGGGAATCAGAGGCGGGGAATCAGAGGAAGGGAATCAGATGTGCAGAATCGGAGATGGGGAATCAGAGGCAGGGAATCAGAGGCGGGGAATCAGAGGCGGGGAATCAGAGGCCGGGAATCAGATATGGGGAAACAGAGGCGGGGAATCCGAGGCGGGGAAACAGAGGCGGGGAATCAGATATGGGGAATCAGAGGTGTGGAATCAGAGGTTGGGAATCAGAGGCAGGGAATCAGAGGCTTGGAATCAGATGCAGGGAATCAGATGCGGGGAATCAGAGGCGGGGAATCAGAGCTGGGGAATCAGAGGTGGGGAATCAGATTTGGGGAATCAGAGGCGGGGACTTAGATATTGGGAAACAGAGGCGGGGAATCAGAGGCGGGGAAACCCAGGCGGGGAATCAGATATGGGGAATCAGAGGTGGGGAATCAGAGGCAAGGAATCAGATGTGCGGAATCAGAGATGGGGAATCAGAGGCAGGGAATCAGAATCAGAAGCAGGGAATCAGAGGCCGGGAATTAGAGGCCGGAATCAGATGCTGGGAATCAGAGGCCTGGAATCAGAGGCGGGGAATCAGAGGCAGGGAATCAGATGCGGGGAATCAGAGGGGGGGAATCAGAGCTGGGGAATCAGAGGCGGGGTATTAGAGTTGGGGAATCAGAGGCGGGGAATCAGATATGGGGAAACAGAGGTGGGGAATCAGATGCGGGGAAACAGAGGCAGGGAATCAGATATGGGGAATCAGAGGCGGGGAATCAGAGGTGGGGAATCAGAGGCGGGGAATCAGAGGCGGGGAATCAGAGGCGGGAAATCAGAAGTGGGGAATCAGAGGTGGGGAATCAGAGGCGGGGAATCAGAGGCGGGGAATCAGAGGCGGGCAATCAGATGCAGGGAATCAGAGGCAGGGAATCAGAGGCAGGGAACCAGACGCAGGGAATCAAATGAAGGGAATCTGATGCAGGGAATCTGAGGCAGGGAATCTGAGGCAGGGAATCTGTGGTGGGGAATCAGAGGCGGGAAAACAGGCGGTTAAACAGAGGCGGGTAAACATAGGCGGGGATTCAGAGGCGTGGATTCAGAGGCGGGAAATCAGAGGCGGGGAAAGATATGTGGGGAAAAGTAGGCCAGGAAAGTTGAGCGGAAAGGGAGGCATTGAATCAGAGGCGGGGAATCAGAGTCAGGGAATCAGAAGCGGGGAATCAGAGGTGGGGAATCAGAGGCGGGGAATCAGAGGCGGAGAATCAGAGGCGGGCAATCAGATGCAGGGAATCAGAGGCAGGGAATCAGAGGCAGGGAATCAGAGGCATGGAATCTGAGGCAGGGAATCTGAGGTGGGGAATCAGAGGCGGGGAAACAGGTGGGTAAACAGAGGCGGGTAAACATAGGCGGGGAATCAGAGGCGGGGAATCAGAGGCGGGGAATCAGAGGCGGGGAATCAGAGGCGGGGAAAGAGATGTGGGGAAACGGAGTCCGGGAAAGTTGCGCGGAAAGGGAGGAGGGGAATCAGAGGCGGGGAATCAGAGGCGGGGAATCAGAGGAGGGGAATCAGAGGCAGAGAATCAGAGGCGGGGTATCAGAGGCGGGGAATCAGAGGCGGGGTATCAGAGGCGGGGAATCAGAGGCTCGGAATCAGAGCGGGGAAAGAGATGTGGGGAAACGGAGGCCGGGAATGTTGCGCGGAAAGGGAGGCAGGGAATCAGAGGAGGGGAATCTGAGGCGGCGAATCTGAGGCGGGGAATCAGAGGCGGGGAATCAGAGGCGGGAAATCAGAGGCGGGAAATCAGAGGCGGGGAATCAGAGTCGGGGAATCAGAGCCGGGGAATCAGAGGCGGGGAATCAGAGGCGGGGAATCAGAGGCGGGGAATCAGAGGCGGGGAAACCCAGGCGGGGAATCAGATATGGGGAATCAGAGGTGGGGAATCAGAGGCAAGGAATCAGATGTGCGGAATCAGAGATGGGGAATCAGAGGCAGGGAATCAGAATCAGAAGCAGGGAATCAGAGGCCGGGAATTAGAGGCCGGAATCAGATGCTGGGAATCAGAGGCCTGGAATCAGAGGCGGGGAATCAGAGGCAGGGAATCAGATGCGGGGAATCAGAGGGGGGGAATCAGAGCTGGGGAATCAGAGGCGGGGTATTAGAGTTGGGGAATCAGAGGCGGGGAATCAGATATGGGGAAACAGAGGTGGGGAATCAGATGCGGGGAAACAGAGGCAGGGAATCAGATATGGGGAATCAGAGGCGGGGAATCAGAGGTGGGGAATCAGAGGCGGGGAATCAGAGGCGGGGAATCAGAGGCGGGAAATCAGAAGTGGGGAATCAGAGGTGGGGAATCAGAGGCGGGGAATCAGAGGCGGGGAATCAGAGGCGGGCAATCAGATGCAGGGAATCAGAGGCAGGGAATCAGAGGCAGGGAACCAGACGCAGGGAATCAAATGAAGGGAATCTGATGCAGGGAATCTGAGGCAGGGAATCTGAGGCAGGGAATCTGTGGTGGGGAATCAGAGGCGGGAAAACAGCCGGTTAAACAGAGGCGGGTAAACATAGGCGGGGATTCAGAGGCGTGGATTCAGAGGCGGGAAATCAGAGGCGGGGAAAGATATGTGGGGAAAAGTAGGCCAGGAAAGTTGAGCGGAAAGGGAGGCATTGAATCAGAGGCGGGGAATCAGAGTCAGGGAATCAGAAGCGGGGAATCAGAGGTGGGGAATCAGAGGCGGGGAATCAGAGGCGGAGAATCAGAGGCGGGCAATCAGATGCAGGGAATCAGAGGCAGGGAATCAGAGGCAGGGAATCAGAGGCATGGAATCTGAGGCAGGGAATCTGAGGTGGGGAATCAGAGGCGGGGAAACAGGTGGGTAAACAGAGGCGGGTAAACATAGGCGGGGAATCAGAGGCGGGGAATCAGAGGCGGGGAATCAGAGGCGGGGAATCAGAGGCGGGGAAAGAGATGTGGGGAAACGGAGTCCGGGAAAGTTGCGCGGAAAGGGAGGAGGGGAATCAGAGGCGGGGAATCAGAGGCGGGGAATCAGAGGAGGGGAATCAGAGGCAGAGAATCAGAGGCGGGGTATCAGAGGCGGGGAATCAGAGGCGGGGTATCAGAGGCGGGGAATCAGAGGCTCGGAATCAGAGCGGGGAAAGAGATGTGGGGAAACGGAGGCCGGGAATGTTGCGCGGAAAGGGAGGCAGGGAATCAGAGGAGGGGAATCTGAGGCGGCGAATCTGAGGCGGGGAATCAGAGGCGGGGAATCAGAGGCGGGAAATCAGAGGCGGGAAATCAGAGGCGGGGAATCAGAGTCGGGGAATCAGAGCCGGGGAATCAGAGGCGGGGAATCAGAGGCGGGGAATCAGAGGCGGGGAATCAGAGGCGGGGAATCAGAGGCGGGGAAAGAGATATGGTGAAACGGAGGCCGGGAAAGTAGCGCGGAAAGGGAGGCGGGGAATCAGAGGTGGGGAATCAGAGGCGGGGAATCAGAGGTGGGGAATCAGAGGTGGGGAATCAGAGGCTTGGAATCAGAGGCGGGGAATCAGAGGTGGGGAATGAGAGGCGGGGAATCAGAGGCGGGGTATCAGAGGCGGGGAATCAGAGGCGGGGAATCAGAGGCGGGGAATCAGAGGCGGGGAATCAGAGGCGGGGAATCAGAGGCGGGGAATCCGAGGCGGGGAATCAGAGGCGGGGAATCAGAGGCGGGGAATCTGAGGCGCGGAATCAGAGGCGTGGAATCAGAGGCGGGGAATCAGAGGCGGGGAATCAGAGCCGGGGAATCAGAGGCGGGGAATCAGAGGCGGGGAATCAGAGGCGGGGAATCAGAGGCGGGGAATCAGAGGCGGCGTATCAGAAGCGGGGAATCAGAGGCGGGGAATCAGAGGAGGGGAATCAGAGCCGGAGAATCAAAGGCGGGGAATCAGAGGCGGGGAAAGAGTTATGGGGAAACGGAGGCCGAGAAAGTAGCGCGGAAAGGGAGGAGGGGAATCAGAGGCGGGGAATCAGAGGCGGGGAATCAGAAGCGGGGAATCAGAGGCGGGGAATCAGAGGCTTGGATTCAGAGACGGGGAATCAGAGGCGTGGAATCAGAGGCGGGGAATCAGAGGCGGGGAATCAGAGGCGGGGAATCTAAGGTGGGGAATCAGAGGCGGGGAATCAGAGGCGGGGAATGAGAGGCGGGAAATGAGAGGCAGGGAATCAGAGGCGGGGAATCAGAGGCAGGGAATCAGACGCGTGGAATCAGAGGCGGGGAATCAGAGGCGGGGAATCAGAGGCTGGGTATCAGAGGCGGGGAATCAGAGGCTTGGATTCAGAGACGGGGAATCAGAGGCGTGGAATCAGAGGCGGGGAATCAGAGGCGGGGAATCAGAGGCGGGGAATCTAAGGTGGGGAATCAGAGGCGGGGAATCAGAGGCGGGGAATGAGAGGCGGGAAATGAGAGGCAGGGAATCAGAGGCGGGGAATCAGAGGCAGGGAATCAGACGCGGGGAATCAGAGGCGGGGAATCAGAGGCGGGGAATCAGAGGCTGGGTATCAGAGGTTGGGAATCAGAGGCAGGGAATCAGAGCTGGGGAATCAGAGGCGGGGAATCAGAATTGGGGAATCAGATATGGGGAATCAGATATGGGGAATCAGAGTTGGCGAATCAAAGGCGGTGAATCAGAGGCGGGGAATCAGAGGAGGGGAATCAGAGGCGGGGAATCTGAGGCGGGGAATCTGAGGCGGGGAATCTGAGGTGGGGAATCCGAGCCGGGGTATCAGAGGCGGGGAATCAGGGGCGGGGAATCAGAGGCGGGGAATCAGAGGTGGGGAATCTGAGGCAGGGAATCGGAGCCATGGAATCGGAGGCAGGGAATCAGATGAAGGGAATCTGAGGCAGGGATTCTGAGGCAGGGCATCTGAGGCGGGGAATCTGAGGCGGCGAATCTGAGGCGGGGAATCAGAGGCGGGGAATCAGAGGCGGGAAATCAGAGGCGGGAAATCAGAGGCGGGGAATCAGAGTCGGGGAATCAGAGCCGGGGAATCAGAGGCGGGGAATCAGAGGCGGGGAATCAGAGGCGGGGAATCAGAGGCGGGGAATCAGAGGTGGGGAAAGAGATATGGTGAAACGGAGGCCGGGAAAGTAGCGCGGAAAGGGAGGCGGGGAATCAGAGGTGGGGAATCAGAGGTGGGGAATCAGAGGCTTGGAATCAGAGGCGGGGAATCAGAGGTGGGGAATGAGAGGCGGGGAATCAGAGGCGGGGAATCAGAGGCGGGGAATCAGAGGCGGGGAATCAGAGGCGGGGAATCAGAGGCGGGGAATCAGAGGCGGGGAATCAGAGGCGGGGAATCAGAGGCGGGGAATCAGAGGCGGGGTATCAGAGGCGGGGAATCAGAGGCGGGGAATCAGAGGCGGAGAATCAGAGGCGGGGAATCTGAGGCGGGGTATCTGAGGCGGGGAATCCGAGCCGGGGAATCAGAAGTGGGGAATCCGAGGCGGGGAATCAGAGGCGGGGAATCAGAGGCGGGGAATCAGAGGCGGGGAATCAGAGGCGGGGAATCAGAGGCGGGGTATCAGAGGCGGGGAATCAGAGGTGGGGAATCAGAGGCGGGGAATCAGAGGCGGAGAATCTGAGGCGGGGAATCCGAGCTGGGGAATCAGAGGCGGGGAATCAGAGGCGGGGAATCAGAGGTGGGGAATCTGAGGCAGGGAATCCGAGCCGGGGAATCAGAGGCAGGGAATCAGATGAAGGGAATCTGAGGCAGGGATTCTGAGGCAGGGAATCTGAGGTTTGGGAATCTGAGGAGGGGAATCTGAGGCGGGGAATCTGAGGCGGGGAATCTGAGGCGGGGAATCTGAGGCGGGGAATCTGAGGTGGGGAATCATAGGCATGGAATCAGAGGAGGGTTATCAGAGGGGGAAAATCTGATGTGGGAAATGAGATGCAGAGAAAGAGGCAAGGAAATAGGGGCAGGGAAAGAGAGACAGGGTATAAGAGGCCGGGAATCAGACGCGGGGAATCAGAGGTGGGGAATCTGAGGCGGGGAATCTGAGGCGGGGAAACTGAGGTGGGGAATCTGAGGCGGGGAATCTGAGGTGGGGAATCAGAGGCATGGAATCAGAGGCGGGTTATCAGAGGGTGGAAATGAGATGTGGGAAACGAGATGCAGAGAAAGAGGTACGGAAATAGAGGCAGGGAAAGAGAAGCATGGTATCAGAGGCGTAGAATCAGAGGCGGGGAATCAGAGACGCGGATTCAGATGTGGGGAATCATAAGTGGGAAAAGAGATGTGGGGAAAGAGATGCAGAGAAAGAGCATTGGAAATAAAGGCAGGGAAAGAGAGGCGGGGAAATCAAAGGTGGGGAATCAGAGGCGGGGAAACAGGCCGGTAAACAGAGGCAGGTAAACATAGGCGGATAAATAGAGGCGGGGAAAGAGATGGGCAAAACATAGTGGTTGGAACTTGTGTGTTGAAAATGAGGTACACAGAACAGATCAAACAGAGTTGTTGAAATTGAGTGAGGGAAAGAGAGGCGCGGAAAGAGTGGAGGGGAAAGAGTGAATGCGAAAGAGAGGCGTAGAGACAGAGGCGGCGAATCAGAGGCGGGGAATCAGAGGCGGGGAATCAGAGGCGGGGAATCCGAGGTGGGGAATGAGAGGCGGGGAATCAGAGGCGGGGAATCAGAGGCGGGGAATCAGAGGCGGGGAATCAGAGGCGGGGAATCAGAGGCGGGGAATCAGAGGCGGGGAATCAGAGGCGGGGAATCAGAGGCGGGGAATCAGAGGCGGGGAATCAGAGGCGGGGAATCAGAGGCGGGGAATCAGAGGCGGTGAATCAGAGGCGGGGAATCTGAGGTGGGGAATCTGAGGCGGGGTATCTGAGGCGGGGAATCCGAGCCGGGGAATCAGAGGCGGGGAATCCGAGGTGGGGAATCAGAGGCGGGGAATCAGAGGCGGGGAATCAGAGGCGGGGAATCAGAGGCGGGGAATCAGAGGCGGGGTATCAGAGGCGGGGAATCAGAGGTGGGGAATCAGAGGCGGGGAATCAGAGGCGGAGAATCTGAGGCGGGGAATCCGAGCCAGGGAATCAGAGGCGGGGAATCAGAGGCGGGGAATCAGAGGTGGGGAATCTGAGGCAGGGAATCCGAGCCGGGGAATCAGAGGCAGGGAATCAGATGAAGGGAATCTGAGGCAGGGATTCTGAGGCAGGAAATCTGAGGTTTGGGAATCTGAGGAGGGGAATCTGAGGCGGGGAATCTGAGGCGGGGAATCTGAGGCGGGGAATCTGAGGAGGGGAATCTGAGGTGGGGAGTCATAGGCATGGAATCAGAGGAGGGTTATCAGAGGGGGAAAATCTGATGTGGGAAATGAGATGCAGAGAAAGAGGCAAGGAAATAGGGGCAGGGAAAGAGAGACAGGGTATAAGAGGCCGGGAATCAGACGCGGGGAATCAGAGGTGGGGAATCTGAGGCGGGGAATCTGAGGCGGGGAAACTGAGGTGGGGAATCTGAGGCGGGGAATCTGAGGTGGGGAATCAGAGTCATGGAATCAGAGGCGGGTTATCAGAGGGTGGAAATGAGATGTGGGAAACGAGATGCAGAGAAAGAGGTACGGAAATAGAGGCAGGGAAAGAGAAGCATGGTATCAGAGGCGGAGAATCAGAGGCGGGGAATCAGAGACGCGGATTCAGATGTGGGGAATCATAAGTGGGAAAAGAGATGTGGGGAAAGAGATGCAGAGAAAGAGCATTGGAAATAGAGGCAGGGAAAGAGAGGCGGGGAAATCAGAGGCGGCGTATCAGAAGCGGGGAATCAGAGGCGGGGAATCAGAGGAGGGGAATCAGAGCCGGAGAATCAAAGGCGGGGAATCAGAGGCGGGGAAAGAGTTATGGGGAAACGGAGGACGAGAAAGTAGCGCGGAAAGGGAGGAGGGGAATCAGAGGCGGGGAATCAGAGGCGGGGAATCAGAAGCGGGGAATCAGAGGCGGGGAATCAGAGGCTTGGATTCAGAGACGGGGAATCAGAGGCGTGGAATCAGAGGCGGGGAATCAGAGGCGGGGAATCAGAGGCGGGGAATCAGAGGCGGGGAATCAGAGGCGGGGAATCTGAGGCGGGGAATCTGAGATGGGGAATCAGAGGCGGGGAATCAGAGACGGGGAATCAGAGGCGGGGAATCAGAGGCGGGGATTCAGATCCGGGGAATCAGAGGCGGGGAATCAGAAGCGGGGAATCAGAGGCAGGGAATCAGAGGCGGGGAATGAGAGGCGGGGAATCAGAGGCGGGGAATCAGAGGCGGGGAATCAGAGGCGTGGAATCAGAGGCGGGGAATCAGAGGCGGGGAATCAGAGGCGGGGAATCAGAGGCGGGGAATCAGAGGCGGGTAATCAGAGGCGGAGAATCAGAGTCGGGGAATCTGAGGAGGGGAATCTGAGGAGGGGAATCTGAGGCGGGGAATCTGAGGCGGGGAATCCGAGCCGGGGAATCAGAGGCAGGGAATCAGAGGCGGGGAATCAGAGGCAGGGAATCGGAGCCAGGGAATCAGAGGCAGGGAATCAGATGAAGGGAATCTGAGGCAGGGATCTGAGGCAGGGAATCTGAGGTGGGGAATCTGAGGCGGGGAATCTGAGGCGGGGAATCTGAGGCGGGAAATGTGAGGCGGGGAATCATAGGCATGGAATCGGAGGAGGGTTATCAGAGGGGGGAAATCTGATGTGGGAAATGAGATGCAGAGAAAGAGGCAAGGAAATAGAGGCAGGGAAAGAGAGACAGGGTATAAGAGGCCGGGAATCAGAGGCGGGGAATCAGAGACACGGAAAGAGAGGCGTGGAATCAGAGGCGCGGAATCAGAGCCGGCGAATCTGAGCCGGGAAATCAGAGGCAGAGCAACAGAGGCGGTAAAACATGGGTGCGGAATCGGAGGCGGGGAATCAGAGGCGTGGAATCAGAAGCGGGGATCAGAGGCGGGGAATGAGAGGCGGGGAATCAGAGGCGGGGTATCAGAGGCGGGGAATCAGAGGCGGGGTATCTGAGGCGGGGAATCTGAGGCGTGGAATCTGAGGCGGGGAATCAGAGCCGGGGAGTCAGAGGCGGGGAATCAGAGGCGGGGAATCAGACGCGGGGAATCAGAGGTGGGGAATCTGAGGCGGGGAATCTGAGGCGGGGAAACTGAGGTGGGGAATCTGAGGCGGGGAATCTGAGGTGGGGAATCAGAGGCATGGAATCAGAGGCGGGTTATCAGAGGGTGGAAATGAGATGTGGGAAACGAGATGCAGAGAAAGAGGTACGGAAATAGAGGCAGGGAAAGAGAAGCATGGTATCAGAGGCGGAGAATCAGAGGCGGGGAATCAGAGACGCGGATTCAGATGTGGGGAATCATAAGTGGGAAAAGAGATGTGGGGAAAGAGATGCAGAGAAAGAGCATTGGAAATAGAGGCAGGGAAAGAGAGGCGGGGAAATCAGATGTGGGGAATCAGAGGCGGGGAAACAGGCCGGTAAACAGAGGCAGGTAAACATAGGCGGATAAATAGAGGCGGGGAAAGAGATGGGCAAAACATAGTGGTTGGAACTTGTGTGTTGAAAATGAGGTACACAGAACAGATCAAACAGAGTTGTTGAAATTGAGTGAGGGAAAGAGAGGCGCGGAAAGAGTGGAGGGGAAAGAATGAATGCGAAAGAGAGGCGTAGAGACAGAGGCGGCGAATCAGAGGCGGGGAATCAGAGGCGGGGAATCAGAGGCGGGGAATCAGAGGCGGGGTATCAGAGGCGAGGAATCAGAGGCAGGGAATCAGAGGCGGGGAATCAGAGGCGGGGAATCAGAGGCGGTGAATCAGAGGCGGGGAATCAGAGGCGGGGAAAGAGATGTGGGGAAACGGAGTCCGGGAAAGTTGCGCGGAAAGGGAGGAGGGGAATCAGAGGCGGGGAATCAGAGGCGGGGAATCAGAGGAGGGGAATCAGAGGCAGAGAATCAGAGGCGGGGTATCAGAGGCGGGGAATCAGAGGCGGGGTATCAGAGGCGGGGAATCAGAGGCTCGGAATCAGAGCGGGGAAAGAGATGTGGGGAAACGGAGGCCGGGAATGTTGCGCGGAAAGGGAGGCAGGGAATCAGAGGAGGGGAATCTGAGGCGGCGAATCTGAGGCGGGGAATCAGAGGCGGGGAATCAGAGGCGGGAAATCAGAGGCGGGAAATCAGAGGCGGGGAATCAGAGTCGGGGAATCAGAGCCGGGGAATCAGAGGCGGGGAATCAGAGGCGGGGAATCAGAGGCGGGGAATCAGAGGCGGGGAATCAGAGGCGGGGAAAGAGATATGGTGAAACGGAGGCCGGGAAAGTAGCGCGGAAAGGGAGGCGGGGAATCAGAGGTGGGGAATCAGAGGCGGGGAATCAGAGGTGGAGAATCAGAGGTGGGGAATCAGAGGCTTGGAATCAGAGGCGGGGAATCAGAGGTGGGGAATGAGAGGCGGGGAATCAGAGGCGGGGTATCAGAGGCGGGGAATCAGAGGCGGGGAATCAGAGGCGGGGAATCAGAGGCGGGGAATCAGAGGCGGGGAATCAGAGGCGGGGAATCCGAGGCGGGGAATCAGAGGCGGGGAATCAGAGGCGGGGAATCTGAGACGCGGAATCAGAGGTGTGGAATCAGAGGCGGGGAATCAGAGGCGGGGAATCAGAGGCGGGGAATCAGAGGCGGGGAATCAGAGCCGGGGAATCAGAGGCGGGGAATCAGAGGCGGGGAATCAGAGGCGGGGAATCAGAGGCGGGGAATCAGAGGCGGCGTATCAGAAGCGGGGAATCAGAGGCGGGGAATCAGAGGAGGGGAATCAGAGCCGGAGAATCAAAGGCGGGGAATCAGAGGCGGGGAAAGAGTTATGGGGAAACGGAGGCCGAGAAAGTAGCGCGGAAAGGGAGGAGGGGAATCAGAGGCGGGGAATCAGAGGCGGGGAATCAGAAGCGGGGAATCAGAGGCGGGGAATCAGAGGCTTGGATTCAGAGACGGGGAATCAGAGGCGTGGAATCAGAGGCGGGGAATCAGAGGCGGGGAATCAGAGGCGGGGAATCTAAGGTGGGGAATCAGAGGCGGGGAATCAGAGGCGGGGAATGAGAGGCGGGAAATGAGAGGCAGGGAATCAGAGGCGGGGAATCAGAGGCAGGGAATCAGACGCGGGGAATCAGAGGCGGGGAATCAGAGGCGGGGAATCAGAGGCTGGGTATCAGAGGTTGGGAATCAGAGGCAGGGAATCAGAGCTGGGGAATCAGAGGCGGGGAATCAGAATTGGGGAATCAGATATGGGGAATCAGATATGGGGAATCAGAGTTGGCGAATCAAAGGCGGTGAATCAGAGGCGGGGAATCAGAGGAGGGGAATCAGAGGCGGGGAATCTGAGGCGGGGAATCTGAGGCGGGGAATCTGAGGTGGGGAATCCGAGCCGGGGTATCAGAGGCGGGGAATCAGGGGCGGGGAATCAGAGGCGGGGAATCAGAGGTGGGGAATCTGAGGCAGGGAATCGGAGCCATGGAATCGGAGGCAGGGAATCAGATGAAGGGAATCTGAGGCAGGGATTCTGAGGCAGGGCATCTGAGGCGGGGAATCTGAGGCGGCGAATCTGAGGCGGGGAATCAGAGGCGGGGAATCAGAGGCGGGAAATCAGAGGCGGGAAATCAGAGGCGTGGAATCAGAGTCGGGGAATCAGAGCCGGGGAATCAGAGGCGGGGAATCAGAGGCGGGGAATCAGAGGCGGGGAATCAGAGGCGGGGAATCAGAGGTGGGGAAAGAGATATGGTGAAACGGAGGCCGGGAAAGTAGCGCGGAAAGGGAGGCGGGGAATCAGAGGTGGGGA
The DNA here is from genome assembly GCF_036971445.1 of Narcine bancroftii. Classification (NCBI taxonomy): domain Eukaryota; kingdom Metazoa; phylum Chordata; class Chondrichthyes; order Torpediniformes; family Narcinidae; genus Narcine; species Narcine bancroftii. Next base: position 122,156,093 of record NC_091474.1, read on the forward strand.
ATCAGAGGTGGGGAATCAGAGGCTTGGAATCAGAGGCGGGGAATCAGAGGTGGGGAATGAGAGGCGGGGAATCAGAGGCGGGGAATCAGAGGCGGGGAATCAGAGGCGGGGAATCAGAGGCGGGGAATCAGAGGCGGGGAATCAGAGGCGGGGAATCAGAGGCAGGGAATCAGAGGCGGGGAATCAGAGGCGGGGTATCAGAGGCGGGGAATCAGAGGCGGGGAATCAGAGGCGGAGAATCAGAGGCGGGGAATCTGAGGCGGGGAATCTGAGGCGGGGTATCTGAGGCGGGGAATCCGAGCCGGGGTATCAGAAGTGGGGAATCCGAGGCGGGGAATCAGAGGCGGGGAATCAGAGGCGGGGAATCAGAGGCGGGGAATCAGAGGCGGGGAATCAGAGGCGGGGTATCAGAGGCGGGGAATCAGAGGTGGGGAATCAGAGGTGGGGTATCAGAGGCGGAGAATCTGAGGCGGGGAATCCGAGCTGGGGAATCAGAGGCGGGGAATCAGAGGCGGGGAATCAGAGGTGGGGAATCTGAGGCAGGGAATCCGAGCCGGGGAATCAGAGGCAGGGAATCAGATGAAGGGAATCTGAGGCAGGGATTCTGAGGCAGGGAATCTGAGGTTTGGGAATCTGAGGAGGGGAATCTGAGGCGGGGAATCTGAGGCGGGGAATCTGAGGCGGGGAATCTGAGGCGGGGAATCTGAGGTGGGGAATCATAGGCATGGAATCAGAGGAGGGTTATCAGAGGGGGAAAATCTGATGTGGGAAATGAGATGCAGAGAAAGAGGCAAGGAAATAGGGGCAGGGAAAGAGAGACAGGGTATAAGAGGCCGGGAATCAGACGCGGGGAATCAGAGGTGGGGAATCTGAGGCGGGGAATCTGAGGCGGGGAAACTGAGGTGGGGAATCTGAGGTGGGGAATCTGCGGTGGGGAATCAGAGGCATGGAATCAGAGGCGGGTTATCAGAGGGTGGAAATGAGATGTGGGAAACGAGATGCAGAGAAAGAGGTACGGAAATAGAGGCAGGGAAAGAGAAGCATGGTATCAGAGGCGTAGAATCAGAGGCGGGGAATCAGAGACGCGGATTCAGATGTGGGGAATCATAAGTGGGAAAAGAGATGTGGGGAAAGAGATGCAGAGAAAGAGCATTGGAAATAAAGGCAGGGAAAGAGAGGCGGGGAAATCAAAGGTGGGGAATCAGAGGCGGGGAAACAGACCGGTAAACAGAGGCAGGTAAACATAGGCGGATAAATAGAGGCGGGGAAAGAGATGGGCAAAACATAGTGGTTGGAACTTGTGTGTTGAAAATGAGGTACACAGAACAGATCAAACAGAGTTGTTGAAATTGAGTGAGGGAAAGAGAGGCGCGGAAAGAGTGGAGGGGAAAGAGTGAATGCGAAAGAGAGGCGTAGAGACAGAGGCGGCGAATCAGAGGTGGGGAATCAGAGGCGGGGAATCAGAGGCGGGGAATCCGAGGTGGGGAATCAGAGGCGGGGTATCAGAGGCGAGGAATCAGAGGCAGGGAATCAGAGGCGGGGAATCAGAGGCAGGGAATCAGAGGCGGTGAATCAGTGGCGTGGAATCACAGGCGGGGAAAGAGATGTGGGGAAACGGAGTCCGGGAAAGTTGCGCGGAAAGGGAGGAGGGGAATCAGAGGCGGGGAATCAGAGGCGGGGAATCAGAGGAGGGGAATCAGAGGCAGGGAATCAGAGGTGGGGTATCAGAGGCAGAGAATCAGAGGCGGGGTATCAGAGGCGGGGAATCAGAGGCTCGGAATCAGAGCGGGGAAAGAGATGTGGGGAAACGGAGGCCGGGAATGTTGCGCGGAAAGGGAGGCAGGGAATCAGAGGAGGGGAATCTGAGGCGGCGAATCTGAGGCGGGGAATCAGAGGCGGGGAATCAGAGGCGGGAAATCAGAGGCAGGAAATCAGAGGCGGGGAATCAGAGTCGGGGAATCAGAGCCGGGGAATCAGAGGCGGGGAATCAGAGGCGGGGAATCAGAGGCGGGGAATCAGAGGCGGGGAATCAGAGGCGGGGAAAGAGATATGGTGAAACGGAGGCCGGGAAAGTAGCGCGGAAAGGGAGGCGGGGAATCAGAGGTGGGGAATCAGAGGCGGGGAATCAGAGGTGGGGAATCAGAGGCGGGGAATCAGAGGCTTGGAATCAGAGGCGGGGAATCAGAGGTGGGGAATGAGAGGCGGGGAATCAAAGGCGGGGAATCAGAGGCGGGGAATCAGAGGCGGGGAATCAGAGGCGGGGAATCAGAGGCGGGGATTCAGAGGCGGGGAATCAGAGGCGGGGAATCAGAGGCAATGAATCCGAGGCGGGGAATCAGAGGCGGGGAATCAGAGGCGGGGAATCTGAGGCGCGGAATCAGAGGCGGGGAATCAGAGGCGGGGAATCAGAGGCGGGGAATCAGAGGTGGGGAATCAGAGGCGGGGAATCAGAGGCGGGGAATCAGAGGCGGGGAATCAGAGGCGGGGAATCAGAGGCGGGGAATCAGAGGCGGGGAATCAGAGGCGGCGTATCAGAAGCGGGGAATCAGAGGCGGGGAATCAGAGGAGGGGAATCAGAGCCGGAGAATCAAAGGCGGGGAATCAGAGGCGGGGAAAGAGTTATGGGGAAACGGAGGCCGAGAAAGTAGCGCGGAAAGGGAGGCGGGGAATCAGAGGCGGGGAATCAGTGGCGGGGAATCAGAGGCGGGGAATCAGAGGCGGGGAATCTAAGGTGGGGAATCAGAGGCGGGGAATCAGAGGCGGGGAATCAGAGGCGGGAAATGAGAGGCAGGGAATCAGAGGCGGGGAATCAGAGGCAGGGAATCAGACGCGGGGAATCAGAGGCGGGGAATCAGAGGCGGGGAATCAGAGGCTGGGAATCAGAGGTTGGGAATCAGAGGCAGGGAATCAGAGCTGGGGAATCAGAGGCGGGGAATCAGAATTAGGGAATCAGATATGGGGAATCAGAGGCGGGGAATCAGAGGCGGGGAATCAGAGGCGGGGAATCAGAGGCGGGGAATCCGAGGCGGGGAATCAGAGGCGGGGAATCAGAGGCGGGGAATCTGAGGCGCGGAATCAGAGGCGGGGACAAGAGGCAGGGAATCAGAGGCGGGGAATCAGAGGCGGGGAATCAGAGGCAGGGAATCAGAGACGGGGAATCAGAGGCGGGGAATCAGAGGCGGGGAATCAGAGGCGGGGAATCAGAGGCGGGGAATCAGAGGCGGCGTATCAGAAGCGAGGAATCAGAGGCGGGGAATCAGAGGAGGGGAATCAGAGCCGGAGAATCAAAGGCAGGGAATGAGAGGCGGGGAAAGAGTTATGGGGAAACGGAGGCCGAGAAAGTAGAGCGGAAAGGGAGGAGGGGAATCAGAGGCGGGGAATCAGAGGCGGGGAATCAGAAGCGGGGAATCAGAGGTGGGGAATCAGAGGCTTGGATTCAGAGACGGGGAATCAGAGGCGTGGAATCAGAGGCGGGGAATCAGAGGCGGGGAATCAGAGGCGGGGAATCTAAGGTGGGGAATCAGAGGCGGGGAATCAGAGGCGGGGAATGAGAGGCGGGAAATGAGAGGCAGGGAATCAGAGGCGGGGAATCAGAGGCAGGGAATCAGACGCGGGGAATCAGAGGCGGGGAATCAGAGGCGGGGAATCAGGGGCTGGGTATCAGAGGTTGGGAATCAGAGGCAGGGAATCAGAGCTGGGGAATCAGAGGCGGGGAATCAGAATTGGGGAATCAGATATGGGGAATCAGATATGGGGAATCAGAGTTGGCGAATCAAAGGCGGTGAATCAGAGGCGGGGAATCAGAGGAGGGGAATCTGAGGCAGGGATTCTGAGGCAGGGCATCTGAGGCGGGGAATCTGAGGCGGCGAATCTGAGGCGGGGAATCAGAGGCGGGGAATCAGAGGCGGGAAATCAGAGGCGGGAAATCAGAGGCGGGGAATCAGAGTCGGGGAATCAGAGCCGGGGAATCAGAGGCGGGGAATCAGAGGCGGGGAATCAGAGGCGGGGAATCAGAGGCGGGGAATCAGAGGCGGGGAAAGAGATATGGTGAAACGGAGGCCGGGAAAGTAGCGCGGAAAGGGAGGCGGGGAATCAGAGGTGGGGAATCAGAGGTGGGGAATCAGAGGCTTGGAATCAGAGGCTTGGAATCAGAGGCGGGGAATCAGAGGTGGGGAATGAGAGGCGGGGAATCAGAGGCGGGGAATCAGAGGCCGGGAATCAGAGGCGGGGAATAAGAGGCGGGGAATCAGAGGCGGGGAATCAGAGGCGGGGAATCAGAGGCGGGGAATCAGAGGCGGGGAATCAGAGGCGGGGAATCAGAGGCGGAGAATCAGAGGCGGGGAATCTGAGGCGGGGAATCTGAGGCGGGGTATCTGAGGCGGGGAATCCGAGCCGGGGAATCAGAGGCGGGGAATCCGAGGCGGGGAATCAGAGGCGGGGAATCAGAGGCGGGGAATCAGAGGCGGGGAATCAGAGGCGGGGAATCAGAGGCGGGGTATCAGAGGCGGGGAATCAGAGGTGGGGAATCAGAGGCGGGGAATCAGAGGCGGAGAATCTGAGGCGGGGAATCCGAGCCGGGGAATCAGAGGCGGGGAATCAGAGGCGGGGAATCAGAGTTGGGGAATCTGAGGCAGGGAATCCGAGCCGGGGAATCAGAGGCAGGGAATCAGATGAAGGGAATCTGAGGCAGGGATTCTGAGGCAGGGAATCTGAGGTTTGGGAATCTGAGGAGGGGAATCTGAGGCGGGGAATCTGAGGCGGGGAATCTGAGGCGGGGAATCTGAGGCGGGGAATCTGAGGTGGGGAATCATAGGCATGGAATCAGAGGAGGGTTATCAGAGGGGGAAAATCTGATGTGGGAAATGAGATGCCGAGATAGAGGCAAGGAAATAGGGGCAGGGAAAGAGAGACAGGGTATAAGAGGCCGGGAATCAGACGCGGGGAATCAGAGGTGGGGAATCTGAGGCGGGGAATCTGAGGCGGGGAAACTGAGGTGGGGAATCTGAGGCGGGGAATCTGAGGTGGGGAATCAGAGGCATGGAATCAGAGGCGGGTTATCAGAGGGTGGAAATGAGATGTGGGAAACGAGATGCAGAGAAAGAGGTACGGAAATAGAGGCAGGGAAAGAGAAGCATGGTATCAGAGGCGGAGAATCAGAGGCGGGGAATCAGAGACGCGGATTCAGATGTCGGGAATCATAAGTGGGAAAAGAGATGTGGGGAAAGAGATGCAGAGAAAGAGCATTGGAAATAGAGGCAGGGAAAGAGAGGCGGGGAAATCAAAGGTGGGGAATCAGAGGCGGGGAAACAGGCCGGTAAACAGAGGCAGGTAAACATAGGCGGATAAATAGAGGCGGGGAAAGAGATGGGCAAAACATAGTGGTTGGAACTTGTGTGTTGAAAATGAGGTACACAGAACAGATCAAACAGAGTTGTTGAAATTGAGTGAGGGAAAGAGAGGCGCGGAAAGAGTGGAGGGGAAAGGGTGAATGCGAAAGAGAGGCGTAGAGACAGAGGCGGCGAATCAGAGGCGGGGAATTTGAGGCGGGGAATCAGAGGCGGGGAATCCGAGGCGGGGAATCAGAGGCGGGGTATCAGAGGCGAGGAATCAGAGGCAGGGAATCAGAGGCGGGGAATCAGAGGCGGGGAATCAGAGGCGGTGAATAGGAGGCGGGGAATCAGAGGCGGGGAAAGAGATGTGGGGAAACGGAGTCCGGGAAAGTTGCGCGGAAAGGGAGGAGGGGAATCAGAGGCGGGGAATCAGAGGCGGGGAATCAGAGGAGGGGAATCAGAGGCAGGGAATCAGAGGTGGTGTATCAGAGGCAGAGAATCAGAGGCGGGGTATCAGAGGCGGGGAATCAGAGGCTCGGAATCAGAGCGGGGAAAGAGATGTGGGGAAACGGAGGCCGGGAATGTTGCGCGGAAAGGGAGGCAGGGAATCAGAGGAGGGGAATCTGAGGCGGCGAATCTGAGGCGGGGAATCAGAGGCGGGGAATCAGAGGCGGGAAATCAGAGGCGGGAAATCAGAGGCGGGGAATCAGAGTCGGGGAATCAGAGCCGGGGAATCAGAGGCGGGGAATCAGAGGCGGGGAATCAGAGGCGGGGAATCAGAGGCGGGGAATCAGAGGCGGGGAAAGAGATATGGTGAAACGGAGGCCGGGAAAGTAGCGCGGAAAGGGAGGCGGGGAATCAGAGGTGAGGAATCAGAGGCGGGGAATCAGAGGCGGGGAATCAGAGGCGGGGAATCAGAGGCAGGGAATCAGAGGCAATGAATCCGAGGCGGGGAATCAGAGGCGGGGAATCAGAGGCGGGGAATCTGAGGCGCGGAATCAGAGGCGGGGAATCAGAGGCGGGGAATCAGAGGCGGGGAATCAGAGGCGGGGAATCAGAGGCGGGGAATCAGAGCCGGGGAATCAGAGGCGGGGAATCAGAGGCGGGGAATCAGAGGCGGGGAATCAGAGGAGGGGAATCAGAGGCGGCGTATCAGAAGCGGGGAATCAGAGGCGGGGAATCAGAGGAGGGGAATCAGAGCCGGAGAATCAAAGGCGGGGAATCAGAGGCGGGGAGAGAGTTATGGGGAAACGGAGGCCGAGAAAGTAGCGCGGAAAGGGAGGCGGGGAATCAGAGGCGGGGAATCAGAGGCGGGGAATCAGAAGCGGGGAATCAGAGGCGGGGAATCAGAGGCTTGGATTCAGAGGCGGGGAATCAGAGGCGTGGAATCAGTGGCGGGGAATCAGAGGCGGGGAATCAGAGGCGGGGAATCTAAGGTGGGGAATCAGAGGCGGGGAATCAGAGGCGGGGAATGAGAGGCGGGAAATGAGAGGCAGGGAATCAGAGGCGGGGAATCAGAGGCAGGGAATCAGACGCGGGGAATCAGAGGCGGGGAATCAGAGGCGGGGAATCAGAGGCTGGGAATCAGAGGTTGGGAATCAGAGGCAGGGAATCAGAGCTGGGGAATCAGAGGCGGGGAATCAGAATTGGGGAATCAGATATGGGGAATCAGAGGCGGGGAATCAGAGGCGGGGAATCAGAGCCGGAGAATCAAAGGCGGGGAATCAGAGGCGGGGAAAGAGTTATGGGGAAACGGAGGCCGAGAAAGTAGCGCGGAAAGGGAGGCGGGGAATCAGAGGCGGGGAATCAGAGGCGGGGAATCAGAAGCGGGGAATCAGAGGCGGGGAATCAGAGGCTTGGATTCAGAGGCGGGGAATCAGAGGCGTGGAATCAGTGGCGGGGAATCAGAGGCGGGGAATCAGAGGCGGGGAATCTAAGGTGGGGAATCAGAGGCGGGGAATCAGAGGCGGGGAATGAGAGGCGGGAAATGAGAGGCAGGGAATCAGAGGCGGGGAATCAGAGGCAGGGAATCAGACGCGGGGAATCAGAGGCGGGGAATCAGAGGCGGGGAATCAGAGGCTGGGAATCAGAGGTTGGGAATCAGAGGCAGGGAATCAGAGCTGGGGAATCAGAGGCGGGTAATCAGAATTAGGGAATCAGATATGGGGAATCAGAGGCGGGGAATCAGAGGCGGGGAATCAGAGGCGGGGAATCAGAGGCGGGGAATCCGAGGCGGGGAATCAGAGGCGGGGAATCAGAGGCGGGGAATCTGAGGCGCGGAATCAGAGGCGGGGAATCAGAGGCGGGGAATCAGAGGCGGGGAATCAGAGGCGGGGAATCAGAGGCAGGGAATCAGAGACGGGGAATCAGAGGCGGGGAATCAGAGGCGGGGAATCAGAGGCGGGGAATCAGAGGCGGGGAATCAGAGGCGGCGTATCAGAAGCGAGGAATCAGAGGCGGGGAATCAGAGGAGGGGAATCAGAGCCGGAGAATCAAAGGCAGGGAATGAGAGGCGGGGAAAGAGTTATGGGGAAACGGAGGCCGAGAAAGTAGAGCGGAAAGGGAGGAGGGGAATCAGAGGCGGGGAATCAGAGGCGGGGAATCAGAAGCGGGGAATCAGAGGCGGGGAATCAGAGGCTTGGATTCAGAGACGGGGAATCAGAGGCGTGGAATCAGAGGCGGGGAATCAGAGGCGGGGAATCAGAGGCGGGGAATCTAAGGTGGGGAATCAGAGGCGGGGAATCAGAGGCGGGGAATGAGAGGCGGGAAATGAGAGGCAGGGAATCAGAGGCAGGGAATCAGAGGCAGGGAATCAGACGCGGGGAATCAGAGGCGGGGAATCAGAGGCGGGGAATCAGAGGCTGGGTATCAGAGGTTGGGAATCAGAGGCAGGGAATCAGAGCTGGGGAATCAGAGGCGGGGAATCAGAATTGGGGAATCAGATATGGGGAATCAGATATGGGGAATCAGAGTTGGCGAATCAAAGGCGGTGAATCAGAGGCGGGGAATCAGAGGAGGGGAATCTGAGGCAGGGATTCTGAGGCAGGGCATCTGATGCGGGGAATCTGAGGCGGCGAATCTGAGGCGGGGAATCAGAGGCGGGGAATCAGAGGCGGGAAATCAGAGGCGGGAAATCAGAGGCGGGGAATCAGAGTCGGGGAATCAGAGCCGGGGAATCAGAGGCGGGGAAAGAGATATGGTGAAACGGAGGCCGGGAAAGTAGCGCGGAAAGGGAGGCGGGGAATCAGAGGTGGGGAATCAGAGGTGGGGAATCAGAGGCTTGGAATCAGAGGCTTGGAATCAGAGGCGGGGAATCAGAGGTGGGGAATGAGAGGCGGGGAATCAGAGGCGGGGAATCAGAGGCCGGGAATCAGAGGCGGGGAATAAGAGGCGGGGAATCAGAGGCGGGGAATCAGACGCGGGGAATCAGAGGCGGGGAATCAGAGGCGGGGAATCAGAGGCTGGGTATCAGAGGTTGGGAATCAGAGGCAGGGAATCAGAGCTGGGGAATCAGAGGCGGGGAATCAGAATTGGGGAATCAGATATGGGGAATCAGATATGGGGAATCAGAGTTGGCGAATCAAAGGCGGTGAATCAGAGGCGGGGAATCAGAGGAGGGGAATCTGAGGCAGGGATTCTGAGGCAGGGCATCTGAGGCGGGGAATCTGAGGCGGCGAATCTGAGGCGGGGAATCAGAGGCGGGGAATCAGAGGCGGGAAATCAGAGGCGGGAAATCAGAGGCGGGGAATCAGAGGCGGGGAATCAGAGTCGGGGAATCAGAGCCGGGGAATCAGAGGCGGGGAAAGAGATATGGTGAAACGGAGGCCGGGAAAGTAGCGCGGAAAGGGAGGCGGGGAATCAGAGGTGGGGAATCAGAGGTGGGGAATCAGAGTCGGGGAATCAGAGCCGGGGAATCAGAGGCGGGGAATCAGAGGCGGGGAATCAGAGGCGGGGAATCAGAGGCGGGGAATCAGAGGCGGGGAAAGAGATATGGTGAAACGGAGGCCGGGAAAGTAGCGCGGAAAGGGAGGCGGGGAATCAGAGGTGGGGAATCAGAGGTGGGGAATCAGAGGCTTGGAATCAGAGGCTTGGAATCAGAGGCGGGGAATCAGAGGTGGGGAATGAGAGGCGGGGAATCAGAGGCGGGGAATCAGAGGACGGGAATCAGAGGCGGGGAATAAGAGGCGGGGAATCAGAGGCGGGGAATCAGAGGCGGGGAATCAGAGGCGGGGAATCAGAGGCGGGGAATCAGAGGCGGGGAATCAGAGGCGGAGAATCAGAGGCGGGGAATCTGAGGCGGGGAATCTGAGGCGGGGTATCTGAGGCGGGGAATCCGAGCCGGGGAATCAGAGGCGGGGAATCCGAGGCGGGGAATCAGAGGCGGGGAATCAGAGGCGGGGAATCAGAGGCGGGGAATCAGAGGCGGGGAATCAGAGGCGGGGTATCAGAGGCGGGGAATCAGAGGTGGGGAATCAGAGGCGGGGAATCAGAGGCGGAGAATCTGAGGCGGGGAATCCGAGCCGGGGAATCAGAGGCGGGGAATCAGAGGCGGGGAATCAGAGGTGGGGAATCTGAGGCAGGGAATCCGAGCCGGGGAATCAGAGGCAGGGAATCAGATGAAGGGAATCTGAGGCAGGGATTCTGAGGCAGGGAATCTGAGGTTTGGGAATCTGAGGAGGGGAATCTGAGGCGGGGAATCTGAGGCGGGGAATCTGAGGCGGGGAATCTGAGGCGGGGAATCTGAGGTGGGGAATCATAGGCATGGAATCAGAGGAGGGTTATCAGAGGGGGAAAATCTGATGTGGGAAATGAGATGCAGAGAAAGAGGCAAGGAAATAGGGGCAGGGAAAGAGAGACAGGGTATAAGAGGCCGGGAATCAGACGCGGGGAATCAGAGGTGGGGAATCTGAGGCGGGGAATCTGAGGCGGGGAAACTGAGGTGGGGAATCTGAGGCGGGGAATCTGAGGTGGGGAATCAGAGGCATGGAATCAGAGGCGGGTTATCAGAGGGTGGAAATGAGATGTGGGAAACGAGATGCAGAGAAAGAGGTACGGAAATAGAGGCAGGGAAAGAGAAGCATGGTATCAGAGGCGGAGAATCAGAGGCGGGGAATCAGAGACGCGGATTCAGATGTGGGGAATCATAAGTGGGAAAAGAGATGTGGGGAAAGAGATGCAGAGAAAGAGCATTGGAAATAGAGGCAGGGAAAGAGAGGCGGGGAAATCAAAGGTGGGGAATCAGAGGCGGGGAAACAGGCCGGTAAACAGAGGCAGGTAAACATAGGCGGATAAATAGAGGCGGGGAAAGAGATGGGCAAAACATAGTGGTTGGAACTTGTGTGTTGAAAATGAGGTACACAGAACAGATCAAACAGAGTTGTTGAAATTGAGTGAGGGAAAGAGAGGCGCGGAAAGAGTGGAGGGGAAAGAGTGAATGCGAAAGAGAGGCGTAGAGACAGAGGCGGCGAATCAGAGGCGGGGAATCAGAGGCGGGGAATCAGAGGCGGGGAATCCGAGGCGGGGAATCAGAGGCGGGGTATCAGAGGCGAGGAATCAGAGGCAGGGAATCAGAGGCGGGGAATCAGAGGCGGGGAATCAGAGGCGGTGAATCAGAGGCGGGGAATCAGAGGCGGGGTAAGAGATGTGGGGAAACGGAGTCCGGGAAAGTTGCGCGGAAAGGGAGGAGGGGAATCAGAGGCGGGGAATCAGAGGCGGGGAATCAGAGGAGGGGAATCAGAGGCAGGGAATCAGAGGTGGGGTATCAGAGGCAGAGAATCAGAGGCGGGGTATCAGAGGCGGGGAATCAGAGGCTCGGAATCAGAGCGGGGAAAGAGATGTGGGGAAACGGAGGCCGGGAATGTTGCGCGGAAAGGGAGGCAGGGAATCAGAGGAGGGGAATCTGAGGCGGCGAATCTGAGGCGGGGAATCAGAGGCGGGGAATCAGAGGCGGGAAATCAGAGGCGGGAAATCAGATGCGGGGAATCAGAGTCGGGGAATCAGAGCCGGGGAATCAGAGGCGGGGAATCAGAGGCGGGGAATCAGAGGCGGGGAATCAGAGGCGGGGAATCAGAGGCGGGGAAAGAGATATGGTGAAACGGAGGCCGGGAAAGTAGCGCGGAAAGGGAGGCGGGGAATCAGAGGTGAGGAATCAGAGGCGGGGAATCAGAGGCAGGGAATCAGAGGCGGGGAATCAGAGGCGGGGAATCAGAGGCAATGAATCCGAGGCGGGGAATCAGAGGCGGGGAATCAGAGGCGGGGAATCTGAGGCGCGGAATCAGAGGCGGGGAATCAGAGGCGGGGAATCAGAGGCGGGGAATCAGAGGCGGGGAATCAGAGGCGGGGAATCAGAGCCGGGGAATCAGATGCGGGGAATCAGAGGCGGGGAATCAGAGGCGGGGAATCAGAGGCGGGGAATCAGAGGCGGCGTATCAGAAGCGGGGAATCAGAGGCGGGGAATCAGAGGAGGGGAATCAGAGCCGGAGAATCAAAGGCGGGGAATCAGAGGCGGGGAGAGAGTTATGGGGAAACGGAGGCCGAGAAAGTAGCGCGGAAAGGGAGGCGGGGAATCAGAGGCGGGGAATCAGAGGCGGGGAATCAGAAGCGGGGAATCAGAGGCGGGGAATCAGAGGCTTGGATTCAGAGGCGGGGAATCAGAGGCGTGGAATCAGTGGCGGGGAATCAGAGGCGGGGAATCAGAGGCGGGGAATCTAAGGTGGGGAATCAGAGGCGGGGAATCAGAGGCGGGGAATGAGAGGCGGGAAATGAGAGGCAGGGAATCAGAGGCGGGGAATCAGAGGCAGGGAATCAGACGCGGGTAATCAGAGGCGGGGAATCAGAGGCGGGGAATCAGAGGCTGGGAATCAGAGGTTGGGAATCAGAGGCAGGGAATCAGAGCTGGGGAATCAGAGGCGGGGAATCAGAATTGGGGAATCAGATATGGGGAATCAGAGGCGGGGAATCAGAGGCGGGGAATCAGAGCCGGAGAATCAAAGGCGGGGAATCAGAGGCGGGGAAAGAGTTATGGGGAAACGGAGGCCGAGAAAGTAGCGCGGAAAGGGAGGCGGGGAATCAGAGGCGGGGAATCAGAGGCGGGGAATCAGAAGCGGGGAATCAGAGGCGGGGAATCAGAGGCTAGGATTCAGAGGCGGGGAATCAGAGGCGTGGAATCAGTGGCGGGGAATCAGAGGCGGAGAATCAGAGGCGGGGAATCTAAGGTGGGGAATCAGAGGCGGGGAATCAGAGGCGGGGAATGAGAGGCGGGAAATGAGAGGCAGGGAATCAGAGGCGGGGAAACAGAGGCAGGGAATCAGACGCGGGGAATCAGAGGCGGGGAATCAGAGGCGGGGAATCAGAGGCTGGGAATCAGAGGTTGGGAATCAGAGGCAGGGAATCAGAGCTGGGGAATCAGAGGCGGGGAATCAGAATTAGGGAATCAGATATGGGGAATCAGAGGCGGGGAATCAGAGGCGGGGAATCAGAGGCGGGGAATCAGAGGCGGGGAATCCGAGGCGGGGAATCAGAGGCGGGGAATCAGAGGCGGGGAATCTGAGGCGCGGAATCAGAGGCGGGGAATCAGAGGCGGGGAATCAGAGGCGGGGAATCAGAGACGGGGAATCAGAGGCGGGGAATCAGAGGCGGGGAATCAGAGGCGGGGAATCAGAGGCGGGGAATCAGAGGCGGCGTATCAGAAGCGAGGAATCAGAGGCGGGGAATCAGAGGAGGGGAATCAGAGCCGGAGAATCAAAGGCAGGGAATGAGAGGCGGGGAAAGAGTTATGGGGAAACGGAGGCCGAGAAAGTAGAGCGGAAAGGGAGGAGGGGAATCAGAGGCGGGGAATCAGAGGCGTGGAATCAGAGGCAGGGAATCAGAGGCGGGGAATCAGAGGCGGGGAATCTAAGGTGGGGAATCAGAGGCGGGGAATCAGAGGCGGGGAATGAGAGGCGGGAAATGAGAGGCAGGGAATCAGAGGCGGGGAATCAGAGGCAGGGAATCAGACGCGGGGAATCAGAGGCGGGGAATCAGAGGCGGGGAATCAGAGGCTGGGTATCAGAGGTTGGGAATCAGAGGCAGGGATTCAGAGCTGGGGAATCAGAGGCGGGGAATCAGAATTGGGGAATCAGATATGGGGAATCAGATATGGGGAATCAGAGTTGGCGAATCAAAGGCGGTGAATCAGAGGCGGGGAATCAGAGGAGGGGAATCTGAGGCAGGGATTCTGAGGCAGGGCATCTGAGGCGGGGAATCTGAGGCGGCGAATCTGAGGCGGGGAATCAGAGGCGGGGAATCAGAGGCGGGAAATCAGAGGCGGGGAATCAGAGGCGGGGAATCAGAGTCGGGGAATCAGAGCCGGGGAATCAGAGGCGGGGAATCAGAGGCGGGGAATCAGAGGCGGGGAATCAGAGGCGGGGAATCAGAGGCTGGGAAAGAGATATGGTGAAACGGAGGCCGGGAAAGTAGCGCGGAAAGGGAGGCGGGGAATCAGAGGTGGGGAATCAGAGGTGGGGAATCAGAGGCTTGGAATCAGAGGCTTGGAATCAGAGGCGGGGAATCAGAGGTGGGGAATGAGAGGCGGGGAATCAGAGGCGGGGAATCAGAGGCCGGGAATCAGAGGCGGGGAATAAGAGGCGGGGAATCAGAGGCGGGGAATCAGAGGCGGGGAATCAGAGGCGGGGAATCAGAGGCGGGGAATCAGAGGCGGGGAATCAGAGGCGGAGAATCAGAGGCGGGGAATCTGAGGCGGGGAATCTGAGGCGGGGTATCTGAGGCGGGGAATCCGAGCCGGGGAATCAGAGGCGGGGAATCCGAGGCGGGGAATCAGAGGCGGGGAATCAGAGGCGGGGAATCAGAGGCGGGGAATCAGAGGCGGGGAATCAGAGGCGGGGTATCAGAGGCGGGGAATCAGAGGTGGGGTATCAGAGGCGGGGAATCAGAGGCGGAGAATCTGAGGCGGGGAATCCGAGCCAGGGAATCAGAGGCGGGGAATCAGAGGCGGGGAATCAGAGGTGGGGAATCTGAGGCAGGGAATCCGAGCCGGGGAATCAGAGGCAGGGAATCAGATGAAGGGAATCTGAGGCAGGGATTCTGAGGCAGGGAATCTGAGGTTTGGGAATCTGAGGAGGGGAATCTGAGGCGGGGAATCTGAGGCGGGGAATCTGAGGCGGGGAATCTGAGGCGGGGAATCTGAGGTGGGGAATCATAGGCATGGAATCAGAGGAGGGTTATCAGAGGGGGAAAATCTGATGTGGGAAATGAGATGCAGAGAAAGAGGCAAGGAAATAGGGGCAGGGAAAGAGAGACAGGGTATAAGAGGCCGGGAATCAGACGCGGGTAATCAGAGGTGGGGAATCTGAGGCGGGGAATCTGAGGCGGGGAAACTGAGGTGGGGAATCTGAGGCGGGGAATCTGAGGTGGGGAATCAGAGGCATGGAATCAGAGGCGGGTTATCAGAGGGTGGAAATGAGATGTGGGAAACGAGATGCAGAGAAAGAGGTACGGAAATAGAGGCAGGGAAAGAGAAGCATGGTATCAGAGGCGGAGAATCAGAGGCGGGGAATCAGAGACGCGGATTCAGATGTGGGGAATCATAAGTGGGAAAAGAGATGTGGGGAAAGAGATGCAGAGAAAGAGCATTGGAAATAGAGGCAGGGAAAGAGAGGCGGGGAAATCAAAGGTGGGGAATGAGAGGCGGGGAAACAGGCCGGTAAACAGAGGCAGGTAAACATAGGCGGATAAATAGAGGCGGGGAAAGAGATGGGCAAAACATAGTGGTTGGAACTTGTGTGTTGAAAATGAGGTACACAGAACAGATCAAACAGAGTTGTTGAAATTGAGTGAGGGAAAGAGAGGCGCGGAAAGAGTGGAGGGGAAAGAGTGAATGCGAAAGAGAGGCGTAGAGACAGAGGCGGCGAATCAGAGGCGGGGAATCAGAGGCGGGGAATCAGAGGCGGGGAATCCGAGGCGGGGAATTAGAGGCGGGGTATCAGAGGCGAGGAATCAGAGGCAGGGAATCAGAGCCGGGGAATCAGAGGCGGGGAATCAGAGGCGGTGAATCAGAGGCGGGGAATCAGAGGCGGGGAAAGAGATGTGGGGAGACGGAGTCCGGGAAAGTTGCGCGGAAAGGGAGGAGGGGAATCAGAGGCGGGGAATCAGAGGCGGGGAATCAGAGGAGGGGAATCAGAGGCAGGGAATCAGAGGTGGGGTATCAGAGGCAGAGAATCAGAGGCGGGGTATCAGAGGCGGGGAATCAGAGGCTCGGAATCAGAGCGGGGAAAGAGATGTGGGGAAACGGAGGCCAGGAATGTTGCGCGGAAAGGGAGGCAGGGAATCAGAGGAGGGGAATCTGATGCGGCGAATCTGAGGCGGGGAATCAGAGGCGGGGAATCAGAGGCGGGAAATCAGAGGCGGGAAATCAGAGGCGGGGAATCAGAGTCGGGGAATCAGAGCCGGGGAATCAGAGGCGGGGAATCAGAGGCGGGGAATCAGAGGCGGGGAATCAGAGGCGGGGAATCAGAGGCGGGGAAAGAGATATGGTGAAACGGAGGCCGGGAAAGTAGCGCGGAAAGGGAGGCGGGGAATCAGAGGTGAGGAATCAGAGGCGGGGAATCAGAGGCGGGGAATCAGAGGCGGGGAATCAGAGGCGGGGAATCAAAGGCAATGAATCCGAGGCGGGGAATCAGAGGCGGGGAATCAGAGGCGGGGAATCTGAGGCGCGGAATCAGAGGCGGGGAATCAGAGGCGGGGAATCAGAGGCGGGGAATCAGAGGCGGGGAATCAGAGGCGGGGAATCAGAGCCGGGGAATCAGAGGCGGGGAATCAGAGGCGGGGAATCAGAGGCGGGGAATCAGAGGCGGGGAATCAGAGGCGGCGTATCAGAAGCGGGGAATCAGAGGCGGGGAATCAGAGGAGGGGAATCAGAGCCGGAGAATCAAAGGCGGGGAATCAGAGGCGGGGAGAGAGTTATGGGGAAACGGAGGCCGAGAAAGTAGCGCGGAAAGGGAGGCGGGGAATCAGAGGCGGGGAATCAGAGGCGGGGAATCAGAAGCGGGGAATCAGAGGCGGGGAATCAGAGGCTTGGATTCAGAGGCGGGGAATCAGAGGCGTGGAATCAGTGGCGGGGAATCAGAGGCGGGGAATCAGAGGCGGGGAATCTAAGGTGGGGAATCAGAGGCGGGGAATCAGTGGCGGGGAATGAGAGGCGGGAAATGAGAGGCAGGGAATCAGAGGCGGGGAATCAGAGGCAGGGAATCAGACGCGGGGAATCAGAGGCGGGGAATCAGAGGCGGGGAATCAGAGGCTGGGAATCAGAGGTTGGGAATCAGAGGCAGGGAATCAGAGCTGGGGAATCAGAGGCGGGGAATCAGAATTGGGGAATCAGATATGGGGAATCAGAGGCGGGGAATCAGAGGCGGGGAATCAGAGGCGGGGAATCAGAGGCGGGGAATCCGAGGCGGGGAATCCGAGGCGGGGAATCAGAGGCGGGGAATCAGAGGCGGGGAATCTGAGGCGCGGAATCAGAGGCGGGGAATCAGAGGCGGGGAATCAGAGGCAGGGAATCAGAGATGGGGAATCAGAGGCGGGGAATCAGAGGCGGGGAATCAGAGGCGGGGAATCAGAGGCGGGGAATCAGAGGCGGCGTATCAGAAGCGAGGAATCAGAGGCGGGGAATCAGAGGAGGGGAATCAGACCCGGAGAATCAAAGGCAGGGAATCAGAGGCGGGGAAAGAGTTATGGGGAAACGGAGGCCGAGAAAGTAGAGCGGAAAGGGAGGAGGGGAATCAGAGGCGGGTAATCAGAGGCGGGGAATCAGAAGCGGGGAATCAGAGGCGGGGAATCAGAGGCTTGGATTCAGAGACGGGGAATCAGAGGCGTGGAATCAGAGGCGGGGAATCAGAGGCGGGGAATCAGAGGCGGGGAATCTAAGGTGGGGAATCAGAGGCGGGGAATCAGAGGCGGGGAATGAGAGGCGGGAAATGAGAGGCAGGGAATCAGAGGCGGGGAATCAGAGGCAGGGAATCAGACGCGGGGAATCAGAGGCGGGGAATCAGAGGCGGGGAATCAGAGGCTGGGTATCAGAGGTTGGGAATCAGAGGCAGGGAATCAGAGCTGGGGAATCAGAGGCGGGGAATCAGAATTGGGGAATCAGATATGGGGAATCAGATATGGGGAATCAGAGTTGGCGAATCAAAGGCGGTGAATCAGAGGCGGGGAATCAGAGGAGGGGAATCTGAGGCAGGGATTCTGAGGCAGGGCATCTGAGTCGGGGAATCTGAGGCGGCGAATCTGAGGCGGGGAATCTGAGGCGGGGAATCTGAGGTGGGGAATCATAGGCATGGAATCAGAGGAGGGTTATCAGAGGGGGAAAATCTGATGTGGGAAATGAGATGCAGAGAAAGAGGCAAGGAAATAGGGGCAGGGAAAGAGAGACAGGGTATAAGAGGCCGGGAATCAGACGCGGGGAATCAGAGGTGGGGAATCTGAGGCGGGGAATCTGAGGCGGGGAAACTGAGGTGGGGAATCTGAGGCGGGGAATCTGAGGTGGGGAATCAGAGGCATGGAATCAGAGGCGGGTTATCAGAGGGTGGAAATGAGATGTGGGAAACGAGATGCAGAGAAAGAGGTACGGAAATAGAGGCAGGGAAAGAGAAGCATGGTATCAGAGGCGGAGAATCAGAGGCGGGGAATCAGAGACGCGGATTCAGATGTGGGGAATCATAAGTGGGAAAAGAGATGTGGGGAAAGAGATGCAGAGAAAGAGCATTGGAAATAGAGGCAGGGAAAGAGAGGCGGGGAAATCAAAGGTGGGGAATCAGAGGCGGGGAAACAGGCCGGTAAACAGAGGCAGGTAAACATAGGCGGATAAATAGAGGCGGGGAAAGAGATGGGCAAAACATAGTGGTTGGAACTTGTGTGTTGAAAATGAGGTACACAGAACAGATCAAACAGAGTTGTTGAAATTGAGTGAGGGAAAGAGAGGCGCGGAAAGAGTGGAGGGGAAAGAGTGAATGTGAAAGAGAGGCGTAGAGACAGAGGCGGCGAATCAGAGGCGGGGAATCAGAGGCGGGGAATCAGAGGCGGGGAATCCGAGGCGGGGAATCAGAGGCGGGGTATCAGAGGCGAGGAATCAGAGGCAGGGAATCAGAGGCGGGGAATCAGAGGCGGGGAATCAGAGGCGGTGAATCAGAGGCGGGGAATCAGAGGCGGGGAAAGAGATGTGGGGAAACGGAGTCCGGGAAAGTTGCGCGGAAAGGGAGGAGGGGAATCAGAGGCGGGGAATCAGAGGCGGGGAATCAGAGGAGGGGAATCAGAGGCAGGGAATCAGAGGTGGGGTATCAGAGGCAGAGAATCAGAGGCGGGGTATCAGAGGCGGGGAATCAGAGGCTCGGAATCAGAGCGGGGAAAGAGATGTGGGGAAACGGAGGCCGGGAATGTTGCGCGGAAAGGGAGGCAGGGAATCAGAGGAGGGGAATCTGAGGCGGCGAATCTGAGGCGGGGAATCAGAGGCGGGGAATCAGAGGCGGGAAATCAGAGGCGGGAAATCAGAGGCGGGGAATCAGAGTCGGGGAATCAGAGCCGGGGAATCAGAGGCGGGGAATCAGAGGCGGGGAATCAGAGGCGGGGAATCAGAGGCGGGGAATCAGAGGCGGGGAAAGAGATATGGTGAAACGGAGGCCGGGAAAGTAGCGCGGAAAGGGAGGCGGGGAATCAGAGGTGAGGAATCAGAGGCGGGGAATCAGAGGCGGGGAATCAGAGGCGGGGAATCAGAGGCGGGGAATCAGAGGCAATGAATCCGAGGCGGGGAATCAGAGGCGGGGAATCAGAGGCGGGGAATCTGAGGCGCGGAATCAGAGGCGGGGAATCAGAGGCGGGGAAACAGAGGCGGGGAATCAGAGGCGGGGAATCAGAGGCGGGGAATCAGAGCCGGGGAATCAGAGGCGGGGAATCAGATGCGGGGAATCAGAGGCGGGGAATCAGAGGCGGGGAATCAGAGGCGGCGTATCAGAAGCGGGGAATCAGAGGCGGGGAATCAGAGGAGGGGAATCAGAGCCGGAGAATCAAAGGCGGGGAATCAGAGGCGGGGAGAGAGTTATGGGGAAACGGAGGCCGAGAAAGTAGCGCGGAAAGGGAGGCGGGGAATCAGAGGCGGGGAATCAGAGGCGGGGAATCAGAAGCGGGGAATCAGAGGCGGGGAATCAGAGGCTTGGATTCAGAGGCGGGGAATCAGAGGCGTGGAATCAGTGGCGGGGAATCAGAGGCGGGGAATCAGAGGCGGGGAATCTAAGGTGGGGAATCAGAGGCGGGGAATCAGAGGCGGGGAATGAGAGGCGTGAAATGAGAGGCAGGGAATCAGAGGCGGGGAATCAGAGGCAGGGAATCAGACGCGGGGAATCAGAGGCGGGGAATCAGAGGCGGGGAATCAGAGGCTGGGAATCAGAGGTTGGGAATCAGAGGCAGGGAATCAGAGCTGGGGAATCAGAGGCGGGGAATCAGAATTGGGGAATCAGATATGGGGAATCAGAGGCGGGGAATCAGAGGCGGGGAATCAGAGCCGGAGAATCAAAGGCGGGGAATCAGAGGCGGGGAAAGAGTTATGGGGAAACGGAGGCCGAGAAAGTAGCGCGGAAAGGGAGGCGGGGAATCAGAGGCGGGGAATCAGAGGCGGGGAATCAGAAGCGGGGAATCAGAGGCGGGGAATCAGAGGCTTGGATTCAGAGGCGGGGAATCAGAGGCGTGGAATCAGTGGCGGGGAATCAGAGGCGGGGAATCAGAGGCGGGGAATCTAAGGTGGGGAATCAGAGGCGGGGAATCAGAGGCGGGGAATGAGAGGCGGGAAATGAGAGGCAGGGAATCAGAGGCGGGGAATCAGAGGCAGGGAATCAGACGCGGGGAATCAGAGGCGGGGAATCAGAGGCGGGGAATCAGAGGCTGGGAATCAGAGGTTGGGAATCAGAGGCAGGGAATCAGAGCTGGGGAATCAGAGGTGGGGAATCAGAATTAGGGAATCAGATATGGGGAATCAGAGGCGGGGAATCAGAGGCGGGGAATCAGAGGCGGGGAATCAGAGGCGGGGAATCCGAGGCGGGGAATCAGAGGCGGGGAATCTGAGGCGCGGAATCAGAGGCGGGGAATCAGAGGCGGGGAATCAGAGGCGGGGAATCAGAGGCGGGGAATCAGAGGCAGGGAATCAGAGACGGGGAATCAGAGGCGGGGAATCAGAGGCGGGGAATCAGAGGCGGGGAATCAGAGGCGGGGAATCAGAGGCGGTGTATCAGAAGCGAGGAATCAGAGGCGGGGAATCAGAGGAGGGGAATCAGAGCCGGAGAATCAAAGGCAGGGAATGAGAGGCGGGGAAAGAGTTATGGGGAAACGGAGGCCGAGAAAGTAGAGCGGAAAGGGAGGAGGGGAATCAGAGGCGGGGAATCAGAGGCGGGGAATCAGAAGCGGGGAATCAGAGGCGGGGAATCAGAGGCTTGGATTCAGAGACGGGGAATCAGAGGCGTGGAATCAGAGGCGGGGAATCAGAGGCGGGGAATCAGAGGCGGGGAATCTAAGGTGGGGAATCAGAGGCGGGGAATCAGAGGCGGGGAATGAGAGGCGGGAAATGAGAGGCAGGGAATCAGAGGCGGGGAATCAGAGGCAGGGAATCAGACGCGGGGAATCAGAGGCGGGGAATCAGAGGCGGGGAATCAGAGGCTGGGTATCAGAGGTTGGGAATCAGAGGCAGGGAATCAGAGCTGGGGAATCAGAGGCGGGGAATCAGAATTGGGGAATCAGATATGGGGAATCAGATATGGGGAATCAGAGTTGGCGAATCAAAGGCGGTGAATCAGAGGCGGGGAATCAGAGGAGGGGAATCTGAGGCAGGGATTCTGAGGCAGGGCATCTGAGGCGGGGAATCTGAGGCGGCGAATCTGAGGCGGGGAATCAGAGGCGGGGAATCAGAGGCGGGAAATCAGAGGCGGGAAATCAGAGTTGGGGAATCAGAGTCGGGGAATCAGTGCCGCGGAATCAGAGGCGGGGAATCAGAGGCGGGGAATCAGAGGCGGGGAATCAGAGGCGGGGAATCAGAGGCGGGGAAAGAGATATGGTGAAACGGAGGCCGGGAAAGTAGCGCGGAAAGGGAGGCGGGGAATCAGAGGTGGGGAATCAGAGGTGGGGAATCAGAGGCTTGGAATCAGAGGCTTGGAATCAGAGGCGGGGAATCAGAGGTGGGGAATGAGAGGCGGGGAATCAGAGGCGGGGAATCAGAGGCCGGGAATCAGAGGCGGGGAATAAGAGGCGGGGAATCAGAGGCGGGGAATCAGAGGCGGGGAATCAGAGGCGGGGAATCAGAGGCGGGGAATCAGAGGCGGGGAATCAGAGGCGGAGCATCAGAGGCGGGGAATCTGAGGCGGGGAATCTGAGGCGGGGTATCTGAGGCGGGGAATCCGAGCCGGGGAATCAGAGGCGGGGAATCCGAGGCGGGGAATCAGAGGCGGGGAATCAGAGGCGGGGAATCAGAGGCGGGGAATCAGAGGCGGGGAATAAGAGGCGGGGTATCAGAGGCGGGGAATCAGAGGTGGGGAATCAGAGGCGGGGAATCAGAGGCGGAGAATCTGAGGCGGGGAATCCGAGCCGGGGAATCAGAGGCGGGGAATCAGAGGCGGGGAATCAGAGGTGGGGAATCTGAGGCAGGGAATCCGAGCCGGGGAATCAGAGGCAGGGAATCAGATGAAGGGAATCTGAGGCAGGGATTCTGAGGCAGGGAATCTGAGGTTTGGGAATCTGAGGAGGGGAATCTGAGGCGGGGAATCTGAGGCGGGGAATCTGAGGCGGGGAATCTGAGGCGGGGAATCTGAGGTGGGGAATCATAGGCATGCAATCAGAGGAGGGTTATCAGAGGGGGAAAATCTGATGTGGGAAATGAGATGCAGAGAAAGAGGCAAGGAAATAGGGGCAGGGAAAGAGAGACAGGGTATAAGAGGCCGGGAATCAGACGCGGGGAATCAGAGGTGGGGAATCTGAGGCGGGGAATCTGAGGCGGGGAAACTGAGGTGGGGAATCTGAGGCGGGGAATCTGAGGTGGGGAATCAGAGGCATGGAATCAGAGGCGGGTTATCAGAGGGTGGAAATGAGATGTGGGAAACGAGATGCAGAGAAAGAGGTACGGAAATAGAGGCAGGGAAAGAGAAGCATGGTATCAGAGGCGGAGAATCAGAGGCGGGGAATCAGAGACGCGGATTCAGATGTGGGGAATCATAAGTGGGAAAAGAGATGTGGGGAAAGAGATGCAGAGAAAGAGCATTGGAAATAGAGGCAGGGAAAGAGAGGCGGGGAAATCAAAGGTGGGGAATCAGAGGCGGGGAAACAGGCCGGTAAACAGAGGCAGGTAAACATAGGCGGATAAATAGAGGCGGGGAAAGAGATGGGCAAAACATAGTGGTTGGAACTTGTGTGTTGAAAATGAGGTACACAGAACAGATCAAACAGAGTTGTTGAAATTGAGTGAGGGAAAGAGAGGCGCGGAAAGAGTGGAGGGGAAAGAGTGAATGCGAAAGAGAGGCGTAGAGACAGAGGCGGCGAATCAGAGGCGGGGAATCAGAGGCGGGGAATCAGAGGCGGGGAATCCGAGGCGGGGAATCAGAGGCGGGGTATCAGAGGCGAGGAATCAGAGGCAGGGAATCAGAGGCGGGGAATCAGAGGCGGGGAATCAGAGGCGGTGAATCAGAGGCGGGGAATCAGAGGCGGGGAAAGAGATGTGGGGAAACGGAGTCCGGGAAAGTTGCGCGGAAAGGGAGGAGGGGAATCAGAGGCGGGGAATCAGAGGCGGGGAATCAGAGGAGGGGAATCAGAGGCAGGGAATCAGAGGTGGTGTATCAGAGGCAGAGAATCAGAGGCGGGGTATCAGAGGCGGGGAATCAGAGGCTCGGAATCAGAGCGGGGAAAGAGATGTGGGGAAACGGAGGCCGGGAATGTTGCGCGGAAAGGGAGGCAGGGAATCAGAGGAGGGGAATCTGAGGCGGCGAATCTGAGGCGGGGAATCAGAGGCGGGGAATCAGAGGCGGGAAATCAGAGGCGGGGAATCAGAGGCGGGGAATCCGAGGCGGGGAATCAGAGGCGGGGAATCAGAGGCGGGGAATCTGAGGCGCGGAATCAGAGGCGGGGAATCAGAGGCGGGGAATCAGAGGCGGGGAATCAGAGGCGGGGAATCAGAGGCAGGGAATCAGAGACGGGGAATCAGAGGCGGGGAATCAGAGGCGGGGAATCAGAGGCGGGGAATCAGAGGCGGCGAATCAGAGGCGGCGTATCAGAAGCGAGGAATCAGAGGCGGGGAATCAGAGGAGGGGAATCAGAGCCGGAGAATCAAAGGCAGGGAATGAGAGGCGGGGAAAGAGTTATGGGGAAACGGAGGCCGAGAAAGTAGAGCGGAAAGGGAGGAGGGGAATCAGAGGCGGGGAATCAGAGGCGGGGAATCAGAAGCGGGGAATCAGAGGCGGGGAATCAGAGGCTTGGATTCAGAGACGGGGAATCAGAGGCGTGGAATCAGAGGCGGGGAATCAGAGGCGGGGAATCAGAGGCGGGGAATCTAATGTGGGGAATCAGAGGCGGGGAATCAGAGGCGGGGAATGAGAGGCGGGAAATGAGAGGCAGGGAATCAGAGGCGGGGAATCAGAGGCAGGGAATCAGACGCGGGGAATCAGAGGCGGGGAATCAGAGGCGGGGAATCAGAGGCTGGGTATCAGAGGTTGGGAATCAGAGGCAGGGAATCAGAGCTGGGGAATCAGAGGCGGGGAATCAGAATTGGGGAATCAGATATGGGGAATCAGATATGGGGAATCAGAGTTGGCGAATCAAAGGCGGTGAATCAGAGGCGGGGAATCAGAGGAGGGGAATCTGAGGCAGGGATTCTGAGGCAGGGCATCTGAGGCGGGGAATCTGAGGCGGCGAATCTGAGGCGGGGAATCAGAGGCGGGGAATCAGAGGCGGGAAATCAGAGGCGGGAAATCAGAGGCGGGGAATCAGAGTCGGGGAATCAGAGCCGGGGAATCAGAGGCGGGGAATCAGAGGCGGGGAATCAGAGGCGGGGAATCAGAGGCGGGGAATCAGAGGCGGGGAATCAGAGGCGGGGAAAGAGATATGGTGAAACGGAGGCCGGGAAAGTAGCGCGGAAAGGGAGGCGGGGAATCAGAGGTGGGGAATCAGAGGTGGGGAATCAGAGGCTTGGAATCAGAGGCTTGGAATCAGAGGCGGGGAATCAGAGGTGGGGAATGAGAGGCGGGGAATCAGAGGCGGGGAATCAGAGGCCGGGAATCAGAGGCGGGGAATAAGAGGCGGGGAATCAGAGGCGGGGAATCAGAGGCGGGGAATCAGAGGCGGGGAATCAGAGGCGGGGAATCAGAGGCGGGGAATCAGAGGCGGAGAATCAGAGGCGGGGAATCTGAGGCGGGGAATCTGAGGCGGGGTATCTGAGGCGGGGAATCCGAGCCGGGGAATCAGAGGCGGGGAATCCGAGGCGGGGAATCAGAGGCGGGGAATCAGAGGCGGGGAATCAGAGGCGGGGAATCAGAGGCGGGGAATCAGAGGCGGGGTATCAGAGGCGGGGAATCAGAGGTGGGGAATCAGAGGCGGGGAATCAGAGGCGGAGAATCTGAGGCGGGGAATCCGAGCCGGGGAATCAGAGGCGGGGAATCAGAGGCGGGGAATCAGAGGTGGGGAATCTGAGGCAGGGAATCCGAGCCGGGGAATCAGAGGCAGGGAATCAGATGAAGGGAATCTGAGGCAGGGATTCTGAGGCAGGGAATCTGAGGTTTGGGAATCTGAGGAGGGGAATCTGAGGCGGGGAATCTGAGGCGGGGAATCTGAGGCGGGGAATCTGAGGCGGGGAATCTGAGGTGGGGAATCATAGGCATGGAATCAGAGGAGGGTTATCAGAGGGGGAAAATCTGATGTGGGAAATGAGATGCAGAGAAAGAGGCAAGGAAATAGGGGCAGGGAAAGAGAGACAGGGTATAAGAGGCCGGGAATCAGACGCGGGGAATCAGAGGTGGGGAATCTGAGGCGGGGAATCTGAGGCGGGGAAACTGAGGTGGGGAATCTGAGGCGGGGAATCTGAGGTGGGGAATCAGAGGCATGGAATCAGAGGCGGGTTATCAGAGGGTGGAAATGAGATGTGGGAAACGAGATGCAGAGAAAGAGGTACGGAAATAGAGGCAGGGAAAGAGAAGCATGGTATCAGAGGCGGAGAATCAGAGGCGGGGAATCAGAGACGCGGATTCAGATGTGGGGAATCATAAGTGGGAAAAGAGATGTGGGGTAAGAGATGCAGAGAAAGAGCATTGGAAATAGAGGCAGGGAAAGAGAGGCGGGGAAATCAAAGGTGGGGAATCAGAGGCGGGGAAACAGGCCGGTAAACAGAGGCAGGTAAACATAGGCGGATAAATAGAGGCGGGGAAAGAGATGGGCAAAACATAGTGGTTGGAACTTGTGTGTTGAAAATGAGGTACACAGAACAGATCAAACAGAGTTGTTGAAATTGAGTGAGGGAAAGAGAGGCGCGGAAAGAGTGGAGGGGAAAGAGTGAATGCGAAAGAGAGGCGTAGAGACAGAGGCGGCGAATCAGAGGCGGGGAATCAGAGGCGGGGAATCAGAGGCGGGGAATCCGAGGCGGGGAATCAGAGGCGGGGTATCAAAGGCGAGGAATCAGAGGCAGGGAATCAGAGGCGGGGAATCAGAGGCGGGGAATCAGAGGCGGTGAATCAGAGGCGGGGAATCAGAGGCGGGGAAAGAGATGTGGGGAAACGGAGTCCGGGAAAGTTGCGCGGAAAGGGAGGAGGGGAATCAGAGGCGGGGAATCAGAGGCGGGGAATCAGAGGAGGGGAATCAGAGGCAGGGAATCAGAGGTGGGGTATCAGAGGCAGAGAATCAGAGGCGGGGTATCAGAGGCGGGGAATCAGAGGCTCGGAATCAGAGCGGGGAAAGAGATGTGGGGAAACGGAGGCCGGGAATGTTGCGCGGAAAGGGAGGCAGGGAATCAGAGGAGGGGAATCTGAGGCGGCGAATCTGAGGCGGGGAATCAGAGGCGGGGAATCAGAGGCGGGAAATCAGAGGCGGGAAATCAGAGGCGGGGAATCAGAGTCGGGGAATCAGAGCCGGGGAATCAGAGGCGGGGAATCAGAGGCGGGGAATCAGAGGCGGGGAATCAGAGGCGGGGAATCAGAGGCGGGGAAAGAGATATGGTGAAACGGAGGCCGGGAAAGTAGCGCGGAAAGGGAGGCGGGGAAACAGAGGTGAGGAATCAGAGGCGGGGAATCAGAGGCGGGGAATCAGAGGCGGGGAATCAGAGGCGGGGAATCAAAGGCAATGAATCCGAGGCGGGGAATCAGAGGCGGGGAATCAGAGGCGGGGAATCTGAGGCGCGGAATCAGAGGCGGGGAATCAGAGGCGGGGAATCAGAGGCGGGGAATCAGAGGCGGGGAATCAGAGGCGGGGAATCAGAGCCGGGGAATCAGAGGCGGGGAATCAGAGGCGGGGAATCAGAGGCGGGGAATCAGAGGCGGGGAATCAGAGGCGGCGTATCAGAAGCGGGGAATCAGAGGCGGTGAATCAGAGGAGGGGAATCAGAGCCGGAGAATCAAAGGCGGGGAATCAGAGGCGGGGAGAGAGTTATGGGGAAACGGAGGCCGAGAAAGTAGCGCGGAAAGGGAGGCGGGGAATCAGAGGCGGGGAATCAGAGGCGGGGAATCAGAAGCGGGGAATCAGAGGCGGGGAATCAGAGGCTTGGATTCAGAGGCGGGGAATCAGAGGCGTGGAATCAGTGGCGGGGAATCAGAGGCGGGGAATCAGAGGCGGGGAATCTAAGGTGGGGAATCAGAGGCGGGGAATCAGAGGCGGGGAATGAGAGGCGGGAAATGAGAGGCAGGGAATCAGAGGCGGGGAATCAGAGGCAGGGAATCAGACGCGGGGAATCAGAGGCGGGGAATCAGAGGCGGGGAATCAGAGGCTGGGAATCAGAGGTTGGGAATCAGAGGCAGGGAATCAGAGCTGGGGAATCAGAGGCGGGGAATCAGAATTGGGGAATCAGATATGGGGAATCAGAGGCGGGGAATCAGAGGCGGGGAATCAGAGGCGGGGAATCAGAGGCGGGGAATCCGAGGCGGGGAATCAGAGGCGGGGAATCAGAGGCGGGGAATCTGAGGCGCGGAATCAGAGGCGGGGAATCAGAGGCGGGGAATCAGAGGCGGGGAATCAGAGGCGGGGAATCAGAGGCGGGGAATCAGAGGCGGGGAATCAGAGGCGGGGAATCAGAGGCGGCGTATCAGAAGCGAGGAATCAGAGGCGGGGAATCAGAGGAGGGGAATCAGAGCCGGAGAATCAAAGGCAGGGAATCAGAGGCGGGGAAAGAGTTATGGGGAAACGGAGGCCGAGAAAGTAGAGCGGAAAGGGAGGAGGGGAATCAGAGGCGGGGAATCAGAGGCGGGGAATCAGAAGCGGGGAATCAGAGGCGGGGAATCAGAGGCTTGGATTCAGAGACGGGGAATCAGAGGCGTGGAATCAGAGGCGGGGAATCAGAGGCGGGGAATCAGAGGCGGGGAATCTAAGGTGGGGAATCAGAGGCGGGGAATCAGAGGCGGGGAATGAGAGGCGGGAAATGAGAGGCAGGGAATCAGAGGCGGGGAATCAGAGGCAGGGAATCAGACGCGGGGAATCAGAGGCGGGGAATCAGAGGCGGGGAATCAGAGGCTGGGTATCAGAGGTTGGGAATCAGAGGCAGGGAATCAGAGCTGGGGAATCAGAGGCGGGGAATCAGAATTGGGGAATCAGATATGGGGAATCAGATATGGGGAATCAGAGTTGGCGAATCAAAGGCGGTGAATCAGAGGCGGGGAATCAGAGGAGGGGAATCTGAGGCAGGGATTCTGAGGCAGGGCATCTGAGGCGGGGAATCTGAGGCGGCGAATCTGAGGCGGGGAATCAGAGGCGGGGAATCAGAGGCGGGAAATCAGAGGCGGGAAATCAGAGGCGGGGAATCAGAGTCGGGGAATCAGAGGCAGGGAATCCGAGCCGGGGAATCAGAGGCAGGGAATCAGATGAAGGGAATCTGAGGCAGGGATTCTGAGGCAGGGAATCTGAGGTTTGGGAATCTGAGGAGGGGAATCTGAGGCGGGGAATCTGAGGCGGGGAATCTGAGGCGGGGAATCTGAGGCGGGGAATCTGAGGTGGGGAATCATAGGCATGGAATCAGAGGAGGGTTATCAGAGGGGGAAAATCTGATGTGGGAAATGAGATGCAGAGAAAGAGGCAAGGAAATAGGGGCAGGGAAAGAGAGACAGGGTATAAGAGGCCGGGAATCAGACGCGGGGAATCAGAGGTGGGGAATCTGAGGCGGGGAATCTGAGGCGGGGAAACTGAGGTGGGGAATCTGAGGCGGGGAATCTGAGGTGGGGAATCAGAGGCATGGAATCAGAGGCGGGTTATCAGAGGGTGGAAATGAGATGTGGGAAACGAGTTGCAGAGAAAAAGGTACGGAAATAGAGGCAGGGAAAGAGAAGCATGGTATCAGAGGCGTAGAATCAGAGGCGGGGAATCAGAGACGCGGATTCAGATGTGGGGAATCATAAGTGGGAAAAGAGATGTGGGGAAAGAGATGCAGAGAAAGAGCATTGGAAATAAAGGCAGGGAAAGAGAGGCGGGGAAATCAAAGGTGGGGAATCAGAGGCGGGGAAACAGGCCGGTAAACAGAGGCAGGTAAACATAGGCGGATAAATAGAGGCGGGGAAAGAGATGGGCAAAACATAGTGGTTGGAACTTGTGTGTTGAAAATGAGGTACACAGAACAGATCAAACAGAGTTGTTGAAATTGAGTGAGGGAAAGAGAGGCGCGGAAAGAGTGGAGGGGAAAGAGTGAATGCGAAAGAGAGGCGTAGAGACAGAGGCGGCGAATCAGAGGCGGGGAATCAGAGGCGGGGAATCAGAGGCGGGGAATCCGAGGTGGGGAATCAGAGGCGGGGTATCAGAGGCGAGGAATCAGAGGCAGGGAATCAGAGGCGGGGAATCAGAGGCGGGGAATCAGAGGCAGTGAATCAGTGGCGGGGAATCAGAGGCGGGGAAAGAGATGTGGGGAAACGGAGTCCGGGAAAGTTGCGCGGAAAGGGAGGAGGGGAATCAGAGGCGGGGAATCAGAGGCGGGGAATCTGAGGAGGGGAATCAGAGGCAGGGAATCAGAGGTGGGGTATCAGAGGCAGAGAATCAGAGGCGGGGTATCAGAGGCGGGGAATCAGAGGCTCGGAATCAGAGCGGGGAAAGAGATGTGGGGAAACGGAGGCCGGGAATGTTGCGCGGAAAGGGAGGCAGGGAATCAGAGGAGGGGAATCTGAGGCGGCGAATCTGAGGCGGGGAATCAGAGGCGGGGAATCAGAGGCGGGAAATCAGAGGCAGGAAATCAGAGGCGGGGAATCAGAGTCGGGGAATCAGAGCCGGGGAATCAGAGGTGGGGAATCAGAGGCGGGGAATCAGAGGCGGGGAATCAGAGGCGAGGAATCAGAGGCGGGGAAAGAGATATGGTGAAACGGAGGCCGGGAAAGTAGCGCGGAAAGGGAGGCGGGGAATCAGAGGTGGGGAATCAGAGGCGGGGAATCAGAGGTGGGGAATCAGAGGCGGGGAATCAGAGGCGGGGTATCAGAGGCGGGGAATCAGAGGTGGGGAATCAGAGGCGGGGAATCAGAGGCGGAGAATCTGAGGCGGGGAATCCGAGCCGGGGAATCAGAGGCGGGGAATCAGAGGCGGGGAATCAGAGGCGGGGAATCTGAGGCAGGGAATCCGAGCCGGGGAATCAGAGGCAGGGAATCAGATGAAGGGAATCTGAGGCAGGGATTCTGAGGCAGGGAATCTGAGGTTTGGGAATCTGAGGAGGGGAATCTGAGGCGGGGAATCTGAGGCGGGGAATCTGAGGCGGGGAATCTGAGGCGGGGAATCTGAGGTGGGGAATCATAGGCATGGAATCAGAGGAGGGTTATCAGAGGGGGAAAATCTGATGTGGGAAATGAGATGCAGAGAAAGAGGCAAGGAAATAGGGGCAGGGAAAGAGAGACAGGGTATAAGAGGCCGGGAATCAGACGCGGGGAATCAGAGGTGGGGAATCTGAGGCGGGGAATCTGAGGCGGGGAAACTGAGGTGGGGAATCTGAGGCGGGGAATCTGAGGTGGGGAATCAGAGGCATGGAATCAGAGGCGGGTTATCAGAGGGTGGAAATGAGATGTGGGAAACGAGATGCAGAGAAAGAGGTACGGAAATAGAGGCAGGGAAAGAGAAGCATGGTATCAGAGGCGGAGAATCAGAGGCGGGGAATCAGAGACGCGGATTCAGATGTGGGGAATCATAAGTGGGAAAAGAGATGTGGGGAAAGAGATGCAGAGAAAGAGCATTGGAAATAGAGGCAGGGAAAGAGAGGCGGGGAAATCAAAGGTGGGGAATCAGAGGCGGGGAAACAGGCCGGTAAACAGAGGCAGGTAAACATAGGCGGATAAATAGAGGCGGGGAAAGAGATGGGCAAAACATAGTGGTTGGAACTTATGTGTTGAAAATGAGGTACACAGAACAGATCAAACAGAGTTGTTGAAATTGAGTGAGGGAAAGAGAGGCGCGGAAAGAGTGGAGGGGAAAGAGTGAATGCGAAAGAGAGGCGTAGAGACAGAGGCGGCGAATCAGAGGCGGGGAATCAGAGGCGGGGAATCAGAGGCGGGGAATCCGAGGCGGGGAATCAGAGGCGGGGTATCAGAGGCGAGGAATCAGAGGCAGGGAATCAGAGGAGGGGAATCAGAGGCGGGGAATCAGAGGCGGTGAATCAGAGGCGGGGAATCAGAGGCGGGGAAAGAGATGTGGGGAAACGGAGTCCGGGAAAGTTGCGCGGAAAGGGAGGAGGGGAATCAGAGGTGGGGAATCAGAGGCGGGGAATCAGAGGAGGGGAATCAGAGGCAGGGAATCAGAGGCGGGGTATCAGAGGCAGAGAATCAGAGGCGGTGAATCAGAGGCGGGGAATCAGAGGCGGGGAAAGAGATGTGGGGAAACGGAGTCCGGGAAAGTTGCGCGGAAAGGGAGGAGGGGAATCAGAGGCGGGGAATCAGAGGCGGGGAATCAGAGGAGGGGAATCAGAGGCAGGGAATCAGAGGTGGGGTATCAGAGGCAGAGAATCAGAGGCGGGGTATCAGAGGCGGGGAATCAGAGGCTCGGAATCAGAGCGGGGAAAGAGATGTGGGGAAACGGAGGCCGGGAATGTTGCGCGGAAAGGGAGGCAGGGAATCAGAGGAGGGGAATCTGAGGCGGCGAATCTGAGGCGGGGAATCAGAGGCGGGGAATCAGAGGCGGGAAATCAGAGGCGGGAAATCAGAGGCGGGGAATCAGAGTCGGGGAATCAGAGCCGGGGAATCAGAGGCGGGGAATCAGAGGCGGGGAATCAGAGGCGGGGAATCAGAGGCGGGGAATCAGAGGCGGGGAAAGAGATATGGTGAAACGGAGGCCGGGAAAGTAGCGCGGAAAGGGAGGCGGGGAATCAGAGGTGGGGAATCAGAGGCGGGGAATCAGAGGCGGGGAATCAGAGGCGGGGAATCAGAGGCGGGGAATCAGAGGCGGGGAATCAGAGGCAATGAATCCGAGGCGGGGAATCAGAGGCGGGGAATCAGAGGCGGGGAATCTGAGGCGCGGAATCAGAGGCGGGGAATCAGAGGCGGGGAATCAGAGGTGGGGAATCAGAGGCGGGGAATCAGAGGCGGGGAATCAGAGCCGGGGAATCAGAGGCGGGGAATCAGAGGCGGGGAATCAGAGGCGGGGAATCAGAGGCGGGGAATCAGAGGCGGCGTATCAGAAGCGGGGAATCAGAGGCGGGGAATCAGAGGAGGGGAATCAGAGCCGGAGAATCAAAGGCGGGGAATCAGAGGCGGGGAAAGAGTTATGGGGAAACGGAGGCCGAGAAAGTAGCGCGGAAAGGGAGGCGGGGAATCAGAGGCGGGGAATCAGAGGCGGGGAATCAGAAGCGGGGAATCAGAGGCGGGGAATCAGAGGCTTGGATTCAGAGGCGGGGAATCAGAGGCGTGGAATCAGTGGCGGGGAATCAGAGGCGGGGAATCAGAGGCGGGGAATCTAAGGTGGGGAATCAGAGGCGGGGAATCAGAGGCGGGGAATGAGAGGCGGGAAATGGGAGGCAGGGAATCAGAGGCGGGGAATCAGAGGCAGGGAATCAGACGCGGGGAATCAGATGCGGGGAATCAGAGGCGGGGAATCAGAGGCTGGGAATCAGAGGTTGGGAATCAGAGGCAGGGAATCAGAGCTGGGGAATCAGAGGCGGGGAATCAGAATTGGGGAATCAGATATGGGGAATCAGAGGCAGTGAATCAGTGGCGGGGAATCAGAGGCGGGGAAAGAGATGTGGGGAAACGGAGTCCGGGAAAGTTGCGCGGAAAGGGAGGAGGGGAATCAGAGGCGGGGAATCAGAGGCGGGGAATCTGAGGAGGGGAATCAGAGGCAGGGAATCAGAGGTGGGGTATCAGAGGCAGAGAATCAGAGGCGGGGTATCAGAGGCGGGGAATCAGAGGCTCGGAATCAGAGCGGGGAAAGAGATGTGGGGAAACGGAGGCCGGGAATGTTGCGCGGAAAGGGAGGCAGGGAATCAGAGGAGGGGAATCTGAGGCGGCGAATCTGAGGCGGGGAATCAGAGGCGGGGAATCAGAGGCGGGAAATCAGAGGCAGGAAATCAGAGGCGGGGAATCAGAGTCGGGGAATCAGAGCCGGGGAATCAGAGGTGGGGAATCAGAGGCGGGGAATCAGAGGCGGGGAATCAGAGGCGAGGAATCAGAGGCGGGGAAAGAGATATGGTGAAACGGAGGCCGGGAAAGTAGCGCGGAAAGGGAGGCGGGGAATCAGAGGTGGGGAATCAGAGGCGGGGAATCAGAGGTGGGGAATCAGAGGCGGGGAATCAGAGGCGGGGTATCAGAGGCGGGGAATCAGAGGTGGGGAATCAGAGGCGGGGAATCAGAGGCGGAGAATCTGAGGCGGGGAATCCGAGCCGGGGAATCAGAGGCGGGGAATCAGAGGCGGGGAATCAGAGGCGGGGAATCTGAGGCAGGGAATCCGAGCCGGGGAATCAGAGGCAGGGAATCAGATGAAGGGAATCTGAGGCAGGGATTCTGAGGCAGGGAATCTGAGGTTTGGGAATCTGAGGAGGGGAATCTGAGGCGGGGAATCTGAGGCGGGGAATCTGAGGCGGGGAATCTGAGGCGGGGAATCTGAGGTGGGGAATCATAGGCATGGAATCAGAGGAGGGTTATCAGAGGGGGAAAATCTGATGTGGGAAATGAGATGCAGAGAAAGAGGCAAGGAAATAGGGGCAGGGAAAGAGAGACAGGGTATAAGAGGCCGGGAATCAGACGCGGGGAATCAGAGGTGGGGAATCTGAGGCGGGGAATCTGAGGCGGGGAAACTGAGGTGGGGAATCTGAGGCGGGGAATCTGAGGTGGGGAATCAGAGGCATGGAATCAGAGGCGGGTTATCAGAGGGTGGAAATGAGATGTGGGAAACGAGATGCAGAGAAAGAGGTACGGAAATAGAGGCAGGGAAAGAGAAGCATGGTATCAGAGGCGGAGAATCAGAGGCGGGGAATCAGAGACGCGGATTCAGATGTGGGGAATCATAAGTGGGAAAAGAGATGTGGGGAAAGAGATGCAGAGAAAGAGCATTGGAAATAGAGGCAGGGAAAGAGAGGCGGGGAAATCAAAGGTGGGGAATCAGAGGCGGGGAAACAGGCCGGTAAACAGAGGCAGGTAAACATAGGCGGATAAATAGAGGCGGGGAAAGAGATGGGCAAAACATAGTGGTTGGAACTTATGTGTTGAAAATGAGGTACACAGAACAGATCAAACAGAGTTGTTGAAATTGAGTGAGGGAAAGAGAGGCGCGGAAAGAGTGGAGGGGAAAGAGTGAATGCGAAAGAGAGGCGTAGAGACAGAGGCGGCGAATCAGAGGCGGGGAATCAGAGGCGGGGAATCAGAGGCGGGGAATCCGAGGCGGGGAATCAGAGGCGGGGTATCAGAGGCGAGGAATCAGAGGCAGGGAATCAGAGGAGGGGAATCAGAGGCGGGGAATCAGAGGCGGTGAATCAGAGGCGGGGAATCAGAGGCGGGGAAAGAGATGTGGGGAAACGGAGTCCGGGAAAGTTGCGCGGAAAGGGAGGAGGGGAATCAGAGGTGGGGAATCAGAGGCGGGGAATCAGAGGAGGGGAATCAGAGGCAGGGAATCAGAGGCGGGGTATCAGAGGCAGAGAATCAGAGGCGGTGAATCAGAGGCGGGGAATCAGAGGCGGGGAAAGAGATGTGGGGAAACGGAGTCCGGGAAAGTTGCGCGGAAAGGGAGGAGGGGAATCAGAGGCGGGGAATCAGAGGCGGGGAATCAGAGGAGGGGAATCAGAGGCAGGGAATCAGAGGTGGGGTATCAGAGGCAGAGAATCAGAGGCGGGGTATCAGAGGCGGGGAATCAGAGGCTCGGAATCAGAGCGGGGAAAGAGATGTGGGGAAACGGAGGCCGGGAATGTTGCGCGGAAAGGGAGGCAGGGAATCAGAGGAGGGGAATCTGAGGCGGCGAATCTGAGGCGGGGAATCAGAGGCGGGGAATCAGAGGCGGGAAATCAGAGGCGGGAAATCAGAGGCGGGGAATCAGAGTCGGGGAATCAGAGCCGGGGAATCAGAGGCGGGGAATCAGAGGCGGGGAATCAGAGGCGGGGAATCAGAGGCGGGGAATCAGAGGCGGGGAAAGAGATATGGTGAAACGGAGGCCGGGAAAGTAGCGCGGAAAGGGAGGCGGGGAATCAGAGGTGGGGAATCAGAGGCGGGGAATCAGAGGCGGGGAATCAGAGGCGGGGAATCAGAGGCGGGGAATCAGAGGCGGGGAATCAGAGGCAATGAATCCGAGGCGGGGAATCAGAGGCGGGGAATCAGAGGCGGGGAATCTGAGGCGCGGAATCAGAGGCGGGGAATCAGAGGCGGGGAATCAGAGGTGGGGAATCAGAGGCGGGGAATCAGAGGCGGGGAATCAGAGCCGGGGAATCAGAGGCGGGGAATCAGAGGCGGGGAATCAGAGGCGGGGAATCAGAGGCGGGGAATCAGAGGCGGCGTATCAGAAGCGGGGAATCAGAGGCGGGGAATCAGAGGAGGGGAATCAGAGCCGGAGAATCAAAGGCGGGGAATCAGAGGCGGGGAAAGAGTTATGGGGAAACGGAGGCCGAGAAAGTAGCGCGGAAAGGGAGGCGGGGAATCAGAGGCGGGGAATCAGAGGCGGGGAATCAGAAGCGGGGAATCAGAGGCGGGGAATCAGAGGCTTGGATTCAGAGGCGGGGAATCAGAGGCGTGGAATCAGTGGCGGGGAATCAGAGGCGGGGAATCAGAGGCGGGGAATCTAAGGTGGGGAATCAGAGGCGGGGAATCAGAGGCGGGGAATGAGAGGCGGGAAATGGGAGGCAGGGAATCAGAGGCGGGGAATCAGAGGCAGGGAATCAGACGCGGGGAATCAGATGCGGGGAATCAGAGGCGGGGAATCAGAGGCTGGGAATCAGAGGTTGGGAATCAGAGGCAGGGAATCAGAGCTGGGGAATCAGAGGCGGGGAATCAGAATTGGGGAATCAGATATGGGGAATCAGAGGCGGGGAATCAGAGGCGGGGAATCAGAGGCGGGGAATCAGAGGCGGGGAATCCGAGGCGGGGAATCAGAGGCGGGGAATCAGAGGCGGGGAATCTGAGGCGCGGAATCAGAGGCGGGGAATCAGAGGCGGGGAATCAGAGGCGGGGAATCAGAGGCAGGGAATCAGAGACGGGGAATCAGAGGTGGGGAATCAGAGGCGGGGAATCAGAGGCGGGGAATCAGAGGCGGGGAATCATAGGCGGCGTATCAGAAGCGAGGAATCAGAGGCGGGGAATCAGAGGAGGGGAATCAGAGCCGGAGAATCAAAGGCAGGGAATCAGAGGCGGGGAAAGAGTTATGGGGAAACGGAGGCCGAGAAAGTAGAGCGGAAAGGGAGGAGGGGAATCAGAGGCGGGGAATCAGAGGCGGGGAATCAGAAGCGGTGAATCAGAGGCGGGGAATCAGAGGCTTGGATTCAGAGACGGGGAATCAGAGGCGTGGAATCAGAGGCGGGGAATCAGAGGCGGGGAATCAGAGGCGGGGAATCTAAGGTGGGGAATCAGAGGCGGGGAATCAGAGGCGGGGAATGAGAGGCGGGAAATGAGAGGCAGGGAATCAGAGGCGGGGAATCAGAAGCAGGGAATCAGACGCGGGGAATCAGAGGCGGGGAATCAGAGGCTGGGTATCAGAGGTTGGGAATCAGAGGCAGGGAATCAGAGCTGGGGAATCAGAGGCGGGGAATCAGAGGCGGGGAATCAGAGGCGGGGATAGAGATATGGTGAAACGGAGGCCGGGAAAGTAGCGCGGAAAGGGAGGCGGGGAATCAGAGGTGGGGAATCAGAGGCGGGGAATCAGAGGAGGGGAATCAGAGGCGGGGAATCAGAGGCGGGGAATCAGAGGCGGTGAATCAGAGGCGGGGAATCAGAGGCGGGGAAAGAGATGTGGGGAAACGGAGTCCGGGAAAGTTGCGCGGAAAGGGAGGAGGGGAATCAGAGGCGGGGAATCAGAGGCGGGGAATCAGAGGAGGGGAATCAGAGGCAGGGAATCAGAGGCGGGGTATCAGAGGCAGAGAATCAGAGGCGGTGAATCAGAGGCGGGGAATCAGAGGCGGGGAAAGAGATGTGGGGAAACGGAGTCCGGGAAAGTTGCGCGGAAAGGGAGGAGGGGAATCAGAGGCGGGGAATCAGAGGCGGGGAATCAGAGGAGGGGAATCAGAGGCAGGGAATCAGAGGTGGGGTATCAGAGGCAGAGAATCAGAGGCGGGGTATCAGAGGCGGGGAATCAGAGGCTCGGAATCAGAGCGGGGAAAGAGATGTGGGGAAACGGAGGCCGGGAATGTTGCGCGGAAAGGGAGGCAGGGAATCAGAGGAGGGGAATCTGAGGCGGCGAATCTGAGGCGGGGAATCAGAGGCGGGGAATCAGAGGCGGGAAATCAGAGGCGGGAAATCAGAGGCGGGGAATCAGAGTCGGGGAATCAGAGCCGGGGAATCAGAGGCGGGGAATCAGAGGCGGGGAATCAGAGGCGGGGAATCAGAGGCGGGGAATCAGAGGCGGGGAAAGAGATATGGTGAAACGGAGGCCGGGAAAGTAGCGCGGAAAGGGAGGCGGGGAATCAGAGGTGGGGAATCAGAGGCGGGGAATCAGAGGCGGGGAATCAGAGGCGGGGAATCAGAGGCGGGGAATCAGAGGCGGGGAATCAGAGGCAATGAATCCGAGGCGGGGAATCAGAGGCGGGGAATCAGAGGCGGGGAATCTGAGGCGCGGAATCAGAGGCGGGGAATCAGAGGCGGGGAATCAGAGGTGGGGAATCAGAGGCGGGGAATCAGAGCCGGGGAATCAGAGCCGGGGAATCAGAGGCGGGGAATCAGAGGCGGGGAATCAGAGGCGGGGAATCAGAGGCGGGGAATCAGAGGCGGCGTATCAGAAGCGGGGAATCAGAGGCGGGGAATCAGAGGAGGGGAATCAGAGCCGGAGAATCAAAGGCGGGGAATCAGAGGCGGGGAAAGAGTTATGGGGAAACGGAGGCCGAGAAAGTAGCGCGGAAAGGGAGGCGGGGAATCAGAGGCGGGGAATCAGAGGCGGGGAATCAGAAGCGGGGAATCAGAGGCGGGGAATCAGAGGCTTGGATTCAGAGGCGGGGAATCAGAGGCGTGGAATCAGTGGCGGGGAATCAGAGGCGGGGAATCAGAGGCGGGGAATCTAAGGTGGGGAATCAGAGGCGGGGAATCAGAGGCGGGGAATGAGAGGCGGGAAATGAGAGGCAGGGAATCAGAGGCGGGGAATCAGAGGCAGGGAATCAGACGCGGGGAATCAGATGCGGGGAATCAGAGGCGGGGAATCAGAGGCTGGGAATCAGAGGTTGGGAATCAGAGGCAGGGAATCAGAGCTGGGGAATCAGAGGCGGGGAATCAGAATTGGGGAATCAGATATGGGGAATCAGAGGCGGGGAATCAGAGGCGGGGAATCAGAGGCGGGGAATCAGAGGCGGGGAATCCGAGGCGGGGAATCAGAGGCGGGGAATCAGAGGCGGGGAATCTGAGGCGCGGAATCAGAGGCGGGGAATCAGAGGCGGGGAATCAGAGGCGGGGAATCAGAGGCAGGGAATCAGAGACGGGGAATCAGAGGTGGGAAATCAGAGGCGGGGAATCAGAGGCGGGGAATCAGAGGCGGGGAATCATAGGCGGCGTATCAGAAGCGAGGAATCAGAGGCGGGGAATCAGAGGAGGGGAATCAGAGCCGGAGAATCAAAGGCAGGGAATCAGAGGCGGGGAAAGAGTTATGGGGAAACGGAGGCCGAGAAAGTAGAGCGGAAAGGGAGGAGGGGAATCAGAGGCGGGGAATCAGAGGCGGGGAATCAGAAGCGGTGAATCAGAGGCGGGGAATCAGAGGCTTGGATTCAGAGACGGGGAATCAGAGGCGTGGAATCAGAGGCGGGGAATCAGAGGCGGGGAATCAGAGGCGGGGAATCTAAGGTGGGGAATCAGAGGCGGGGAATCAGAGGCGGGGAATGAGAGGCGGGAAATGAGAGGCAGGGAATCAGAGGCGGGGAATCAGAGGCAGGGAATCAGACGCGGGGAATCAGAGGCGGGGAATCAGAGGCTGGGTATCAGAGGTTGGGAATCAGAGGCAGGGAATCAGAGCTGGGGAATCAGAGGCGGGGAATCAGAGGCGGGGAATCAGAGGCGGGGATAGAGATATGGTGAAACGGAGGCCGGGAAAGTAGCGCGGAAAGGGAGGCGGGGAATCAGAGGTGGGGAATCAGAGGCGGGGAATCAGAGGTGGGGAATCAGAGGCGGGGAATCAGAGGCTTGGAATCAGAGGCGGGGAATCAGAGGCGGGGAATCCGAGGCGGGGAATCAGAGGCGGGGTATCAGAGGCGAGGAATCAGAGGCAGGGAATCAGAGGCGGGGAATCAGAGGCGGGGAATCTGAGGCGGTGAATCAGAGGCGGGGAATCAGAGGCGGGGAAAGAGATGTGGGGAAACGGAGTCCGGGAAAGTTGCGCGGAAAGGGAGGAGGGGAATCAGAGGCGGGGAATCAGAGGCGGGGAATCAGAGGAGGGGAATCAGAGGCAGGGAATCAGATGAAGGGAATCTGAGGCAGGGAATTAGAGGCGGGGAATCAGAGGCGGGGAATCAGAGGCGGGGAATCAGAGGCGGGGAATCAGAGGCTTGGATTCAGAGGCGGGGAATCAGAGGCGTGGAATCAGTGGCGGGGAATCAGAGGCGGGGAATCCGAGGCGGGGAATCAGAGGCGGGGAATCAGAGGTGGGGAAAGAGATATGGTGAAACGGAGGCCGGGAAAGTAGCGCGGAAAGGGAGGCGGGGAATCAGAGGTGGGGAATCAGAGGCGGGGAATCAAAGGCTTGGAATCAGAGGCGGGGAATCAGAGGTGGGGAATGAGAGGCGGGGAATCAGAGGCGGAGAATCAGAGGCGGGGAATCAGAGGGGGAAAATCTGATGTGGGAAATGAGATGCAGAGAAAGAGGCAAGGAAATAGGGGCAGGGAAAGAGAGACAGGGTATAAGAGGCCGGGAATCAGAGGCGGGGAATCAGAGACACGGAAAGAGAGGCGTGGAATCAGAGGCGCGGAATCAGAGCCGGCGAATCTGAGCCGGGAAATCAGAGGCAGAGCAACAGAGGCGGTAAAACATGGGTGCGGAATCGGAGGCGGGGAATCAGAGGCGGGGAATCAGAGGCGGGGAATCAGAAGCGGGGATCAGAGGCGGGGAATCAGAGGCGGGGAATCAGAGGCGGGGAATCAGAGGCGGGGAATCAGAGGCGGGGAATCAGAGGCGGAGAATCTGAGCGGGGAATCAGAGGCGGGGATTCAGAGGCGGGGAATCAGAGGCGGGGAATCAGAGGCGGGGTATCTAAGGGGGGGAATCAGAGGCGGGGAATCAGAGGCGGGGAATCAGAGGCGGGGAATCAGAGGCGGGGAATCAGAGGCGGGGAATCTGAGGCGGGGAATCTGAGATGGGGAATCAGAGGCGGGGAATCAGAGGCGGGGAATCAGAGGCGGGGAATCAGAGCCGGGGATTCAGAGCCGGGGAATCAGAGGCGGGGAATCAGAAGCGGGGAATCAGAGGCGGGGAATCAGAGGCGGGGAATCAGAGTTGGGGAATCTGAGGTGGGGAATCAGAGGCAGGGAATCAGAGGCGGGGAATCAGAGGCGGGGAATCAGAGGCGGGGAATCAGAGGCGGGGAATCAGAGGCGGGGAATCAGAGGCGGGGAATCAGAGGCGGGGAATCAGAGGCGGGGAATCAGAGGCGGGGAATCAGAGGCGGAGAATCAGAGTCGGGGAATCTGAGGCGGGGAATCCGAGGCGGGGAATCCGAGCCGGGGAATCAGAGGCGGGGAATCAGAGGCGGGGAATCAGAGGCGGGGAATCAGAGGTGGGGAATCTGAGGCAGGGAATCGGAGCCAGGGAATCAGAGGCAGGGAATCAGATGAAGGGAATCTGAGGCAGGGATCTGAGGCAGGGAATCTGAGGTGGGGAATCTGAGGCGGGGAATCTGAGGCGGGGAATCTGAGGCGGGGAATCTGAGGCGGGAAATGTGAGGCGGGGAATCATAGTCATGGAATCGGAGGAGGGTTATCTG
This sequence comes from Narcine bancroftii, assembly GCF_036971445.1. Classification (NCBI taxonomy): domain Eukaryota; kingdom Metazoa; phylum Chordata; class Chondrichthyes; order Torpediniformes; family Narcinidae; genus Narcine; species Narcine bancroftii. Next base: position 122,197,157 of record NC_091474.1, read on the forward strand.
AGGGGGGAAATCTGATGTGGGAAATGAGATGCAGAGAAAGAGGCAAGGAAATAGAGGCAGGGAAAGAGAGACAGGGTATAAGAGGCCGGGAATCAGAGGCGGGGAATCAGAGACACGGAAAGAGAGGTGTGGAATCAGAGGCGCGGAATCAGAGCCGGCGAATCTGAGCCGGGAAATCAGAGGCAGAGCAACAGAGGCGGTAAAACATGGGTGCAGAATCGGAGGCGGGGAATCAGAGGCGGGGAATCAGAAGCGGGGATCAGAGGCGGGGAATCAGAGGCGGGAAATCAGAGGCGGGGAATCAGAGGCGGGGAATCAGAGGCGGGGTATCTGAGGCGGGGAATCTGAGGCGGGGAATCTGAGGCGGGGAATCAGAGCCGGGGAGTCAGAGGCGGGGAATCAGAGGCGGGGAATAAGACGCGGGGAATCAGAGGTGGGGAATCTGAGGCGGGGAATCGGAGCCGGGGAATCGGAGACGGGGAATCAGAGGCGGGGAATCAGAGGCGCCGAATCAGAGGCGGGGAATCAGAGGCAGGGAATCAGATGCAGGGAATCTGTGGCAGGGAATCTGAGGCGGGGAATCTGAGGCGGGGAAACTGAGGTGGGGAATCTGAGGCGGGGAATCTGAGGTGTGGAATCAGAGGCATGGAATCAGAGGCGGGTTATCAGAGGGTGGAAATGAGATGTGGGAAACGAGATGCAGAGAAAGAGGTACGGAAATAGAGGCAGGGAAAGAGAAGCATGGTATCAGAGGCGGAGAATCAGAGGCGGGGAATCAGAGACACGGATTCAGATGTGGGGAATCATAAGTGGGAAAAGAGATGTGGGGAAAGAGATGCAGAGAAAGAGCATTGGAAATAGAGGCAGGGAAAGAGAGGCGGGGAAATCAAAGGTGGGGAATCAGAGGCGGGGAATCTGAGGCGGGGAATCAGAGGCGGGGAATAAGAGGCGGGGAATCAGAGGCGGATAAATAGAGGCGGGGAAAGAGATGGGCAAAACATAGTGGTTGGAACTTGTGTGTTGAAAATGAGGTACACAGAACAGATCAAACAGAGTTGTTGAAATTGAATGAGGGAAAGAGAGGCGCGGAAAGAGTGGAGGGGAAAGAGTGAATGCGAAAGAGAGGCGTAGAGACAGAGGCGGCGAATCAGAGGCGGGGAATCAGAGGCGGGGAATCAGAGGCGGGGAATCCGAGGCGGGGAATCAGAGGCGGGGTATCAGAGGCGAGGAATCAGAGGCAGGGAATCTGAGGCGGGGAATCAGAGGCGGGGAATCAGAGGCGGGGAATCAGAGGCGCGGAATCAGAGCAGGGAAAGAGATGTGGGGAAACGGAGGCCGGGAATGTTGCGCGGAAAGGGAGGCAGGGAATCAGAGGAGGGGAATCTGAGGCGGGGAATCAGAGGCGGGGAATCAGAGGCGGGGAATCAGAGGCGGGGAATCAGAGGCGGGGAATCAGAGGCGGGGAATCAGAGGCTTGGAATCCGAGGTGGGGAATCAGAGGCGGGGAATCAGAGGCGGGGAATCTGAGGCGGGGAATCAGAGGCGGGGAATCAGAGGCGGGGAATCTGAGGCGGGGAATCAGAGGCGGGGAATCAGAGGCGGGGAATCAGAGGCGGGGAATCAGAGGCAGGGAATCAGAGTTGGGGAATCTGAGGTGGGGAATCAGAGGCAGGGAATCAGAGGCGGGGAATGAGAGGCGGGGAATCAGAGGCGGGGAATCAGAGGCGGGGAATCAGAGGCGGGGAATCAGAGGCGGGGAATCAGAGGCGGGGAATCAGAGGCGGGTAATCAGAGGCGGAGAATCAGAGTCGGGGAATCTGAGGCGGGGAATCTGAGGCGGGGAATCTGAGGCGGGGAATCCGAGCCGGGGAATCAGAGGCGGGGAATCAGAGGCGGGGAATCAGAGGCGGGGAATCCGAGGCGGGGAATCAGAGGTGGGGAATCAGAGGCGGGGAATCTGAGGCGCGGAATCAGAGGCGGGGAATCAGAGGCGGGGAATCAGAGGCGGGGAATCAGAGGCGGGGAATCAGAGGCGGGGAATCAGAGCCGGGGAATCAGAGGCGGGGAATCAGAGGCGGGGAATCAGAGGCGGGGAATCAGAGGCGGCGTATCAGAAGCGGGGAATCAGAGGCGGGGAATCAGAGGAGGGGAATCAGAGCCGGAGAATCAAAGGCGGGGAATCAGAGGCGGGGAAAGAGTTATGGGGAAACGGAGGCCGAGAAAGTAGCGCGGAAAGGGAGGCGGGGAATCAGAGGCGGGGAATCAGAGGCGGGGAATCAGAAGCGGGGAATCAGAGGCGGGGAATCAGAGGCTTGGATTCAGAGGCGGGGAATCAGAGGCGTGGAATCAGTGGCGGGGAATCAGAGGCGGGGAATCCGAGGCGGGGAATCAGAGGCGGGGAATCAGAGGTGGGGAAAGAGATATGGTGAAACGGAGGCCGGGAAAGTAGCGCGGAAAGGGAGGGGGGAATCAGAGGTGGGGAATCAGAGGCGGGGAATCAGAGGCTTGGAATCAGAGGCGGGGAATCAGAGGTGGGGAATCAGAGGCGGGGAATCAGAGGCGGAGAATCAGAGGCGGGGAATCAGAGGCGGGGAATCAGAGGCGGGGAATCAGAGGCGGGGAATCAGAGGCGGGGAATCTGAGGCGGGGAATCAGAGGCGGGGAATCAGAGGCGGGGAATCAGAGGCGGGGAATCAGAGGCGGGGAATCAGAGGCGGGGAATCAGAGGCGGGGAATCAGAGGTGGGGAATCTGAGGCAGGGAATCCGAGCCGGGGAATCAGAAGCAGGGAATCAGATGAAGGGAATCTGAGGCAGGGATTCTGAGGCAGGGAATCTGAGGCGGGGAATCTGAGGCGGCGAATCTGAGGCGGGGAATCAGAGGCGGGGAATCAGAGGCGGGAAATCAGAGGCGGGAAATCAGAGGCGGGGAATCAGAGTCGGGGAATCAGAGCCGGGGAATCAGAGGCGGGGAATCAGAGGCGGGGAATCAGAGGCGGGGAATCAGAGGCGGGAAATCAGAGGCGGGAAATCAGAGGCGGGGAATCAGAGTCGGGGAATCAGAGCCGGGGAATCAGAGGCGGGGAATCAGAGGCGGGGAATCAGAGGCGGGGAATCAGAGGCGGGGAATCAGAGGCGGGGAATCAGAGGCGGGGAATCAGAGGTGGGGAATCTGAGGCAGGGAATCCGAGCCGGGGAATCAGAAGCAGGGAATCAGATGAAGGGAATCTGAGGCAGGGATTCTGAGGCAGGGAATCTGAGGTTTGGGAATCTGAGGAGGGGAATCTGAGGCGGGGAATCTGAGGCGGGGAATCTGAGGCGGGGAATCTGAGGCGGGGAATCTGAGGTGGGGAATCATAGGCATGGAATCAGAGGAGGGTTATCAGAGGGGGAAAATCTGATGTGGGAAATGAGATGCAGAGAAAGAGGCAAGGAAATAGGGGCAGGGAAAGAGAGACAGGGTATAAGAGGCCGGGAATCAGAGGTGGGGAATCAGAGACACAGAAAGAGAGGCGTGGAATCAGAGGCGCGGAATCAGAGCCGGCGAATCTGAGCCGGGAAGTCAGAGGCAGAGCAACAGAGGCGGTAAAACATGGGTGCGGAATCGGAGGCGGGGTATCAGAGGCGGGGAATCAGAGGCGGGGAATCAGAAGCGGGGATCAGAGGCGGGGAATCAGAGGCGGGGAATCAGAGGCGGGGAATCAGAGGCGGGGAATCCGAGGCGGGGAATCAGAGGCGGAGAATCTGAGCGGGGAATCAGAGGCGGGGATTCAGAGGCGGGGAATCAGAGGCGGGGAATCAGAGGCGGGGAATCTAAGGGGGGGAATCAGAGGCGGGGAATCAGAGGCGGGGAATCAGAGGCGGGGAATCAGAGGCGGGGAATCTGAGGCGGGGAATCTGAGATGGGGAATCAGAGGCGGGGAATCAGAGGCGGGGAATCAGAGGCGGGGAATCAGAGCCGGGGATTCAGAGCCGGGGAATCAGAGGCGGGGAATCAGAAGCGGGGAATCAGAGGCGGGGAATCAGAGGCGAGGAATCAGAGTTGGGGTATCTGAGGTGGGGAATCAGAGGCAGGGAATCAGAGGCGGGGAATCAGAGGCGGGGAATCAGAGGCGGGGAATCAGAGGCGGGGAATCAGAGGCGGGGAATCAGAGGCGGGGAATCAGAGGCGGGGAATCAGAGGCGGGGAATCAGAGGCGGGGAATCAGAGGCGAGGAATCAGAGGCGGAGAATCAGAGTCGGGGAATCTGAGGCGGGGAATCTGAGGCGGGGAATCCGAGCCGGGGAATCAGAGGCGGGGAATCAGAGGCGGGGAATCAGAGGCGGGGAATCAGAGGTGGGGAATCTGAGGCAGGGAATCGGAGCCAGGGAATCAGAGGCAGGGAATCAGATGAAGGGAATCTGAGGCAGGGATCTGAGGCAGGGAATCTGAGGTGGGGAATCTGAGGCGGGGAATCTGAGGCGGGGAATCTGAGGCGGGGAATCTGAGGCGGGAAATGTGAGGCGGGGAATCATAGTCATGGAATCGGAGGAGGGTTATCAGAGGGGTGAAATCTGATGTGGGAAATGAGATGCAGAGAAAGAGGCAAGGAAATAGAGGCAGGGAAAGAGAGACAGGGTATAAGAGGCCGGGAATCAGAGGCGGGGAATCAGAGACACGGAAAGAGAGGCGTGGAATCAGAGGCGCGGAATCATAGCCGTCGAATCTGAGCCGGGAAATCAGAGGCAGAGCAACAGAGATGGTAAAACATGGGTGCGGAATCGGAGGCGGGGAATCAGAGGCGGGGAATCAGAAGCGGGGATCAGAGGCGGGGAATCAGAGGCGGGGAATCAGAGGCGGGGAATCAGAGGCGGGGAATCAGAGGCGGGGTATCTGAGGCGGGGAATCTGAGGCGGGGAATCTGAGGCGGGGAATCAGAGCCGGGGAGTCAGAGGCGGGGAATCAGAGGCGGGGAATAAGACGCGGGGAATCAGAGGTGGGGAATCTGAGGCGGGGAATCGGAGCCGGGGAATCGGAGACGGGGAATCAGAGGCGGGGAATCAGAGGCGCCGAATCAGAGGCGGGGAATCAGAGGCAGGGAATCAGATGCAGGGGATCTGTGGCAGGGAATCTGAGGCGGGGAATCTGAGGCGGGGAAACTGAGGTGGGGAATCTGAGGCGGGGAATCTGAGGTGGGGAATCAGAGGCATGGAATCAGAGGCGGGTTATCAGAGGGTGGAAATGAGATGTGGGAAACGAGATGCAGAGAAAGAGGTACGGAAATAGAGGCAGGGAAAGAGAAGCATGGTATCAGAGGCGGAGAATCAGAGGCGGGGAATCAGAGACGCGGATTCAGATGTGGGGAATCATAAGTGGGAAAAGAGATGTGGGGAAAGAGATGCAGAGAAAGAGCATTGGAAATAGAGGCAGGGAAAGAGAGGCGGGGAAATCAAAGGTGGGGAATCAGAGGCGGGGAAACAGGCCGGTAAACAGAGGCAGGTAAACATAGGCGGATAAATAGAGGCGGGGAAAGAGATGGGCAAAACATAGTGGTTGGAACTTGTGTGTTGAAAATGAGGTACACAGAACAGATCAAACAGAGTTGTTGAAATTGAATGAGGGAAAGAGAGGCGCGGAAAGAGTGGAGGGGAAAGAGTGAATGCGAAAGAGAGGCGTAGAGACAGAGGCGGCGAATCAGAGGTGGGGAATCACAGGCGGGGAATCAGAGGCGGGGAATCCGAGGCGGGGAATCAGAGGCGGGGAATCATAGGCTTGGAATCCGAGGCGGGGAATCAGAGGCGGGGAATCAGAGGCGGGGAATCTGAGGCGGGGAATCAGAGGCGGGGAATCAGAGGCGGGGAATCAGAGGCGGGGAATCAGAGGCGGGGAATCAGAGGCGGGGAATCAGAGGCTTGGAATCCGAGGCGGGGAATCAGAGGCGGGGAATCAGAGGCGGGGAATCTGAGGCGGGGAATCTGAGGCGGGGAATCAGATGCGGGGAATCTGAGGCGGGGAATCAGAGGCGGGGAATCAGAGGCGGGGAATCAGAGCCGGGGAATCAGAGGCGGGGAATCAGAGGCGGGGAATCAGAGGCGGGGAATCAGAGGCGGGGAATCAGAGGCGCGGTATCAGAAGCGGGGAATCAGAGGCGGGGAATCAGAGGAGGGGAATCAGAGCCGGACAATCAGAGGCGGGGAATCAGAGGCGGGGAAAGAGTTATGGGGAAACGGAGGCCGGGAAAGTAGCGCGGAAAGGGAGGCGGGGAATCAGAGGCGGGGAATCAGAGGCGGGGAATCAGAAGCGGGGATCAGAGGCGGGGAATCAGAGGCGGGGAATCAGAGGCGGGGAATCAGAGGTGGGGAATCAGAGGCGGGGAATCAGAGGCGGAGAATCTGAGCGGGGAATCAGAGGCGGGGATTCAGAGGCGGGGAATCAGAGGCAGGGAATCAGAGGCACGGAATCAGAGGCGGGGAATCAGAGGCGGGGAATCAGAGGCGGGGAATCAGAGGCGGGGAATCTGAGGCGGGGAATCTGAGATGGGGAATCAGAGGCGGGGAATCAGAGGCGGGGAATCAGAGGCGGGGAATCAGAGGCGGGGATTCAGAGCCGGGGAATCAGAGGCGGGGAATCAGAGGCGGGGAATCAGAGGCGGGGAATCAGAGGCGGGGAATCAGAGTTGGGGAATCTGAGGTGGGGAATCAGAGGCGGGGAATGAGAGGCGGGGAATCAGAGGCGGGGAATGAGAGGCGGGGAATCGGAGGCGGGGAATCAGAGGCGGGGAATCAGAGGCGGGGAATCAGAGGCGGGGAAACAGAGGCGGGGAATCAGAGGCGGGTAATCAGAGGCGGAGAATCAGAGTCGGGGAATCTGAGGCGGGGAATCTGAGGCGGGGAATCTGAGGCGGGGAATCCGAGCCGGGGAATCAGAGGCGGGGAATCAGAGGCGGGGAATCAGAGGCGGGGAATCAGAGGTGGGGAATCTGAGGCAGGGAATCGGAGCCAGGGAATCAGAGGCAGGGAATCAGATGAAGGGAATCTGAGGCAGGGATCTGAGGCAGGGAATCTGAGGTGGGGAATCTGAGGCGGGGAATCTGAGGCGGGGAATCCGAGCCGGGGAATCAGAGGCGGGGAATCAGAGGCGGGGAATCAGAGGCGGGGAATCAGAGGTGGGGAATCTGAGGCAGGGAATCGGAGCCAGGGAATCAGAGGCAGGGAATCAGATGAAGGGAATCTGAGGCAGGGATCTGAGGCGGGAAATGTGAGGCGGGGAATCATAGGCATGGAATCGGAGGAGGGTTATCAGAGGGGGGAAATCTGATGTGGGAAATGAGATGCAGAGAAAGAGGCAAGGAAATAGAGGCAGGGAAAGAGAGACAGGGTATAAGAGGCCGGGAATCAGAGGCGGGGAATCAGAGACACGGAAAGAGAGGCGTGGAATCAGAGGCGCGGAATCAGAGGCGGGGAATCAGAGGCGGGGAATCAGAGGCGGGGAATCAGAGGCGGGAAATCAGAGGCGGGAAATCAGAGGCGGGGAATCAGAGTCGGGGAATCAGATCCGGGGAATCAGAGGCGGGGAATCAGAGGCGGGGTATCAGAGGCGGGGAATCAGAGGCGGGGAATCAGAGGCGGGGAAAGAGATATGGTGAAACGGAGGCCGGGAAAGTAGCGCGGAAAGGGAGGCGGGGAATCAGAGGTGGGGAATCAGAGGCGGGGAATCAGAGGTGGCGAATCAGAGGCGGGGAATCAGAGGCTTGGAATCAGAGGCGGGGAATCAGAGGTGGGGAATGAGAGGCGGGGAATCAAAGGCGGGGAATCAGAGGCGGGGAATCAGAGGCGGGGAATCAGAGGCGGGGAATCAGAGGCGGGGAATCAGAGGCGGGGAATCAGAGGCGGGGAATCAGAGGTGGGGAATCAGAGGCGGGGAATCCGAGACGGGGAATCAGAGGCGGGGAATCAGAGGCGGGGAATCAGAGGCGGGGAATCAGAGTTGGGGAATCTGAGGTGGGGAATCAGAGGCAGGGAATCAGAGGCGGGGAATGAGAGGCGGGGAATCAGAGGCGGGGAATCAGTGGCGGGGAATCAGAGGCGGGGAATCAGAGGCGGGGAATCAGTGGCGGGGAATCAGAGGCGGGGAATCAGAGGCGGGGAATCAGAGGCGGGTAATCAGAGGCGGAGAATCAGAGTCGGGGAATCAGAGGCGGGGAATCTGAGGCGGGGAATCTGAGGCGGGGAATCCGAGCCGGGGAATCAGAGGCGGGGAATCAGAGGCGGGGAATCAGAGGCGGGGAATCAGAGGTGGGGAATCTGAGGCAGGGAATCGGAGCCAGGGAATCAGAGGCAGGGAATCAGATGAAGGGAATCTGAGGCAGGGATCTGAGGCAGGGAATCTGAGGTGGGGAATCTGAGGCGGGGAATCTGAGGCGGGGAATCTGAGGCGGGGAATCTGAGGCGGGAAATGTGAGGCGGGGAATCATAGGCATGGAATCGGAGGAGGGTTATCAGAGGGGGGAAATCTGATGTGGGAAATGAGATGCAGAGAAAGAGGCAAGGAAATAGAGGCAGGGAAAGAGAGACAGGGTATAAGAGGCCGGGAATCAGAGGCGGGGAATCAGAGACACGGAAAGAGAGGCGTGGAATCAGAGGCGCGGAATGAGAGCCGGCGAATCTGAGCCGGGAAATCAGAGGCAGAGCAACAGAGGCGGTAAAACATGGGTGCGGAATCGGAGGCGGGGAATCAGAGGCGGGGAATCAAAGGCGGGGAATCAGAGGCGGGGAATCAGAAGCGGGGATCAGAGGCGGGGAATCAGAGGTGGGGAATCAGAGGCGGGGAATCAGAGGCGGGGAATCAGAGGCGGGGTATCTGAGGCGGGGAATCTGAGGCGGGGAATCTGAGGCGGGGAATCAGAGCCGGGGAGACATAGGCGGGGAATCAGAGGCGGGGAATCAGACGCGGGGAATCAGAGGTGGGGAATCTGAGGCGGGGAATCTGAGGCGGGGAATCTGAGGTGGGGAATCAGAGGCATGGAATCAGAGGCGGGTTATCAGAGGGTGGAAATGAGATGTGGGAAACGAGATGCAGAGAAAGAGGTACGGAAATAGAGGCAGGGAAAGGGAAGCATGGTATCAGAGGCGGAGAATCAGAGGCGGGGAATCAGAGACGCGGATTCAGATGTTGGGAATCATAAGTGGGAAAAGAGATGTGGGGAAAGAGATGCAGAGAAAGAGCATTGGAAATAGAGGCAGGGAAAGAGAGGCGGGGAAATCAAAGGTGGGGAATCAGAGGCGGGGAAACAGGCCGGTAAACAGAGGCAGGTAAACATAGGCGGATAAATAGAGGCGGGGAAAGAGATGGGCAAAACATAGTGGTTGGAACTTGTGTGTTGAAAATGAGGTACACAGAACAGATCAAACAGAGTTGTTGAAATTGAGTGAGGGAAAGAGAGGCGCGGAAAGAGTGGAGGGGAAAGAGTGAATGCGAAAGAGAGGCGTAGAGACAGAGGCGGCGAATCAGAGGCGGGGAATCAAAGGCGGGGAATCCGAGGCGGGGAATCAGAGGCGGGGTATCAGAGGCGAGGAATCAGAGGCAGGGAATCAGAAGAGGGGAATCAGAGGCGGGGAATCAGAGGCGGTGAATCAGAGGCGGGGAATAAGAGGCGGGGAAAGAGATGTGGGGAAACGGAGTCCGGGAAAGTTGTGCGGAAAGGGAGGAGGGGAATCAGAGGCGGGGAATCAGAGGTGTGGAATCAGAGGAGGGGAATCAGAGGCAGGGAATCAGAGGTGGGGTATCAGAGGCAGAGAATCAGAGGCGGGGTATCAGAGGCGGGGAATCAGAGGCTCGGAATCAGAGCGGGGAAAGAGATTTGGGGAAATGGAGGCCGGGAATGTTGCGCGGAAAGGGAGGCAGGGAATCAGAGGAGGGGAATCTGAGGCGGCGAATCTGAGGCGGGGAATCAGAGTCGGGGAATCAGAGGCGGGAAATCAGAGGCGGGAAATCAGAGGCGGGGAATCAGAGTCGGGGAATCAGATCCGGGGAATCAGAGGCGGGGAATCAGAGGCGGGGAATCAGAGGCGGGGAATCAGAGGCGGGGAATCAGAGGCGGGGAAAGAGATATGGTGAAACGGAGGCCGGGAAAGTAGCGCGGAAAGGGAGGCGGGGAATCAGAGGTGGGGAATCAGAGGCGGGGAATCAGAGGTGGGGAATCAGAGGCGGGGAATCAGAGGCTTGGAATCAGAGGCGGGGAATCAGAGGTGGGGAATGAGAGGCGGGGAATCAAAGGCGGGGAATCAGAGGCGGGGAATCAGAGGCGGGGAATCAGAGGCGGGGAATCAGAGGCGGGGAATCAGAGGCGGGGAATCAGAGGCGGGGAATCAGAGGTGGGGAATCAGAGGCGGGGAATCCGAGACGGGGAATCAGAGGCGGGGAATCAGAGGCGGGGAATCTGAGGCGCGGAATCAGAGGCGGGGAATCAGAGGCGGGGAATCAGAGGCGGGGAATCTGAAGGCGGGGAATCAGAGCCGGGGAGACATAGGCGGGGAATCAGAGGCGGGGAATCAGACGCGGGGAATCAGAGGTGGGGAATCTGAGGCGGGGAATCTGAGGCGGGGAAACTGAGGTGGGGAATCTGAGGCGGGGAATCTGAGGTGGGGAATCAGAGGCATGGAATCAGAGGCGGGTTATCAGAGGGTGGAAATGAGATGTGGGAAACGAGATGCAGAGAAAGAGGTATGGAAATAGAGGCAGGGAAAGAGAAGCATGGTATCAGAGGCGGTGAATCCGAGCCGGGGAATCAGAGGCGGGGAATCAGAGGCGGGGAATCAGAGGCGGGGAATCAGAGGTGGGGAATCTGAGGCAGGGAATCGGAGCCAGGGAATCAGAGGCAGGGAATCAGATGAAGGGAATCTGAGGCAGGGATCTGAGGCAGGGAATCTGAGGTGGGGAATCTGAGGCGGGGAATCTGAGGCGGGGAATCTGAGGCGTGGAATCTGAGGCGGGAAATGTGAGGCGGGGAATCATAGGCATGGAATCGGAGGAGGGTTATCAGAGGGGGGAAATCTGATGTGGGAAATGAGATGCAGAGAAAGAGGCAAGGAAATAGAGGCAGGGAAAGAGAGACAGGGTATAAGAGGCCGGGAATCAGAGGCGGGGAATCAGAGACACGGAAAGAGAGGCGTGGAATCAGAGGCGCGGAATGAGAGCCGGCGAATCTGAGCCGGGAAATCAGAGGCAGAGCAACAGAGGCGGTAAAACATGGGTGCGGAATCGGAGGCGGGGAATCAGAGGCGGGGAATCAGAGGCGGGGAATCAGAGGCGGGGAATCAGAAGCGGGGATCAGAGGCGGGGAATCAGAGGTGGGGAATCAGAGGCGGGGAATCAGAGGCGGGGAATCAGAGGCGGGGTATCTGAGGCGGGGAATCTGAGGCGGGGAATCTGAGGCGGGGAATCAGAGCCGGGGAGACATAGGCGGGGAATCAGAGGCGGGGAATCAGACGCGGGGAATCAGAGGTGGGGAATCTGAGGCGGGGAATCTGAGGCGGGGAATCTGAGGTGGGGAATCAGAGGCATGGAATCAGAGGCGGGTTATCAGAGGGTGGAAATGAGATGTGGGAAACGAGATGCAGAGAAAGAGGTACGGAAATAGAGGCAGGGAAAGGGAAGCATGGTATCAGAGGCGGAGAATCAGAGGCGGGGAATCAGAGACGCGGATTCAGATGTTGGGAATCATAAGTGGGAAAAGAGATGTGGGGAAAGAGATGCAGAGAAAGAGCATTGGAAATAGAGGCAGGGAAAGAGAGGCGGGGAAATCAAAGGTGGGGAATCAGAGGCGGGGAAACAGGCCGGTAAACAGAGGCAGGTAAACATAGGCGGATAAATAGAGGCGGGGAAAGAGATGGGCAAAACATAGTGGTTGGAACTTGTGTGTTGAAAATGAGGTACACAGAACAGATCAAACAGAGTTGTTGAAATTGAGTGAGGGAAAGAGAGGCGCGGAAAGAGTGGAGGGGAAAGAGTGAATGCGAAAGAGAGGCGTAGAGACAGAGGCGGCGAATCAGAGGCGGGGAATCAAAGGCGGGGAATCCGAGGCGGGGAATCAGAGGCGGGGTATCAGAGGCGAGGAATCAGAGGCAGGGAATCAGAAGAGGGGAATCAGAGGCGGGGAATCAGAGGCGGTGAATCAGAGGCGGGGAATAAGAGGCGGGGAAAGAGATGTGGGGAAACGGAGTCCGGGAAAGTTGTGCGGAAAGGGAGGAGGGGAATCAGAGGCGGGGAATCAGAGGTGTGGAATCAGAGGAGGGGAATCAGAGGCAGGGAATCAGAGGTGGGGTATCAGAGGCAGAGAATCAGAGGCGGGGTATCAGAGGCGGGGAATCAGAGGCTCGGAATCAGAGCGGGGAAAGAGATTTGGGGAAATGGAGGCCGGGAATGTTGCGCGGAAAGGGAGGCAGGGAATCAGAGGAGGGGAATCTGAGGCGGCGAATCTGAGGCGGGGAATCAGAGTCGGGGAATCAGAGGCGGGAAATCAGAGGCGGGAAATCAGAGGCGGGGAATCAGAGTCGGGGAATCAGATCCGGGGAATCAGAGGCGGGGAATCAGAGGCGGGGAATCAGAGGCGGGGAATCAGAGGCGGGGAATCAGAGGCGGGGAAAGAGATATGGTGAAACGGAGGCCGGCAAAGTAGCGCGGAAAGGGAGGTGGGGAATCAGAGGTGGGGAATCAGAGGCGGGGAATCAGAGGTGGGGAATCAGAGGCGGGGAATCAGAGGCTTGGAATCAGAGGCGGGGAATCAGAGGTGGGGAATGAGAGGCGGGGAATCAAAGGCGGGGAATCAGAGGCGGGGAATCAGAGGCGGGGAATCAGAGGCGGGGAATCAGAGGCGGGGAATCAGAGGCGGGGAATCAGAGGCGGGGAATCAGAGGTGGGGAATCAGAGGCGGGGAATCCGAGACGGGGAATCAGAGGCGGGGAATCAGAGGCGGGGAATCTGAGGCGCGGAATCAGAGGCGGGGAATCAGAGGCGGGGAATCAGAGGCGGGGAATCTGAAGGCGGGGAATCAGAGCCGGGGAGACATAGGCGGGGAATCAGAGGCGGGGAATCAGACGCGGGGAATCAGAGGTGGGGAATCTGAGGCGGGGAATCTGAGGCGGGGAAACTGAGGTGGGGAATCTGAGGCGGGGAATCTGAGGTGGGGAATCAGAGGCATGGAATCAGAGGCGGGTTATCAGAGGGTGGAAATGAGATGTGGGAAACGAGATGCAGAGAAAGAGGTACGGAAATAGAGGCAGGGAAAGAGAAGCATGGTATCAGAGGCGGTGAATCAGAGGCGGGGAATCAGAGGCGGGGAAAGAGATGTGGGGAAACGGAGTCCGGGAAAGTTGCGCGGAAAGGGAGGAGGGGAATCAGAGGCGGGGAATCAGAGGCGGGGAATCAGAGGAGGGGAATCAGAGGCAGGGAATCAGAGGCGGGGTATCAGAGGCAGAGAATCAGAGGCGGGGTATCAGAGGCGGGGAATCAGAGGCTCGGAATCAGAGCGGGGAAAGAGATTTGGGGAAACGGAGGCCGGGAATGTTGCGCGGAAAGGGAGGCAGGGAATCAGAGGAGGGGAATCTGAGGCGGCGAATCTGAGGCGGGGAATCAGAGGCGGGGAATCAGAGGCGGGAAATCAGAGGCGGGAAATCAGAGGCGGGGAATCAGAGTCGGGGAATCAGAGCCGGGGAATCAGAGGCGGGGAATCAGAGGCGGGGAATCAGAGGCGGGGAATCAGAGGCGGGGAATCAGAGGCGGGGAAAGAGATATGGTGAAACGGAGGCCGGGAAAGTAGCGCGGAAAGGGAGGCGGGGAATCAGAGGTGGGGAATCAGAGGCGGGGAATCAGAGGTGGGGAATCAGAGGCGGGGAATCAGAGGCTTGGAATCAGAGGCGGGGAATCAGAGGTGGGGAATGAGAGGCGGGGAATCAGAGGCGGGGAATCAGAGGCGGGGAATCAGAGGCGGGGAATCAGAGGCGGGGAATCAGAGGCGGGGAATCAGAGGCGGGGAATCAGAGGCGGGGAATCAGAGGCGGGGAATCTGAGGCGCGGAATCAGAGGCGGGGAATCAGAGGCGGGGAATCAGAGGCGGCGAATCAGAGGCGGGGAATCAGAGGCGGGGAATCAGAGCCGGGGAATCAGAGGCGGGGAATCAGAGGCGGGGAATCAGAGGCGGGGAATCAGAGGCGGGGAATCAGAGGCGGCGTATCAGAAGCGGGGAATCAGAGGCGGGGAATCAGAGGAGGGGAATCGGAGCCGGAGAATCAAAGGCGGGGAATCAGAGGCGGGGAAAGAGAGGCGGGGAATCAAAGGCGGGGAATCAGAGGCGGGGAATCAGAGGCGGGGAATCAGAGGCGGGGAATCAGAGGTGGGGAATCAGAGGCGGGGAATCAGAGGCTTGGAATCAGAGGCGGGGAATCAGAGGTGGGGAATGAGAGGCGGGGAATCAAAGGCGGGGAATCAGAGGCGGGGAATCAGAGGCGGGGAATCAGAGGCGGGGAATCAGAGGCGGGGAATCAGAGGCGGGGAATCAGAGGCGGGGAATCAGAGGTGGGGAATCAGAGGCGGGGAATCCGAGACGGGGAATCAGAGGCGGGGAATCAGAGGCGGGGAATCTGAGGCGCGGAATCAGAGGCGGGGAATCAGAGGCGGGGAATCAGAGGCGGGGAATCTGAAGGCGGGGAATCAGAGCCGGGGAGACATAGGCGGGGAATCAGAGGCGGGGAATCAGACGCGGGGAATCAGAGGTGGGGAATCTGAGGCGGGGAATCTGAGGCGGGGAAACTGAGGTGGGGAATCTGAGGCGGGGAATCAGAGCCGGGGAGACATAGGCGGGGAATCAGAGGCGGGGAATCAGACGCGGGGAATCAGAGGTGGGGAATCTGAGGCGGGGAATCTGAGGCGGGGAAACTGAGGTGGGGAATCTGAGGCGGCGAATCTGAGGTGGGGAATCAGAGGCATGGAATCAGAGGCGGGTTATCAGAGGGTGGAAATGAGATGTGGGAAACGAGATGCAGAGAAAGAGGTACGGAAATAGAGGCAGGGAAAGAGAAGCATGGTATCAGAGGCGGTGAATCAGAGGCGGGGAATCAGAGGCGGGGAAAGAGATGTGGGGAAACGGAGTCCGGGAATCAGAGGCGGCGTATCAGAAGCGGGGAATCAGAGGCGGGGAATCAGAGGAGGGGAATCGGAGCCGGAGAATCAAAGGCGGGGAATCAGAGGCGGGGAAAGAGTTATGGGGAAACGGAGGCCGAGAAAGTAGCGCGGAAAGGGAGGCGGGAAATCAGAGGCGGGGAATCAGAGGCGGGGAATCAGAAGCGGGGAATCAGAGGCGGGGAATCAGAGGCTTGGATTCAGAGGTGGGGAATCAGAGGCGTGGAATCAGAGGCGGGGAATCAGAGGCGGGGAATCAGAGGCGGGGAATCAGAGGCAGAGAATCAGAGGCGGGGTATCAGAGGCGGGGAATCAGAGGCTCGGAATCAGAGCGGGGAAAGAGATTTGGGGAAACGGAGGCCGGGAATGTTGCGCGGAAAGGGAGGCAGGGAATCAGAGGAGGGGAATCTGAGGCGGCGAATCTGAGGCGGGGAATCAGAGGCGGGGAATCAGAGGCGGGAAATCAGAGGCGGGAAATCAGAGGCGGGGAATCAGAGTCGGGGAATCAGAGCCGGGGAATCAGAGGCGGGGAATCAGAGGCGGGGAATCAGAGGCGGGGAATCAGAGGCGGGGAATCAGAGGCGGGGAAAGAGATATGGTGAAACGGAGGCCGGGAAAGTAGCGCGGAAAGGGAGGCGGGGAATCAGAGGTGGGGAATCAGAGGCGGGGAATCAGAGGTGGGGAATCAGAGGCGGGGAATCAGAGGCTTGGAATCAGAGGCGGGGAATCAGAGGTGGGGAATGAGAGGCGGGGAATCAGAGGCGGGGAATCAGAGGCGGGGAATCAGAGGCGGGGAATCAGAGGCGGGGAATCAGAGGCGGGGAATCAGAGGCGGGGAATCAGAGGCGGGGAATCAGAGGCGGGGAATCTGAGGCGCGGAATCAGAGGCGGGGAATCAGAGGCGGGGAATCAGAGGCGGCGAATCAGAGGCGGGGAATCAGAGGCGGGGAATCAGAGCCGGGGAATCAGAGGCGGGGAATCAGAGGCGGGGAATCAGAGGCGGGGAATCAGAGGCGGGGAATCAGAGGCGGCGTATCAGAAGCGGGGAATCAGAGGCGGGGAATCAGAGGAGGGGAATCGGAGCCGGAGAATCAAAGGCGGGGAATCAGAGGCGGGGAAAGAGAGGCGGGGAATCAAAGGCGGGGAATCAGAGGCGGGGAATCAGAGGCGGGGAATCAGAGGCGGGGAATCAGAGGTGGGGAATCAGAGGCGGGGAATCAGAGGCTTGGAATCAGAGGCGGGGAATCAGAGGTGGGGAATGAGAGGCGGGGAATCAAAGGCGGGGAATCAGAGGCGGGGAATCAGAGGCGGGGAATCAGAGGCGGGGAATCAGAGGCGGGGAATCAGAGGCGGGGAATCAGAGGCGGGGAATCAGAGGTGGGGAATCAGAGGCGGGGAATCCGAGACGGGGAATCAGAGGCGGGGAATCAGAGGCGGGGAATCTGAGGCGCGGAATCAGAGGCGGGAAATCAGAGGCGGGGAATCAGAGGCGGGGAATCTGAAGGCGGGGAATCAGAGCCGGGGAGACATAGGCGGGGAATCAGAGGCGGGGAATCAGACGCGGGGAATCAGAGGTGGGGAATCTGAGGCGGGGAATCTGAGGCGGGGAAACTGAGGTGGGGAATCTGAGGCGGGGAATCTGAGGTGGGGAATCAGAGGCATGGAATCAGAGGCGGGTTATCAGAGGGTGGAAATGAGATGTGGGAAACGAGATGCAGAGAAAGAGGTACGGAAATAGAGGCAGGGAAAGAGAAGCATGGTATCAGAGGCGGTGAATCAGAGGCGGGGAATCAGAGGCGGGGAAAGAGATGTGGGGAAACGGAGTCCGGGAAAGTTGCGCGGAAAGGGAGGAGGGGAATCAGAGGCGGGGAATCAGAGGCGGGGAATCAGAGGAGGGGAATCAGAGGCAGGGAATCAGAGGCGGGGTATCAGAGGCAGAGAATCAGAGGCGGGGTATCAGAGGCGGGGAATCAGAGGCTCGGAATCAGAGCGGGGAAAGAGATTTGGGGAAACGGAGGCCGGGAATGTTGCGCGGAAAGGGAGGCAGGGAATCAGAGGAGGGGAATCTGAGGCGGCGAATCTGAGGCGGGGAATCAGAGGCGGGGAATCAGAGGCGGGGAATCAGAGGCGGGGAATCAGAGGCGGGGAATCAGAGCCGGGGAATCAGAGGCGGGGAATCAGAGGCGGGGAATCAGAGGCGGGGAATCAGAGGCGGGGAATCAGAGGCGGGGAATCAGAGGCGGGGAAAGAGATATGGTGAAACGGAGGCCGGGAAAGTAGCGCGGAAAGGGAGGCGGGGAATCAGAGGTGGGGAATCAGAGGCGGGGAATCAGAGGTGGGGAATCAGAGGCGGGGAATCAGAGGCTTGGAATCAGAGGCGGGGAATCAGAGGTGGGGAATGAGAGGCGGGGAATCAGAGGCGGGGAATCAGAGGCGGGGAATCAGAGGCGGGGAATCAGAGGCGGGGAATCAGAGGCGGGGAATCCGAGGCGGGGAATCAGAGGTGGGGAATCAGAGGCGGGGAATCAGAGGCTTGGAATCAGAGGCGGGGAATCAGAGGTGGGGAATGAGAGGCGGGGAATCAGAGGCGGGGAATCAGAGGCGGGGAATCAGAGGCGGGGAATCAGAGGCGGGGAATCAGAGGCGGGGAATCAGAGGCGGGGAATCTGAAGGCGGGGAATCAGAGCCGGGGAGACATAGGCGGGGAATCAGAGGCGGGGAATCAGACGCGGGGAATCAGAGGTGGGGAATCTGAGGCGGGGAATCTGAGGCGGGGAAACTGAGGTGGGGAATCTGAGGCGGGGAATCTGAGGTGGGGAATCAGAGGCATGGAATCAGAGGCGGGTTATCAGAGGGTGGAAATGAGATGTGGGAAACGAGATGCAGAGAAAGAGGTACGGAAATAGAGGCAGGGAAAGAGAAGCATGGTATCAGAGGCGGTGAATCAGAGGCGGGGAATCAGAGGCGGGGAAAGAGATGTGGGGAAACGGAGTCCGGGAATCAGAGGCGGCGTATCAGAAGCGGGGAATCAGAGGCGGGGAATCAGAGGAGGGGAATCGGAGCCGGAGAATCAAAGGCGGGGAATCAGAGGCGGGGAAAGAGTTATGGGGAAACGGAGGCCGAGAAAGTAGCGCGGAAAGGGAGGCGGGAAATCAGAGGCGGGGAATCAGAGGCGGGGAATCAGAAGCGGGGAATCAGAGGCGGGGAATCAGAGGCTTGGATTCAGAGGTGGGGAATCAGAGGCGTGGAATCAGAGGCGGGGAATCAGAGGCGGGGAATCAGAGGCGGGGAATCAGAGGCTTGGATTCAGAGGTGGGGAATCAGAGGCGTGGAATCAGAGGCGGGGAATCAGAGGCGGGGAATCAGAGGCGGGGAATCAGAGGCGGGGAATCAGAGGCGGGGAATCTGAGGTGGGGAATCAGAGGCGGGGAATCAGAGGCGGGTAATGAGAGGCGGGAAATGAGAGGCAGGGAATCAGAGGCGGGGAATCAGAGGCAGGGAATCAGACGCGGGGAATCAGAGGCGGGGAATCAGAGGCGGGGAATCAGAGGCGGGGAATCAGAGGCGGGGAATCAGAGGCAGGGAATCAGAGGCGGGGAATCAGAGGCGGGGAATCAGAGGCGGGGAATCTGAAGGCGGGGAATCAGAGGAGGGGAATCAGAGGCAGGGAATCAGAGGCAGGGAATCAGAGGCGGGGTATCAGAGGCAGAGAATCAGAGGCGGGGAATCAGAGGCTCGGAATCAGAGCGGGGAAAGAGATTTGGGGAAACGGAGGCCGGGAATGTTGCGCGGAAAGGGAGGCAGGGAATCAGAGGAGGGGAATCTGAGGCGGCGAATCTGAGGCGGGGAATCAGAGGCGGGGAATCAGAGGCGGGAAATCAGAGGCGGGAAATCAGAGGCGGGGAATCAGAGTCGGGGAATCAGAGCCGGGGAATCAGAGGCGGGGAATCAGAGGCGGGGAATCAGAGGCGGGGAATCAGAGGCGGGGAATCTGAAGGCGGGGAATCAGAGCCGGGGAGACATAGGCGGGGAATCAGAGGCGGGGAATCAGACGCGGGGAATCAGAGGTGGGGAATCTGAGGCGGGGAATCTGAGGCGGGGAAACTGAGGTGGGGAATCTGAGGCGGGGAATCTGAGGTGGGGAATCAGAGGCATGGAATCAGAGGCGGGTTATCAGAGGGTGGAAATGAGATGTGGGAAACGAGATGCAGAGAAAGAGGTACGGAAATAGAGGCAGGGAAAGAGAAGCATGGTATCAGAGGCGGTGAATCAGAGGCGGGGAATCAGAGGCGGGGAAAGAGATGTGGGGAAACGGAGTCCGGGAAAGTTGCGCGGAAAGGGAGGAGGGGAATCAGAGGCGGGGAATCAGAGGCGGGGAATCAGAGGAGGGGAATCAGAGGCAGGGAATCAGAGGCGGGGTATCAGAGGCAGAGAATCAGAGGCGGGGTATCAGAGGCGGGGAATCAGAGGCTCGGAATCAGAGCGGGGAAAGAGATTTGGGGAAACGGAGGCCGGGAATGTTGCGCGGAAAGGGAGGCAGGGAATCAGAGGAGGGGAATCTGAGGCGGCGAATCTGAGGCGGGGAATCAGAGGCGGGGAATCAGAGGCGGGAAATCAGAGGCGGGAAATCAGAGGCGGGGAATCAGAGTCGGGGAATCAGAGCCGGGGAATCAGAGGCGGGGAATCAGAGGCGGGGAATCAGAGGCGGGGAATCAGAGGCGGGGAATCAGAGGCGGGGAAAGAGATATGGTGAAACGGAGGCCGGGAAAGTAGCGCGGAAAGGGAGGCGGGGAATCAGAGGCGGGGAATCAGAGGCGGGGAATCAGAGGCGGGGAATCAGAGGCGGGGAATCAGAGGCGGGGAAAGAGATATGGTGAAACGGAGGCCGGGAAAGTAGCGCGGAAAGGGAGGCGGGGAATCAGAGGCGGGGAATCAGAGGCTTGGAATCAGAGGCGGGGAATCAGAGGTGGGGAATGAGAGGCGGGGAATCAGAGGCGGGGAATCAGAGGCGGGGAATCAGAGGCGGGGAATCAGAGGCGGGGAATCAGAGGCGGGGAATCAGAGGCGGGGAATCAGAGGCGGGGAATCAGAGGCGGGGAATCAGAGCCGGGGAATCAGAGGCGGGGAATCAGAGGCGGGGAATCAGAGGCGGGGAATCAGAGGCGGGGAATCAGAGGCGGGGAAAGAGATATGGTGAAACGGAGGCCGGGAAAGTAGCGCGGAAAGGGAGGCGGGGAATCAGAGGTGGGGAATCAGAGGCGGGGAATCAGAGGTGGGGAATCAGAGGCGGGGAATCAGAGGCTTGGAATCAGAGGCGGGGAATCAGAGGTGGGGAATCCGAGGCGGGGAAAGAGATGTGGGGAAACGGAGTCCGGGAAAGTTGCGCGGAAAGGGAGGAGGGGAATCAGAGGCGGGGAATCAGAGGCGGGGAATCAGAGGAGGGGAATCAGAGGCAGGGAATCAGAGGCGGGGTATCAGAGGCAGAGAATCAGAGGCGGGGTATCAGAGGCGGGGAATCAGAGGCTCGGAATCAGAGCGGGGAAAGAGATTTGGGGAAACGGAGGCCGGGAATGTTGCGCGGAAAGGGAGGCAGGGAATCAGAGGAGGGGAATCTGAGGCGGCGAATCTGAGGCGGGGAATCAGAGGCGGGGAATCAGAGGCGGGAAATCAGAGGCGGGAAATCAGAGGCGGGGAATCAGAGTCGGGGAATCAGAGCCGGGGAATCAGAGGCGGGGAATCAGAGGCGGGGAATCAGAGGCGGGGAATCAGAGGCGGGGAATCAGAGGCGGGGAAAGAGATATGGTGAAACGGAGGCCGGGAAAGTAGCGCGGAAAGGGAGGCGGGGAATCAGAGGTGGGGAATCAGAGGCGGGGAATCAGAGGTGGGGAATCAGAGGCGGGGAATCAGAGGCTTGGAATCAGAGGCGGGGAATCAGAGGTGGGGAATGAGAGGCGGGGAATCAGAGGCGGGGAATCAGAGGCGGGGAATCAGAGGCGGGGAATCAGAGGCGGGGAATCAGAGGCGGGGAATCCGAGGCGGGGAATCAGAGGCGGGGAATCAGAGGCGGGGAATCAGAGGCGGGGAATCCGAGGCGGGGAATCAGAGGCGGGGAATCAGAGGCGGGGAATCTGAGGCGCGGAATCAGAGGCGGGGAATCAGAGGCGGGGAATCAGAGGCGGCGAATCAGAGGCGGGGAATCAGAGGCGGGGAATCAGAGCCGGGGAATCAGAGGCGGGGAATCAGAGGCGGGGAATCAGAGGCGGGGAATCAGAGGCGGGGAATCAGAGGCGGCGTATCAGAAGCGGGGAATCAGAGGCGGGGAATCAGAGGAGGGGAATCGGAGCCGGAGAATCAAAGGCGGGGAATCAGAGGCGGGGAAAGAGTTATGGGGAAACGGAGGCCGAGAAAGTAGCGCGGAAAGGGAGGCGGGAAATCAGAGGCGGGGAATCAGAGGCGGGGAATCAGAAGCGGGGAATCAGAGGCGGGGAATCAGAGGCTTGGATTCAGAGGTGGGGAATCAGAGGCGTGGAATCAGAGGCGGGGAATCAGAGGCGGGGAATCAGAGGCGGGGAATCAGAGGCTTGGATTCAGAGGTGGGGAATCAGAGGCGTGGAATCAGAGGCGGGGAATCAGAGGCGGGGAATCAGAGGCGGGGAATCAGAGGCGGGGAATCAGAGGCGGGGAATCTGAGGTGGGGAATCAGAGGCGGGGAATCAGAGGCGGGTAATGAGAGGCGGGAAATGAGAGGCAGGGAATCAGAGGCGGGGAATCAGAGGCAGGGAATCAGACGCGGGGAATCAGAGGCGGGGAATCAGAGGCGGGGAATCAGAGGCTGGGAATCAGAGGTTGGGAATCAGAGGCAGGGAATCAGAGCTGGGGAATCAGAGGCGGGGAATCAGAATTGGGGAATCAGATATGGGGAATCAGATATGGGGAATCAGAGTTGGCGAATCAAAGGCGGTGAATCAGAGGCGGGGAATCAGAGGAGGGGAATCAGAGGCAGGGAATCTGAGGCGGGGAATCTGAGGCGGGGAATCTGAGGTGGGGAATCCGAGCCGGGGTATCAGAGGCGGGGAATCAGGGGCGGGGAATCAGAGGCGGGGAATCAGAGGTGGGGAATCTGAGGCAGGGAATCGGAGCCATGGAATCGGAGGAAGGGAATCAGATGAAGGGAATCTGAGGCAGGGATTCTGAGGCAGGGCATCTGAGGCGGGGAATATGAGGCGGCGAATCTGAGGCGGGGAATCAGAGGCGGGGAATCAGAGGCGGGAAATCAGAGGCGGGAAATCTGAGGTGGGGAATCAGAGGCATGGAATCAGAGGCGGGTTATCAGAGGGTGGAAATGAGATGTGGGAAACGAGATGCAGAGAAAGAGGTACGGAAATAGAGGCAGGGAAAGAGAAGCATGGTATCAGAGGCGGTGAATCAGAGGCGGGGAATCAGAGGCGGGGAAAGAGATGTGGGGAAACGGAGTCCGGGAAAGTTGCGCGGAAAGGGAGGCGGGGAATCAGAGGCGGGGAATCAGAGGCGGGGAATCAGAGGAGGGGAATCAGAGGCAGGGAATCAGAGGCGGGGTATCAGAGGCAGAGAATCAGAGGCGGGGTATCAGAGGCGGGGAATCAGAGGCTCGGAATCAGAGCGGGGAAAGAGATTTGTGGAAACGGAGGCCGGGAATGTTGCGCGGAAAGGGAGGCAGGGAATCAGAGGAGGGGAATCTGAGGCGGCGAATCTGAGGCGGGGAATCAGAGGCAGGGAATCAGAGGCGGGAAATCAGAGGCGGGAAATCAGAGGTGGGGAATCAGAGTCGGGGAATCAGAGCCGGGGAACCAGAGGCGGGGAATCAGAGGCGGGGAATCAGAGGCGGGGAATCAGAGGCGGGGAATCAGAGGCGGGGAAAGAGATATGGTGAAACGGAGGCCGGGAAAGTAGCGCGGAAAGGGAGGCGGGGAATCAGAGGTGGGGAATCAGAGGCGGGGAATCAGAGGTGGGGAATCAGAGGCGGGGAATCAGAGGCTTGGAATCAGAGGCGGGGAATCAGAGGTGGGGAATGAGAGGCGGGGAATCAGAGGCGGGGAATCAGAGGCGGGGAATCAGAGGCGGGGAATCAGAGGCGGGGAATCAGAGGCGGGGAATCAGAGGCGGGGAATCAGAGGCGGGGAATCAGAGGCGGGGAATCAGAGGCGGGGAATCCGAGGCGGGGAATCAGAGGCGGGGAATCAGAGGCGGCGAATCTGAGGCGCGGAATCAGAGGCGGGGAATCAGAGGCGGGGAATCAGAGGCGGCGAATCAGAGGCGGGGAATCAGAGGCGGGGAATCAGAGCCGGGGAATCAGAGGCGGGGAATCAGAGGCGGGGAATCAGAGGCGGGGAATCAGAGGCGGGGAATCAGAGGCGGCGTATCAGAAGCGGGGAATCAGAGGCGGGGAATCAGAGGAGGGGAATCGGAGCCGGAGAATCAAAGGCGGGGAATCAGAGGCGGGGAAAGAGTTATGGGGAAACGGAGGCCGAGAAAGTAGCGCGGAAAGGAAGGCGGGAAATCAGAGGCGGGGAATCAGAGGCGGGGAATCAGAAGCGGGGAATCAGAGGCGGGGAATCAGAGGCTTGGATTCAGAGGTGGGGAATCAGAGGCGTGGAATCAGAGGCGGGGAATCAGTGGCGGGGAATCAGAGGCGGGGAATCAGAGGCTTGGATTCAGAGGTGGGGAATCAGAGGCGTGGAATCAGAGGCGGGGAATCAGAGGCGGGGAATCAGAGGCGGGGAATCAGAGGCGGGGAATCAGAGGCGGGGAATCTGAGGTGGGGAATCAGAGGCGGGGAATCAGAGGCGGGGAATGAGAGGCGGGAAATGAGAGGCAGGGAATCAGAGGCGGGGAATCAGAGGCAGGGAATCAGACGCGGGGAATCAGAGGCGGGGAATCAGAGGCGGGGAATCAGAGGCTGGGAATCAGAGGTTGGGAATCAGAGGCAGGGAATCAGAGCTGGGGAATCAGAGGCGGGGAATCAGAATTGGGGAATCAGATATGGGGAATCAGATATGGGGAATCAGAGTTGGCGAATCAAAGGCGGTGAATCAGAGGCGGGGAATCAGAGGAGGGGAATCAGAGGCAGGGAATCTGAGGCGGGGAATCTGAGGCGGGGAATCTGAGGTGGGGAATCCGAGCCGGGGTATCAGAGGCGGGGAATCAGGGGCGGGGAATCAGAGGCGGGGAATCAGAGGTGGGGAATCTGAGGCAGGGAATCGGAGCCATGGAATCGGAGGCAGGGAATCAGATGAAGGGAATCTGAGGCAGGGATTCTGAGGCAGGGCATCTGAGGCGGGGAATCTGAGGCGGCGAATCTGAGGCGGGGAATCAGAGGCGGGGAATCAGAGGCGGGAAATCAGAGGCGGGAAATCAGAGGCGGGGAATCAGAGTCGGGGAATCAGAGCCGGGGAATCAGAGGCGGGGAATCAGAGGCGGGGAATCAGAGGCGGGGAATCAGAGGCAGGGAATCAGAGGTGGGGAAAGAGATATGGTGAAACGGAGGCCGGGAAAGTAGCGCGGAAAGGGAGGCGGGGAATCAGAGGTGGGGAATCAGAGGCGGGGAATCAGAGGCTCGGAATCAGAGGCGGGGAATCAGAGGTGGGGAATGAGAGGCGGGGAATCATAGGCGGGGAATCAGAGGCGGGGAATCAGAGGCGGGGAATCAGAGGCGGGGAATCAGAGGCGGGGAATCAGAGGCGGGGAATCAGAGGCGGGGAATCAGAGGCGGGGAATAAGAGGAGGGGAATCAGAGGCGGGGAATCAGAGGCGGAGAATCAGAGGCGGGGTATCAGAGGCGGGGAATCAGAGGCTCGGAATCAGAGCGGGGAAAGAGATTTGGGGAAATGGAGGCCGGGAATGTTGCGCGGAAAGGGAGGCAGGGAATCAGAGGAGGGGAATCTGAGGCGGCGAATCTGAGGCGGGGAATCAGAGTCGGGGAATCAGAGGCGGGAAATCAGAGGCGGGAAATCAGAGGCGGGGAATCAGAGTCGGGGAATCAGATCCGGGGAATCAGAGGCGGGGAATCAGAGGCGGGGAATCAGAGGCGGGGAATCAGAGGCGGGGAATCAGAGGCGGGGAAAGAGATATGGTGAAACGGAGGCCGGGAAAGTAGCGCGGAACGGGAGGCGGGGAATCAGAGGTGGGGAATCAGAGGCGGGGAATCAGAGGTGGGGAATCAGAGGCGGGGAATCAGAGGCTTGGAATCAGAGGCGGGGAATCAGAGGTGGGGAATGAGAGGCGGGGAATCAAAGGCGGGGAATCAGAGGCGGGGAATCAGAGGCGGGGAATCAGAGGCGGGGAATCAGAGGCGGGGAATCAGAGGCGGGGAATCAGAGGCGGTGAATCAGAGGTGGGGAATCAGAGGCGGGGAATCCGAGACGGGGAATCAGAGGCGGGGAATCAGAGGCGGGGAATCTGAGGCGCGGAATCAGAGGCGGGGAATCAGAGGCGGGGAATCAGAGGCGGGGAATCTGAAGGCGGGGAATCAGAGCCGGGGAGACATAGGCGGGGAATCAGAGGCGGGGAATCAGACGCGGGGAATCAGAGGTGGGGAATCTGAGGCGGGGAATCTGAGGCGGGGAAACTGAGGTGGGGAATCTGAGGCGGGGAATCTGAGGTGGGGAATCAGAGGCATGGAATCAGAGGCGGGTTATCAGAGGGTGGAAATGAGATGTGGGAAACGAGATGCAGAGAAAGAGGTACGGAAATAGAGGCAGGGAAAGAGAAGCATGGTATCAGAGGCGGTGAATCAGAGGCGGGGAATCAGAGGCGGGGAAAGAGATGTGGGGAAACGGAGTCCGGGAAAGTTGCGCGGAAAGGGAGGAGGGGAATCAGAGGCGGGGAATCAGAGGCGGGGAATCAGAGGAGGGGAATCAGAGGCAGGGAATCAGAGGCGGGGTATCAGAGGCAGAGAATCAGAGGCGGGGTATCAGAGGCGGGGAATCAGAGGCTCGGAATCAGAGCGGGGAAAGAGATTTGGGGAAACGGAGGCCGGGAATGTTGCGCGGAAAGGGAGGCAGGGAATCAGAGGAGGGGAATCTGAGGCGGCGAATCTGAGGCGGGGAATCAGAGGCGGGGAATCAGAGGCGGGAAATCAGAGGCGGGAAATCAGAGGCGGGGAATCAGAGTCGGGGAATCAGAGGCGGGGAATCAGAGGCGGGGAATCAGAGGCGGGGAATCAGAGGCGGGGAATCAGAGGCGGGGAATCAGAGGCGGGGAAAGAGATATGGTGAAACGGAGGCCGGGAAAGTAGCGCGGAAAGGGAGGCGGGGAATCAGAGGTGGGGAATCAGAGGCGGGGAATCAGAGGTGGGGAATCAGAGGCGGGGAATCAGAGGCTTGGAATCAGAGGCGGGGAATCAGAGGTGGGGAATGAGAGGCGGGGAATCAGAGGCGGGGAATCAGAGGCGGGGAATCAGAGGCGGGGAATCAGAGGCGGGGAATCAGAGGCGGGGAATCAGAGGCGGGGAATCAGAGGCGGGGAATCAGAGGCGGGGAATCAGAGGCGGGGAATCCGAGGCGGGGAATCAGAGGCGGGGAATCAGAGGCGGGGAATCTGAGGCGCGGAATCAGAGGCGGGGAATCAGAGGCGGGGAATCAGAGGCGGCGAATCAGAGGCGGGGAATCAGAGGCGGGGAATCAGAGCCGGGGAATCAGAGGCGGGGAATCAGAGGCGGGGAATCAGAGGCGGGGAATCAGAGGCGGGGAATCAGAGGCGGCGTATCAGAAGCGGGGAATCAGAGGCGGGGAATCAGAGGAGGGGAATCGGAGCCGGAGAATCAAAGGCGGGGAATCAGAGGCGGGGAAAGAGTTATGGGGAAACGGAGGCTGAGAAAGTAGCGCGGAAAGGGAGGCGGGAAATCAGAGGCGGGGAATCAGAAGCGGGGAATCAGAGGCGGGGAATCAGAGGCTTGGATTCAGAGGTGGGGAATCAGAGGCGTGGAATCAGAGGCTGGGAATCAGAGGCGGGGAATCAGAGGCGGGGAATCAGAGGCTTGGATTCAGAGGTGGGGAATCAGAGGCGTGGAATCAGAGGCGGGGAATCAGAGGCGGGGAATCAGAGGCGGGGAATCAGAGGCGGGGAATCAGAGGCGGGGAATCTGAGGTGGGGAATCAGAGGCGGGGAATCAGAGGCGGGGAATGAGAGGCGGGAAATGAGAGGCAGGGAATCAGAGGCGGGGAATCAGAGGCAGGGAATCAGACGCGGGGAATCAGAGGCGGGGAATCAGAGGCGGGGAATCAGAGGCTGGGAATCAGAGGTTGGGAATCAGAGGCAGGGAATCAGAGCTGGGGAATCAGAGGCGGGGAATCAGAATTGGGGAATAAGATATGGGGAATCAGATATGGGGAATCAGAGTTGGCGAATCAAAGGCGGTGAATCAGAGGCGGGGAATCAGAGGAGGGGAATCAGAGGCAGGGAATCTGAGGCGGGGAATCTGAGGCGGGGAATCTGAGGTGGGGAATCCGAGCCGGGGTATCAGAGGCGGGGAATCAGGGGCGGGGAATCAGAGGCGGGGAATCAGAGGTGGGGAATCTGAGGCAGGGAATCGGAGCCATGGAATCGGAGGCAGGGAATCAGATGAAGGGAATCTGAGGCAGGGATTCTGAGGCAGGGCATCTGAGGCGGGGAATATGAGGCGGCGAATCTGAGGCGGGGAATCAGAGGCGGGGAATCAGAGGCGGGAAATCAGAGGCGGGAAATCTGAGGTGGGGAATCAGAGGCATGGAATCAGAGGCGGGTTATCAGAGGGTGGAAATGAGATGTGGGAAACGAGATGCAGAGAAAGAGGTACGGAAATAGAGGCAGGGAAAGAGAAGCATGGTATCAGAGGCGGTGAATCAGAGGCGGGGAATCAGAGGCGGGGAAAGAGATGTGGGGAAACGGAGTCCGGGAAAGTTGCGCGGAAAGGGAGGCGGGGAATCAGAGGCGGGGAATCAGAGGCGGGGAATCAGAGGAGGGGAATCAGAGGCAGGGAATCAGAGGCGGGGTATCAGAGGCAGAGAATCAGAGGCGGGGTATCAGAGGCGGGGAATCAGAGGCTCGGAATCAGAGCGGGGAAAGAGATTTGTGGAAACGGAGGCCGGGAATGTTGCGCGGAAAGGGAGGCAGGGAATCAGAGGAGGGGAATCTGAGGCGGCGAATCTGAGGCGGGGAATCAGAGGCAGGGAATCAGAGGCGGGAAATCAGAGGCGGGAAATCAGAGGCGGGGAATCAGAGTCGGGGAATCAGAGCCGGGGAATCAGAGGCGGGGAATCAGAGGCGGGGAATCAGAGGCGGGAAATCAGAGGCGGGGAATCAGAGGCGGGGAAAGAGATATGGTGAAACGGAGGCCGGGAAAGTAGCGCGGAAAGGGAGGCGGGGAATCAGAGGTGGGGAATCAGAGGCGGGGAATCAGAGGTGGGGAATCAGAGGCGGGGAATCAGAGGCTTGGAATCAGAGGCGGGGAATCAGAGGTGGGGAATGAGAGGCGGGGAATCAGAGGCGGGGAATCAGAGGCGGGGAATCAGAGGCGGGGAATCAGAGGCGGGGAATCAGAGGCGGGGAATCAGAGGCGGGGAATCAGAGGCGGGGAATCAGAGGCGGGGAATCAGAGGCGGGGAATCCGAGGCGGGGAATCAGAGGCGGGGAATCAGAGGCGGCGAATCTGAGGCGCGGAATCAGAGGCGGGGAATCAGAGGCGGGGAATCAGAGGCGGCGAATCAGAGGCGGGGAATCAGAGGCGGGGAATCAGAGCCGGGGAATCAGAGGCGGGGAATCAGAGGCGGGGAATCAGAGGCGGGGAATCAGAGGCGGGGAATCAGAGGCGGCGTATCAGAAGCGGGGAATCAGAGGCGGGGAATCAGAGGAGGGGAATCGGAGCCGGAGAATCAAAGGCGGGGAATCAGAGGCGGGGAAAGAGTTATGGGGAAACGGAGGCCGAGAAAGTAGCGCGGAAAGGAAGGCGGGAAATCAGAGGCGGGGAATCAGAGGCGGGGAATCAGAAGCGGGGAATCAGAGGCGGGGAATCAGAGGCTTGGATTCAGAGGTGGGGAATCAGAGGCGTGGAATCAGAGGCGGGGAATCAGAGGCGGGGAATCAGAGGCGGGGAATCAGAGGCTTGGATTCAGAGGTGGGGAATCAGAGGCGTGGAATCAGAGGCGGGGAATCAGAGGCGGGGAATCAGAGGCGGGGAATCAGAGGCGGGGAATCAGAGGCGGGGAATCTGAGGTGGGGAATCAGAGGCGGGGAATCAGAGGCGGGGAATGAGAGGCGGGAAATGAGAGGCAGGGAATCAGAGGCGGGGAATCAGAGGCAGGGAATCAGACGCGGGGAATCAGAGGCGGGGTATCAGAGGCGGGGAATCAGAGGCTGGGAATCAGAGGTTGGGAATCAGAGGCAGGGAATCAGAGCTGGGGAATCAGAGGCGGGGAATCAGAATTGGGGAATCAGATATGGGGAATCAGATATGGGGAATCAGAGTTGGCGAATCAAAGGCGGTGAATCAGAGGCGGGGAATCAGAGGAGGGGAATCAGAGGCAGGGAATCTGAGGCGGGGAATCTGAGGCGGGGAATCTGAGGTGGGGAATCCGAGCCGGGGTATCAGAGGCGGGGAATCAGGGGCGGGGAATCAGAGGCGGGGAATCAGAGGTGGGGAATCTGAGGCAGGGAATCGGAGCCATGGAATCGGAGGCAGGGAATCAGATGAAGGGAATCTGAGGCAGGGATTCTGAGGCAGGGCATCTGAGGCGGGGAATCTGAGGCGGCGAATCTGAGGCGGGGAATCAGAGGCGGGAAATCAGAGGCGGGACATCAGAGGCGGGGAATCAGAGTCGGGGAATCAGAGCCGGGGAATCAGAGGCGGGGAATCAGAGGCGGGGAATCAGAGGCGGGGAATCAGAGGCAGGGAATCAGAGGTGGGGAAAGAGATATGGTGAAACGGAGGCCGGGAAAGTAGCGCGGAAAGGGAGGCGGGGAATCAGAGGTGGGGAATCAGAGGCGGGGAATCAGAGGCTCGGAATCAGAGGCGGGGAATCAGAGGTGGGGAATGAGAGGCGGGGAATCATAGGCGGGGAATCAGAGGCGGGGAATCAGAGGCGGGGAATCAGAGGCGGGGAATCAGAGGCGGGGAATCAGAGGCGGGGAATCAGAGGCGGGGAATCAGAGGCGGGGAATAAGAGGCGGGGAATCAGAGGCGGGGAATCAGAGGCG
Organism: Narcine bancroftii; assembly: GCF_036971445.1. Classification (NCBI taxonomy): domain Eukaryota; kingdom Metazoa; phylum Chordata; class Chondrichthyes; order Torpediniformes; family Narcinidae; genus Narcine; species Narcine bancroftii. The sequence continues at coordinate 122,227,516 of NC_091474.1, forward strand.
GAGAATCAGAGGCGGGGAATCTGAGGCGGGGAATCTGAGGCAGGGTATCTGAGGCGGGGAATCCGAGCCGGGAAATCAGAGGCGGGGAATACGAGGCGGGGAATGAGAGGCGGGGAATCAGAGGCGGGGAATCAGAGGCGGGGAATCAGAGGCGGGGTATCAGAGGAGGGGAATCAGAGGTGGGGAATCAGAGGCGGGGAATCAGAGGCGGAGAATCAGAGGCGGGGAATCTGAGGCGGGGAATCAGAGGCGGGGAATCTGAGGCGGGGAATCCGAGCGGGGGAATCAGAGGCGGGGAATCACAGGCGGGGAATCAGAGGTGGGGAATCTGAGGCAGGGAATCGGAGCCGGGGAATCAGAGGCAGGGAATCAGATGAAGGGAATCAGAGGCAGGGATTCTGAGGCAGGGAATCTGAGGTTTGGGAATCTGAGGAGGGGAATCTGAGGCGGGGAATCTGAGGCGGGGAATCTGAGGCGGGGAATCTGAGGCGGGGAATCTGAGGTGGGGAATCATAGGCATGGAATCAGAGGAGGGTTATCAGAGGGGGAAAATCTGATGTGGGAAATGAGATGCAGAGAAAGAGGCAAGGAAATAGGGGCAGGGAAAGAGAGACAGTGTATAAGAGGCCGGGAATCAGAGGCGGGGAATCAGAGACACGGAAAGAGAGGCGTGGAATCAGAGGCGCGGAATCAGAGCCGGCGAATCTGAGCCGGGAAATCAGAGGCAGAGCAACAGAGGCGGTAAAACATGGGTGCGGAATCGGAGGCGGGGAATCAGAGGCGGGGAATCAGAAGCGGGGAATCAGAAGCGGGGATCAGAGGCGGGGAATCAGAGGCGGGGAATCAGAGGCGGGGAATCAGAGGCGGGGAATCAGAGGCGGGGAATCAGAGGCGGAGAATCTGAGCGGGGAATCAGAGGCGGGGATTCAGAGGTGGGGAATCAGAGGCGGGGAATCTAAGGGGGGGAATCAGAGGCGGGGAATCAGAGGCGGGGAATCAGAGGCGGGGAATCAGAGGCGGGGAATCAGAGGCGGGGAATCTGAGGCGGGGAATCTGAGATGGGGAATCAGAGGCGGGGAATCAGAGGCGGGGAATCAGAGCCGGGGATTCAGAGCCGGGGAATCAGAGGCGGGGAATCAGAAGCGGGGAATCAGAGGCGGGGAATCAGAGGCAGGGAATCAGAGTTGGGGAATCTGAGGTGGGGAATCAGAGGCAGGGAATCAGAGGCGGGGAATGAGAGGCGGGGAATCAGAGGCGGGGAATCAGAGGCGGGGAATCAGAGGCGGGGAATCAGAGGCGGGGAATCAGAGGCGGGGAATCAGAGGCGGGTAATCAGAGGCGGAGAATCAGAGTCGGGGAATCTGAGGCGGGGAATCTGAGGCGGGGAATCTGAGGCGGGGAATCCGAGCCGGGGAATCAGAGGCGGGGAATCAGAGGCGGGGATCAGAGGCGGGGAAAGAGTTATGGGGAAACGGAGGCTGAGAAAGTAGCGCGGAAAGGAAGGCGGGAAATCAGAGGCGGGGAATCAGAGGCGGGGAATCAGAAGCGGGGAATCAGAGGCGGGGAATCAGAGGCTTGGATTCAGAGGTGGGGAATCAGAGGCGTGGAATCAGAGGCGGGGAATCAGAGGCGGGGAATCAGAGGCGGGGAATCAGAGGCTTGGATTCAGAGGTGGGGAATCAGAGGCGTGGAATCAGAGGCGGGGAATCAGAGGCGGGGAATCAGAGGCGGGGAATCAGAGGCGGGGAATCAGAGGCGGGGAATCTGAGGTGGGGAATCAGAGGCGGGGAATCAGAGGCGGGGAATGAGAGGCGGGAAATGAGAGGCAGGGAATCAGAGGCGGGGAATCAGAGGCAGGGAATCAGACGCGGGGAATCAGAGGCGGGGAATCAGAGGCGGGGAATCAGAGGCTGGGAATCAGAGGTTGGGAATCAGAGGCAGGGAATCAGAGCTGGGGAATCAGAGGCGGGGAATCAGAATTGGGGAATCAGATATGGGGAATCAGATATGGGGAATCAGAGTTGGCGAATCAAAGGCGGTGAATCAGAGGCGGGGAATCAGAGGAGGGGAATCAGAGGCAGGGAATCTGAGGCGGGGAATCTGAGGCGGGGAATCTGAGGTGGGGAATCCGAGGCGGGGTATCAGAGGCGGGGAATCAGGGGCGGGGAATCAGAGGCGGGGAATCAGAGGTGGGGAATCTGAGGCAGGGAATCGGAGCCATGGAATCGGAGGCAGGGAATCAGATGAAGGGAATCTGAGGCAGGGATTCTGAGGCAGGGCATCTGAGGCGGGGAATCTGAGGCGGCGAATCTGAGGCGGGGAATCAGAGGCGGGGAATCAGAGGCGGGAAATCAGAGGCGGGAAATCAGAGGCGGGGAATCAGAGTCGGGGAATCAGAGCCGGGGAATCAGAGGCGGGGAATCAGAGGCGGGGAATCAGAGGCGGGGAATCAGAGGCAGGGAATCAGAGGTGGGGAAAGAGATATGGTGAAACGGAGGCCGGGAAAGTAGCGCGGAAAGGGAGGCGGGGAATCAGAGGTGGGGAATCAGAGGCGGGGAATCAGAGGCTCGGAATCAGAGGCGGGGAATCAGAGGTGGGGAATGAGAGGCGGGGAATCATAGGCGGGGAATCAGAGGCGGGGAATCAGAGGCGGGGAATCAGAGGCGGGGAATCAGAGGCGGGGAATCAGAGGCGGGGAATCAGAGGCGGGGAATCAGAGGCGGGGAATAAGAGGCGGGGAATCAGAGGCGGGGAATCAGAGGCGGAGAATCAGAGGCGGGGAATCTGAGGCGGGGAATCTGAGGCAGGGTATCTGAGGCGGGGAATCCGAGCCGGGAAATCAGAGGCGGGGAATACGAGGCGGGGAATGAGAGGCGGGGAATCAGAGGCGGGGAATCAGAGGCGGGGAATCAGAGGCGGGGTATCAGAGGAGGGGAATCAGAGGTGGGGAATCAGAGGCGGGGAATCAGAGGCGGAGAATCAGAGGCGGGGAATCTGAGGCGGGGAATCAGAGGCGGGGAATCTGAGGCGGGGAATCCGAGCGGGGGAATCAGAGGCGGGGAATCACAGGCGGGGAATCAGAGGTGGGGAATCTGAGGCAGGGAATCGGAGCCGGGGAATCAGAGGCAGGGAATCAGATGAAGGGAATCAGAGGCAGGGATTCTGAGGCAGGGAATCTGAGGTTTGGGAATCTGAGGAGGGGAATCTGAGGCGGGGAATCTGAGGCGGGGAATCTGAGGCGGGGAATCTGAGGCGGGGAATCTGAGGTGGGGAATCATAGGCATGGAATCAGAGGAGGGTTATCAGAGGGGGAAAATCTGATGTGGGAAATGAGATGCAGAGAAAGAGGCAAGGAAATAGGGGCAGGGAAAGAGAGACAGTGTATAAGAGGCCGGGAATCAGAGGCGGGGAATCAGAGACACGGAAAGAGAGGCGTGGAATCAGAGGCGCGGAATCAGAGCCGGCGAATCTGAGCCGGGAAATCAGAGGCAGAGCAACAGAGGCGGTAAAACATGGGTGCGGAATCGGAGGCGGGGAATCAGAGGCGGGGAATCAGAAGCGGGGAATCAGAAGCGGGGATCAGAGGCGGGGAATCAGAGGCGGGGAATCAGAGGCGGGGAATCAGAGGCGGGGAATCAGAGGCGGGGAATCAGAGGCGGAGAATCTGAGCGGGGAATCAGAGGCGGGGATTCAGAGGTGGGGAATCAGAGGCGGGGAATCTAAGGGGGGGAATCAGAGGCGGGGAATCAGAGGCGGGGAATCAGAGGCGGGGAATCAGAGGCGGGGAATCAGAGGCGGGGAATCTGAGGCGGGGAATCTGAGATGGGGAATCAGAGGCGGGGAATCAGAGGCGGGGAATCAGAGGCGGGGATTCAGAGCCGGGGAATCAGAGGCGGGGAATCAGAAGCGGGGAATCAGAGGCGGGGAATCAGAGGCAGGGAATCAGAGTTGGGGAATCTGAGGTGGGGAATCAGAGGCAGGGAATCAGAGGCGGGGAATGAGAGGCGGGGAATCAGAGGCGGGGAATCAGAGGCGGGGAATCAGAGGCGGGGAATCAGAGGCGGGGAATCAGAGGCGGGGAATCAGAGGCGGGTAATCAGAGGCGGAGAATCAGAGTCGGGGAATCTGAGGCGGGGAATCTGAGGCGGGGAATCTGAGGCGGGGAATCCGAGCCGGGGAATCAGAGGCGGGGAATCAGAGGCGGGGATCAGAGGCGGGGAATCAGAGGTGGGGAATCTGAGGCAGGGAATCGGAGCCAGGGAATCAGAGGCAGGGAATCAGATGAAGGGAATCTGAGGCAGCGATCTGAGGCAGGGAATCTGAGGTGGGGAATATGAGGCGGGGAATCTGAGGCGGGGAATCTGAGGCGGGAAATGTGAGGCGGGGAATCATAGGCATGGAATCGGAGGAGGGTTATCAGAGGGGGGAAATCTGATGTGGGAAATGAGATGCAGAGAAAGAGGCAAGGAAATAGAGGCAGGGAAAGAGAGACAGGGTATAAGAGGCCGGGAATCAGAGGCGGGGTATCAGAGACACGGAAAGAGAGGCGTGGAATCAGAGGCGCGGAATCAGAGCCGGCGAATCTGAGCCGGGAAATCAGAGGCAGAGCAACAGAGGCGGTAAAACATGTGTGCGGAATCGGAGGCGGGGAATCAGAGGCGGGGAATCAGAGGCGGGGAAACAGAAGCGGGGATCAGAGGCGGGGAATCAGAGGCGGGGAATCAGAGGCGGGGAATCAGAGGCGGGGAATCAGAGGCGGGGTATCTGAGGCGGGGAATCTGAGGCGGGGAATCTGAGGCGGGGAATCAGAGCCGGGGAGTCAGAGGCGGGGAATCAGAGGCGGGGAATCAGACGCGGGGAATCAGAGGTGGGAAATCTGAGGCGGGGAATCGGAGCCGGGGAATCGGAGACGGGGAATCAGGGGCGGGGAATCAGAGGCGCCGAATCAGAGGCGGGGAATCAGAGGCAGGGAATCAGATGCAGGGAATCTGTGGCAGGGAATCTGAGGCGGGGAATCTGAGGCGGGGAAACTGAGGTGGGGAATCTGAGGCGGGGAATCTTAGGCGGGGAATCAGAAGCGGGGTATCAGAGGCGAGGAATCAGAGGCAGGGAATCTGAGGCGGGGAATCAGAGGCGGGGAATCAGAGGCGGGGAATCAGAGGCGGGGAATCAGAGGCTGGGAAAGTGATGTGGGGAAACGGAGTCCGGGAAAGTTGCGAGGAAAGGGAGGAGGGGAATCAGAGGCGGGGAATCAGAGGCGGGGAATCAGAGGAGGGGAATCAGAGGCAGGGAATCAGAGGCGGGGTATCAGAGGCAGAGAATCAGAGGCGGGGTATCAGAGGCGGGGAATCAGAGGCTCGGAATCAGAGCGGGGAAAGAGATGTGGGGAAACGGAGGCCGGGAATGTTGCGCGGAAAGGGAGGCAGGGAATCAGAGGAGGGGAATCAGAGGCGGGGAATCAGAGGCGGGGAATCAGAGGCGGGGAATCAGAGGCGGGGAATCAGAGGCGGGGAATCAGAGGCGGGGAATCAGAGGCGGGGAATCAGAGGCGGGGAATCAGAGGCGGGGAATCCGAGGCGGGGAATCAGAGGCGGGGAATCAGAGGCGGGGAATCTGAGGCGGGGAATCAGAGGCGGGGAATCAGAGGCGGGGAATCTGAGGCGGGGAATCAGAGGCGGGGAATCAGAGGCGGGGAATCAGAGCCGGGGAATCAGAGGCGGGGAATCAGAGGCGGGGAATCAGAGGCGGGGAATCAGAGGCGGGGAATCAGAGGCGGGGTATCAGAAGCGGGGAATCAGAGGCGGGGAATCAGAGGAGGGGAATCAGAGCCGGAGAATCAGAGGCGGGGAATCAGAGGCGGGGAATCAGAGGCGGAGAATCTGAGCGGGGAATCAGAGGCGGGGATTCAGAGGCTGGGAATCAGAGGCAGGGAATCAGAGGCGGGGAATCAGAGGCGGGGAATCAGAGGCGGGGAATCAGAGGCGGGGAATCAGAGGCGGGGAATCAGAGGCGGGGAATCAGAGGCGGGGAATCTGAGGCGGGGAATCAGAGGCGGGGAATCAGAGGCGGGGAATCAGAGGCGGGGAATCAGAGGCGGGGATTCAGAGCCGGGGAATCAGAGGCGGGGAATCTGAGGCGGGGAATCTGAGATGGGGAATCAGAGGCGGGGAATCAGAGGCGGGGAATCAGAGGCGGGGAATCAGAGGCGGGGATTCAGAGCCGGGGAATCAGAGGCGGGGAATCAGAAGCGGGGAATCAGAGGCGGGGAATCAGAGGCGGGGAATCAGAGTTGGGGAATCTGAGGTGGGGAATCAGAGGCAGGGAATCAGAGGCGGGGAATGAGAGGCGGGGAATCAGAGGAGGGAAATCAGAGGCGGGGAATCAGAGGCGGGGAATCAGAGGCGGGGAATCAGAGGCGGGGAATCAGAGGCGGGGAATCAGAGGCGGGGAATCAGAGGCGGGTAATCAGAGGCGGAGAATCAGAGGTGGGGAATCTGAGGCAGGGAATCGGAGCCAGGGAATCAGAGGCAGTGAATCAGATGAAGGGAATCTGAGGCAGGGATCTGAGGCAGGGAATCTGAGGTGGGAAATCTGAGGCAGGGAATCTGAGGCGGGGAATCTGAGGCGGGGAATCTGAGATGGGAAATGTGAGGCGGGGAATCATAGGCATGGAATCGGAGGAGGGTTATCAGAGGGGGGAAATCTGATGTGGGAAATGAGATGCAGAGTAAGAGGCAAGGAAATAGTGGCAGGGAAAGAGAGACAGGGTATAAGAGGCCGGGAATCAGAGGCGGGGAATCAGAGACACGGAAAGAGAGGCGTGGAATCAGATGCGCGGAATAAGAGCTGGCGAATCTGAGCCGGGAAATCAGAGGCAGAGCAACAGAGGCGGTAAAACATGGGTGCGGAATCGGAGGCGGGGAATCAGAGGCGGGGTATCAGAAGCGGGGAATCAGAGGCGGGGAATCAGAGGAGGGGAATCAGAGCCGGAGAATCAGAGGCGGGGAATCAGAGGTGGGGAAAGAGTTATGGGGAAACGGAGGCCGGGAATGTAGCGCGGAAAGGGAGGCGGGGAATCAGAGGCGGGGAATCAGAGGCGGGGATTCAGAAGCGGGGATCAGAGGCGGGGAATCAGAGGCGGGGAATCAGAGGTGGGGAATCAGAGGCGGGGAATCAGAGGCGGGGAATCAGAGGCGGAGAATCAGAGGCGGGGATTCAGAGGCGGGGAATCAGAGGCGGGGAATCAGAGGCAGGGAATCAGAGGCGGGGAATCAGAGGCGGGGTATCAGAGGCGGGGAATCAGAGGCGGGGAATCAGAGGCGGGGATTCAGAGCCGGGGAATCAGAGGCGGGGAATCAGAAGCGGGGAATCAGAGGCGGGGAATCAGAGGCGGGGAATCAGAGTTGGGGAATCTGAGGTGGGGAATCAGAGGCAGGGAATCAGAGGCGGGGAATGAGAGGCGGGGTATCAGAGGCGGGGAATCAGAGGCGGGGAATCAGAGGCGGGGAATAAGAGGCGGGGAATCAGAGGCGGGGAATCAGACGCGGGGAATCAGAGGCGGGGAATCAGAGGCGGGTAATCAGAGGCGGAGAATCAGAGTCGGGGAATCTGAGGCGGGGAATCTGAGGCGGGGAATCTGAGGCGGGGAATCCGAGCCGGGGAATCAGAGGCGGGGAATCAGAGGCGGGGAATCAGAGGCGGGGAATCAGAGGTGGGGAATCTGAGGCAGGGAATCGGAGCCAGGGAATCAGAGGCAGGGAATCAGATGAAGGGAATCTGAGGCAGGGATCTGAGGCAGGGAATCTGAGGTGGGGAATCTGAGGCGGGGAATCTGAGGTGGGGAATCTGAGGCGGGAAATGTGAGGCGGGGAATCATAGGCATGGAATCGGAGGAGGGTTATCAGAGGGGGGAAATCTGATGTGGGAAATGAGATGCAGAGAAAGAGGCAAGGAAATAGAGGCAGGGAAAGAGAGACAGGGTATAAGAGGCCGGGAATCAGAGGCGGGGAATCAGAGACACGGAAAGAGAGGCGTGGAGTCAGAGGCGCGGAATCAGAGCCGGCGAATCTGAGCCGGGAAATCAGAGGCAGAGCAACAGAGGCGGTAAAACATGGGTGCGGAATCGGAGGCGGGGAATCAGAGGCGGGGAATCAGAGGCGGGGAATCAGAAGCGGGGATCAGAGGCGGGGAATCAGAGGCGGGGAATCAGAGGCGGGGAATCAGAGGCGGGGAATCAGAGGCGGGGTATCTGAGGCGGGGAATCTGAGGCGGGGAATATGAGGCGGGGAATCAGAGCCGGGGAGTCAGAGGCGGGGAATCAGAGGCGGGGAATCAGACGCGGGGAATCAGAGGTGGGGAATCTGAGGCGGGGAATCTGAGGTGGGGAATCAGAGGCATGGAATCAGAGGCGGGTTATCAGAGGGTGGAAATGAGATGTGGGAAACGAGATGCAGAGAAAGAGGTACGGAAATAGAGGCAGGGAAAGAGAAGCATGGTATCAGAGGCGGAGAATCAGAGGCGGGGAATCAGAGACGCGGATTCAGATGTGGGGAATCATAAGTGGGAAAAGAGATGTGGGGAAAGAGATGCAGAGAAAGAGCATTGGAAATAGAGGCAGGGAAAAAGAGGCCGGGAAATCAAAGGTGGGGAATCAGAGGCGGGGAAACAGGCCGGTAAACAGAGGCAGGTAAACATAGGCGAATAAATAGAGGCGGGGAAAGAGATGGGCGAAACATAGTGGTTGGAACTTGTGTGTTGAAAATGAGGTACACAGAACAGATCAAACAGAGTTGTTGAAATTGAGTGAGGGAAAGAGAGGCGCGGAAAGAGTGGAGGGGAAAGAGTGAATGCGAAAGAGAGGCGTAGAGACAGAGGCGGCGAATCAGAGGCGGGGAATCAGAGGCGGGGAATCAGAGGCGGGGAATCCGAGGAGGGGAATCAGAGGTTGGGAATCAGAGGCAGGGAATCAGAGCTGGGGAATCAGAGGCGGGGAATCAGAATTGGGGAATCAGATATGGGGAATCAGATATGGGGAATCAGAGTTGGCGAATCAAAGGCGGTGAATCAGAGGCGGGGAATCAGAGGAGGGGAATCAGAGGCGGGGAATCTGAGGCGGGGAATCTGAGGCGGGGAATCTGAGGTGGGGAATGAGAGGCAGGGAATCAGAGGCGGGGAATCAGAGGCAGGGAATCAGACGCGGGGAATCAGAGGCGGGGAATCAGAGGCGGGGAATCAGAGGCTGGGAATCAGAGGTTGGGAATCAGAGGCAGGGAATCAGAGCTGGGGAATCAGAGGCGGGGAATCAGAATTGGGGAATCAGATATGGGGAATCAGATATGGGGAATCAGAGTTGGCGAATCAAAGGCGGTGAATCAGAGGCGGGGAATCAGAGGAGGGGAATCAGAGGCGGGGAATCTGAGGCGGGGAATCTGAGGTGGGGAATCTGAGGTGGGGAATCCGAGCCGGGGTATCAGAGGCGGGGAATCAGGGGCGGGGAATCAGAGGCGGGGAATCAGAGGTGGGGAATCTGAGGCAGGGAATCGGAGCCATGGAATCGGAGGCAGGGAATCAGATGAAGGGAATCTGAGGCAGGGATTCTGAGGCAGGGCATCTGAGGCGGGGAATCTGAGGCGGCGAATCTGAGGCGGGGAATCAGAGGCGGGGAATCAGAGGCGGGAAATCAGAGGCGGGAAATCAGAGGCGGGGAATCAGAGTCGGGGAATCAGAGCCGGGGAATCAGAGGCGGGGTATCAGAGGCGGGGAATCAGAGGCGGGGAATCAGAGGCGGGGAATCAGAGGTGGGGAAAGTGATATGGTGAAACGGAGGCCGGGAAAGTAGCGCGGAAAGGGAGGCGGGGAATCAGAGGTGGGGAATCAGAGGCGGGGAATCAGAGGCTTGGAATCAGAGGCGGGGAATCAGAGGTGGGGAATGAGAGGCGGTGAATCAGAGGCGGGGAATCAGAGGCGGGGAATCAGAGGCGGGGAATCAGAGGCGGGGAATCAGAGGCGGGGAATCAGAGGCGGGGAATCAGAGGCGGGGAATCAGAGGCGGGGAATCAGAGGTGGGGAATCAGAGGCGGGGAATCTGAGGAGGGGAATCTGAGGTGGGGAATCCGAGCCGGGGTATCAGAGGCAGGGAATCAGGGGCGGGGAATCAGAGGCGGGGAATCAGAGGTGGGGAATCTGAGGCAGGGAATCGGAGCCATGGAATCGGAGGCAGGGAATCAGATGAAGGGAATCTGAGGCAGGGATTCTGAGGCAGGGCATCTGAGGCGGGGAATCTGAGGCGGCGAATCTGAGGCGGGGAATCAGAGGCGGGGAATCAGAGGCGGGAAATCAGAGGCGGGAAATCAGAGGCGGGGAATCAGAGTCGGGGAATCAGAGCCGGGGAATCAGAGGCGGGGTATCAGAGGCGGGGAATCAGAGGCGGGGAATCAGAGGCGGGGAATCAGAGGTGGGGAAAGTGATATGGTGAAACGGAGGCCGGGAAAGTAGCGCGGAAAGGGAGGCGGGGAATCAGAGGTGGGGAATCAGAGGCGGGGAATCAGAGGCTTGGAATCAGAGGCGGGGAATCAGAGGTGGGGAATGAGAGGCGGTGAATCAGAGGCGGGGAATCAGAGGCGGGGAATCAGAGGCGGGGAATCAGAGGCGGGGAATCAGAGGCGGGGAATCAGAGGCGGGGAATCAGAGGCGGGGAATCAGAGGCGGGGAATCAGAGGCGGGGAATCAGAGGCGGGGAATCAGAGGCGGGGAATCAGAGGCAGAGAATCAGAGGCGGGGAATCTGAGGCGGGGAATCTGAGGCGGGGTATCTGAGGCGGGGAATCCGAGCCGGGGAATCAGAGGCGGGGAATCCGAGGCGGGGAATGAGAGGCGGGGAATCAGAGGCGGGGAATCAGAGGCGGGGAATCAGAGGCGGGGAATCAGAGGCGGGGTATCAGAGGCGGAGAATCAGAGGTGGGGAATCAGAGGCGGGGAATCAGAGGCGGAGAATCAGAGGCGGGGAATCTGAGGCGGGGAATCAGAGGCGGGGAATCTGAGGCGGGGAATCCGAGCCGGGGAATCAGAGGCGGGGAATCAGAGGTGGGGAATCAGAGGTGGGGAATCTGAGGCAGGGAATCGGAGCCGGGGAATCAGAGGCGGGGAATCAGAGGCGGGGAATCTGAGGCGGGGAATCAGAGGCGGGGAATCAGAGGCGGGGAATCTGAGGCGGGGAATCAGAGGCGGGGAATCAGAGGCGGGGAATCAGAGCCGGGGAATCAGAGGCGGGGAATCAAAGGCGGGGAATCAGAGGCGGGGAATCAGAGGCGGGGAATCAGAGGCGGGGTATCAGAAGCGGGGAATCAGAGGCGGGGAATCAGAGGAGGGGAATCAGAGCCGGAGAATCAGAGGCGGGGAATCAGAGGCGGGGAATCAGAGGCGGAGAATCTGAGCGGGGAATCAGAGGCGGGGATTCAGAGGCTGGGAATCAGAGGCAGGGAATCAGAGGCGGGGAATCAGAGGCGGGGAATCAGAGGCGGGGAATCAGAGGCGGGGAATCAGAGGCGGGGAATCAGAGGCGGGGAATCAGAGGCGGGGAATCTGAGGCGGGGAATCAGAGGCGGGGAATCAGAGGCGGGGAATCAGAGGCGGGGAATCAGAGGCGGGGATTCAGAGCCGGGGAATCAGAGGCGGGGAATCTGAGGCGGGGAATCTGAGATGGGGAATCAGAGGCGGGGAATCAGAGGCGGGGAATCAGAGGCGGGGAATCAGAGGCGGGGATTCAGAGCCGGGGAATCAGAGGCGGGGAATCAGAAGCGGGGAATCAGAGGCGGGGAATCAGATGCGGGGAATCAGAGTTGGGGAATCTGAGGTGGGGAATCAGAGGCAGGGAATCAGAGGCGGGGAATGAGAGGCGGGGAATCAGAGGAGGGAAATCAGAGGCGGGGAATCAGAGGCGGGGAATCAGAGGCGGGGAATCAGAGGCGGGGAATCAGAGGCGGGGAATCAGAGGCGGGGAATCAGAGGCGGGTAATCAGAGGCGGAGAATCAGAGGTGGGGAATCTGAGGCAGGGAATCGGAGCCAGGGAATCAGAGGCAGTGAATCAGATGAAGGGAATCTGAGGCAGGGATCTGAGGCAGGGAATCTGAGGTGGGAAATCTGAGGCAGGGAATCTGAGGCGGGGAATCTGAGGCGGGGAATCTGAGATGGGAAATGTGAGGCGGGGAATCATAGGCATGGAATCGGAGGAGGGTTATCAGAGGGGGGAAATCTGATGTGGGAAATGAGATGCAGAGTAAGAGGCAAGGAAATAGTGGCAGGGAAAGAGAGACAGGGTATAAGAGGCCGGGAATCAGAGGCGGGGAATCAGAGACACGGAAAGAGAGGCGTGGAATCAGATGCGCGGAATAAGAGCTGGCGAATCTGAGCCGGGAAATCAGAGGCAGAGCAACAGAGGCGGTAAAACATGGGTGCGGAATCGGAGGCGGGGAATCAGAGGCGGGGTATCAGAAGCGGGGAATCAGAGGCGGGGAATCAGAGGAGGGGAATCAGAGCCGGAGAATCAGAGGCGGGGAATCAGACGTGGGGAAAGAGTTATGGGGAAACGGAGGCCGGGAATGTAGCGCGGAAAGGGAGGCGGGGAATCAGAGGCGGGGAATCAGAGGCGGGGAATCAGAAGCGGGGATCAGAGGCGGGGAATCAGAGGCGGGGAATCAGAGGTGGGGAATCAGAGGCGGGGAATCAGAGGCGGGGAATCAGAGGCGGAGAATCAGAGGCGGGGATTCAGAGGCGGGGAATCAGAGGCGGGGAATCAGAGGCAGGGAATCAGAGGCGGGGAATCAGAGGCGGGGTATTAGAGGCGGGGAATCAGAGGCGGGGAATCAGAGGCGGGGAATCTGAGGCGGGGAATCTGAGATGGGGAATCAGAGGCGGGGAATCAGAGGCGGGGAATCAGAGGCGGGGAATCAGAGGCGGGGATTCAGAGCCGGGGAATCAGAGGCGGGGAATCAGAAGCGGGGAATCAGAGGCGGGGAATCAGAGGCGGGGAATCAGAGTTGGGGAATCTGAGGTGGGGAATCAGAGGCAGGGAATCAGAGGCGGGGAATGAGAGGCGGGGTATCAGAGGCGGGGAATCAGAGGCGGGGAATCAGAGGCGGGGAATAAGAGGCGGGGAATCAGAGGCGGGGAATCAGACGCGGGGAATCAGAGGCGGGGAATCAGAGGCGGGTAATCAGAGGCGGAGAATCAGAGTCGGGGAATGTGAGGCGGGGAATCTGAGGCGGGGAATCTGAGGCGGGGAATCCGAGCCGGGGAATCAGAGGCGGGGAATCAGAGGCGGGGAATCAGAGGCGGGGAATCAGAGGTGGGGAATCTGAGGCAGGGAATCGGAGCCAGGGAATCAGAGGCAGGGAATCAGATGAAGGGAATCTGAGGCAGGGATCTGAGGCAGGGAATCTGAGGTGGGGAATCTGAGGCGGGGAATCTGAGGTGGGGAATCTGAGGCGGGAAATGTGAGGCGGGGAATCATAGGCATGGAATCGGAGGAGGGTTATCAGAGTGGGGAAATCTGATGTGGGAAATGAGATGCAGAGAAAGAGGCAAGGAAATAGAGGCAGGGAAAGAGAGACAGGGTATAAGAGGCCGGGAATCAGAGGCGGGGAATCAGAGACACGGAAAGAGAGGCGTGGAGTCAGAGGCGCGGAATCAGAGCCGGCGAATCTGAGCCGGGAAATCAGAGGCAGAGCAACAGAGGCGGTAAAACATGGGTGCGGAATCGGAGGCGGGGAATCAGAGGCGGGGAATCAGAGGCGGGGAATCAGAAGCGGGGATCAGAGGCGGGGAATCAGAGGCGGGGAATCAGAGGCGGGGAATCAGAGGCGGGGAATCAGAGGCGGGGTATCTGAGGCGGGGAATCTGAGGCGGGGAATATGAGGCGGGGAATCAGAGCCGGGGAGTCAGAGGCGGGGAATCAGAGGCGGGGAATCAGACGCGGGGAATCAGAGGTGGGGAATCTGAGGCGGGGAATCTGAGGCGGGGAAACTGAGGTGGGGAATCTGAGGCGGGGAATCTGAGGTGGGGAATCAGAGGCATGGAATCAGAGGCGGGTTATCAGAGGGTGGAAATGAGATGTGGGAAACGAGATGCAGAGAAAGAGGTACGGAAATAGAGGCAGGGAAAGAGAAGCATGGTATCAGAGGCGGAGAATCAGAGGCGGGGAATCAGAGACGCGGATTCAGATGTGGGGAATCATAAGTGGGAAAAGAGATGTGGGGAAAGAGATGCAGAGAAAGAGCATTGGAAATAGAGGCAGGGAAAAAGAGGCCGGGAAATCAAAGGTGGGGAATCAGAGGCGGGGAAACAGGCCGGTAAACAGAGGCAGGTAAACATAGGCGAATAAATAGAGGCGGGGAAAGAGATGGGCAAAACATAGTGGTTGGAACTTGTGTGTTGAAAATGAGGTACACAGAACAGATCAAACAGAGTTGTTGAAATTGAGTGAGGGAAAGAGAGGCGCGGAAAGAGTGGAGGGGAAAGAGTGAATGCGAAAGAGAGGCGTAGAGACAGAGGCGGCGAATCAGAGGCGGGGAATCAGAGGCGGGGAATCAGAGGCGGGGAATCCGAGGAGGGGAATCAGAGGTTGGGAATCAGAGGCAGGGAATCAGAGCTGGGGAATCAGAGGCGGGGAATCAGAATTGGGGAATCAGATATGGGGAATCAGATATGGGGAATCAGAGTTGGCGAATCAAAGGCGGTGAATCAGAGGCGGGGAATCAGAGGAGGGGAATCAGAGGCGGGGAATCTGAGGCGGGGAATCTGAGGCGGGGAATCTGAGGTGGGGAATGAGAGGCAGGGAATCAGAGGCGGGGAATCAGAGGCAGGGAATCAGACGCGGGGAATCAGAGGCGGGGAATCAGAGGCGGGGAATCAGAGGCTGGGAATCAGAGGTTGGGAATCAGAGGCAGGGAATCAGAGCTGGGGAATCAGAGGCGGGGAATCAGAATTGGGGAATCAGATATGGGGAATCAGATATGGGGAATCAGAGTTGGCGAATCAAAGGCGGTGAATCAGAGGCGGGGAATCAGAGGAGGGGAATCAGAGGCGGGGAATCTGAGGCGGGGAATCTGAGGCGGGGAATCTGAGGTGGGGAATCCGAGCCGGGGTATCAGAGGCGGGGAATCAGGGGCGGGGAATCAGAGGCGGGGAATCAGAGGTGGGGAATCTGAGGCAGGGAATCGGAGCCATGGAATCGGAGGCAGGGAATCAGATGAAGGGAATCTGAGGCAGGGATTCTGAGGCAGGGCATCTGAGGCGGGGAATCTGAGGCGGCGAATCTGATGCGGGGAATCAGAGGCGGGGAATCAGAGGCGGGAAATCAGAGGCGGGAAATCAGAGGCGGGGAATCAGTGTCGGGGAATCAGAGCCGGGGAATCAGAGGCGGGGTATCAGAGGCGGGGAATCAGAGGCGGGGAATCAGAGGCGGGGAATCAGAGGTGGGGAAAGTGATATGGTGAAACGGAGGCCGGGAAAGTAGCGCGGAAAGGGAGGCGGGGAATCAGAGGTGGGGAATCAGAGGCGGGGAATCAGAGGCTTGGAATCAGATGCGGGGAATCAGAGGTGGGGAATGAGAGGCGGTGAATCAGAGGCGGGGAATCAGAGGCGGGGAATCAGAGGCGGGGAATCAGAGGCGGGGAATCAGAGGCGGGGAATCAGAGGCGGGGAATCAGAGGCGGGGAATCAGAGGCGGGGAATCAGAGGCGGGGAATCAGAGGCGGGGAATCTGAGGCGGGGAATCTGAGGTGGGGAATCCGAGCCGGGGTATCAGAGGCGGGGAATCAGGGGCGGGGAATCAGAGGCGGGGAATCAGAGGTGGGGAATCTGAGGCAGGGAATCGGAGCCATGGAATCGGAGGCAGGGAATCAGATGAAGGGAATCTGAGGCAGGGATTCTGAGGCAGGGCATCTGAGGCGGGGAATCTGAGGCGGCGAATCTGAGGCGGGGAATCAGAGGCGGGGAATCAGAGGCGGGAAATCAGAGGCGGGAAATCAGAGGCGGGGAATCAGAGTCGGGGAATCAGAGCCGGGGAATCAGAGGCGGGGTATCAGAGGCGGGGAATCAGAGGCGGGGAATCAGAGGCGGGGAATCAGAGGTGGGGAAAGTGATATGGTGAAACGGAGGCCGGGAAAGTAGCGCGGAAAGGGAGGCGGGGAATCAGAGGTGGGGAATCAGAGGCGGGGAATCAGAGGCTTGGAATCAGAGGCGGGGAATCAGAGGTGGGGAATGAGAGGCGGTGAATCAGAGGCGGGGAATCAGAGGCGGGGAATCAGAGGCGGGGAATCAGAGGCGGGGAATCAGAGGCGGGGAATCAGAGGCGGGGAATCAGAGGCGGGGAATCAGAGGCGGGGAATCAGAGGCGGGGAATCAGAGGCGGGGAATCAGAGGCGGGGAATCAGAGGCAGAGAATCAGAGGCGGGGAATCTGAGGCGGGGAATCTGAGGCGGGGTATCTGAGGCGGGGAATCCGAGCCGGGGAATCAGAGGCGGGGAATCCGAGGCGGGGAATGAGAGGCGGGGAATCAGAGGCGGGGAATCAGAGGCGGGGAATCAGAGGCGGGGAATCAGAGGCGGGGTATCAGAGGCGGAGAATCAGAGGTGGGGAATCAGAGGCGGGGAATCAGAGGCGGAGAATCAGAGGCGGGGAATCTGAGGCGGGGAATCAGAGGCGGGGAATCTGAGGCGGGGAATCCGAGCCGGGGAATCAGAGGCGGGGAATCAGAGGTGGGGAATCAGAGGTGGGGAATCTGAGGCAGGGAATCGGAGCCGGGGAATCAGAGGCAGGGAATCAGATGAAGGGAATCTGAGGCAGGGATTCTGAGGCAGGGAATCTGAGGTTTGGGAATCTGAGGAGGGGAATCTGAGGCGGGGAATATGAGGCGGGGAATCTGAGGCGGGCAATCTGAGGCGGGGAATCTGAGGTGGGGAATCATAGGCATGGAATCAGAGGAGGGTTATCAGAGGGGGAAAATCTGATGTGGGAAATGAGATGCAGAGAAAGAGGCAAGGAAATAGGGGCAGGGAAAGAGAGACAGGGTATAAGAGGCCGGGAATCAGAGGCGGGGAATCAGAGACACGGAAAGAGAGGCGTGGAATCAGAGGCGCGGAATCAGAGCCGGCGAATCTGAGCCGGGAAATCAGAGGCAGAGCAACAGAGGCGGTAAAACATGGGTGCGGAATCGGAGGCGGGGAATCAGAGGCGGGGAATCAGAGGCGGGGAATCAGAAGCGGGGATCAGAGGCGGGGAATCAGAGGTGGGGAATCAGAGGCGGGGAATCAGAGGCGGGGAATCAGAGGCGGGGAATCAGAGGCGGAGAATCTGAGCGGGGAATCAGAGGCGGGGATTCAGAGGCGGGGAATCAGAGGCGGGGAATCAGAGGCGGGGAATCAGAGGCGGGGAATCAGAGGCGGGGAATCTGAGGCGGGGAATCAGAGGCGGGGAATCAGAGGCGGGGAATCTGAGGCGGGGAATCAGAGGCGGGGAATCAGAGGCGGGGAATCAGAGCCGGGGAATCAGAGGCGGGGAATCAGAGGCGGGGAATCAGAGGCGGGGAATCAGAGGCGGGGAATCAGAGGCGGGGTATCAGAAGCGGGGATTCAGAGGCGGGAATCAGAGGAGGGCAATCAGAGCCGGAGAATCAGAGGCGGGGAATCAGAGGCGGGGAAAGAGTTATGGGGAAACGGAGGCCGGGAAAGTAGCGCGGAAAGGGAGGCGGGGAATCAGAGGCGGGGAATCAGAGGTGGGGAATCAGAAGCGGGGATCAGAGGCGGAGAATCAGAGGCGGGGAATCAGAGGCGGGGAGTCAGAGGCGGGGAATCAGAGGCGGTGAATCAGAGGCGGAGAATCTGAGCGGGGAATCAGAGGCGGGGATTCAAAGGCTGGGAATCAGAGGCAGGGAATCAGAGGCGGGGAATCAGAGGCGGGGAATCAGAGGCGGGGAATCAGAGGCGGGGAATCAGAGGCGGGGAATCAGAGGCGGGGAATCTGAGGCGGGGAATCAGAGGCGGGGAATCAGAGGCGGGGAATCAGAGGCGGGGAATCAGAGGCGGGGATTCAGAGGCGGGGAATCAGAGGCGGGCAATCTGAGGCGGGGAATCTGAGATGGGGAATCAGAGGCGGGGAATCAGAGGCGGGGAATCAGAGGCGGGGAATCAGAGGCGGTGATTCAGAGCTGGGGAATCAGAGGCGGGGAATCAGTAGCGGGGAATCAGAGGCGGGGAATGAGAGGCGGGGAATCAGCGTTGGGGAATCTGAGGTGGGGAATCAGAGGCAGGGAATCAGAGGCGGGGAATGAGAGGCGGGGAATCAGAGGCGGGGAATCAGAAGCGGGGAATCAGAGGCGGGGAATCAGAGGTGGGGAATCAGAGGCGGGGAATCAGAGGCAGGGAATCAGAGGCGGGGAATCAGAGGCGGGTAATCAGAGGCGGAGAATCAGAGGTGGGGAATCTGAGGATGGGAATCGGAGCCAGGGAATCAGAGGCAGTGAATCAGATGAAGGGAATCTGAGGCAGGGATCTGAGGCAGGGAATCTGAGGTGGGGAATCTGAGGCGGGGAATCTGAGGCGGGGAATCTGAGGCGGGGAATCTGATGCGGGAAATGTGAGGCGGGGAATCATAGGCGGGGAATCAGAGGCGGAGAATCTGAGCGGGGAATCAGAGGCGGGGATTCAGAGGCGGGGAATCAGAGGCGGGGAATCAGAGGCGGGGAATCAGAGGCGGGGAATCAGAGGCGGGGAATCTGAGGCGGGGAATCAGAGGCGGGGAATCAGAGGCGGGGAATCTGAGGCGGGGAATCAGAGGCGGGGAATCAGAGGCGGGGAATCAGAGCCGGGGAATCAGAGGCGGGGAATCAGAGGCGGGGAATCAGAGGCGGGGAATCAGAGGCGGGGAATCAGAGGCGGGGTATCAGAAGCGGGGATTCAGAGGCGGGAATCAGAGGAGGGCAATCAGAGCCGGAGAATCAGAGGCGGGGAATCAGAGGCGGGGAAAGAGTTATGGGGAAACGGAGGCCGGGAAAGTAGCGCGGAAAGGGAGGCGGGGAATCAGAGGCGGGGAATCAGAGGTGGGGAATCAGAAGCGGGGATCAGAGGCGGAGAATCAGAGGCGGGGAATCAGAGGCGGGGAGTCAGAGGCGGGGAATCAGAGGCGGTGAATCAGAGGCGGAGAATCTGAGCGGGGAATCAGAGGCGGGGATTCAAAGGCTGGGAATCAGAGGCAGGGAATCAGAGGCGGGGAATCAGAGGCGGGGAATCAGAGGCGGGGAATCAGAGGCGGGGAATCAGAGGCGGGGAATCAGAGGCGGGGAATCTGAGGCGGGGAATCAGAGGCGGGGAATCAGAGGCGGGGAATCAGAGGCGGGGAATCAGAGGCGGGGATTCAGAGGCGGGGAATCAGAGGCGGGCAATCTGAGGCGGGGAATCTGAGATGGGGAATCAGAGGCGGGGAATCAGAGGCGGGGAATCAGAGGCGGGGAATCAGAGGCGGTGATTCAGAGCTGGGGAATCAGAGGCGGGGAATCAGTAGCGGGGAATCAGAGGCGGGGAATGAGAGGCGGGGAATCAGCGTTGGGGAATCTGAGGTGGGGAATCAGAGGCAGGGAATCAGAGGCGGGGAATGAGAGGCGGGGAATCAGAGGCGGGGAATCAGAAGCGGGGAATCAGAGGCGGGGAATCAGAGGTGGGGAATCAGAGGCGGGGAATCAGAGGCAGGGAATCAGAGGCGGGGAATCAGAGGCGGGTAATCAGAGGCGGAGAATCAGAGGTGGGGAATCTGAGGATGGGAATCGGAGCCAGGGAATCAGAGGCAGTGAATCAGATGAAGGGAATCTGAGGCAGGGATCTGAGGCAGGGAATCTGAGGTGGGGAATCTGAGGCGGGGAATCTGAGGCGGGGAATCAGAGGTGGGGAATCAGAGGCGGGGAATCAGAGGCGGGGAATCAGAGGCGGGGAATCAGAGGCGGAGAATCTGAGCGGGGAATCAGAGGCGGGGATTCAGAGGCGGGGAATCAGAGGCGGGGAATCAGAGGCGGGGAATCAGAGGCGGGGAATCAGAGGCGGGGAATCTGAGGCGGGGAATCAGAGGCGGGGAATCAGAGGCGGGGAATCTGAGGCGGGGAATCAGAGGCGGGGAATCAGAGGCGGGGAATCAGAGCCGGGGAATCAGAGGCGGGGAATCAGAGGCGGGGAATCAGAGGCGGGGAATCAGAGGCGGGGAATCAGAGGCGGGGTATCAGAAGCGGGGATTCAGAGGCGGGAATCAGAGGAGGGCAATCAGAGCCGGAGAATCAGAGGCGGGGAATCAGAGGCGGGGAAAGAGTTATGGGGAAACGGAGGCCGGGAAAGTAGCGCGGAAAGGGAGGCGGGGAATCAGAGGCGGGGAATCAGAGGTGGGGAATCAGAAGCGGGGATCAGAGGCGGGGAATCAGAGGTGGGGAATGAGAGGCGGGGAATCAGAGGCGGGGAATCTGAGGATGGGAATCGGAGCCAGGGAATCAGAGGCAGTGAATCAGATGAAGGGAATCTGAGGCAGGGATCTGAGGCAGGGAATCTGAGGTGGGGAATCTGAGGCGGGGAATCTGAGGCGGGGAATCTGAGGCGGGGAATCTGATGCGGGAAATGTGAGGCGGGGAATCATAGGCATGGAATCGGAGGAGGGTTATCAGAGGGGGGAAATCTGATGTGGGAAATGAGATGCAGAGAAAGAGGCAAGGAAATAGTGGCAGGGAAAGAGAGACAGGGTATAAGAGGCCGGGAATCAGAGGCGGGGAATCAGAGACACGGAAAGAGAGGCGTGGAATCAGATGCGCGGAATAAGAGCTGGCGAATCTGAGCCGGGAAATCAGAGGCAGAGCAACAGAGGCGGTAAAACATGGGTGCGGAATCGGAGGCGGGGAATCAGAGGCGGGGTATCAGAAGCAGGGAATCTGAGGCGGGGAATCAGAGCCGGGGAGTCAGAGGCGGGGAATCAGAGGCGGGGAATCAGACGCGGGGAATCAGAGGTGGGGAATCTGAGGCGTGAATCTGAGGCGGGGAAACTGAGGTGGGGAATCTGAGGCGGGGAATCTGAGGTGGGGAATCAGAGGCATGGAATCAGAGGCGGGTTATCAGAGGGTGGAAATGAGATGTGGGAAACGAGATGCAGAGAAAGAGGTACGGAAATAGAGGCAGGGAAAGAGAAGCATGGTATCAGAGGCGGAGAATCAGAGGCGGGGAATCAGAGACGCGGATTCAGATGTGGGGAATCATAAGTGGGAAAAGAGATGTGGGGAAAGAGATGCAGAGAAAGAGCATTGGAAATAGAGGCAGGGAAAAAGAGGCGGGGAAATCAAAGGTGGGGAATCAGAGGCGGGGAAACAGGCCGGTAAACAGAGGCAGGTAAACATAGGCGGATAAATAGAGGCGGGGAAAGAGATGGGCAAAACATAGTGGTTGGAACTTGTGTGTTGAAAATGAGGTACACAGAACAGATCAAACAGAGTTGTTGAAATTGAGTGAGGGAAAGAGAGGCGCGGAAAGAGTGGAGGGGAAAGAGTGAATGCGAAAGAGAGGCGTAGAGACAGAGGCGGCGAATCAGAGGCGGGGAATCAGAGGCGGGGAATCAGAGGCGGGGAATCCGAGGCGGGGAATCAGAGGTTGGGAATCAGAGGCAGGGAATCAGAGCTGGGGAATCAGAGGCGGGGAATCAGAATTGGGGAATCAGATATGGGGAATCAGATATGGGGAATCAGAGTTGGCGAATCAAAGGCGGTGAATCAGAGGCGGGGAATCAGAGGAGGGGAATCAGAGGCGGGGAATCTGAGGCGGGGAATCTGAGGCGGGGAATCTGAGGTGGGGAATGAGAGGCAGGGAATCAGAGGCGGGGAATCAGAGGCAGGGAATCAGACGCGGGGAATCAGAGGCGGGGAATCAGAGGCGGGGAATCAGAGGCTGGGAATCAGAGGTTGGGAATCAGAGGCAGGGAATCAGAGCTGTGGAATCAGAGGCGGGGAATCAGAATTGGGGAATCAGATATGGGGAATCAGATATGGGGAATCAGAGTTGGCGAATCAAAGGCGGTGAATCAGAGGCGGGGAATCAGAGGAGGGGAATCAGAGGCGGGGAATCTGAGGCGGGGAATCTGAGGCGGGGAATCTGAGGTGGGGAATCCGAGCCGGGGTATCAGAGGCGGGGTATCAGGGGCGGGGAATCAGAGGCGGGGAATCAGAGGTGGGGAATCTGAGGCAGGGAATCGGAGCCATGGAATCGGAGGCAGGGTATCAGATGAAGGGAATCTGAGGCAGGGATTCTGAGGCAGGGCATCTGAGGCGGCGAATCTGAGGCGGCGAATCTGAGGCGGGGAATCAGAGGCGGGGAATCAGAGGCGGGAAATCAGAGGCGGGAAATCAGAGGCGGGGAATCAGAGTCGGGGAATCAGAGCCGGGGAATCAGAGGCGGGGAATCAGAGGCGGGGAATCAGAGACGGGGAATCAGAGGCGGGGAATCAGAGGTGGGGAAAGTGATATGGTGAAACGGAGGCCGGGAAAGTAGCGCGGAAAGGGAGGCGGGGAATCAGAGGTGGGGAATCAGAGGCGGGGAATCAGAGGCTTGGAATCAGAGGCGGGGAATCAGAGGTGGGGAATGAGAGGCGGTGAATCAGAGGCGGGGAATCAGAGGCGGGGAATCAGAGGCGGGGAATCCGAGCCGGGGAATCAGAGGCGGGGAATCAGAGGCGGGGAATCAGAGGCGGGGAATCAGAGGCGGGGAATCAGAGGCGGGGAATCAGAGGCGGGGAATCAGAGGCGGGGAATCTGAGGCGGGGAATCAGAGGCGGGGAATCACAGGCGGGGAATCAGAGGCGGGGAATCAGAGGCGGGGATTCAGAGCCGGGGAATCAGAGGCGGGGAATCTGAGGCGGGGAATCTGAGATGGGGAATCAGAGGCGGGGAATCAGAGGCGGGGAATCAGAGGCGGGGAATCAGAGGCGGGGATTCAGAGCTGGGGAATCAGAGGAGGGGAATCAAAAGCGGGGAATCAGAGGCGGGGAATGAGAGGCGGGGAATCAGAGTTGGGGAATCTGAGGTGGGGAATCAGAGGCAGGGAATCAGAGGCGGGGAATGAGAGGCGGGGAATCAGAGGCGGGGAATCAGAGGCGGGGAATCAGAGGCGGGGAATCAGAGGCAGGGAATCAGAGGCGGGGAATCAGAGGCAGGGAATCAGAGGCGGGGAATCAGAGGCGGGTAATCAGAGGCGGAGAATCAGAGGTGGGGAATCTGAGGCAGGGAATCGGAGCCAGGGAATCAGAGGCAGTGAATCAGATGAAGGGAATCTGAGGCAGGGATCTGAGGCAGGGAATCTGAGGTGGGGAATCTGAGGCGGGGAATCTGAGGCGGGGAATCTGAGGCGGGGAATCTGAGGCGGGAAATGAGATGCAGAGAAAGAGGCAAGGAAATAGTGGCAGGGAAAGAGAGACAGGGTATAAGAGTCCGGGAATCAGAGGCGGGGAATCAGAGACACGGAAAGAGAGGCGTGGAATCAGATGCGCGGAATAAGAGCTGGCGAATCTGAGCCGGGAAATCAGAGGCAGAGCAACAGAGGCGGTAAAACATGGGTGCGGAATCGGAGGCGGGGAATCAGAGGCGGGGTATCAGAAGAGGGGAATCAGAGTCGGGTAATCAGAGGAGGGGAATCAGAGCCGGAGAATCAGAGGCGGGGAATCAGAGGCGGGGAAAGAGTTATGGGGAAACGGAGGCCGGGAATGTAGCGCAGAAAGGGAGGCGGGGAATCAGAGGCGGGGAATCAGAGGCGGGGAATCAGAAGCGGGGATCAGAGGCGGGGAATCAGAGGCGGGGAATCAGAGGCGGGGAATCAGAGGCGGGGAATCAGAGGCGGGGAATCAGAGGCGGGGAATCAGAGGCGGGGAATCAGAGGCAGGGAATCAGAGGCGGGGAATCAGAGGCGGGTAATCAGAGGCGGAGAATCAGAGGCGGGGAATCAGAGGCGGGGTATCAGAGGCGGGGAATCAGAGGCGGGGAATCAGAGGCGGGGAATCTGAGGCGGGGAATCTGAGATGGGGAATCAGAGGCGGGGAATCAGAGGCGGGGAATCAGAGGCGGGGAATCAGAGGCGGGGAATCGGAGCCAGGGAATCAGAGGCGGGGAATCAGAGGTGGGGAATCTGAGGCGGGGAATCTGAGGTGGGGAATCTGAGGCGGGAAATGTGAGGCGGGGAATCATAGGCATGGAATCGGAGGAGGGTTATCAGAGGGGGTAAATCTGATGTGGGAAATGAGATGCAGAGAAAGAGGCAAGGAAATAGAGGCAGGGAAAGAGAGACAGGGTATAAGAGGCCGGGAATCAGAGGCGGGGAATCAGAGACACGGAAAGAGAGGCGTGGAGTCAGAGGCGCGGAATCAGAGCCGGCGAATCTGAGCCGGGAAATCAGAGGCAGAGCAACAGAGGCGGTAAAACATGGGTGCGGAATCGGAGGCGGGGAATCAGAGGCGGGGAATCAGAGGCGGGGAATCAGAAGCGGGGATCAGAGGCGGGGAATCAGAGGCGGGGAATCAGAGGCGGGGAATCAGAGGCGGGGAATCAGAGGCGGGGTATCTGAGGTGGGGAATCTGAGGCGGGGAATCTGAGGCAGGGAATCAGAGCCGGGGAGTCAGAGGTGGGGAATCAGAGGCGGGGAATCAGACGCGGGGAATCAGAGGTGGGGAATCTGAGGCGGGGAATCTGAGGCGGGGAAACTGAGGTGGGGAATCTGAGGCGGGGAATCTGAGGTGGGGAATCAGAGGCATGGAATCAGAGGCGGGTTATCAGAGGGTGGAAATGAGATGTGGGAAACGAGATGCAGAGAAAGAGGTACGGAAATAGAGGCAGGGAAAGAGAAGCATGGTATCAGAGGCGGAGAATCAGAGGCGGGGAATCAGAGACGCGGATTCAGATGTGGGGAATCATAAGTGGGAAAAGAGATGTGGGGAAAGAGATGCAGAGAAAGAACATTGGAAATAGAGGCAGGGAAAAAGAGGCGGGGAAATCAAAGGTGGGGAATCAGAGGCGGGGAAACAGGCCGGTAAACAGAGGCAGGTAAACATAGGCGAATAAATAGAGGCGGGGAAAGAGATGGGCAAAACATAGTGGTTGGAACTTGTGTGTTGAAAATGAGGTACACAGAACAGATCAAACAGAGTTGTTGAAATTGAGTGAGGGAAAGAGAGGCGCGGAAAGAGTGGAGGGGAAAGAGTGAATGCGAAAGAGAGGCGTAGAGACAGAGGCGGCGAATCAGAGGCGGGGAATCAGAGGCGGGGAATCAGAGGCGGGGAATCCGAGGCGGGGAATCAGAGGTTGGGAATCAGATGCAGGGAATCAGAGCTGGGGAATCAGAGGCGGGGAATCAGAATTGGGGAATCAGATATGGGGAATCAGATATGGGGAATCAGAGTTGGCGAATCAAAGGCGGTGAATCAGAGGCGGGGAATCAGAGGAGGGGAATCAGAGGCGGGGAATCTGAGGCGGGGAATCTGAGGCGGGGAATCTGAGGTGTGGAATGAGAGGCAGGGAATCAGAGGCGGGGAATCAGAGGCAGGGAATCAGACGCGGGGAATCAGAGGCGGGGAATCAGAGGCGGGGAATCAGAGGCTGGGAATCAGAGGTTGGGAATCAGAGGCAGGGAATCAGAGCTGTGGAATCAGGGGCGGGGAATCAGAGGTGGGGAATCAGAGGTGGGGAATCTGAGGCAGGGAATCGGAGCCATGGAATCGGAGGCAGGGAATCAGATGAAGGGAATCTGAGGCAGGGATTCTGAGGCAGGGCATCTGAGGCGGGGAATCTGAGGCGGCGAATCTGAGGCGGGGAATCAGAGGCGGGGAATCAGAGGCGGGAAATCAGAGGCGGGAAATCAGAGGCGGGGAATCAGAGTCGGGGAATCAGAGCCGGGGAATCAGAGGCGGGGAATCAGAGGCGGGGAATCAGAGGCGGGGAATCAGAGGCGGGGAATCAGAGGTGGGGAAAGTGATATGGTGAAACGGAGGCCGGGAAAGTAGCGCGGAAAGGGAGGCGGGGAATCAGAGGTGGGGAATCAGAGGCGGGGAATCAGAGGCTTGGAATCAGAGGCGGGGAATCAGAGGTGGGGAATGAGAGGCGGTGAATCAGAGGCGGGGAATCAGAGGCGCGAAATCAGAGCCGGGGAATCAGAGGCGGGGAATCAGAGGCGGGGAATCAGAGGTGGGGAATCAGAGGCGGGGAATCAGAGGCGGGGAATCAGAGGCGGGGAATCAGAGGCGGGGAATCTTAGGCGGGGAATCAGAGGCGGGGAATCAGAGGCGGGGAATCAGAGGCGGGGAATCAGAGGCGGGGATTCAGAGCCGGGGAATCAGAGGCGGGGAATCTGAGGCGGGGAATCTGAGATGGGGAATCAGAGGCGGGGAATCAGAGGCGGGGAATCAGAGGCGGGGAATCAGAGGCGGGGATTCAGAGCTGGGGAATCAGAGGCGGGGAATCAGAAGCGGGGAATCAGAGGCGGGGAATGAGAGGCGGGGAATCAGAGTTGGGGACTCTGAGGTGGGGAATCAGAGGCAGGGAATCAGAGGCGGGGAATGAGAGGCGGGGAATCAGAGGCGGGGAATCAGAGGCGGGGAATCAGAGGCGGGGAATCAGAGGCAGGGAATCAGAGGCGGGGAATCAGAGGCGGGTAATCAGAGGCGGAGAATCAGAGGTGGGGAATCTGAGGCAGGGAATCGGAGCCAGGGAATCAGAGGCAGTGAATCAGATGAAGGGAATCTGAGGCAGGGATCTGAGGCAGGGAATCTGAGGTGGGGAATCTGAGGCGGGGAATCTGAGGCGGGGAATCTGAGGCGGGGAATCTGAGGCGGGAAATGAGATGCAGAGAAAGAGGCAAGGAAATAGTGGCAGGGAAAGAGAGACAGGGTATAAGAGGCCGGGAATCAGAGGCAGGGAATCAGAGACACGGAAAGAGAGGCGTGGAATCAGATGCGCGGAATAAGAGCTGGCGAATCTGAGCCGGGAAATCAGAGGCAGAGCAACAGAGGCGGTAAAACATGGGTGCGGAATCGGAGGCGGGGAATCAGAGGCGGGGTATCAGAAGAGGGGAATCAGAGTCGGGGAATCAGAGGAGGGGAATCAGAGCCGGAGAATCAGAGGCGGGGAATCAGAGGCGGGGAAAGAGTTATGGGGAAACGGAGGCCGGGAATGTAGCGCGGAAAGGGAGGCGGGGAATCAGAGGCGGGGAATCAGAGGCAGGGAATCAGAAGCGGGGATCAGAGGCGGGGAATCAGAGGCGGGGAATCAGAGGCGGGGAATCAGAGGCGGGGAATCAGAGGCGGGGAATCAGAGGCGGGGAATCAGAGGCGGGGAATCAGAGGCAGGGAATCAGAGGCGGGGAATCAGAGGCGGGTAATCAGAGGCGGAGAATCAGAGGCGGGGAATCAGAGGCGGGGTATCAGAGGCGGGGAATCAGAGGCGGGGAATCAGAGGCGGGGAATCTGAGGCGGGGAATCTGAGATGGGGAATCAGAGGCGGGGAATCAGAGGCGGGGAATCAGAGGCGGGGAATCAGAGGCGGGGAATCGGAGCCAGGGAATCAGAGGCGGGGAATCAGAGGTGGGGAATCTGAGGCGGGGAATCTGAGGTGGGGAATCTGAGGCGGGAAATGTGAGGCGGGGAATCATAGGCATGGAATCGGAGGAGGGTTATCAGAGGGGGGAAATCTGATGTGGGAAATGAGATGCAGAGAAAGAGGCAAGGAAATAGAGGCAGGGAAAGAGAGACAGGGTATAAGAGGCCGGGAATCAGAGGCGGGGAATCAGAGACACGGAAAGAGAGGCGTGGAGTCAGAGGCGCGGAATCAGAGCCGGCGAATCTGAGCCGGGAAATCAGAGGCAGAGCAACAGAGGCGGTAAAACATGGGTGCGGAATCGGAGGCGGGGAATCAGAGGCGGGGAATCAGAGGCGGGGAATCAGAAGCGGGGATCAGAGGCGGGGAATCAGAGGCAGGGAATCAGAGGCGGGGAATCAGAGCCGGGGAATCAGAGGCGGGGTATCTGAGGCGGGGAATCTGAGGCGGGGAATCTGAGGCAGGGAATCAGAGCCGGGGAGTCAGAGGTGGGGAATCAGAGGCGGGGAATCAGACGCGGGGAATCAGAGGTGGGGAATCTGAGGCGGGGAATCTGAGGCGGGGAAACTGAGGTGGGGAATCTGAGGCGGGGAATCTGAGGTGGGGAATCAGAGGCATTGAATCAGAGGCGGGTTATCAGAGGGTGGAAATGAGATGTGGGAAACGAGATGCAGAGAAAGAGGTACGGAAATAGAGGCAGGGAAAGAGAAGCATGGTATCAGAGGCGGAGAATCAGAGGCGGGGAATCAGAGACGCGGATTCAGATGTGGGGAATCATAAGTGGGAAAAGAGATGTGGGGAAAGAGATGCAGAGAAAGAGCATTGGAAATAGAGGCAGGGAAAAAGAGGCGGGGAAATCAAAGGTGGGGAATCAGAGGCGGGGAAACAGGCCGGTAAACAGAGGCAGGTAAACATAGGCGAATAAATAGAGGCGGGGAAAGAGATGGGCAAAACATAGTGGTTGGAACTTGTGTGTTGAAAATGAGGTACACAGAACAGATCAAACAGAGTTGTTGAAATTGAGTGAGGGAAAGAGAGGCGCGGAAAGAGTGGAGGGGAAAGAGTGAATGCGAAAGAGAGGCGTAGAGACAGAGGCGGCGAATCAGAGGCGGGGAATCAGAGGCGGGGAATCAGATGCGGGGAATCCGAGGCGGGGAATCAGAGGTTGGGAATCAGATGCAGGGAATCAGAGCTGGGGAATCAGAGGCGGGGAATCAGAATTGGGGAATCAGATATGGGGAATCAGATATGGGGAATCAGAGTTGGCGAATCAAAGGCGGTGAATCAGAGGCGGGGAATCAGAGGAGGGGAATCAGAGGCGGGGAATCTGAGGCGGGGAATCTGAGGCGGGGAATCTGAGGTGTGGAATGAGAGGCAGGGAATCAGAGGCGGGGAATCAGAGGCAGGGAATCAGACGCGGGGAATCAGAGGCGGGGAATCAGAGGCGGGGAATCAGAGGCTGGGAATCAGAGGTTGGGAATCAGAGGCAGGGAATCAGAGCTGGGGAATCAGAGGCGGGGAATCAGAATTGGGGAATCAGATATGGGGAATCAGAGTTGGCGAATCAAAGGCGGTGAATCAGAGGCGGGGAATCAGAGGAGGGGAATCAGAGGCGGGGAATCTGAGGCGGGGAATCTGAGGCAGGGAATCGGAGCCATGGAATCGGAGGCAGGGAATCAGATGAAGGGAATCTGAGGCAGGGATTCTGAGGCAGGGCATCTGAGGCGGGGAATCTGAGGCGGCGAATCTGAGGCGGGGAATCAGAGGCGGGGAATCAGAGGCGGGAAATCAGAGGCGGGAAATCAGAGGTGGGGAATCAGAGTCGGGGAATCAGAGCCGGGGAATCAGAGGCGGGGAATCAGAGGCGGGGAATCAGAGGCGGGGAATCAGAGGCGGGGAATCAGAGGTGGGGAAAGTGATATGGTGAAACGGAGGCCGGGAAAGT
Source organism: Narcine bancroftii (assembly GCF_036971445.1). Taxonomy (NCBI): domain Eukaryota; kingdom Metazoa; phylum Chordata; class Chondrichthyes; order Torpediniformes; family Narcinidae; genus Narcine; species Narcine bancroftii. Next base: position 122,257,098 of record NC_091474.1, read on the forward strand.
AGCGCGGAAAGGGAGGCGGGGAATCAGAGGTGGGGAATCAGAGGCGGGGAATCAGAGGCTTGGAATCAGAGGCGGGGAATCAGAGGTGGGGAATCAGAGGCGGTGAATCAGAGGCGGGGAATCAGAGGCGGGGAATCAGAGGCGGGGAATCAGAGGCGGGGAATCAGAGGCGGGGAATCAGAGGCGGGGAATCAGAGGCGGGGAATCAGAGGCGGGGAATCAGAGGCGGGGAATCAGAGGCGGGGAATCAGAGGCGGAGAATCAGAGGCGGGGAATCTGAGGCGGGGAATCTGAGGCGGGGTATCTGAGGCGGGGAATCCGAGCCGGGGAATCAGAGGCGGGGAATCCGAGGCGGGTAATGAGAGGCGGGGAATCAGAGGCGGGGAATCAGAGGCGGGGAATCAGAGGCGGGGAATCAGAGGCGGGGTATCAGAGGCGGGAATCAGAGGTGGGGAATCAGAGGCGGGGAATCAGAGGCGGAGAATCAGAGGCGGGGAATCTGAGGCGGGGAATCAGAGGCGGGGAATCTGAGGCAGGGAATCCGAGCCGGGGAATCAGAGGCGGGGAATCAGAGGCGGGGAATCAGAGGTAGGGAATCAGATGAAGGGAATCTGAGGCAGGGATTCTGAGGCAGGGAATCTGAGGTTTGGGAATCTGAGGAGGGGAATCTGAGGCGGGGAATCTGAGGCTGGGAATCTGAGGCGGGCAATCTGAGGCGGGGAATCTGAGGTGGGGAATCATAGGCATGGAATCAGAGGAGGGTTATCAGAGGGGGAAAATCTCATGTGGGAAATGAGATGCAGAGAAAGAGGCAAGGAAATAGGGGCAGGGAAAGAGAGACAGGATATAAGAGGCCGGGAATCAGAGGCGGGGAATCAGAGACACGGAAAGAGAGGCGTGGAATCAGAGGCGCGGAATCAGAGCCGGCGAATCTGAGCCGGGAAATCAGAGGCAGAGCAACAGAGGCGGTAAAACATGGGTGCGGAATCGGAGGCGGGGAATCAGAGGCGGGGAATCAGAGGCGGGGAATCAGAAGCGGGGATCAGAGGCGGGGAATCAGAGGCGGGGAATCAGAGGCGGGGAATCAGAGGCGGGGAATCAGAGGCGGGGAATCAGAGGCGGAGAATCTGAGCGGGGAATCAGAGGCGGGGATTCAGAGGCGGTGAATCAGAGGCGGGGAATCAGAGGCGGGGAATCTAAGGGGGGGAATCAGAGGCGGGGAATCAGAGGCGGGGAATCAGAGGCGGGGAATCAGAGGCGGGGAATCTGAGGCGGGGAATCTGAGATGGGGAATCAGAGGCGGGGAATCAGAGGCGGGGAATCAGAGGCGGGGATTCAGAGCTGGGGAATCAGAGGCGGGGAATCAGAAGCGGGGAATCAAAGGCGGGTAATCAGAGGCGGGGAATCAGAGTTGGGGAATCTGAGGTGGGGAATCAGAGGCGGGGAATCAGAGGCGGGGAATGAGAGGCGGGGAATCAGAGGCGGGGAATCAGAGGCGGGGAATCAGAGGCGGGGAATCAGAGGCGGGGAATCAGAGGCGGGGAATCAGAGGCGGGGAATCAGAGGCGGGGAATCAGAGGCGGGTAATCAGAGGCGGGGAATCAGAGTCGGGGAATCTGAGGCGGGGAATCTGAGGCGGGGAATCTGAGGCGGGGAATCCGAGCCGGGGAATCAGAGGCGGGGAATCAGAGGCGGGGAATCAGAGGCGGGGAATCAGAGGTGGGGAATCTGAGGCAGGGAATCGGAGCCAGGGAATCAGAGGCAGGGAATCAGATGAAGGGAATCTGAGGCCGGGATCTGAGGCAGGGAGTCTGAGGTGGGGAATCTGAGGCGGGGAATCTGAGGCGGGGAATCTGAGGCGGGAAATGTGAGGCGGGGAATCATAGGCATGGAATCGGAGGCGGGGAAAGAGTTATGGGGAAACGGAGGCCGGGAAAGTAGCGCGGAAAGGGAGGCAGGGAATCAGAGGCGGGGAATCAGAGGGGGGAAATCTGATGTGGGAAATGAGATGCAGAGAAAGAGGCAAGGAAATAGAGGCAGGGAAAGAGAGACAGGGTATAAGAGGCCGGGAATCAGAGGCGGGGAATCAGAGACACGGAAAGAGAGGCGTGGAATCAGAGGCGCGGAATCAGAGGCGGGGAATCAGAGGCGGGGAATCAGAGGCGGGGAATCAGAGGCGGGGAATCCGAGGCGGGTAATGAGAGGCGGGGAATCAGAGGCGGGGAATCAGAGGCGGGGAATCAGAGGCGGGGAATCAGAGGCGGCGTATCAGAGGCGGGAATCAGAGGTGGGGAATCAGAGGCGGGGAATCAGAGGCGGAGAATCAGAGGCGGGGAATCTGAGGCGGGGAATCAGAGGCGGGGAATCTGAGGCAGGGAATCCGAGCCGGGGAATCAGAGGCGGGGAATCAGAGGCGGGGAATCAGAGGTAGGGAATCAGATGAAGGGAATCTGAGGCAGGGATTCTGAGGCAGGGAATCTGAGGTTTGGGAATCTGAGGAGGGGAATCTGAGGCGGGGAATCTGAGGCTGGGAATCTGAGGCGGGCGATCTGAGGCGGGGAATCTGAGGTGGGGAATCATAGGCATGGAATCAGAGGAGGGTTATCAGAGGGGGAAAATCTCATGTGGGAAATGAGATGCAGAGAAAGAGGCAAGGAAATAGGGGCAGGGAAAGAGAGACAGGATATAAGAGGCCGGGAATCAGAGGCGGGGAATCAGAGACACGGAAAGAGAGGCGTGGAATCAGAGGCGCGGAATCAGAGCCGGCGAATCTGAGCCGGGAAATCAGAGGCAGAGCAACAGAGGCGGTAAAACATGGGTGCGGAATCGGAGGCGGGGAATCAGAGGCGGGGAATCAGAGGCGGGGAATCAGAAGCGGGGATCAGAGGCGGGGAATCAGAGGCGGGGAATCAGAGGCGGGGAATCAGAGGCGGGGAATCAGAGGCGGGGAATCAGAGGCGGAGAATCTGAGCGGGGAATCAGAGGCGGGGATTCAGAGGCGGGGAATCAGAGGCGGGGAATCAGAGGCGGGGAATCTAAGGGGGGGAATCAGAGGCGGGGAATCAGAGGCGGGGAATCAGAGGCGGGGAATCAGAGGCGGGGAATCTGAGGCGGGGAATCTGAGATGGGGAATCAGAGGCGGGGAATCAGAGGCGGGGAATCAGAGGCGGGGAATCAGAAGCGGGGAATCAAAGGCGGGTAATCAGAGGCGGGGAATCAGAGTTGGGGAATCTGATGTGGGGAATCAGAGGCGGGGAATCAGAGGCGGGGAATGAGAGGCGGGGAATCAGAGGCGGGGAATCAGAGGCGGGGAATCAGAGGCGGGGAATCAGAGGCGGGGAATCAGAGGCGGGGAATCAGAGGCGGGGAATCAGAGGCGGGGAATCAGAGGCGGGTAATCAGAGGCGGGGAATCAGAGTCGGGGAATCTGAGGCGGGGAATCTGAGGCGGGGAATCTGAGGCGGGGAATCCGAGCCGGGGAATCAGAGGCGGGGAATCAGAGGCGGGGAATCAGAGGCGGGGAATCAGAGGTGGGGAATCTGAGGCAGGGAATCGGAGCCAGGGAATCAGAGGCAGGGAATCAGATGAAGGGAATCTGAGGCCGGGATCTGAGGCAGGGAGTCTGAGGTGGGGAATCTGAGGCGGGGAATCTGAGGCGGGGAATCTGAGGCGGGAAATGTGAGGCGGGGAATCATAGGCATGGAATCGGAGGCGGGGAAAGAGTTATGGGGAAACGGAGGCCGGGAAAGTAGCGCGGAAAGGGAGGCAGGGAATCAGAGGCGGGGAATCAGAGGGGGGAAATCTGATGTGGGAAATGAGATGCAGAGAAAGAGGCAAGGAAATAGAGGCAGGGAAAGAGAGACAGGGTATAAGAGGCCGGGAATCAGAGGCGGGGAATCAGAGACACGGAAAGAGAGGCGTGGAATCAGAGGCGCGGAATCAGAGGCGGGGAATCAGAGGCGGGGAATCAGAGGCGGGGAATCAGATGCGGGGAATCAGAGGCGGGGAATCAGAGGCGGGGAATCAGAGCCGGGGAATCAGAGGCGGGGAATCAGAGGCAGGGAATCAGAGGCAGGGAATCAGAGGTGGGGAATCAGAGGCGGGGTATCAGAAGCGGGAAATCAGAGGCGGGGAATCAGAGGAGGGGAATCAGAGCCAGAGAATCAGAGGTGGGGAATCAGAGGTGGGGAAAGAGTTATGGGGAAACGGAGGCCGGGAAAGTAGCGCGGAAAGGGAGGCAGGGAATCAGAGGCGGGGAATCAGAGGCGGGGATTCAGAAGCGGGGATCAGAGGCGGGGAATCAGAGGCGGGGAATCAGAGGCGGGGAATCAGAGGCGGGGAATCAGAGACGGGGAATCAGAAGCGGAGAATCTGAGCGGGGAATCAGAGGCGGCGATTCAGAGGCGGGGAATCAGAGGCGGGGAATCAGAGGCGGGGAATCAGAGGCGGGGAATCAGAGGCGGGGAATCAGAGGCGGGGAATCAGAGGCGGGGAATCAGAGGTGGGGAATCAGAGGCGGGGAATCTGAGGCGGGGAATCTGAGATGGGGAATCAGAGGCGGGGAATCAGAGGCGGGGAATCAGAGGCGGGGAATCAGAGGCGGGGATTCAGAGCCGGGGAATCAGAGGCGGGGAATCAGAGGCGGGGAATCAGAGGCGGGGAATCAGAGGCGGGGAATCAGAGTTGGGGAATCTGAGGTGGGGAATCAGAGGCAGGGAATCAGAGGCGGGGAATGAGAGGCGGGGAATCAGAGGCGGGGAATCAGAGGCGGGGAATCAGAGGCGGGGAATCAGAGGCGGGGAATCAGAGGCGGGGAATCAGAGGCGGGGAATCAGAGGCGGGGAATCAGAGGCGGGTAATCAGAGGCGGAGAATCAGAGTCGGGGAATCTGAGGCGGGGAATCTGAGGTGTGGAATCTGAGGCGGGGAATCCGAGCCGGGGAATCAGAGGCGGGGAATCAGAGGCGGGGAATCAGAGGTGGGGAATCTGAGGCAGGGAATCAGAGCCAGGGAATCAGAGGCAGGGAATCAGATGAAGGGAATCTGAGGCAGGGATCTGAGGCAGGGAATCTGAGGTGGGGAATCTGAGGCGGGGAATCTGAGGCGGGGAATCTGAGGCGGGGAATCTGAGGCGGGAAATGTGAGGCGGGGAATCATAGGCATGGAATCGGAGGAGGGTTATCAGAGGGGGGAAATCTGATGTGGGAAATGAGATGCAGAGAAAGAGGCAAGGAAATAGAGGCAGGGAAAGAGAGACAGGGTATAAGAGGCCGGGAATCAGAGGCGGGGAATCAGAGACACGGAAAGAGAGGCGTGGAATCAGAGGCGCGGAATCAGAGCCGGCGAATCTGAGCCGGGAAATCAGAGGCAGAGCAACAGAGGCGGTAAAACATGGGTGCGGAATCGGAGGCTGGGAATCAGAGGCGGGGAATCAGAGCCGGGGAATCAGAAGCGGGGATCAGAGGCGGGGAATCAGAGGTGGGGAATCAGAGGCGGGGAATCAGAGGCGGGGAATCAGAGGCAGGGTATCTGAGGCGGGGAATCTGAGGCGGGGAATCTGAGGCGGGGAATCAGAGCCGGGGAGTCATAGGTGGGGAATCAGAGGCGGGGAATCAGACGCGGGAAATCTGAGGCGGGGAATCTGAGGCGGGGAAACTGAGGTGGGGAATCTGAGGCGGGGAATCTGAGGTGGGTAATCAGAGGCATGGAATCAGAGGCGGGTTATCAGAGGGTGGAAATGAGATGTGGGAAACGAGATGCAGAGAAAGAGGTACGGAAATAGAGGCAGGGAAAGAGAAGCATGGTATCAGAGGCGGAGAATCAGAGGCGGGGAATCAGTGACGCGGATTCAGATGTGGGGAATCATAAGTGGGAAAAGAGATGTGGGGAAAGAGATGCAGAGAAAGAGCATTGGAAATAGAGGCAGGGAAAGAGAGGCGGGGAAATCAAAGGTGGGGAATCAGAGGCGGGGAAACAGGCCGGTAAACAGAGGCAGGTAAACATAGGCGGATAAATAGAGGCGGGGAAAGAGATGGGCAAAACATAGTGGTTGGAACTTGTGTGTTGAAAATGAGGTACACAGAACAGATCAAACAGAGTTGTTGAAATTGAGTGAGGGAAAGAGAGGCGCGGAAAGAGTGGAGGGGAAAGAGTGAATGCGAAAGAGAGGCGTAGAAACAGAGGCGGCGAATCAGAGGCGGGGAATCAGAGGAGGGGAATCAGAGGCGGGGAATCTGAGGCGGGGAATCTGAGGCGGGGAATCTGAGGTGGGGAATGAGAGGCAGGGAATCAGAGGCGGGGAATCAGAGGCAGGTAATCAGACGCGGGGAATCAGAGGCGGGGAATCAGAGGCGGGGAATCAGAGGCTGGGAATCAGAGGTTGGGAATCAGAGGCAGGGAATCAGAGCTGTGGAATCAGAGGCGGGGAATCAGAATTGGGGAATCAGATATGGGGAATCAGATATGGGGAATCAGAGTTGGCGAATCAAAGGCGGTGAATCAGAGGCGGGGAATCAGAGGAGGGGAATCAGAGGCGGGGAATCTGAGGCGGGGAATCTGAGGCGGGGAATCTGAGGTTGGGAATCCGAGCCGGGGTATCAGAGGCGGGGAATCAGGGGCGGGGAATCAGAGGCGGGGAATCAGAGGTGGGGAATCTGAGGCAGGGAATCGGAGCCATGGAATCGGAGGCAGGGAATCAGATGAAGGGAATCTGAGGCAGGGATTCTGAGGCAGGGCATCTGAGGTGGGGAATCTGAGGCGGCGAATCTGAGGCGGGGAATCAGAGGCGGGGAATCAGAGGCGGGAAATCAGAGGCGGGAAATCAGAGGCGGGGAATCAGAGTCGGGGAATCAGAGCCGGGGAATCAGAGGCGGGGAATCAGAGGCGGGGAATCAGAGGCGGGGAATCAGAGGCGGGGAATCAGAGGCGGGGAATCAGAGGTGGGGAACGTGATATGGTGAAACGGAGGCCGGGAAAGTAGCGCGGAAAGGGAGGCGGGGAATCAGAGGTGGGGAATCAGAGGCGGGGAATCAGAGGCTTGGAATCAGAGGCGGGGAATTAGAGGTGGGGAATGAGAGGCGGTGAATCAGAGGCGGGGAATCAGAGGCGGGGAATCAGAGGCGGGGAATCAGAGGCGGGGAATCAGAGGCGGGCAATCAGAGGCGGGGAATCAGAGGCGGGGAATCAGAGGCGGGGAATCAGAGGCGGGGAATCAGAGGCGGGGAATCAGAGGCGGGGAATCAGAGGCGGAGAATCAGAGGCGGGGAATCTGAGGCGGGGAATCTGAGGCGGGGAATCTGAGGCAGGGAATCTGAGGTGGGGAATCATAGGCATGGAATCAGAGGAGGGTTATCAGAGGGGGAAAATCTGATGTGGGAAATGAGATGCAGAGAAAGAGGCAAGGAAATAGGGGCAGGGAAAGAGAGACAGGGTATAAGAGGCCGGGAATCAGAGGCGGGGAATCAGAGACACGGAAAGAGAGGCGTGGAATCAGAGGCGCGGAATCAGAGCCGGCGAATCTGAGCCGGGAAATCAGAGGCAGAGCAACAGAGGCGGTAAAACATGGGTGCGGAATCGGAGGTGGGGAATCAGAGGCGGGGAATCAGAGGCGGGGAATCAGAGGCGGGGAATCAGAGGCGGGGAATCAGAGGCGGAGAATCTGAGCGGGGAATCAGAGGCGGGGATTCAGAGGCGGGGAATCAGAGGCGGGGAATCAGAGGCGGGGAATCTAAGGGGGGGAATCAGAGGCGGGGAATCAGAGGCGGGGAATCAGAGGCGGGGAATCAGAGGCGGGAAATCTGAGGCGGGGAATCTGAGATGGGGAATCAGAGGCGGGGAATCAGAGGCGGGGAATCAGAGGCGGGGAATCAGAGGCGGGGATTCAGAGCTGGGGAATCAGAGGCGGGGAATCAGAAGCGGGGAATCAAAGGCGGGTAATCAGAGGCGGGGTATCAGAGTTGGGGAATCTGAGGTGCGGAATCAGAGGCGGGGAATCAGAGGCGGGGAATGAGAGGCGGGGAATCAGAGGCGGGGAATCAGAGGCGGGGAATCAGAGGCGGGGAATCAGAGGCGGGGAAACAGAGGCGGGGAATCAGAGGCGGGGAATCAGAGGCGGGTAATCAGAGGCGGGGAATCAGAGTCGGGGAATCTGAGGCGGGGAATCTGAGGCGGGGAATCTGAGGCGGGGAATCCGAGCCGGGGAATCAGAGGCGGGGAATCAGAGGCGGGGAATCAGAGGCGGGGAATCAGAGGTGGGGAATCTGAGGCAGGGAATCGGAGCCAGGGAATCAGAGGCAGGGAATCAGATGAAGGGAATCTGAGGCCGGGATCTGAGGCAGGGAGTCTGAGGTGGGGAATCTGAGGCGGGGAATCTGAGGCGGGGAATCTGAGGCGGTAAATGTGAGGCGGGGAATCATAGGCATGGAATCGGAGGCGGGGAAAGAGTTATGGGGAAACGGAGGCCGGGAAAGTAGCGCGGAAAGGGAGGCAGGGAATCAGAGGCGGGGAATCAGAGGGGGGAAATCTGATGTGGGAAATGAGATGCAGAGAAAGAGGCAAGGAAATAGAGGCAGGGAAAGAGAGACAGGGTATAAGAGGCCGGGAATCAGAGGCGGGGAATCAGAGACACGGAAAGAGAGGCGTGGAATCAGAGGCGCGGAATCAGAGGCGGGGAATCAGAGGCGGGGAAACAGAGGCGGGGAATCAGATGCAGGGAATCAGAGGCGGGGAATCAGAGGCGGGGAATCAGAGCCGGGGAATCAGAGGCGGGGAATCAGAGCCGGGGAATCAGAGGCAGGGAATCAGAGGTGGGGAATCAGAGGCGGGGTATCAGAAGCGGGAAATCAGAGGCGGGGAATCAGAGGAGGGGAATCAGAGCCGGAGAATCAGAGGCGGGGAAACAGAGGCGGGGAAAGAGTTATGGGGAAACGGAGGCCGGGAAAGTAGCGCGGAAAGGGAGGCAGGGAATCAGAGGCGGGGAATCAGAGGCGGGGAATCAGAAGCGGGGATCAGAGGCGGGGAATCAGAGGCGGGGAATCAGAGGCGGGGAATCAGAGGCGGGGAATCAGAGACGGGGAATCAGAAGCGGAGAATCTGAGCGGGGAATCAGAGGCGGCGATTCAGAGGCGGGGAATCAGAGGCGGGGAATCAGAGGCGGGGAATCAGAGGCGGGGAATCAGAGGCGGGGAATCAGAGGCGGGGAATCAGAGGCTGGGAATCAGAGGCGGGGAATCTGAGGCGGGGAATCTGAGATGGGGAATCAGAGGCGGGGAATCAGAGGCGGGGAATCAGAGGCGGGGAATAAGAGGCGGGGATTCAGAGCCGGGGAATCAGAGGCGGGGAATCAGAGGCGGGGAATCAGAGGCGGGGAATCAGAGGCGGGGAATCAGAGTTGGGGAATCTGAGGTGGGGAATCAGAGGCAGGGAATCAGAGGCGGGGAATGAGAGGCGGGGAATCAGAGGCGGGGAATCAGAGGCGGGGAATCAGTGGCGGGGAATCAGAGGCGGGGAATCAGAGGCGGGGAATCTGAGGCGGGGAATCTGAGGAGGGGAATCCGAGCCGGGGTATCAGAGGCGGGGAATCAGGGGCGGGGAATCAGAGGCGGGGAATCAGAGGTGGGGAATCTGAGGCAGGGAATCGGAGCCATGGAATCGGAGGCAGGGAATCAGATGAAGGGAATCTGAGGCAGGGATTCTGAGGCAGGGCATCTGAGGCGGGGAATCTGAGGCGGCGAATCTGAGGCGGGGAATCAGAGGCGGGGAATCAGAGGTGGGAAATCAGAGGCGGGAAATCAGAGGCGGGGAATCAGAGTCGGGGAATCAGAGCCTGGGAATCAGAGGCGGGGAATCAGAGGCGGGGAATCAGAGGCGGGGAATCAGAGGCGGGGAATCAGAGGTGGGGAAAGTGATATGGTGAAACGGAGGCCGGGAAAGTAGCGCGGAAAGGGAGGCGGGGAATCAGAGGTGGGGAATCAGAGGCGGGGAATCAGAGGCTTGGAATCAGAGGCGGGGAATCAGAGGTGGGGAATCAGAGGCGGTGAATCAGAGGCGGGGAATCAGAGGCGGGGAATCAGAGGCGGGGAATCAGAGGCGGGGAATCAGAGGCGGGGAATCAGAGGCGGGGAATCAGAGGCGGGGAATCAGAGGCGGGGAATCAGAGGCGGGGAATCAGAGGCGGGGAATCAGAGGCGGAGAATCAGAGGCGGGGAATCTGAGGCGGGGAATCTGAGGCGGGGTATCTGAGGCGGGGAATCCGAGCCGGGGAATCAGAGGCGGGGAATCCGAGGCGGGTAATGAGAGGCGGGGAATCAGAGGCGGGGAATCAGAGGCGGGGAATCAGAGGCGGGGAATCAGAGGCGGGGTATCAGAGGCGGGAATCAGAGGTGGGGAATCAGTGGCGGGGAATCAGAGGCGGAGAATCAGAGGCGGGGAATCTGAGGCGGGGAATCAGAGGCGGGGAATCTGAGGCAGGGAATCCGAGCCGGGGAATCAGAGGCGGGGAATCAGAGGCGGGGAATCAGAGGTAGGGAATCAGATGAAGGGAATCTGAGGCAGGGATTCTGAGGCAGGGAATCTGAGGTTTGGGAATCTGAGGAGGGGAATCTGAGGCGGGGAATCTGAGGCTGGGAATCTGAGGCGGGCAATCTGAGGCGGGGAATCTGAGGTGGGGAATCATAGGCATGGAATCAGAGGAGGGTTATCAGAGGGGGAAAATCTCATGTGGGAAATGAGATGCTGAAAAAGAGGCAAGGAAATAGGGGCAGGGAAAGAGAGACAGGATATAAGAGGCCGGGAATCAGAGGCGGGGAATCAGAGACACGGAAAGAGAGGCGTGGAATCAGAGGCGCGGAATCAGAGCCGGCGAATCTGAGCCGGGAAATCAGAGGCAGAGCAACAGAGGCGGTAAAACATGGGTGCGGAATCGGAGGCGGGGAATCAGAGGCGGGGAATCAGAGGCAGGGAATCAGAAGCGGGGATCAGAGGCGGGGAATCAGAGGCGGGGAATCAGAGGCGGGGAATCAGAGGCGGGGAATCAGAGGCGGGGAATCAGAGGCGGAGAATCTGAGCGGGGAATCAGAGGCGGGGATTCAGAGGCGGGGAATCAGAGGCGGGGAATCAGAGGCGGGGAATCTAAGGGGGGGAATCAGAGGCGGGGAATCAGAGGCGGGGAATCAGAGGCGGGGAATCAGAGGCGGGGAATCTGAGGCGGGGAATCTGAGATGGGGAATCAGAGGCGGGGAATCAGAGGCGGGGAATCAGAGGCGGGGATTCAGAGCTGGGGAATCAGAGGCGGGGAATCAGAAGCGGTGAATCAAAGGCGGGTAATCAGAGGCGGGGAATCAGAGTTGGGGAATCTGAGGTGGGGAATCAGAGGCGGGGAATCAGAGGCGGGGAATGAGAGGCGGCGAATCAGAGGCGGGGAATCAGAGGCGGGGAATCAGAGGCGGGGAATCAGAGGCGGGGAATCAGAGGCGGGGAATCAGAGGCGGGGAATCAGAGGCGGGGAATCAGAGGCGGGTAATCAGAGGCGGGGAATCAGAGTCGGGGAATCTGAGGCGGGGAATCTGAGGCGGGGAATCTGAGGCGGGGAATCCGAGCCGGGGAATCAGAGGCGGGGAATCAGAGGCGGGGAATCAGAGGCGGGGAATCAGAGGTGGGGAATCTGAGGCAGGGAATCGGAGCCAGGGAATCAGAGGCAGGGAATCAGATGAAGGGAATCTGAGGCCGGGATCTGAGGCAGGGAGTCTGAGGTGGGGAATCTGAGGCGGGGAATCTGAGGCGGGGAATCTGAGGCGGGAAATGTGAGGCGGGGAATCATAGGCATGGAATCGGAGGCGGGGAAAGAGTTATGGGGAAACGGAGGCCGGGAAAGTAGCGCGGAAAGGGAGGCAGGGAATCAGAGGCGGGGAATCAGAGGGGGGAAATCTGATGTGGGAAATGAGATGCAGAGAAAGAGGCAAGGAAATAGAGGCAGGGAAAGAGAGACAGGGTATAAGAGGCCGGGAATCAGAGGCGGGGAATCAGAGACACGGAAAGAGAGGCGTGGAATCAGAGGCGCGGAATCAGAGGCGGGGAATCAGAGGCGGGGAATCAGAGGCGGGGAATCAGAGGCGGGGAATCCGAGGCGGGTAATGAGAGGAGGGGAATCTGAGGCGGGGAATCAGAGGCGGGGAATCAGAGGCGGGGAATCAGAGGCGGCGTATCAGAGGCGGGAATCAGAGGTGGGGAATCAGAGGCGGGGAATCAGAGGCGGAGAATCAGAGGCGGGGAATCTGAGGCGGGGAATCAGAGGCGGGGAACCTGAGGCAGGGAATCCGAGCCGGGGAATCAGAGGCGGGGAATCAGAGGCGGGGAATCAGAGGTAGGGAATCAGATGAAGGGAATCTGAGGCAGGGATTCTGAGGCAGGGAATCTTAGGTTTGGGAATCTGAGGAGGGGAATCTGAGGCGGGGAATCTGAGGCTGGGAATCTGAGGCGGGCAATCTGAGGCGGGGAATCTGAGGTGGGGAATCATAGGCATGGAATCAGAGGAGGGTTATCAGAGGGGGAAAATCTCATGTGGGAAATGAGATGCAGAGAATGAGGCAAGGAAATAGGGGCAGGGAAAGAGAGACAGGATATAAGAGGCCGGGAATCAGAGGCGGGGAATCAGAGACACGGAAAGAGAGGCGTGGAATCAGAGGCGCGGAATCAGAGCCGGCGAATCTGAGCCGGGAAATCAGAGGCAGAGCAACAGAGGCGGTAAAACATGGGTGCGGAATCGGAGGCGGGGAATCAGAGGCGGGGAATCAGAGGCGGGGAATCAGAAGCGGGGATCAGAGGCGGGGAATCAGAGGCGGGGAATCAGAGGCGGGGAATCAGAGGCGGGGAATCAGAGGCGGGGAATCAGAGGCGGAGAATCTGAGCGGGGAATCAGAGGCGGGGATTCAGAGGCGGGGAATCAGAGGCGGGGAATCAGAGGCGGGGAATCTAAGGGGGGGAATCAGAGGCGGGGAATCAGAGGCGGGGAATCAGAGGCGGGGAATCAGAGGCGGGGAATCTGAGGCGGGGAATCTGAGATGGGGAATCAGAGGCGGGGAATCAGAGGCGGGGAATCAGAGGCGGGGATTCAGAGCTGGGGAATCAGAGGCGGGGAATCAGAAGCGGGGAATCAAAGGCGGGTAATCAGAGGCGGGGAATCAGAGTTGGGGAATCCGAGCCGGGGAATCAGAGGCGGGGAATCAGAGGCGGGGAATGAGAGGCGGGGAATCAGAGGAGGGGAATCAGAGGCGGGGAATCAGAGGTGGGGAATCAGAGGCGGGGAATCAGAGGCGGGGAATCAGAGGCGGGGAATCAGAGGCGGGGAATCAGAGGCGGGTAATCAGAGGCGGGGAATCAGAGTCGGGGAATCTGAGGCGGGGAATCTGAGGCGGGGAATCTGAGGCGGGGAATCCGAGCCGGGGAATCAGAGGCGGGGAATCAGAGGCGGGGAATCAGAGGCGGGGAATCAGAGGCGGGGAATCAGAGGCGGGGAATCAGAGGCGGGGAATCAGAGGCGGGGAATCAGAGGCGGGGAATCAGAGGCGGGGAATCAGAGGCGGGTAATCAGAGGCGGAGAATCAGAGTCGGGGAATCTGAGGCGGGGAATCTGAGGTGTGGAATCTGAGGCGGGGAATCCGAGCCGGGGAATCAGAGGCGGGGAATCAGAGGCGGGGAATCAGAGGTGGGGAATCTGAGGCAGGGAATCAGAGCAAGGGAATCAGAGGCAGGGAATCAGATGAAGGGAATCTGAGGCAGGGATCTGAGGCAGGGAATCTGAGGTGGGGAATCTGAGGCGGGGAATCTGAGGCGGGGAATCTGAGGCGGGGAATCTGAGGCGGGAAATGTGAGGCGGGGAATCATAGGCATGGAATCGGAGGAGGGTTATCAGAGGGGGGAAATCTGATGTGGGAAATGAGATGCAGAGAAAGAGGCAAGGAAATAGAGGCAGGGAAAGAGAGACAGGGTATAAGAGGCCGGGAATCAGAGGCGGGGAATCAGAGACACGGAAAGAGAGGCGTGGAATCAGAGGCGCGGAATCAGAGCCGGCGAATCTGAGCCGGGAAATCAGAGGCAGAGCAACAGAGGCGGTAAAACATGGGTGCGGAATCGGAGGCGGGGAATCAGAGGCGGGGAATCAGAGGCGGGGAATCAGAAGCGGGGATCAGAGGCGGGGAATCAGAGGCGGGGAATCAGAGGCGGGGAATCAGAGGCGGGGAATCAGAGGCGGGGTATCTGAGGCGGGGAATCTGAGGCGGGGAATCTGAGGCGGGGAATCAGAGCCGAGGAGTCATAGGCGGGGAATCAGAGGCGGGGAATCAGACGCGGGGAATCTGAGGCGGGGAATCTGAGGCGGGGAAACTGAGGTGGGGAATCTGAGGCGGGGAATCTGAGGTGGGGAATCAGAGGCGGGGAATCAGAAGCGGGGATCAGAGGCGGGGAATCAGAGGCGGGGAATCTGAGGCGGGGAATCTGAGGCGGGGAATCAGAGCCGGGGAGTCATAGGCGGGGAATCAGAGGCGGGGAATCAGACGCGGGGAATCTGAGGCGGGGAATCTGAGGCGGGGAAACTGAGGTGGGGAATCTGAGGCGGGGAATCTGAGGTGGGGATTCAGAGGCATGGAATATGAGGCGGGTTATCAGAGGGTGGAAATTAGATGTGGGAAACGAGATGCAGAGAAAGAGGTACGGAAATAGAGGCAGGGAAAGAGAAGCATGGTATCAGAGGCGGAGAATCAGAGGCGGGGAATCAGAGACGCGGATTCAGATGTGGGGAATCATAAGTGGGAAAAGAGATGTGGGGAAAGAGATGCAGAGAAAGAGCATTGGAAATAGAGGCAGGGAAAGAGAGGCGGGGAAATCAAAGGTGGGGAATCAGAGGCGGGGAAACAGGCCGGTAAACAGAGGCAGGTAAACATAGGCGGATAAATAGAGGCGGGGAAAGAGATGGGCAAAACATAGTGGTTGGAACTTGTGTGTTGAAAATGAGGTACACAGAACAGATCAAACAGAGTTGTTGAAATTGAGTGAGGGAAAGAGAGGCGCGGAAAGAGTGGAGGGGAAAGAGTGAATGCGAAAGAGAGGCGTAGAGACAGAGGCGGCGAATCAGAGGCGGGGAATCAGAGGCAGGGAATCAGAGGCGGGGAATCCGAGGCGGGGAATCAGAGGCGGGGTATCAGAGGCGAGGAATCAGAGGCAGGGAATCAGAGGCGGGGAATCAGAGGCGGGGAATCAGAGGCGGTGAATCAGAGGCGGGGAATCAGAGGCGGGGAAGGAGATGTGGGGGAACGGAGTCCGGGAAAGTTGCGCGGAAAGGGAGGAGGGGAATCAGAGGCGGGGAATCAGAGACGGGGAATCAGAGGAGGGGAATCAGAGGCAGGGAATCAGAGGCGGGGTATCAGAGGCAGAGAATCAGAGGCGGGGTATCAGAGGCGGGGAATCAGAGGCTCGGAATCAGAGCGGGGAAAGAGATGTGGGGAAACGGAGGCCGGGAATGTTGCGCGGAAAGGGAGGCAGGGAATCAGAGGAGGGGAATCTGAGGCGGCTAATCTGAGGCGGGGATTCAGAGGCGGGGAATCAGAGGCGGGAAATCAGAGGCGGGAAATCAGAGGCGGGGAATCAGAGTCGGGGAATCAGAGCCGGGGAATCAGAGGCGGGGAATCAGAAGCGGGGATCAGAGGCGGGGAATCAGAGGCGGGGAATCAGAGGCGGGGAATCAGAGGCGGGGAATCAGAGGCGGGGTATCTGAGGCGGGGAATCTGAGGCGGGGAATCTGAGGCGGGGAATCAGAGCCGGGGAGTCATAGGCGGGGAATCAGAGGCGGGGAATCAGACGCGGGGAATCTGAGGCGGGGAATCTGAGGCGGGGAAACTGAGGTGGGGAATCTGAGGCGGGGAATCTGAGGTGGGGATTCAGAGGCATGGAATCAGAGGCGGGTTATCAGAGGGTGGAAATTAGATGTGGGAAACGAGATGCAGAGAAAGAGGTCCGGAAATAGAGGCAGGGAAAGAGAAGCATGGTATCAGAGGCGGAGAATCAGAGGCGGGGAATCAGAGACGCGGATTCAGATGTGGGGAATCATAAGTGGGAAAAGAGATGTGGGGAAAGAGATGCAGAGAAAGAGCATTGGAAATAGAGGCAGGGAAAGAGAGGCGGGGAAATCAAAGGTGGGGAATCAGAGGCGGGGAAACAGGCCGGTAAACAGAGGCAGGTAAACATAGGCGGATAAATAGAGGCGGGGAAAGAGATGGGCAAAACATAGTGGTTGGAACTTGTGTGTTGAAAATGAGGTACACAGAACAGATCAAACAGAGTTGTTGAAATTGAGTGAGGGAAAGAGAGGCGCGGAAAGAGTTGAGGGGAAAGAGTGAATGCGAAAGAGAGGCGTAGAGACAGAGGCGGCGAATCAGAGGCGGGGAATCAGAGGCAGGGAATCAGAGGCGGGGAATCCGAGGCGGGGAATCAGAGGCGGGGTATCAGAGGCGAGGAATCAGAGGCAGGGAATCAGAGGCGGGGAATCAGAGGCGGGGAATCAGAGGCGGTGAATCAGAGGCGGGGAATCAGAGGCGGGGAAAGAGATGTGGGGGAACGGAGTCCGGGAAAGTTGCGCGGAAAGGGAGGAGGGGAATCAGAGGCGGGGAATCAGAGACGGGGAATCAGAGGAGGGGAATCAGAGGCAGGGAATCAGAGGCGGGGTATCAGAGGCGGGGAATCAGAGGCTCGGAATCAGAGCGGGGAAAGAGATGTGGGGAAACGGAGGCCGGGAATGTTGCGCGGAAAGGGAGGCAGGGAATCAGAGGAGGGGAATCTGAGGCGGCTAATCTGAGGCGGGGATTCAGAGGCGGGGAATCAGAGGCGGGAAATCAGAGGCGGGAAATCAGAGGCGGGGAATCAGAGTCGGGGAATCAGAGCCGGGGAATCAGAGGCGGGGTATCAGAGGCGGGGAATCAGAGGCGGGGAATCAGAGGCGGGGAATCAGAGGCGGGGAAAGAGATATGGTGAAACGGAGGCCGGGAAAGTAGCGCGGAAAGGGAGGCGGGGAATCAGAGGTGGGGAATCAGAGGTGGGGAATCAGAGGTGGGGAATCAGAGGCGGGGAATCAGAGGCTTGGAATCAGAGGCGGGGAATCAGAGGTGGGGAATGAGAGGCGGGGAATCAGAGGCGGTGAATCAGAGGCGGGGAATCAGAGGCGGTGAATCAGAGGCGGGGAATCAGAGGCGGGGAATCAGAGGCGGGGAATCAGAGGCGGGGAATCCGAGGCGGGGAATCAGAGGAGGGGAATCAGAGGCGGGGAATCTGAGGCGCGGAATCAGAGGCGGGGAATCAGAGGCGGGGAATCAGAGGCGGGGAATAAGAGGCGGGGAATCAGAGGCGGGGAATCAGAGCCGGGGAATCAGAGGCGGGGAATCAGAGGCGGGGAATCAGAGGCGGGGAATCAGAGGCGGGGAATCAGAGGCTGCGTATCA
The DNA here is from genome assembly GCF_036971445.1 of Narcine bancroftii. Taxonomy (NCBI): domain Eukaryota; kingdom Metazoa; phylum Chordata; class Chondrichthyes; order Torpediniformes; family Narcinidae; genus Narcine; species Narcine bancroftii. The sequence continues at coordinate 122,274,577 of NC_091474.1, forward strand.
TAAGCGGGGAATCAGAGGCGGGGAATCAGAGGAGGGGAATCAGAGCCGGAGAATCAAAGGCGGGGAATCAGAGGCTGGGAAAGAGTTATGGGGAAACGGAGGCCGAGAAAGTAGCGCGGAAAGGGAGGCGGGGAATCAGAGGCGGGGAATCAGAAGCGGGGAATCAGAGGCGGGGAATCAGAGGCTTGGATTCAGAGGTGGGGAATCAGAGGCATGGAATCAGAGGCGGGGAATCAGAGGCGGGGAATCAGAGGCGGGGAATCAGAGGCGGGGAATCAGAGGCGGGGAATCTGAGGTGGGAAATCAGAGGCGGGGAATCAGAGGCGGGGAATGAGAGGCGGGAAATGAGAGGCAGGGAATCAGAGGCGGGGAATCAGAGGCAGGGAATCAGACGCGGGGAATCAGAGGCGGGGAATCAGAGGCTGGGAATCAGAGGTTGGGAATCAGAGGCAGGGAATCAGAGCTGGGGAATCAGAGGTGGGGAATCAGAATTGGGGAATCAGATATGGGGAATCAGATATGGGGAATCAGAGTTGGCGAATCAAAGGCGATGAATCAGAGGCGGGGAATCAGAGGCGGGGAATCTGAGGCGGGGAATCAGGGGCGGGGAATCTGTGGCGGGGAATCCGAGCCGGGGAATCAGAGGCGGGGAATCAGAGGCGGGGAATCAGAGGTGGGGAATCTGAGGCAGGGAATCGGAGCCGGGGAATCAGAGGCAGGGAATCAGATGAAGGGAATCAGAGGAGGGGAATCTGAGGCGGGGAATCTGAGGCGGGGAATCTGAGGCGGGGAATCTGAGGCGGGGAATCTGAGGCGGGGAATCTGAGGCGGCAATCTGTGGCGGGGAATCTGAGGTGGGGAATCATAGGCATGGAATCAGAGGAGGGTTATCAGAGGGGGAAAATCTGATGTGGGAAATGAGATGCAGAGAAAGAGGCAAGGAAATAGGGGCAGGGAAAGAGAGACAGGGTATAAGAGGCCGGGAATCAGAGGCGGGGAATCAGAGACACGGAAAGAGAGGCGTGGAATCAGAGGCGCGGAATCAGAGCCGGCGAATCTGAGCCGGGAAATCAGAGGCAGAGCAACAGAGGCGGTAAAACATGGGTGCGGAATCGGAGGCGGGGAATCAGAGGCGGGGAATCAGAGGCGGGGAATCAGAAGCGGGGATCAGAGGCGGGGATTCAGAGGCGGGGAATCAGAGGCGGGGAATCAGAGGCGGGGAATCTGAGGCGGGGAATCTGACGCGGGGAATCAGAGCCGGGGAGTCAGAGGCGGGGAATCAGAGGCGGGGAATCAGACGCGGGGAATCAGAGGTGGGGAATCTGAGGCGGGGAATCTGAGGCGGGGAAACTGAGGTGGGGAATCTGAGGCGGGGAATCTGAGGTGGGGAATCAGAGGCATGGAATCAGAGGCGGGTTATCAGAGGGTGGAAATGAGATGTGGGAAACGAGATGCAGAGAAAGAGGTACGGAAATAGAGGCAGGGAAAGAGAAGCATGGTATCAGAGGCGGAGAATCAGAGGCGGGGAATCAGAGACGCGGATTCAGATGTGGGGAATCATAAGTGGGAAAAGAGATGTGGGGAAAGAGATGCAGAGAGAGAGCATTGGAAATAGAGGCAGGGAAAAAGAGGCCGGGAAATCAAAGGTGGGGAATCAGAGGCGGGGAAACAGGCCGGTAAACAGAGGCAGGTAAACATAGGCGAATAAATAGAGGCGGGGAAAGAGATGGGCAAAACATAGTGGTTGGAACTTGTGTGTTGAAAATGAGGTACACAGAACAGATCAAACAGAGTTGTTGAAATTGAGTGAGGGAAAGAGAGGCGCGGAAAGAGTGGAGGGGAAAGAGTGAATGCGAAAGAGAGGCGTAGAGACAGAGGCGGCGAATCAGAGGCGGGGAATCAGAGGCGGGGAATCAGAGGCGGGGAATCCGAGGCGGGGAATCAGAGGCGGGGTATCAGAGGCGAGGAATCAGAGGCAGGGAATCAGAGGCGGGGAATCAGAGGCGGGGAATCAGAGGCGGGGAATCAGAGGCGGGGAAAGATATGTGGGGAAATGGAGTCCGGGAAAGTTGCACGGAAAGGGAGGAGGGGAATCAGAGGCGGAGAATCAGAGGCGGGGAATCAGAGGAGGGGAATCAGAGGCAGGGAATCAGAGGCGGGGTATCAGAGGCAGAGAATCAGAGGCGGGGTATCAGAGGCGGGGAATGAGAGGCTCAGAATAAGAGCGGGGAAAGAGATGTGGGGAAACGGAGGCCGGGAATGTTGCGCGGAAAGGGAGGCAGGGAATCAGAGGAGGGGAATCAGAGGCGGGGAATCAGAGGCGGGGAATCAGAGGCGGGGAATCAGAGGCGAGGAATCAGAGGCGGGGTATCAGAGGCGGGGAATCAGAGGCGGGAAATCCGAGGCGGGGAATCAGAGGCGGGGAATCAGAGGCGGGGAATCTGAGGCGGGGAATCAGAGGCGGGGAATCAGAGGCGGGGAATCAGAGGCGGGGAATCAGAGGCGGGGAATCAGAGGCGGGGAATCAGAGCCGGGGAATCAGAGGCGGGGAATCAGAGGCGGGGAATCAGAGGCGGGGAATCAGAGGCGGGGAATCAGAGGCGGGGAATCAGAGGCGGGGTATCAGAAGCGGGGAATCAGAGGCGGGAAATCAGAGGAGGGGAATCAGAGCTGGAGAATCAGAGGCGGGGAATCAGAGGCGGGGAAAGAGTTATGGGGAAACGGAGGCCGGGAAAGTAGCGCGGAAAGGGACGCGGGGAATCAGAGGCGGGGAATCAGAGGCGGGGAATCAGAAGCGGGGAATCAGAGGCGGGGAATCAGAGGCTTGGATTCAGAGGTGGGGAATCAGAGGCGGGGAATCTGAGGCGGGGAATCAGACGCGGGGAATCAGAGGTGGGGAATCTGAGGCGGGGAATCTGAGGCGGGGAAACTGAGGTGGGGAATCTGAGGCGGGGAATCTGAGGCGGGGAATCTGAGGTGGGGAATGAGAGGCAGGGAATCAGAGGCAGGGAATCAGAGCTGTGGAATCAGAGGCGGGGAATCAGAATTGGGGAATCAGATATGGGGAATCAGATATGGGGAATCAGAGTTGGCGAATCAAAGGCGGTGAATCAGAGGCGGGGAATCAGAGGAGGGGAATCAGAGGCGGGGAATCTGAGGCGGGGAATCTGAGGCGGGGAATCTGAGGTGGGGAATCCGAGCCGGGGTATCAGAGGCGGGGAATCAGGGGCGGGGAATCAGAGGCGGGGAATCAGAGGTGGGGAATCTGAGGCAGGGAATCGGAGCCATGGAATCGGAGGCAGGGAATCAGATGAAGGGAATCTGAGGCAGGGATTCTGAGGCAGGGCATCTGAGGTGGGGAATCTGAGGTGGCGAATCTGAGGCGGGGAATCAGAGGCGGGGAATCAGAGGCGGGAAATCAGAGGCGGGAAATCAGAGGCGGGGAATCAGAGTCGGGGAATCAGAGCCGGGGAATCAGAGGCGGGGAATCAGAGGCGGGGAATCAGAGGCGGGGAATCAGAGGCGGGGAATCAGAGGTGGGGAACGTGATATGGTGAAACGGAGGCCGGGAAAGTAGCGCGGAAAGGGAGGCGGGGAATCAGAGGTGGGGAATCAGAGGCGGGGAATCAGAGGCTTGGAATCAGAGGCGGGGAATCAGAGGTGGGGAATGAGAGGCGGTGAATCAGAGGCGGGGAATCAGAGGCGGGGAATCAGAGGCGGGGAATCAGAGGCGGGGAATCAGAGGCGGGCAATCAGAGGCGGGGAATCAGAGGCGGGGAATCAGAGGCGGGGAATCAGAGGCGGGGAATCAGAGGCCGGGAATCAGAGGCGGGGAATCAGAGGCGGAGAATCAGAGGCGGGGAATCTGAGGCGGGGAATCTGAGGCGGGGTATCTGAGGCGGGGAATCCGAGCCGGGGAATCAGAGGCGGGGAATCCGAGGCGGGGAATGAGAGGCGGGGAATCAGAGGCGGGGAATCAGAGGCGGGGAATCAGAGGCGGGGAATCAGAGGCGGGGTATCAGAGGCGGGGAATCAGAGGTGGGGAATCAGAGGCGGGGAATCAGAGGCGGAGAATCAGAGGCGGGGAATCTGAGGCGGGGAATCAGAGGCGGGGAATCTGAGGCGGGGAATCCGAGCCGGGGAATCAGAGGCGGGGAATCAGAGGCGGGGAATCAGAGGTAGGGAATCAGATGAAGGGAATCTGAGGCAGGGATTCTGAGGCAGGGAATCTGAGGTTTGGGAATCTGAGGAGGGGAATCTGAGGCGGGGAATCTGAGGCGGGGAATCTGAGGCGGGCAATCTGAGGCGGGGAATCTGAGGTGGGGAATCATAGGCATGGAATCAGAGGAGGGTTATCAGAGGGGGAAAATCTGATGTGGGAAATGAGATGCAGAGAAAGAGGCAAGGAAATAGGGGCAGGGAAAGAGAGACAGGGTATAAGAGGCCGGGAATCAGAGGCGGGGAATCAGAGACACGGAAAGAGAGGCGTGGAATCAGAGGCGCGGAATCAGAGCCGGCGAATCTGAGCCGGGAAATCAGAGGCAGAGCAACAGAGGCGGTAAAACATGGGTGCGGAATCGGAGGCGGGGAATCAGAGGCGGGGAATCAGAGGCGGGGAATCAGAGGCGGGGAATCAGAGGCGGGGAATCAGAGGCGGAGAATCTGAGCGGGGAATCAGAGGCGGGGATTCAGAGGCGGGGAATCAGAGGCGGGGAATCAGAGGCGGGGAATCTAAGGGGGGGAATCAGAGGCGGGGAATCAGAGGCGGGGAATCAGAGGCGGGGAATCAGAGGCGGGAAATCTGAGGCGGGGAATCTGAGATGGGGAATCAGAGGCGGGGAATCAGAGGCGGGGAATCAGAGGCGGGGAATCAGAGGCGGGGATTCAGAGCTGGGGAATCAGAGGCGGGGAATCAGAAGCGGGGAATCAAAGGCGGGTAATCAGAGGCGGGGTATCAGAGTTGGGGAATCTGAGGTGCGGAATCAGAGGCGGGGAATCAGAGGCGGGGAATGAGAGGCGGGGAATGAGAGGCGGGGAATCAGAGGCGGGGAATCAGAGGCGGGGAATCAGAGGCGGGGAAACAGAGGCGGGGAATCAGAGGCGGGGAATCAGAGGCGGGTAATCAGAGGCGGGGAATCAGAGTCGGGGAATCTGAGGCGGGGAATCTGAGGCGGGGAATCTGAGGCGGGGAATCCGAGCCGGGGAATCAGAGGCGGGGAATCAGAGGCGGGGAATCAGAGGCGGGGAATCAGAGGTGGGGAATCTGAGGCAGGGAATCGGAGCCAGGGAATCAGAGGCAGGGAATCAGATGAAGGGAATCTGAGGCCGGGATCTGAGGCAGGGAGTCTGAGGTGGGGAATCTGAGGCGGGGAATCTGAGGCGGGGAATCTGAGGCGGGAAATGTGAGGCGGGGAATCATAGGCATGGAATCGGACGCGGGGAAAGAGTTATGGGGAAACGGAGGCCGGGAAAGTAGCGCGGAAAGGGAGGCAGGGAATCAGAGGCGGGGAATCAGAGGGGGGAAATCTGATGTGGGAAATGAGATGCAGAGAAAGAGGCAAGGAAATAGAGGCAGGGAAAGAGAGACAGGGTATAAGAGGCCGGGAATCAGAGGCGGGGAATCAGAGACACGGAAAGAGAGGCGTGGAATCAGAGGCGCGGAATCAGAGGCGGGGAATCAGAGGCGGGGAAACAGAGGCGGGGAATCAGATGCGGGGAATCAGAGGCGGGGAATCAGAGGCGGGGAATCAGAGCCGGGGAATCAGAGGCGGGGAATCAGAGCCGGGGAATCAGAGGCAGGGAATCAGAGGTGGGGAATCAGAGGCGGGGTATCAGAAGCGGGAAATCAGAGGCGGGGAATCAGAGGAGGGGAATCAGAGCCGGAGAATCAGAGGCGGGGAATCAGAGGCGGGGAAAGAGTTATGGGGAAACGGAGGCCGGGAAAGTAGCGCGGAAAGGGAGGCAGGGAATCAGAGGCGGGGAATCAGAGGCGGGGAATCAGAAGCGGGGATCAGAGGCGGGGAATCAGAGGCGGGGAATCAGAGGCGGGGAATCAGAGGCGGGGAATCAGAGACGGGGAATCAGAAGCGGAGAATCTGAGCGGGGAATCAGAGGCGGCGATTCAGAGGCGGGGAATCAGAGGCGGGGAATCAGAGGCGGGGAATCAGAGGCGGGGAATCAGAGGCGGGGAATCAGAGGCGGGGAATCAGAGGCTGGGAATCAGAGGCGGGGAATCTGAGGCGGGGAATCTGAGATGGGGAATCAGAGGCGGGGAATCAGAGGTGGGGAATCAGAGGCGGGGAATAAGAGGCGGGGATTCAGAGCCGGGGAATCAGAGGCGGGGAATCAGAGGCGGGGAATCAGAGGCGGGGAATCAGAGGCGGGGAATCAGAGTTGGGGAATCTGAGGTGGGGAATCAGAGGCAGGGAATCAGAGGCGGGGAATGAGAGGCGGGGAATCAGAGGCGGGGAATCAGAGGCGGGGAATCAGAGGCGGGGAATCAGAGGCGGGGAATCAGAGGTGGGGAATCAGAGGCGGGGAATCAGAGGCGGGGAATCAGAGGCGGGTAATCAGAGGCGGAGAATCAGAGTCGGGGAATCTGAGGCGGGGAATCTGAGGTGTGGAATCTGAGGCGGGGAATCCGAGCCGGGGAATCAGAGGCGGGGAATCAGAGGCGGGGAATCAGAGGTGGGGAATCTGAGGCAGGGAATCAGAGCAAGGGAATCAGAGGCAGGGAATCAGATGAAGGGAATCTGAGGCAGGGATCTGAGGCAGGGAATCTGAGGTGGGGAATCTGAGGCGGGGAATCTGAGGCGGGGAATCTGAGGCGGGGAATCTGAGGCGGGAAATGTGAGGCGGGGAATCATAGGCATGGAATCGGAGGAGGGTTATCAGAGGGGGGAAATCTGATGTGGGAAATGAGATGCAGAGAAAGAGGCAAGGAAATAGAGGCAGGGAAAGAGAGACAGGGTATAAGAGGCCGGGAATCAGAGGCGGGGAATCAGAGACACGGAAAGAGAGGCGTGGAATCAGAGGCGCGGAATCAGAGCCGGCGAATCTGAGCCGGGAAATCAGAGGCAGAGCAACAGAGGCGGTAAAACATGGGTGCGGAATCGGAGGCGGGGAATCAGAGGCGGGGAATCAGAGGCGGGGAATCAGAAGCGGGGATCAGAGGCGGGGAATCAGAGGCGGGGAATCAGAGGCGGGGAATCAGAGGCGGGGAATCAGAGGCGGGGTATCTGTGGCGGGGAATCTGAGGCGGGGAATCTGAGGCGGGGAATCAGAGCCGGGGAGTCATAGGCGGGGAATCAGAGGCGGGGAATCAGACGCGGGGAATCTGAGGCGGGGAATCTGAGGCGGGGAAACTGAGGTGGGGAATCTGAGGCGGGGAATCTGAGGTGGGGATTCAGAGGCATGGAATCAGAGGCGGGTTATCAGAGGGTGGAAATTAGATGTGGGAAACGAGATGCAGAGAAAGAGGTACGGAAATAGAGGCAGGGAAAGAGAAGCATGGTATCAGAGGCGGAGAATCAGAGGCGGGGAATCAGAGACGCGGATTCAGATGTGGGGAATCATAAGTGGGAAAAGAGATGTGGGGAAAGAGCTGCAGAGAAAGAGCATTGGAAATAGAGGCAGGGAAAGAGAGGCGGGGAAATCAAAGGTGGGGAATCAGAGGCGGGGAAACAGGCCGGTAAACAGAGGCAGGTAAACATAGGCGGATAAATAGAGGCGGGGAAAGAGATGGGCAAAACATAGTGGTTGGAACTTGTGTGTTGAAAATGAGGTACACAGAACAGATCAAACAGAGTTGTTGAAATTGAGTGAGGGAAAGAGAGGCGCGGAAAGAGTGGAGGGGAAAGAGTGAAGGCGAAAGAGAGGCGTAGAGACAGAGGCGGCGAATCAGAGGCGGGGAATCAGAGGCAGGGAATCAGAGGCGGGGAATCCGAGGCGGGGAATCAGAGGCGGGGTATCAGAGGCGAGGAATCAGAGGCAGGGAATCAGAGGCGGGGAATCAGAGGCGGGGAATCAGAGGCGGTGAATCAGAGGCGGGGAATCAGAGGCGGGGAAAGAGATGTGGGGGAACGGAGTCCGGGAAAGTTGCGCGGAAAGGGAGGAGGGGAATCAGAGGCGGGGAATCAGAGACGGGGAATCAGAGGAGGGGAATCAGAGGCAGGGAATCAGAGGCGGGGTATCAGAGGCAGAGAATCAGAGGCGGGGTATCAGAGGCGGGGAATCAGAGGCTCGGAATCAGAGCGGGGAAAGAGATGTGGGGAAACGGAGGCCGGGAATGTTGCGCGGAAAGGGAGGCAGGGAATCAGAGGAGGGGAATCTGAGGCGGCTAATCTGAGGCGGGGATTCAGAGGCGGGGAATCAGAGGCGGGAAATCAGAGGCGGGAAATCAGAGGCGGGGAATCAGAGTCGGGGAATCAGAGCCGGGGAATCAGAGGCGGGGTATCAGAGGCGGGGAATCAGAGGCGGGGAATCAGAGGCGGGGAATCAGAGGCGGGGAAAGAGATATGGTGAAACGGAGGCCGGGAAAGTAGCGCGGAAAGGGAGGCGGGGAATCAGAGGTGGGGAATCAGAGGTGGGGAATCAGAGGTGGGGAATCAGAGGCGGGGAATCAGAGGCTTGGAATCAGAGGCGGGGAATCAGAGGTGGGGAATGAGAGGCGGGGAATCAGAGGCGGTGAATCAGAGGCGGGGAATCAGAGGCGGTGAATCAGAGGCGGGGAATCAGAGGCGGGGAATCAGAGGCGGGGAATCAGAGGCGGGGAATCCGAGGCGGGGAATCAGAGGAGGGGAATCAGAGGCGGGGAATCTGAGGCGCGGAATCAGAGACGGGGAATCAGAGGCGGGGAATCAGAGGCGGGGAATAAGAGGCGGGGAATCAGAGGCGGGGAATCAGAGCCGGGGAATCAGAGGCGGGGAATCAGAGGCGGGGAATCAGAGGCGGGGAATCAGAGGCGGGGAATCAGAGGCTGCGTATCATAAGCGGGGAATCAGAGGCGGGGAATCAGAGGAGGGGAATCAGAGCCGGAGAATCAAAGGCGGGGAATCAGAGGCTGGGAAAGAGTTATGGGGAAACGGAGGCCGAGAAAGTAGCGCGGAAAGGGAGGCGGGGAATCAGAGGCGGGGAATCAGAAGCGGGGAATCAGAGGCGGTGAATCAGAGGCTTGGATTCAGAGGTGGGGAATCAGAGGCATGGAATCAGAGGCGGGGAATCAGAGGCGGGGAATCAGAGGCGGGGAATCAGAGGCGGGGAATCAGAGGCGGGGAATCTGAGGTGGGAAATCAGAGGCGGGGAATCAGAGGCGGGGAATGAGAGGCGGGAAATGAGAGGCAGGGAATCAGAGGCGGGGAATCAGAGGCAGGGAATCAGACGCGGGGAATAAGAGGCGGGGAATCAGAGGCTGGGAATCAGAGGTTGGGAATCAGAGGCAGGGAATCAGAGCTGGGGAATCAGAGGTGGGGAATCAGAATTGGGGAATCAGATATGGGGAATCAGATATGGGGAATCAGAGTTGGCGAATCAAAGGCGGTGAATCAGAGGCGGGGAATCAGAGGCGGGGAATCTGAGGCGGGGAATCAGGGGCGGGGAATCTGTGGCGGGGAATCCGAGCCGGGGAATCAGAGGCGGGGAATCAGAGGCGGGGAATCAGAGGTGGGGAATCTGAGGCAGGGAATCGGAGCCGGGGAATCAGAGGCAGGGAATCAGATGAAGGGAATCAGAGGAGGGGAATCTGAGGCGGGGAATCTGAGGCGGGGAATCTGAGGCGGGGAATCTGAGGCGGGGAATCTGAGGCGGGGAATCTGAGGCGGCAATCTGTGGCGGGGAATCTGAGGTGGGGAATCATAGGCATGGAATCAGAGGAGGGTTATCAGAGGGGGAAAATCTGATGTGGGAAATGAGATGCAGAGAAAGAGGCAAGGAAATAGGGGCAGGGAAAGAGAGACAGGGTATAAGAGGCCGGGAATCAGAGGCGGGGAATCAGAGACACGGAAAGAGAGGCGTGGAATCAGAGGCGCGGAATCAGAGCCGGCGAATCTGAGCCGGGAAATCAGAGGCAGAGCAACAGAGGCGGTAAAACATGGGTGCGGAATCGGAGGCGGGGAATCAGAGGCGGGGAATCAGAGGCGGGGAATCAGAAGCGGGGATCAGAGGCGGGGATTCAGAGGCGGGGAATCAGAGGCGGGGAATCAGAGGCGGGGAATCTGAGGCGGGGAATCTGACGCGGGGAATCAGAGCCGGGGAGTCAGAGGCGGGGAATCAGAGGCGGGGAATCAGACGCGGGGAATCAGAGGTGGGGAATCTGAGGCGGGGAATCTGAGGCGGGGAAACTGAGGTGGGGAATCTGAGGCGGGGAATCTGAGGTGGGGAATCAGAGGCATGGAATCAGAGGCGGGTTATCAGAGGGTGGAAATGAGATGTGGGAAACGAGATGCAGAGAAAGAGGTACGGAAATAGAGGCAGGGAAAGAGAAGCATGGTATCAGAGGCGGAGAATCAGAGGCGGGGAATCAGAGACGCGGATTCAGATGTGGGGAATCATAAGTGGGAAAAGAGATGTGGGGAAAGAGATGCAGAGAGAGAGCATTGGAAATAGAGGCAGGGAAAAAGAGGCCGGGAAATCAAAGGTGGGGAATCAGAGGCGGGGAAACAGGCCGGTAAACAGAGGCAGGTAAACATAGGCGAATAAATAGAGGCGGGGAAAGAGATGGGCAAAACATAGTGGTTGGAACTTGTGTGTTGAAAATGAGGTACACAGAACAGATCAAACAGAGTTGTTGAAATTGAGTGAGGGAAAGAGAGGCGCGGAAAGAGTGGAGGGGAAAGAGTGAATGCGAAAGAGAGGCGTAGAGACAGAGGCGGCGAATCAGAGGCGGGGAATCAGAGGCGGGGAATCAGAGGCGGGGAATCCGAGGCGGGGAATCAGAGGCGGGGTATCAGAGGCGAGGAATCAGAGGCAGGGAATCAGAGGCGGGGAATCAGAGGCGGGGAATCAGAGGCGGGGAATCAGAGGCGGGGAAAGATATGTGGGGAAACGGAGTCCGGGAAAGTTGCACGGAAAGGGAGGAGGGGAATCAGAGGCGGGGAATCAGAGGCGGGGAATCAGAGGAGGGGAATCAGAGGCAGGGAATCAGAGGCGGGGTATCAGAGGCAGAGAATCAGAGGCGGGGTATCAGAGGCGGGGAATGAGAGGCTCAGAATCAGAGCGGGGAAAGAGATGTGGGGAAACGGAGGCCGGGAATGTTGCGCGGAAAGGGAGGCAGGGAATCAGAGGAGGGGAATCAGAGGCGGGGAATCAGAGGCGGGGAATCAGAGGCGGGGAATCAGAGGCGAGGAATCAGAGGCAGGGTATCAGAGGCGGGGAATCAGAGGCGGGAAATCCGAGGCGGGGAATCAGAGGCGGGGAATCAGAGGCGGGGAATCTGAGGCGGGGAATCAGAGGCGGGGAATCAGAGGCGGGGAATCAGAGGCGGGGAATCAGAGGCGGGGAATCAGAGGCGGGGAATCAGAGCCGGGGAATCAGAGGCGGGGAATCAGAGGCGGGGAATCAGAGGCGGGGAATCAGAGGCGGGGAATCAGAGGCGGGGAATCAGAGGCGGGGTATCAGAAGCGGGGAATCAGAGGCGGGAAATCAGAGGAGGGGAATCAGAGCTGGAGAATCAGAGGCGGGGAATCAGAGGCGGGGAAAGAGTTATGGGGAAACGGAGGCCGGGAAAGTAGCGCGGAAAGGGACGCGGGGAATCAGAGGCGGGGAATCAGAGGCGGGGAATCAGAAGCGGGGAATCAGAGGCGGGGAATCAGAGGCTTGGATTCAGAGGTGGGGAATCAGAGGCGGGGAATCTGAGGCGGGGAATCAGACGCGGGGAATCAGAGGTGGGGAATCTGAGGCGGGGAATCTGAGGCGGGGAAACTGAGGTGGGGAATCTGAGGCGGGGAGTCAGAGGCGGGGATTCAGAGGCGGGGAATCAGACGCGGGGAATCAGAGGTGGGGAATCTGAGGCGGGGAATCTGAGGCGGGGAAACTGAGGTGGGGAATCTGAGGCGGGGAATCTGAGGTGGGGAATCAGAGGCATGGAATCAGAGGCGGGTTATCAGAGGGTGGAAATGAGATGTGGGAAACGAGATGCAGAGAAAGAGGTACGGAAATAGAGGCAGGGAAAGAGAAGCATGGTATCAGAGGCGGAGAATCAGAGGCGGGGAATCAGAGACGCGGATTCAGATGTGGGGAATCATAAGTGGGAAAAGAGATGTGGGGAAAGAGATGCAGAGAAAGAGCATTGGAAATAGAGGCAGGGAAAAAGAGGCCGGGAAATCAAAGGTGGGGAATCAGAGGCGGGGAAACAGGCCGGTAAACAGAGGCAGGTAAACATAGGCGAATAAATAGAGGCGGGGAAAGAGATGGGCAAAACATAGTGGTTGGAACTTGTGTGTTGAAAATGAGGTACACAGAACAGATCAAACAGAGTTGTTGAAATTGAGTGAGGGAAAGAGAGGCGCGGAAAGAGTGGAGGGGAAAGAGTGAATGCGAAAGAGAGGCGTAGAGACAGAGGCGGCGAATCAGAGGCGGGGAATCAGAGGCGGGGAATAAGAGGCGGGGAATCCGAGGCGGGGAATCAGAGGCGGGGTATCAGAGGCGAGGAATCAGAGGCAGGGAATCAGAGGCGGGGAATCAGAGGCTGGGAATCAGATGAAGGGAATCAGAGGCAGGGATTCTGAGGCAGGGAATCTGAGGTTTGGGAATCTGAGGAGGGGAATCTGAGGCGGGGAATCTGAGGCGGGGAATCTGAGGCGGGGAATCTGAGGCGGGGAATCTGAGGTGGGGAATCAGAGGCGGGGAATCAGAGGCGGGGAATCCGAGGCGGGGAATCAGGGGCGGGGTATCAGAGGCGAGGAATCAGAGGCAGGGAATCAGAGGCGGGGAATCAGAGGCGGGGAATCAGATGAAGGGAATCAGAGGCAGGGAATCAGAGGCAGGGAATCAGATGAAGGGAATCAGAGGAGGGGAATCTGAGGCGGGGAATCTGAGGCGGGGAATCTGAGGCGGGGAATCTGAGGCGGGGAATCTGAGGCGGGGAATCTGAGGCGGGGAATCTGAGGCGGGGAATCTGAGGTGGGGAATCATAGGCATGGAATCAGAGGAGGGTTATCAGAGGGGGAAAATCTGATGTGGGAAATGAGATGCAGAGAAAGAGGCAAGGAAATAGGGGCAGGGAAAGAGAGACAGGGTATAAGAGGCCGGGAATCAGAGGCGGGGAATCAGAGACACGGAAAGAGAGGCGTGGAATCAGAGGCGCGGAATCAGAGCCGGCGAATCTGAGCCGGGAAATCAGAGGCAGAACAACAGAGGCGGTAAAACATGGGTGCGGAATCGGAGGCGGGGAATCAGAGGCGGGGAATCAGAGGCGGGGAATCAGAAGCGGGGATCAGAGGCGGGGAATCAGAGGCGGGGAATCAGAGGCGGGGAATCAGAGGCAGGGAATCTGAGGCGGGGAATCTGACGCGGGGAATCAGAGCCGGGGAGTCAGAGGCGGGGAATCAGAGGCGGGGAATCAGACGCGGGGAATCAGAGGTGGGGAATCTGAGGCGGGGAATCTGAGGCGGGGAAACTGAGGTGGGGAATCTGAGGCGGGGAATCTGAGGTGGGGAATCAGAGGCATGGAATCAGAGGCGGGTTATCAGAGGGTGGAAATGAGATGTGGGAAACGAGATGCAGAGAAAGAGGTACGGAAATAGAGGCAGGGAAAGAGAAGCATGGTATCAGAGGCGGAGAATCAGAGGCGGGGAATCAGAGACGCGGATTCAGATGTGGGGAATCATAAGTGGGAAAAGAGATGTGGGGAAAGAGATGCAGAGAAAGAGCATTGGAAATAGAGGCAGGGAAAAAGAGGCCGGGAAATCAAAGGTGGGGAATCAGAGGCGGGGAAACAGGCCGGTAAACAGAGGCAGGTAAACATAGGCGAATAAATAGAGGCGGGGAAAGAGATGGGCAAAACATAGTGGTTGGAACTTGTGTGTTGAAAATGAGGTACACAGAACAGATCAAACAGAGTTGTTGAAATTGAGTGAGGGAAAGAGAGGCGCGGAAAGAGTGGAGGGGAAAGAGTGAATGCGAAAGAGAGGCGTAGAGACAGAGGCGGCGAATCAGAGGCGGGGAATCAGAGGCGGGGAATCAGAGGCGGGGAATCCGAAGCGGGGAATCAGAGGCGGGGTATCAGAGGCGAGGAATCAGAGGCAGGGAATCAGAGGCGGGGAATCAGAGGCGGGGAATCAGAGGCGGGGAATCAGAGGCGGGGAAAGATATGTGGGGAAATGGAGTCCGGGAAAGTTGCACGGAAAGGGAGGAGGGGAATCAGAGGCGGGGAATCAGAGGCGGGGAATCAGAGGAGGGGAATCAGAGGCAGGGAATCAGAGGCGGGGTATCAGAGGCAGAGAATCAGAGGAGGGGTATCAGAGGCGGGGAATGAGAGGCTCAGAATCAGAGCGGGGAAAGAGATGTGGGGAAACGGAGGCCGGGAATGTTGCGCGGAAAGGGAGGCAGGGAATCAGAGGAGGGGAATCAGAGGCGGGGAATCAGAGGCGGTGAATCAGAGGCGGGGAATCAGAGGCGGGGAATCAGAGGCGGGGAATCAGAGGCGGGGAATCCGAGGCGGGGAATCAGAGGAGGGGAATCAGAGGCGGGGAATCTGAGGCGCGGAATCAGAGGCGGGGAATCAGAGGCGGGGAATCAGAGGCGGGGAATAAGAGGCGGGGAATCAGAGGCGGGGAATCAGAGCCGGGGAATCAGAGGCGGGGAATCAGAGGCGGGGAATCAGAGGCGGGGAATCAGAGGCGGGGAATCAGAGGCTGCGTATCAGAAGCGGGGAATCAGAGGCGGGGAATCAGAGGAGGGGAATCAGAGCCGGAGAATCAAAGGCGGGGAATCAGAGGCTGGGAAAGAGTTATGGGGAAACGGAGGCCGAGAAAGTAGCGCGGAAAGGGAGGCGGGGAATCAGAGGCGGGGAATCAGAAGCGGGGAATCAGAGGCGGGGAATCAGAGGCTTGGATTCAGAGGTGGGGAATCAGAGGCATGGAATCAGAGGCGGGGAATCAGAGGCGGGGAATCAGAGGCGGGGAATCAGAGGCGGGGAATCAGAGGCGGGGAATCTGAGGTGGGGAATCAGAGGCGGGGAATCAGAGGCGGGGAATGAGAGGCGGGAAATGAGAGGCAGGGAATCAGAGGCGGGGAATCAGAGGCAGGGAATCAGACGCGGGGAATCAGAGGCGGGGAATCAGAGGCTGGGAATCAGAGGTTGGGAATCAGAGGCAGGGAATCAGAGCTGGGGAATCAGAGGTGGGGAATCAGAATTGGGGAATCAGATATGGGGAATCAGATATGGGGAATCAGAGTTGGCGAATCAAAGGCGGGGAATCAGAGGCGGGGAATCTGAGGCGGGGAATCAGGGGCGGGGAATCTGAGGCGGGGAATCCGAGCCGGGGAATCAGAGGCGGGGAATCAGAGGCGGGGAATCAGAGGTGGGGAATCTGAGGCAGGGAATCGGAGCCGGGAAATCAGAGGCAGGGAATCAGATGAAGGGAATCAGAGGAGGGGAATATGAGGCGGGGAATCTGAGGCCGGGAATCTGAGGCGGGGAATCTGAGGCGGGGAATCTGAGGCGGGGAATCTGAGGCGGCAATCTGTGGCGGGGAATCTGAGGTGGGGAATCATAGGCATGGAATCAGAGGAGGGTTATCAGAGGGGGAAAATCTGATGTGGGAAATGAGATGCAGAGAAAGAGGCAAGGAAATAGGGGCAGGGAAAGAGAGACAGGGTATAAGAGGCCGGGAATCAGAGGCGGGGAATCAGAGACACGGAAAGAGAGGCGTGGAATCAGAGGCGCGGAATCAGAGCCGGCGAATCTGAGCCGGGAAATCAGAGGCAGAACAACAGAGGCGGTAAAACATGGGTGCGGAATCGGAGGCGGGGAATCAGAGGCGGGGAATCAGAGGCGGGGAATCAGAAGCGGGGATCAGAGGCGGGGAATCAGAGGCGGGGAATCAGAGGCGGGGAATCAGAGGCAGGGAATCTGAGGCGGGGAATCTGAGGCGGGGAATCAGAGCCGGGGAGTCAGAGGCGGGGAATCAGAGGCGGGGAATCAGACGCGGGGAATCAGAGGTGGGGAATCTGAGGCGGGGAATCTGAGGCGGGGAAACTGAGGTGGGGAATCTGAGGCGGGGAATCTGAGGTGGGGAATCAGAGGCATGGAATCAGAGGCGGGTTATCAGAGGGTGGAAATGAGATGTGGGAAACGAGATGCAGAGAAAGAGGTACGGAAATAGAGGCAGGGAAAGAGAAGCATGGTATCAGAGGCGGAGAATCAGAGGCGGGGAATCAGAGACGCGGATTCAGATGTGGGGAATCATAAGTGGGAAAAGAGATGTGGGGAAAGAGATGCAGAGAAAGAGCATTGGAAATAGAGGCAGGGAAAAAGAGGCCGGGAAATCAAAGGTGGGGAATCAGAGGCGGGGAAACAGGCCGGTAAACAGAGGCAGGTAAACATAGGCGAATAAATAGAGGCGGGGAAAGAGATGGGCAAAACATAGTGGTTGGAACTTGTGTGTTGAAAATGAGGTACACAGAACAGATCAAACAGAGTTGTTGAAATTGAGTGAGGGAAAGAGAGGCGCGGAAAGAGTGGAGGGGAAAGAGTGAATGCGAAAGAGAGGCGTAGAGACAGAGGCGGCGAATCAGAGGCGGGGAATCAGAGGCGGGGAATCAGAGGCGGGGAATCCGAGGCGGGGAATCAGAGGCGGGGTATCAGAGGCGAGGAATCAGAGGCAGGGAATCAGAGGCGGGGAATCAGAGGCGGGGAATCAGAGGCGGGGAATCAGAGGCGGGGAAAGATATGTGGGGAAATGGAGTCCGGGAAAGTTGCACGGAAAGGGAGGAGGGGAATCAGAGGCGGGGAATCAGAGGCGGGGAATCAGAGGAGGGGAATCAGAGGCAGGGAATCAGAGGCGGGGTATCAGAGGCAGAGAATCAGAGGAGGGGTATCAGAGGCGGGGAATGAGAGGCTCAGAATCAGAGCGGGGAAAGAGATGTGGGGAAACGGAGGCCGGGAATGTTGCGCGGAAAGGGAGGCAGGGAATCAGAGGAGGGGAATCAGAGGCGGGGAATCAGAGGCGGTGAATCAGAGGCGGGGAATCAGAGGCGGGGAATCAGAGGCGGGGAATCAGAGGCGGGGAATCCGAGGCGGGGAATCAGAGGAGGGGAATCAGAGGCGGGGAATCTGAGGCGCGGAATCAGAGGCGGGGAATCAGAGGCGGGGAATCAGAGGCGGGGAATAAGAGGCGGGGAATCAGAGGCGGGGAATCAGAGCCGGGGAATCAGAGGCGGGGAATCAGAGGCGGGGAATCAGAGGCGGGGAATCAGAGGCGGGGAATCAGAGGCTGCGTATCAGAAGCGGGGAATCAGAGGCGGGGAATCAGAGGAGGGGAATCAGAGCCGGAGAATCAAAGGCGGGGAATCAGAGGCTGGGAAAGAGTTATGGGGAAACGGAGGCCGAGAAAGTAGCGCGGAAAGGGAGGCGGGGAATCAGAGGCGGGGAATCAGAAGCGGGGAATCAGAGGCGGGGAATCAGAGGCTTGGATTCAGAGGTGGGGAATCAGAGGCATGGAATCAGAGGCGGGGAATCAGAGGCGGGGAATCAGAGGCGGGGAATCAGAGGCGGGGAATCAGAGGCGGGGAATCTGAGGTGGGGAATCAGAGGCGGGGAATCAGAGGCGGGGAATGAGAGGCGGGAAATGAGAGGCAGGGAATCAGAGGCGGGGAATCAGAGGCAGGGAATCAGACGCGGGGAATCAGAGGCGGGGAATCAGAGGCTGGGAATCAGAGGTTGGGAATCAGAGGCAGGGAATCAGAGCTGGGGAATCAGAGGTGGGGAATCAGAATTGGGGAATCAGATATGGGGAATCAGATATGGGGAATCAGAGTTGGCGAATCAAAGGCGGTGAATCAGAGGCGGGGAATCAGAGGCGGCGAATCTGAGGCGGGGAATCAGGGGCGGGGAATCTGAGGCGGGGAATCCGAGCCGGGGAATCAGAGGCGGGGAATCAGAGGCGGGGAATCAGAGGTGGGGAATCTGAGGCAGGGAATCGGAGCCGGGGAATCAGAGGCAGGGAATCAGATGATGGGAATCAGAGGAGGGGAATATGAGGCGGGGAATCTGAGGCGGGGAATCTGAGGCGGGGAATCTGAGGCGGGGAATCTGAGGCGGGGAATCTGAGGCGGCAATCTGTGGCGGGGAATCTGAGGTGGGGAATCATAGGCATGGAATCAGAGGAGGGTTATCAGAGGGGGAAAATCTGATGTGGGAAATGAGATGCAGAGAAAGAGGCAAGGAAATAGGGGCAGGGAAAGAGAGACAGGGTATAAGAGGCCGGGAATCAGAGGCGGGTAATCAGAGACACGGAAAGAGAGGCGTGGAATCAGAGGCGCGGAATCAGAGCCGGCGAATCTGAGCCGGGAAATCAGAGGCAGAGCAACAGAGGCGGTAAAACATGGGTGCGGAATCGGAGGCGGGGAATCAGAGGCGGGGAATCAGAGGCGGGGAATCAGAAGAGGGGATCAGAGGCGGGGAATCAGAGGCGGGGAATCAGAGGCGGGGAATCAGAGGCGGGGAATCAGAGGCGGGGTATCTGAGGCGGGGAATCTGAGGCGGGGAATCTGAGGCGGGGAATCAGAGCCGGGGAGTCATAGGCGGGGAATCAGAGGCGGGGAATCAGACGCGGGGAATCTGAGGCGGGGAATCTGAGGCGGGGAAACTGAGGTTGGGAATCTGAGGCGGGGAATCTGAGGTGGGGATTCAGAGGCATGGAATCAGAGGCGGGTTATCAGAGGGTGGAAATGAGATGTGGGAAACGAGATGCAGAGAAAGAGGTACGGAAATAGAGGCAGGGAAAGAGAAGCATGGTATCAGAGGCGGAGAATCAGAGGCGGGGAATCAGAGACGCGGATTCAGATGTGGGGAATCATAAGTGGGAAAAGAGATGTGGGGAAAGAGATGCAGAGAAAGAGCATTGGAAATAGAGGCAGGGAAAGAGAGGCGGGGAAATCAAAGGTGGGGAATCAGAGGCGGGGAAACAGGCCGGTAAACAGAGGCAGGTAAACATAGGCGGATAAATAGAGGCGGGGAAAGAGATGGGCAAAACATAGTGGTTGGAACTTGTGTGTTGAAAATGAGGTACACAGAACAGATCAAACAGAGTTGTTGAAATTGAGTGAGGGAAAGAGAGGCGCGGAAAGAGTGGAGGGGAAAGAGTGAATGCGAAAGAGAGGCGTAGAGACAGAGGCGGCGAATCAGAGGCGGGGAATCAGAGGCAGGGAATCAGAGGCGGGGAATCCGAGGCGGGGAATCAGAGGCGGGGTATCAGAGGCGAGGATTCAGAGGCAGGGAATCAGAGGCGGGGAATCAGAGGCGGGGAATCAGAGGCGGTGAATCAGAGGCGGGGAATCAGAGGCGGGGAAAGAGATGTGGGGAAACGGAGTCCGGGAAAGTTGCGCGGAAAGGGAGGAGGGGAATCAGAGGCGGGGAATCAGAGACGGGGAATCAGAGGAGGGGAATCAGAGGCAGGGAATCAGAGGCGGGGTATCAGAGGCAGAGAATCAGAGGCGGGGTATCAGAGGCGGGGAATCAGAGGCTCGGAATCAGAGCGGGGAAAGAGATGTGGGGAAACGGAGGCCGGGAATGTTGCGCGGAAAGGGAGGCAGGGAATCAGAGGAGGGGAATCTGAGGCGGCTAATCTGAGGCGGGGAATCAGAGGGAGGGAATCAGAGGCGGGAAATCAGAGGCGGGAAATCAGAGGCGGGGAATCAGAGTCGGGGAATCAGAGCCGGGGAATCAGAGGCGGGGAATCAGAGGCGGGGAATCAGAGGCGGGGAATCAGAGGCGGGGAATCAGAGGCGGGGAATCAGAGGCGGGGAAAGAGATATGGTGAAACGGAGGCCGGGAAAGTAGCGCGGAAAGGGAGGCGGGGAATCAGAGGTGGGGAATCAGAGGTGGGGAATCAGAGGTGGGGAATCAGAGGCGGGGAATCAGAGGCTTGGAATCAGAGGCGGGGAATCAGAGGTGGGGAATGAGAGGCGGGGAATCAGAGGCGGTGAATCAGAGGCGGGGAATCAGAGGCGGTGAATCAGAGGCGGGGAATCAGAGGCGGGGAATCAGAGGCGGGGAATCAGAGGCGGGGAATCCGAGGCGGGGAATCAGAGGAGGGGATTCAGAGGCGGGGAATCTGGGGCGCGGAATCAGAGGCGGGGAATCAGAGGCGGGGAATCAGAGGCGGGGAATAAGAGGCGGGGAATCAGAGGCGGGGAATCAGAGCCGGGGAATCAGAGGCGGGGAATCAGAGGCGGGGAATCAGAGGCGGGGAATCAGAGGCGGGGAATCAGAGGCTGCGTATCAGAAGCGGGGAATCAGAGGCGGGGAATCAGAGGAGGGGAATCAGAGCCGGAGAATCAAAGGCGGGGAATCAGAGTCTGGGAAAGAGTTATCGGGAAACGGAGGCCGAGAAATTAGCGCGGAAAGGGAGGCGGGGAATCAGAGGCGGGGAATCAGAAGCGGGGAATCAGAGGCGGGGAATCAGAGGCTTGGATTCAGAGGTGGGGAATCAGAGGCATGGAATCAGAGGCGGGGAATCAGAGGCGGGGAATCAGAGGCGGGGAATCAGAGGCGGGGAATCAGAGGCGGGGAATCTGAGGTGGGGAATCAGAGGCGGGGAATCAGAGGCGGGGAATGAGAGGCGGGAAATGAGAGGCAGGGAATCAGAGGCGGGGAATCAGAGGCAGGGAATCAGACGCGGGGAATCAGAGGCGGGGAATCAGAGGCTGGGAATCAGAGGTTGGGAATCAGAGGCAGGGAATCAGAGCTGGGGAATCAGAGGTGGGGAATCAGAATTGGGGAATCAGATATGGGGAATCAGATATGGGGAATCAGAGTTGGCGAATCAAAGGCGGTGAATCAGAGGCGGGGAATCAGAGGCGGGGAATCTGAGGCGGGGAATCAGGGGCGGGGAATCTGAGGCGGGGAATCCGAGCCGGGGAATCAGAGGCGGGGAATCAGAGGCGGGGAATCAGAGGTGGGGAATCTGAGGCAGGGAATCGGAGCCGGGGAATCAGAGGCAGGGAATCAGATGAAGGGAATCAGAGGAGGGGAATCTGAGGCGGGGAATCTGAGGCGGGGAATCTGAGGCGGGGAATCTGAGGCGGGGAATCTGAGGCGGGGAATCTGAGGCGGCAATCTGTGGCGGGGAATCTGAGGTGGGGAATCATAGGCATGGAATCAGAGGAGGGTTATCAGAGGGGGAAAATCTGATGTGGGAAATGAGATGCAGAGAAAGAGGCAAGGAAATAGGGGCAGGGAAAGAGAGACAGGGTATAAGAGGCCGGCAATCAGAGGCGGGGAATCAGAGACACGGAAAGAGAGGCGTGGAATCAGAGGCGCGGAATCAGAGCCGGCGAATCTGAGCCGGGAAATCAGAGGCAGAGCAACAGAGGCGGTAAAACATGGGTGCGGAATCGGAGGCGGGGAATCAGAGGCGGGGAATCAGAGGCGGGGAATCAGAAGCGGGGATCAGAGGCGGGGAATCAGAGGCGGGGAATCAGAGGCGGGGAATCAGAGGCGGGGAATCTGAGGCGGGGAATCTGACGCGGGGAATCAGAGCCGGGGAGTCAGAGGCGGGGAATCAGAGGCGGGGAATCAGACGCGGGGAATCAGAGGTTGGGAATCTGAGGCGGGGAATCTGAGGCGGGGAAACTGAGGTGGGGAATCTGAGGCGGGGAATCTGAGGTGGGGAATCAGAGGCATGGAATCAGAGGCGGGTTATCAGAGGGTGGAAATGAGATGTGGGAAACGAGATGCAGAGAAAGAGGTACGGAAATAGAGGCAGGGAAAGAGAAGCATGGTATCAGAGGCGGAGAATCAGAGGCGGGGAATCAGAGACGCGGATTCAGATGTGGGGAATCATAAGTGGGAAAAGAGATGTGGGGAAAGAGATGCAGAGAAAGAGCATTGGAAATAGAGGCAGGGAAAAAGAGGCCGGGAAATCAAAGGTGGGGAATCAGAGGCGGGGAAACAGGCCGGTAAACAGAGGCAGGTAAACATAGGCGAATAAATAGAGGCGGGGAAAGAGATGGGCAAAACATAGTGGTTGGAACTTGTGTGTTGAAAATGAGGTACACAGAACAGATCAAACAGAGTTGTTGAAATTGAGTGAGGGAAAGAGAGGCGCGGAAAGAGTGGAGGGGAAAGAGTGAATGCGAAAGAGAGGCGTAGAGACAGAGGCGGCGAATCAGAGGCGGGGAATCAGAGGCGGGGAATCAGAGGCGGGGAATCCGAGGCGGGGAATCAGAGGCGGGGTATCAGAGTCGAGGAATCAGAGGCAGGGAATCAGAGGCGGGGAATCAGAGGCGGGGAATCAGAGGCGGGGAAAGATATGTGGGGAAACGGAGTCCGGGAAAGTTGCACGGAAAGGGAGGAGGGGAATCAGAGGCGGGGAATCAGAGGCGGGGAATCAGAGGAGGGGAATCAGAGGCAGGGAATCAGAGGCGGGGTATCAGAGGCAGAGAATCAGAGGCGGGGTATCAGAGGCGGGGAATGAGAGGCTCAGAATCAGAGCGGGGAAAGAGATGTGGGGAAACGGAGGCCGGGAATGTTGGGCGGAAAGGGAGGCAGGGAATCAGAGGAGGGGAATCAGAGGCGGGGAATCAGAGGCGGGGAATCAGAGGCGGGGAATCAGAGGCGAGGAATCAGAGGCGGGGTATCAGAGGCGGGGAATCAGAGGCGGGGAATCCGAGGCGGGGAATCAGAGGCGGGGAATCAGAGGCGGGGAATCTGAGGCGGGGAATCAGAGGCGGGGAATCAGAGGCGGGGAATCAGGGGCGGGGAATCAGAGGCGGGGAATCAGAGGCGGGGAATCAGAGCCGGGGAATCAGAGGCGGGGAATCAGAGGCGGGGAATCAGAGGCGGGGAATCAGAGGCGGGGAATCAGAGGCGGGGAATCAGAGGCGGGGTATCAGAAGCGGGGAATCAGAGACGGGAAATCAGAGGAGGGGAATCAGAGCTGGAGAATCAGAGGCGGGGAATCAGAGGCGGGGAAAGAGTCATGGGGAAACGGAGGCCGGGAAAGTAGCGCGGAAAGGGACGCGGGGAATCAGAGGCGGGGAATCAGAGGCGGGGAATCAGAAGCGGGGAATCAGAGGCGGGGAATCAGAGGCTTGGATTCAGAGGTGGGGAATCAGAGGCGGGGAATCTGAGGCGGGGAATCTGACGCGGGGAATCAGAGCCGGGGAGTCAGAGGCAGGGAATCAGAGGCGGGGAATCAGACGCGGGGAATCAGAGGTGGGGAATCTGAGGCGGGGAATCTGAGGCGGGGAAACTGAGGTGGGGAATCTGAGGCGGGGAATCTGAGGTGGGGAATCAGAGGCATGGAATCAGAGGCGGGTTATCAGAGGGTGGAAATGAGATGTGGGAAACGAGATGCAGAGAAAGAGGTACGGAAATAGAGGCAGGGAAAGAGAAGCATGGTATCAGAGGCGGAGAATCAGAGGCGGGGAATCAGAGACGCGGATTCAGATGTGGGGAATCATAAGTGGGAAAAGAGATGTGGGGAAAGAGATGCAGAGAAAGAGCATTGGAAATAGAGGCAGGGAAAAAGAGGCCGGGAAATCAAAGGTGGGGAATCAGAGGCGGGGAAACAGGCCGGTAAACAGAGGCAGGTAAACATAGGCGAATAAATAGAGGCGGGGAAAGAGATGGGCAAAACATAGTGGTTGGAACTTGTGTGTTGAAAATGAGGTACACAGAACAGATCAAACAGAGTTGTTGAAATTGAGTGAGGGAAAGAGAGGCGCGGAAAGAGTGGAGGGGAAAGAGTGAATGCGAAAGAGAGGCGTAGAGACAGAGGCGGCGAATCAGAGGCGGGGAATCAGAGGCGGGGAATCAGAGGCGGGGAATCCGAGGCGGGGAATCAGAGGCGGGGTATCAGAGGCGAGGAATCAGAGGCAGGGAATCAGAGGCGGGGAATCAGAGGCTGGGAATCAGATGAAGGGAATCAGAGGCAGGGATTCTGAGGCAGGGAATCTGAGGTTTGGGAATCTGAGGAGGGGAATCTGAGGCGGGGAATCTGAGGCGGGGAATCTGAGGCGGGGAATCTGAGGCGGGGAATCTGAGGTGGGGAATCAGAGGCGGGGAATCAGAGGCAGGGAATCCGAGGCGGGGAATCAGGGGCGGGGTATCAGAGGCGAGGAATCAGAGGCAGGGAATCAGAGGCGGGGAATCAGAGGCGGGGAATCAGATGAAGGGAATCAGAGGCAGGGAATCAGAGGCAGGGAATCAGATGAAGGGAATCAGAGGAGGGGAATCTGAGGCGGGGAATCTGAGGCGGGGAATCTGAGGCGGGGAATCTGAGGCGGGGAATCTGAGGCGGGGAATCTGAGGCGGGGAATCTGAGGCGGGGAATCTGAGGTGGGGAATCATAGGCATGGAATCAGAGGAGGGTTATCAGAGGGGGAAAATCTGATGTGGGAAATGAGATGCAGAGAAAGAGGCAAGGAAATAGGGGCAGGGAAAGAGAGACAGGGTATAAGAGGCCGGGAATCAGAGGCGGGGAATCAGAGACACGGAAAGAGAGGCGTGGAATCAGAGGCGCGGAATCAGAGCCGGCGAATCTGAGCCGGGAAATCAGAGGCAGAACAACAGAGGCGGTAAAACATGGGTGCGGAATCGGAGGCGGGGAATCAGAGGCGGGGAATCAGAGGCGGGGAATCAGAAGCGGGGATCAGAGGCGGGGAATCAGAGGCGGGGAATCAGAGGCGGGGAATCAGAGGCAGGGAATCTGAGGCGGGGAATCTGACGCGGGGAATCAGAGCCGGGGAGTCAGAGGCGGGGAATCAGAGGCGGGGAATCAGACGCGGGGAATCAGAGGTGGGGAATCTGAGGCGGGGAATCTGAGGTGGGGAATCAGAGGCATGGAATCAGAGGCGGGTTATCAGAGGGTGGAAATGAGATGTGGGAAACGAGATGCAGAGAAAGAGGTACGGAAATAGAGGCAGGGAAAGAGAAGCATGGTATCAGAGGCGGAGAATCAGAGGCGGGGAATCAGAGACGCGGATTCAGATGTGGGGAATCATAAGTGGGAAAAGAGATGTGGGGAAAGAGATGCAGAGAAAGAGCATTGGAAATAGAGGCAGGGAAAAAGAGGCCGGGAAATCAAAGGTGGGGAATCAGAGGCGGGGAAACAGGCCGGTAAACAGAGGCAGGTAAACATAGGCGAATAAATAGAGGCGGGGAAAGAGATGGGCAAAACATAGTGGTTGGAACTTGTGTGTTGAAAATGAGGTACACAGAACAGATCAAACAGAGTTCTTGAAATTGAGTGAGGGAAAGAGAGGCGCGGAAAGAGTGGAGGGGAAAGAGTGAATGCGAAAGAGAGGCGTAGAGACAGAGGCGGCGAATCAGAGGCGGGGAATCAGAGGCGGGGAATCAGAGGCGGGGAATCCGAGGCGGGGAATCAGAGGCGGGGTATCAGAGGCGAGGAATCAGAGGCAGGGAATCAGAGGCGGGGAATCAGAGGCGGGGAATCAGAGGCGGGGAATCAGAGGCGGGGAAAGATATGTGGGGAAATGGAGTCCGGGAAAGTTGCACGGAAAGGGAGGAGGGGAATCAGAGGCGGGGAATCAGAGGCGGGGAATCAGAGGAGGGGAATCAGAGGCAGGGAATCAGAGGCGGGGTATCAGAGGCAGAGAATCTGAGGCGGGGTATCAGAGGCGGGGAATGAGAGGCTCAGAATCAGAGCGGGGAAAGAGATGTGGGGAAACGGAGGCCGGGAATGTTGCGCGGAAAGGGAGGCAGGGAATCAGAGGAGGGGAATCAGAGGCGGGGAATCAGAGGCGGTAAATCAGAGGCGGGGAATCAGAGGCGGGGAATCAGAGGCGGGGAATCAGAGGCGGGGAATCCGAGGCGGGGAATCAGAGGAGGGGAATCAGAGGCGGGGAATCTGAGGCGCGGAATCAGAGGCGGGGAATCAGAGGCGGGGAATCAGAGGCGGGGAATAAGAGGCGGGGAATCAGAGGCGGGGAATCAGAGCCGGGGAATCAGAGGCGGGGAATCAGAGGCGGGGAATCAGAGGCGGGGAATCAGAGGCGGGGAATCAGAGGCTGCGTATCAGAAGCGGGGAATCAGAGGCGGGGAATCAGAGGAGGGGAATCAGAGCCGGAGAATCAAAGGCGGGGAATCAGAGGCTGGGAAAGAGTTATGGGGAAACGGAGGCCGAGAAAGTAGCGCGGAAAGGGAGGCGGGGAATCAGAGGCGGGGAATCAGAAGCGGGGAATCAGAGGCGGGGAATCAGAGGCTTGGATTCAGAGGTGGGGAATCAGAGGCATGGAATCAGAGGCGGGGAATCAGAGGCGGGGAATCAGAGGCGGGGAATCAGAGGCGGGGAATCAGAGGCGGGGAATCTGAGGTGGGGAATCAGAGGCGGGGAATCAGAGGCGGGGAATGAGAGGCGGGAAATGAGAGGCAGGGAATCAGAGGCGGGGAATCAGAGGCAGGGAATCAGACGCGGGGAATCAGAGGCGGGGAATCAGAGGCTGGGAATCAGAGGTTGGGAATCAGAGGCAGGGAATCAGAGCTGGGGAATCAGAGGTGGGGAATCAGAATTGGGGAATCAGATATGGGGAATCAGATATGGGGAATCAGAGTTGGCGAATCAAAGGCGGTGAATCAGAGGCGGGGAATCAGAGGCTGGGAATCTGAGGCGGGGAATCAGGGGCGGGGAATCTGAGGCGGGGAATCCGAGCCGGGGAATCAGAGGCGGGGAATCAGAGGCGGGGAATCAGAGGTGGGGAATCTGAGGCAGGGAATCGGAGCCGGGGAATCAGAGGCAGGGAATCAGATGAAGGGAATCAGAGGAGGGGAATCTGAGGCGGGGAATCTGAGGCGGGGAATCTGAGGCGGGGAATCTGAGGCGGGGAATCTGAGGCGGGGAATCTGAGGCGGCAATCTGTGGCGGGGAATCTGAGGTGGGGAATCATAGGCATGGAATCAGAGGAGGGTTATCAGAGGGGGAAAATCTGATGTGGGAAATGAGATGCAGAGAAAGAGGCAAGGAAATAGGGGCAGGGAAAGAGAGACAGGGTATAAGAGGCCGGGAATCAGAGGCGGGGAATCAGAGACACGGAAAGAGAGGCGTTGAATCAGAGGCGCGGAATCAGAGCCGGCGAATCTGAGCCGGGAAATCAGAGGCAGAGCAACAGAGGCGGTAAAACATGGGTGCGGAATCGGAGGCGGGGAATCAGAGGCGGGGAATCAGAGGCGGGGAATCAGAAGCGGGGATCAGAGGCGGGGAATCAGAGGCGGGGAATCAGAGGCGGGGAATCAGAGGCGGGGAATCTGAGGCGGGGAATCTGACGCGGGGAATCAGAGCCGGGAGTCAGAGGCGGGGAATCAGAGGCGGGGAATCAGACGCGGGGAATCAGAGGTGGGGAATCTGAGGCGGGGAATCTGAGGCGGGGAAACTGAGGTGGGGAATCTGAGGCGGGGAATCTGAGGTGGGGAATCAGAGGCATGGAATCAGAGGCGGGTTATCAGAGGGTGGAAATGAGATGTGGGAAACGAGATGCAGAGAAAGAGGTACGGAAATAGAGGCAGGGAAAGAGAAGCATGGTATCAGAGGCGGAGAATCAGAGGCGGGGAATCAGAGACGCGGATTCAGATGTGGGGAATCATAAGTGGGAAAAGAGATGTGGGGAAAGAGATGCAGAGAAAGAGCATTGGAAATAGAGGCAGGGAAAAAGAGGCCGGGAAATCAAAGGTGGGGAATCAGAGGCAGGGAAACAGGCCGGTAAACAGAGGCAGGTAAACATAGGCGAATAAATAGAGGCGGGGAAAGAGATGGGCAAAACATAGTGGTTGGAACTTGTGTGTTGAAAATGAGGTACACAGAACAGATCAAACAGAGTTCTTGAAATTGAGTGAGGGAAAGAGAGGCGCGGAAAGAGTGGAGGGGAAAGAGTGAATGCGAAAGAGAGGCGTAGAGACAGAGGCGGCGAATCAGAGGCGGGGAATCAGAGGCGGGGAATCAGAGGCGGGGAATCCGAGGCGGGGAATCAGAGGCGGGGTATCAGAGGCGAGGAATCAGAGGCAGGGAATCAGAGGCGGGGAATCAGAGGCGGGGAATTAGAGGCGGGGAAAGATATGTGGGGAAACGGAGTCCGGGAAAGTTGCACGGAAAGGGAGGAGGGGAATCAGAGGCGGGGAATCAGAGGCGGGGAATCAGAGGCGGGGAATCAGAGGCAGGGAATCAGAGGCGGGGTATCAGAGGCAGAGAATCAGAGGCGGGGTATCAGAGGCGGGGAATGAGAGGCTCAGAATCAGAGCGGGGAAAGAGATGTGGGGAAACGGAGGCCGGGAATGTTGCGCGGAAAGGGTGGCAGGGAATCAGAGGAGGGGAATCAGAGGCAGGGAATCAGAGGCGGGGAATCAGAGGCGGGGAATCAGAGGCGAGGAATCAGAGGCGGGGTATCAGAGGCGGGGAATCAGAGGCGGGGAATCCGAGGCGGGGAATCAGAGGCGGCGAATCAGAGGCGGGGAATCTGAGGCGGGGAATCAGAGGCGGGGAATCAGAGGCGGGGAATCAGAGGCGGGGAATCAGAGGCGGGGAATCAGAGGCGGGGAATCAGAGCCGGGGAATCAGAGCCGGGGAATCAGAGGCGGGGAATCAGAGGCGGGGAATCAGAGGCGGGGAATCAGAGGCGGGGAATCTGAGGTGGGGAATCAGAGGCGGGGAATCAGAGGCGGGGAATGAGAGGCGGGAAATGAGAGGCAGGGAATCAGAGGCGGGGAATCAGAGGCAGGGAATCAGACGCGGGGAATCAGAGGCGGGGAATCAGAGGCTGGGAATCAGAGGTTGGGAATCAGAGGCAGGGAATCAGAGCTGGGGAATCAGAGGTGGGGAATCAGAATTGGGGAATCAGATATGGGGAATCAGATATGGGGAATCAGAGTTGGCGAATCAAAGGCGGTGAATCAGAGGCGGGGAATCAGAGGCTGGGAATCTGAGGCGGGGAATCAGGGGCGGGGAATCTGAGGCGGGGAATCCGAGCCGGGGAATCAGAGGCGGGGAATCAGAGGCGGGGAATCAGAGGTGGGGAATCTGAGGCAGGGAATCGGAGCCGGGGAATCAGAGGCAGGGAATCAGATGAAGGGAATCAGAGGAGGGGAATCTGAGGCGGGGAATCTGAGGCGGGGAATCTGAGGCGGGGAATCTGAGGCGGGGAATCTGAGGCGGGGAATCTGAGGCGGCAATCTGTGGCGGGGAATCTGAGGTGGGGAATCATAGGCATGGAATCAGAGGAGGGTTATCAGAGGGGGAAAATCTGATGTGGGAAATGAGATGCAGAGAAAGAGGCAAGGAAATAGGGGCAGGGAAAGAGAGACAGGGTATAAGAGGCCGGGAATCAGAGGCGGGGAATCAGAGACACGGAAAGAGAGGCGTTGAATCAGAGGCGCGGAATCAGAGCCGGCGAATCTGAGCCGGGAAATCAGAGGCAGAGCAACAGAGGCGGTAAAACATGGGTGCGGAATCGGAGGCGGGGAATCAGAGGCGGGGAATCAGAGGCGGGGAATCAGAAGCGGGGATCAGAGGCGGGGAATCAGAGGCGGGGAATCAGAGGCGGGGAATCAGAGGCGGGGAATCTGAGGCGGGGAATCTGACGCGGGGAATCAGAGCCGGGAGTCAGAGGCGGGGAATCAGAGGCGGGGAATCAGACGCGGGGAATCAGAGGTGGGGAATCTGAGGCGGGGAATCTGAGGCGGGGAAACTGAGGTGGGGAATCTGAGGCGGGGAATCTGAGGTGGGGAATCAGAGGCATGGAATCAGAGGCGGGTTATCAGAGGGTGGAAATGAGATGTGGGAAACGAGATGCAGAGAAAGAGGTACGGAAATAGAGGCAGGGAAAGAGAAGCATGGTATCAGAGGCGGAGAATCAGAGGCGGGGAATCAGAGACGCGGATTCAGATGTGGGGAATCATAAGTGGGAAAAGAGATGTGGGGAAAGAGATGCAGAGAAAGAGCATTGGAAATAGAGGCAGGGAAAAAGAGGCCGGGAAATCAAAGGTGGGGAATCAGAGGCAGGGAAACAGGCCGGTAAACAGAGGCAGGTAAACATAGGCGAATAAATAGAGGCGGGGAAAGAGATGGGCAAAACATAGTGGTTGGAACTTGTGTGTTGAAAATGAGGTACACAGAACAGATCAAACAGAGTTCTTGAAATTGAGTGAGGGAAAGAGAGGCGCGGAAAGAGTGGAGGGGAAAGAGTGAATGCGAAAGAGAGGCGTAGAGACAGAGGCGGCGAATCAGAGGCGGGGAATCAGAGGCGGGGAATCAGAGGCGGGGAATCCGAGGCGGGGAATCAGAGGCGGGGTATCAGAGGCGAGGAATCAGAGGCAGGGAATCAGAGGCGGGGAATCAGAGGCGGGGAATTAGAGGCGGGGAAAGATATGTGGGGAAACGGAGTCCGGGAAAGTTGCACGGAAAGGGAGGAGGGGAATCAGAGGCGGGGAATCAGAGGCGGGGAATCAGAGGCGGGGAATCAGAGGCAGGGAATCAGAGGCGGGGTATCAGAGGCAGAGAATCAGAGGCGGGGTATCAGAGGCGGGGAATGAGAGGCTCAGAATCAGAGCGGGGAAAGAGATGTGGGGAAACGGAGGCCGGGAATGTTGCGCGGAAAGGGAGGCAGGGAATCAGAGGAGGGGAATCAGAGGCAGGGAATCAGAGGCGGGGAATCAGAGGCGGGGAATCAGAGGCGAGGAATCAGAGGCGGGGTATCAGAGGCGGGGAATCAGAGGCGGGGAATCCGAGGCGGGGAATCAGAGGCGGCGAATCAGAGGCGGGGAATCTGAGGCGGGGAATCAGAGGCGGGGAATCAGAGGCGGGGAATCAGAGGCGGGGAATCAGAGGCGGGGAATCAGAGGCGGGGAATCAGAGCCGGGGAATCAGAGCCGGGGAATCAGAGGCGGGGAATCAGAGGCGGGGAATCAGAGGCGGGGAATCAGAGGCGGGGAATCAGAGGCGGGGTATCAGAAGCGGGGAATCAGAGGCGGGAAATCAGAGGAGGGGAATCAGAGCTGGAGAATCAGAGGCGGGGAATCAGAGGCGGGGAAAGAGTTATGGGGAAACGGAGGCCGGGAAAGTAGCGCGGAAAGGGACGCGGGGAATCAGAGGCGGGGAATCAGAGGCGGGGAATCAGAAGCGGGGAATCAGAGGCGGGGAATCAGAGGCTTGGATTCAGAGGTGGGGAATCAGAGGCGGGGAATCTGAGGCGGGGAATCTGACGCGGGGAATCAGAGCCGGGGAGTCAGAGATGGGGAATCAGAGGCGGGTAATCAGACGCGGGGAATCAGAGGTGGGGAATCTGAGGCGGGGAATCTGAGGCGGGGAAACTGAGGTGGGGAATCTGAGGCGGGGAATCTGAGGTGGGGAATCAGAGGCATGGAATCAGAGGCGGGTTATCAGAGGGTGGAAATGAGATGTGGGAAACGAGATGCAGAGAAAGAGGTACGGAAATAGAGGCAGGGAAAGAGAAGCATGGTATCAGAGGCGGAGAATCAGAGGCGGGGAATCAGAGACGCGGATTCAGATGTGGGGAATCATAAGTGGGAAAAGAGATGTGGGGAAAGAGATGCATAGAAAGAGCATTGGAAATAGAGGCAGGGAAAAAGAGGCCGGGAAATCAAAGGTGGGGAATCAGAGGCGGGGAATCAGAGGCGGGGAATCAGAGGCGGGTATCAGAGGCGGGGAATAAGAGGCGGGGAATCCGAGGCGGGGAATCAGAGGCGGGGAATCAGAGGCGGGGAATCTGAGGCGGGGAATCAGAGGCGGGGAATCAGAGGCGGGGAATCAGAGGCGGGGAATCAGAGGCGGGGAATCAGAGGCGGGTATCAGAGGCGGGGAATAAGAGGCGGGGAATCCGAGGCGGGGAATCAGAGGCGGGGAATCAGAGGCGGGGAATCTGAGGCGGGGAATCAGAGGCGGGGAATAAGAGGCGGGGAATCAGAGGCGGGGAATGAGAGGCGGGGAATCAGAGGCGGGGAATCAGAGCCGGGGAATCAGAGGCGGGGAATCAGAGGCGGGGAATCAGAGGCGGGGAATCAGAGGCGGGGAATCAGAGGTGGGGAATCAGAGGCGGGGTATCAGAAGCGGGGAATCAGAGGCGGGGAATCAGAGGAGGGGAATCAGAGCCGGAGAATCAGAGGCGGGGAATCAGAGGCGGTGAAAGAGTTATGGGGAAACGGAGGCCGGGAAAGTAGCGCGGAAAGGGAGGCGGGGAATCAGAGGCGGGGAATCAGAGGCGGGGAATCAGAAGCGGGGAATCAGAGGCGGGGAATCAGAGGCTTGGATTCAGAGGTGGGGAATCAGAGGCGTGGAATCAGAGGCGGGGAATCAGAGGCGGGGAATCAGAGGTGGGGAATCAGAGGCGGGGAATCAGAAGCGGGGATCAGAGGCGGGGAATCAGAGGCGGGGAATCAGAGGCGGGGAATCAGAGGCGGGGAATCTGAGGCGGGGAATCTGACGCGGGGAATCAGAGCCGGGAGTCAGAGGCGGGGAATCAGAGGCGGGGAATCAGACGCGGGGAATCAGAGGTGGGGAATCTGAGGCGGGGAATCTGAGGCGGGGAAACTGAGGTGGGGAATCTGAGGCGGGGAATCTGAGGTGGGGAATCAGAGGCATGGAATCAGAGGCGGGTTATCAGAGGGTGGAAATGAGATGTGGGAAACGAGATGCAGAGAAAGAGGTACGGAAATAGAGGCAGGGAAAGAGAAGCATGGTATCAGAGGCGGAGAATCAGAGGCGGGGAATCAGAGACGCGGATTCAGATGTGGGGAATCATAAGTGGGAAAAGAGATGTGGGGAAAGAGATGCAGAGAAAGAGCATTGGAAATAGAGGCAGGGAAAAAGAGGCCGGGAAATCAAAGGTGGGGAATCAGAGGCGGGGAAACAGGCCGGTAAACAGAGGCAGGTAAACATAGGCGAATAAATAGAGGCGGGGAAAGAGATGGGCAAAACATAGTGGTTGGAACTTGTGTGTTGAAAATGAGGTACACAGAACAGATCAAACAGAGTTGTTGAAATTGAGTGAGCGAAAGAGAGGCGCGGAAAGAGTGGAGGGG
Source organism: Narcine bancroftii (assembly GCF_036971445.1). Lineage (NCBI taxonomy): Eukaryota > Metazoa > Chordata > Chondrichthyes > Torpediniformes > Narcinidae > Narcine > Narcine bancroftii. The sequence continues at coordinate 122,307,782 of NC_091474.1, forward strand.
AAAGAGTGAATGCGAAAGAGAGGCGTAGAGACAGAGGCGGCGAATCAGAGGCGGGGAATCAGAGGCGGGGAATCAGAGGCGGGGAATCCGAGGCGGGGAATCAGAGGCGGGGTATCAGAGGCGAGGAATCAGAGGCAGGGAATCAGAGGCGGGGAATCAGAGGCGGGGAATCAGAGGCAGGGAATCAGAGGCGGGGAAAGATATGTGGGGAAACGGAGTCCGGGAAAGTTGCACGGAAAGGGAGGAGGGGAATCAGAGGCGGGGAATCAGAGGCGGGGAATCAGAGGAGGGGAATCAGAGGCAGGGAATCAGAGGCGGGGTATCAGAGGCAGAGAATCAGAGGCGGGGTATCAGAGGCGGGGAATGAGAGGCTCAGAATCAGAGCAGGGAAAGAGATGTTGGGAAACGGAGGCCGGGAATGTTGCGCGGAAAGGGAGGCAGGGAATCAGAGGAGGGGAATCAGAGGCGGGGAATCAGAGGCGGGGAATCAGAGGCGGGGAATCAGAGGCGAGGAATCAGAGGCGGGGTATCAGAGGCGGGGAATCAGAGGCGGGGAATCCGAGGCGGGGAATCAGAGGGTGGAAATGAGATGTGGGAAACGAGATGCAGAGAAAGAGGTACGGAAATAGAGGCAGGGAAAGAGAAGCATGGTATCAGAGGCGGAGAATCAGAGGCGGGGAATCAGAGACGCGGATTCAGATGTGGGGAATCATAAGTGGGAAAAGAGATGTGGGGAAAGAGATGCAGAGAAAGAGCATTGGAAATAGAGGCAGGGAAAAAGAGGCCGGGAAATCAAAGGTGGGGAATCAGAGGCGGGGAAACAGTCCGGTAAACAGAGGCAGGTAAACATAGGCGAATAAATAGAGGCGGGGAAAGAGTTGGGCAAAACATAGTGGTTGGAACTTGTGTGTTGAAAATGAGGTACACAGAACAGATCAAACAGAGTTGTTGAAATTGAGTGAGGGAAAGAGAGGCGCGGAAAGAGTGGAGGGGAAAGAGTGAATGCGAAAGAGAGGCGTAGAGACAGAGGCGGCGAATCAGAGGCGGGGAATCAGAGGCGGGGAATCAGAGGCGGGGAATCCGAGGCAGGGAATCAGAGGCGGGGTATCAGAGGCGAGGAATCAGAGGCAGGGAATCAGAGGCGGGGAATCAGAGGCGGGGAATCAGAGGCGGGGAATCAGAGGCGGGGAAAGATATGTGGGGAAATGGAGTCCGGGAAAGTTGCACGGAAAGGGAGGAGGGGAATCAGAGGCGGGGAATCAGAGGCGGGGAATCAGAGGAGGGGAATCAGAGGCAGGGAATCAGAGGCGGGGTATCAGAGGCAGAGAATCAGAGGCGGGGTATCAGAGGCGGGGAATGAGAGGCTCAGAATCAGAGCGGGGAAAGAGATGTGGGGAAACGGAGGCCGGGAATGTTGCGCGGAAAGGGAGGCAGGGAATCAGAGGAGGGGAATCAGAGGCGGGGAATCAGAGGCGGGGAATCAGAGGCGGGGAATCAGAGGCGGGGAATCAGAGGCGGGTATCAGAGGCGGGGAATATGAGGCGGGGAATCCGAGGCGGGGAATCAGAGGCGGGGAATCAGAGGCGGGGAATCTGAGGCGGGGAATCAGAGGCGGGGAATAAGAGGCGGGGAATCAGAGGCGGGGAATGAGAGGCGGGGAATCAGAGGCGGGGAATCAGAGCCGGGGAATCAGAGGCGGGGAATCAGAGGCGGGGAATCAGAGGCGGGGAATCAGAGGCGGGGAATCAGAGGTGGGGAATCAGAGGCGGGGTATCAGAAGCGGGGAATCAGAGGCGGGGAATCAGAGGAGGGGAATCAGAGCCGGAGAATCAGAGGCGGGGAATCAGAGGCGGTGAAAGAGTTATGGGGAAACGGAGGCCGGGAAAGTAGCGCGGAAAGGGAGGCGGGGAATCAGAGGCGGGGAATCAGAGGCGGGGAATCAGAAGCGGGGAATCAGAGGCGGGGAATCAGAGGCTTGGATTCAGAGGTGGGGAATCAGAGGCGTGGAATCAGAGGCGGGGAATCAGAGGCGGGGAATCAGAGGCGGGGAATCAGAGGCGGGGAATCAGAGGTGGGGAATCAGAGGCGGGGAATCTGACGTGGTGAATCAGAGGCGGGGAATCAGAGGCGGGGAATGAGAGGCGGGAAATGAGAGGCAGGGAATCAGAGGCGGGGAATCAGAAGCGGGGAATCAGACGCGGGGAATCAGAGGCGGGGAATCAGAGGCGGGGAATTAGAGGCTGGGAATCAGAGGCTGGGAATCAGAGGCAGGGAATCAGAGGCGGGGAATCTGAGGCGGGGAATCTGAGGCGGGGAATCTGAGGCGGGGAATCAGAGGCGGGGAATCAGAGGCGGGGAATCAGAGTCGTGGAATCAGAGGTGGGGATTCTGAGGCAGGGAATCGGAGCTGGGGAATCGGAGACGGGGAATCAGAGGCGTGGAATCAGAGGCGGGGAATCAGAGGTGGGGAATCTGAGGTGGGGAATCGGAGCTGGGGATTCAGAGACGGGGAATCAGAGTCGAGGAATCAGATGCTGGGAATCTGAGGCAGGGAATCTGAGGCGGAGAATCTGAGGCGGGGAATCTGAGGCGGGGAATCTGAGGTGGGGAATCAGAGGCGAGGAATCAGAGGCATGGAAACAGAGGCGGGTTATCAGAGGGTGGAAATGAGATGTGGGAAACGAGATGCAGAGAAAGAGGCACGGTAATAGAGGCAGGGAAAGAGAAGCAGGGTATCAGAGGCGGAGAATCAGAGGCAGGGAATCAGAGACGCGGAAAGAGAGGCGTGAAATCAGAGGCGCGGAATCAGATCCGGCGTATCTGAGCCGGGACATCAGAGGCAGAGCAACAGAGGCGTTGAAACACGGGTGCAGATTTAGAGGCGGGGAATCTGAGGTGGGGAATCAGAGGCGGGGAATCAGAGGTGGGGAATCAGAGGCAGGGAATCAGAGGCGGGGAATCAGAGGCGGGGAATCAGAGGCGGGGAATCAGAGGCGGGGAATCAGAGGCGGGGAGTCAGAGGCGGGGAATCAGAGGCGGGGAATCAGAGGCGGGGAATCTGAGACGGGGAATCAGAGGCGGGGAATCATAGGCGGGGAATCAGAGGCAGGGAATCAGAGGCGGGGAATCAGAGGCGAGGAATCAGAGCAGGGGAATCAGAGGCGGGGAATCAGAGGCGGGGAATCAGAGGCGGGGAATCAGAGGCGGGGAATCAGAGGCGGGGAATCAGAGGCGGGGAATCAGAGCCGGGGAATCAGAGCCGGGGAATCAGAGGCGGGGAATCAGAGGCGGGGAATCAGAGGCGGGGAATCAGAGTCGGGGAATCAGAGGCGGGGAATCTGAGGCGGGGAATCAGACGTGGGGAATCAGAGGCGGGGAATCAGAGGCGGGGAATCAGAGGCGGAGGATCAGAGGCGGGGAATCTGAGGCGGGGAATCTGAGGCGGGGAATCTGAGGCGGGGAATCCGAGCCGGGGAATCAGAGGCGGGGAATCAGGGGCGGGGAATCAGAGGCGGGGAATCAGAGGTGGGGAATCAGAGGCGGGGAATCAGAGGCGGGGAATGAGAGGCGGGAAATGAGAGGCAGGGAATCAGAGGCGGGGAATCAGAGGCGGGGAATCAGACGCGGGGAATCAGAGGCGGGGAATCAGAGGCGGGGAATGAGAGGCGGGAAATGAGAGGCAGGGAATCAGAGGCGGGGAATCAGAGGCGGGGAATCAGACGCGGGGAATCAGAGGCGGGGAATCAGAGGCGGGGAATCAGAGGCTGGGAATCAGAGGCTGGGAATCAGAGGCAGGGAATCAGAGGCGGGGAATCTGAGGCGGGGAATCTGAGGCGGGGAATCTGAGGCGGGGAATCCGAGCCGGGGAATCAGAGGCGGGGAATCAGAGGCGGGGAATCAGAGGCGTGGAATCAGAGGTGGGGAATCTGAGGCAGGGAATCGGAGCTGGGGAATCGGAGACGGGGAATCAGAGGCGGGGAATCAGAGGCGGGGAATCAGAGGCAGGGAATCTGAGGCGGGGAATCAGAGGCGGGGAATCAGAGGCTGGGAATCAGAGGCTGGGAATCAGAGGCAGGGAATCAGAGGCGGGGAATCTGAGGCGGGGAATCTGAGGCGGGGAATCGGAGCCGGGGAATCGAAGACGGGGAATCAGAGGCGGGGAATCAGACGCGGGGAATCAGAGGCGGGGAATCAGAGGCGGGGAATCAGAGGCTGGGAATCAGAGGCTGGGAATCAGAGGCAGGGAATCAGAGGCGGGGAATCTGAGGCGGGGAATCTGAGGCGGGGAATCTGAGGCGGGGAATCCGAGCCGGGGAATCAGAGGCGGGGAATCAGAGGCGTGGAATCAGAGGAGGGGAATCTGAGGCAGGGAATCGGAGCTGGGGAATCGGAGACGGGGAATCAGAGGCGGGGAATCAGAGGTGGGGAATCTGATGTGGGGAATCGGAGCTGGGGAATCGGAGACGGGGAATCAGAGTCGAGGAATCAGATGCTGGGAATCTGAGGCAGGGAATCTGAGGCGGAGAATCTGAGGCGGGGAATCTGAGGCGGGGAATCTGAGGTGGGGAATCAGAGGCGGGGAATCAGAGGCATGGAAACAGAGGCGGGTTATCAGAGGGTGGAAATGAGATGTGGGAAACGAGATGCAGAGAAAGAGGCACGGAAATAGAGGCAGGGAAAGAGAAGCAGGGTATCAGAGGCGGGGAATCAGAGGCGGGGAATCAGAGGCGGGGAATCAGAGGCGGGGAATCAGAGGCGGGTAGTCAGAGGCGGGGAATCAGAGGCGGGGAAACAGAGGCAGGGTATCTGAGACGGGGAATCAGAGGCGGGGAATCATAGGCGGGGAATCAGAGGCAGGGAATCAGAGGCGGGGAATCAGAGGCGGGGAATCAGAGCAGGGGAATCAGAGGCGGGGAATCAGAGGCGGGGAATCAGAGGCGGGGAATCAGAGGTGGGGAATCAGAGGCGGGGAATCAGAGGCGGGGAATCAGAGGCGGGGAATCAGAGCCGGGGAATCAGAGGCGGGGAATCAGAGGCGGGGAAAGAGATATGGGGAAACGGAGGCCGGGAAAGTAGCGCGGAAAGGTTTGCGGGGAATCAGAGGTGGGGAATCAGAGGCGGGGAGTCAGAGGCGGGGAATCAGAGGCTTGGAATCAGAGGCGGGGAATCAGAGGCGGGGAATCAGAAGCAGGGAAACAGAGGCGGGGAGTCAGAGGCGGGGAATCAGAGGCGGGGAATCAGAGGCGGGAAATCAGAGGCGGGGAATCAGAGGCGGGGAATCAGAGGCGGGGAATCAGAGGCGGGGAATCAGAGGCGGGGAATCAGAGGCGGGGAATCAGAGGCGGGGAATCAGAGGCGGGGAATCAGAGGCGTGGAATAAGAGGCGTGGAATCTGAGGCGGGGAATCAGAGGCGGGGAATCAGAGGCGGGGAATCAGAGGCGGAGAATCAGAGGCGGGGAATCTGAGGCGGGGAATCTGAGGCGGGGAGTCTGAGGCGGGGAATCTGAGGCGGGGAATCCGAGCCGGCGAATCAGAGGTGGGGAATCAGGGGCGGGGAATCAGAGGCGGGGAATCAGAGGTGGGGAATCAGAGGCGGGGAATCAGAGGTGGGGAATCAGAGGCGGGGAATCAGAGGCGGGGAATCTGAGGCAGGGAATCCGAGCTGGGGAATCAGAGGCGGGGAATCAGGGGCGGGGAATCAGGGGCGGGGAATCAGGGGCGGGGAATCAGAGGCGGGGAATCAGAGGCGGGGAATGAGAGGCGGGGAATCAGAGGCGGGGAATCAGTGGCGGGGAATCAGAGGCGGGGAATCAGAGGTGGGGAATCAGAGGCGGAGAATCAGAGGCAGGGAATCTGAGGCGGGGAATCTGAGGCGGGGAATTCAAGCCGGGGAATCAGAGGCGGGGAATCAGGGGCGGGGAATCAGAGGCAAGGAATCAGAGGCAGGGAATCAGATGAAGGGAATCTGAGGCAGGGATTCTGAGGCTGGGAATCTGAGGCGGAGAATCTGAGGCGGGGAATCTGAGGCGGGGAATCAGAGGCGGGGAATCAGAGGCGGGGAATCAGAGGCGGGGAATCAGAGGTGGGGAATCAGAGGCCGGGAATCAGAGGCGGGGAATCTGAGGCAGGGAATCCGAGCTGGGGAATCAGAGGTGGGGAATCAGGGGCGGGGAATCAGGGGCGGGGAATCAGGGGCGGGGAATCAGAGGCGGGGAATCAGAGGCGGGGAATGAGAGGCGGGGAATCAGAGGCGGGGAATCAGAGGCGGGGAATCAGAGGCGGGGAATCAGAGGTGGGGAATCAGAGGCGGAGAATCAGAGGCAGGGAATCTGAGGCGGGGAATCTGAGGCGGGGAATCTGAGGCGGGGAATCTGAGGCGGGGAATTCAAGCCGGAGAATCAGAGGCGGGGAATCAGGGGCGTGGAATCAGAGGCAGGGTATCAGAGGCAGGGAATCAGATGAAGGGAATCTGAGGCAGGGATTCTGAGGCTGGGAATCTGAGGCGGGGAATCTGAGGCGGGGAATCTGAGGCGGGGAATCAGAGGCGGGGAATCAGAGGCGGGGAATCAGAGGCGGGGAATCAGAGGCGGGGAATCAGAGGCGGGGAATCAGAGCCGGGGAATCAGAGGCGGGGAATCAGAGGCGGGGAATCAGAGGTGGGGAATCTGAGGCAGGGAATCGGAGCCGGGGAATCAGAGGCAGGGAATCAGATGAGGGGATTCTGAGGCAGGGATTCTGAGGCAGGGAATCTGAGGTGGGGAATCTGAGGTGGGGATTCTGAGGCGGGGAATCTGAGGCGGGGAATCTGAGGCGAGGAATCTGAGGCGGGGAATCAGAGGAGGGTTATCAGAGGGGGGAAATCTGATGTGGGAAATGAGATGCAAAGAAAGAGGCAAGGAAATAGAGGAAGGGAAAGAGAGACAGTGTACAAGAGGCCGGGAATCAAAGTCGGGGAATCAGAGACACGGAAAGAGAGGCGTGGAATCAGAGGCACGGAATCAGAGCCTGCGAATCTGAGCTGGGAAATCAGAGGCAGAGCAACAGAGGCGGTAAAACATGGGTGCGGAATCGGAGGCGGGGTATCAGAGGCGGGGAATCAGAGGCGGGGAATCAGAAGCGGGGATCAGAGGCGGGGAATCAGAGGCGGGGAATCAGAGGCGGGGAATCAGAGGCGGGGAATCAGAGGCGGGGAATCAGAGGCGGGGAATCAGAGGCGGGGAATCAGAGGCGGGGAATAAGAGGCGGGGAATGAGAGGCGGGAAATGAGAGGCAGGGAATCAGAGGCGGGGAATCAGAGGCGGGGAATCAGACGCGGGGAATCAGAGGCGGGGAATCAGAGGCGGGGAATCAGAGGCTGGGAATCAGAGGCTGGGAATCAGAGGCAGGGAATCAGAGGCGGGGAATCTGAGGCGGGGAATCTGAGGCGGGGAATCTGAGGCGGGGAATCCGAGCCGGGGAATCAGAGGCGGGGAATCAGAGGCGGGGAATCAGAGGCGTGGAATCAGAGGAGGGGAATCTGAGGCAGGGAATCGGAGCTGGGGAATCGGAGACGGGGAATCAGAGGCGGGGAATCAGAGGTGGGGAATCTGATGTGGGGAATCGGAGCTGGGGAATCGGAGACGGGGAATCAGAGTCGAGGAATCAGATGCTGGGAATCTGAGGCAGGGAATCTGAGGCGGAGAATCTGAGGCGGGGAATCTGAGGCGGGGAATCTGAGGTGGGGAATCAGAGGCGGGGAATCAGAGGCATGGAAACAGAGGCGGGTTATCAGAGGGTGGAAATGAGATGTGGGAAACGAGATGCAGAGAAAGAGGCACGGAAATAGAGGCAGGGAAAGAGAAGCAGGGTATCAGAGGCGGGGAATCAGAGGCGGGGAATCAGAGGCGGGGAATCAGAGGCGGGGAATCAGAGGCGGGGAGTCAGAGGCGTGGAATCAGAGGTGGGGAATCAGAGGCAGGGTATCTGAGACGGGGAATCAGAGGCGGGGAATCATAGGCGGGGAATCAGAGGCAGGGAATCAGAGGCGGGGAATCAGAGGCGGGGAATCAGAGCAGGGGAATCAGAGGCGGGGAATCAGAGGCGGGGAATCAGAGGCGGGGAATCAGAGGCGGGGAATCAGAGGCGGGGAATCAGAGGCGGGGAATCAGAGCCGGGGAATCAGAGGCGGGGAATCAGAGGCGGGGAAAGAGATATGGGGAAACGGAGGCCGGGAAAGTAGCGCGGAAAGGTTTGCGGGGAATCAGAGGTGGGGAATCAGAGGCGGGGAGTCAGAGGCGGGGAATCAGAGGCTTGGAATCAGAGGCGGGGAATCAGAGGCGGGGAATCAGAAGCGGGGAAACAGAGGCGGGGAGTCAGAGGCGGGGAATCAGAGGCGGGGAATCAGAGGCGGGAAATCAGAGGCGGGGAATCAGAGGCGGGGAATCAGAGGCGGGGAATCAGAGGCGGGGAATCAGAGGCGGGGAATCAGAGGCGGGGAATCAGAGGCGGGGAATCAGAGGCGGGGAATCAGAGGCGTGGAATAAGAGGCGTGGAATCTGAGGCGGGGAATCAGAGGCGGGGAATCAGATGCGGGGAATCAGAGGCGGAGAATCAGAGGCGGGGAATCTGAGGCGGGGAATCTGAGGCGGGGAGTCTGAGGCGGGGAATCTGAGGCGGGGAATCCGAGCCGGCGAATCAGAGGTGGGGAATCAGGGGCGGGGAATCAGAGGCGGGGAATCAGAGGTGGGGAATCAGAGGCGGGGAATCAGAGGTGGGGAATCAGAGGCGGGGAATCAGAGGCGGGGAATCTGAGGCAGGGAATCCGAGCTGGGGAATCAGAGGCGGGGAATCAGGGGCGGGGAATCAGGGGCGGGGAATCAGGGGCGGGGAATCAGAGGCGGGGAATCAGAGGCGGGGAATGAGAGGCGGGGAATCAGAGGCGGGGAATCAGTGGCGGGGAATCAGAGGCGGGGAATCAGAGGTGGGGAATCAGAGGCGGAGAATCAGAGGCAAGGAATCAGAGGCAGGGAATCAGAGGCAGGGAATCAGATGAAGGGAATCTGAGGCAGGGATTCTGAGGCTGGGAATCTGAGGCGGAGAATCTGAGGCGGGGAATCTGAGGCGGGGAATCAGAGGCGGGGAATCAGAGGCGGGGAATCAGAGGTGGGGAATCAGAGGTGGGGAATCAGAGGCCGGGAATCAGAGGCGGGGAATCTGAGGCAGGTAATCCGAGCTGGGGAATCAGAGGTGGGGAATCAGGGGCGGGGAATCAGGGGCGGGGAATCAGGGGCGAGGAATCAGAGGCGGGGAATCAGAGGCGGGGAATGAGAGGCGGGGAATCAGAGGCGGGGAATCAGAGGCGGGGAATCAGAGGCGGGGAATCAGAGGTGGGGAATCAGAGGCGGAGAATCAGAGGCAGGGAATCTGAGGCGGGGAATCTGTGGCGGGGAATCTGAGGAGGGGAATCTGAGGCGGGGAATTCAAGCCGGAGAATCAGAGTCGGGGAATCAGGTGCGTTGAATCAGAGGCAGGTAATCAGAGGCAGGGAATCAGATGAAGGGAATCTGAGGCAGGGATTCTGAGGCTGGGAATCTGAGGCGGGGAATCTGAGGCGGGGAATCTGAGGCGGGGAATCAGAGGCGGGGAATCAGAGGCGGGGAATCAGAGGCGGGGAATCAGAGGCGGGGAATCAGAGGCGGGGAATCAGAGCCGGGGAATCAGAGGCGGGGAATCAGAGGCGGGGAATCAGAGGTGGGGAATCTGAGGCAGGGAATCGGAGCCGGGGAATCAGAAGCAGGGAATCAGATGAGGGGATTCTGAGGCAGGGATTCTGAGGCAGGGAATCTGAGGTGGGGAATCTGAGGTGGGGATTCTGAGGCGGGGAATCTGAGGCGGGGAATCTGAGGCGAGGAATCTGAGGCGGGGAATCAGAGGAGGGTTATCAGAGGGGGGAAATCTGATGTGGGAAATGAGATGCAAAGAAAGAGGCAAGGAAATAGAGGAAGGGAAAGAGAGACAGTGTACAAGAGGCCGGGAATCAAAGGCGGGGAATCAGAGACACGGAAAGAGAGGCGTGGAATCAGAGGCACGGAATCAGAGCCTGCGAATCTGAGCTGGGAAATCAGAGGCAGAGCAACAGAGGCGGTAAAACATGGGTGCGGAATCGGAGGCGGGGTATCAGAGGCGGGGAATCAGAGGCGGGGAAAGAGATATGGGGAAACGGAGGCCGGGAAAGTAGCGCGGAAAGGTTTGCGGGGAATCAGAGGTGGGGAATCAGAGGCGGGGAGTCAGAGGCGGGGAATCAGAGGCTTGGAATCAGAGGCGGGGAATCAGAGGCGGGGAATCAGAAGCGGGGAAACAGAGGCGGGGAGTCAGAGGCGGGGAATCAGAGGCGGGGAATCAGAGGCGGGAAATCAGAGGCGGGGAATCAGAGGCGGGGAATCAGAGGCGGGGAATCAGAGGCGGGGAATCAGAGGCGGGGAATCAGAGGCGGGGAATCAGAGGCGGGGAATCAGAGGCGGGGAATCAGAGGCGTGGAATAAGAGGCGTGGAATCTGAGGCGGGGAATCAGAGGCGGGGAATCAGAGGCGGGGAATCAGAGGCGGAGAATCAGAGGCGGGGAATCTGAGGCGGGGAATCTGAGGCGGGGAGTCTGAGGCGGGGAATCTGAGGCGGGGAATCCGAGCCGGCGAATCAGAGGTGGGGAATCAGGGGCGGGGAATCAGAGGCGGGGAATCAGAGGTGGGGAATCAGAGGCGGGGAATCAGAGGTGGGGAATCAGAGGCGGGGAATCAGTGGCGTGGAATCAGAGGCGGGGAATCAGAGGTGGGGAATCAGAGGCGGAGAATCAGAGGCAGGGAATCTGAGGCGGGGAATCTGAGGCGGGGAATCTGAGGCGGTGAATTCAAGCCGGGGAATCAGAGGCGGGGAATCAGGGGCGGGGAATCAGAGGCAAGGAATCAGAGGCAGGGAATCAGATGAAGGGAATCTGAGGCAGGGATTCTGAGGCTGGGAATCTGAGGCGGAGAATCTGAGGCGGGGAATCTGAGGCGGGGAATCAGAGGCGGGGAATCAGAGGCGGGGAATCAGAGGCGGGGAATCAGAGGTGGGGAATCAGAGGCCGGGAATCAGAGGCGGGGAATCTGAGGCAGGTAATCCGAGCTGGGGAATCAGAGGTGGGGAATCAGGGGCGGGGAATCAGGGGTGGGGAATCAGGGGCGGGGAATCAGAGGCGGGGAATCAGAGGCGGGGAATGAGAGGCGGGGAATCAGAGGCGGGGAATCAGAGGCGGGGAATCAGAGGCGGGGAATCAGAGGTGGGGAATCAGAGGCGGAGAATCAGAGGCAGGGAATCTGAGGTGGGGAATCTGAGGCGGGGAATCTGAGGCGGGGAATCTGAGGCGGGGAATTCAAGCCGGAGAATCAGAGGCGGGGAATCAGGGGCGTGGAATCAGAGGCAGGGAATCAGAGGCAGGGAATCAGATGAAGGGAATCTGAGGCAGGGATTCTGAGGCTGGGAATCTGAGGCGGGGAATCTGAGGCGGGGAATCTGAGGCGGGGAATCAGAGGCGGGGAATCAGAGGCGGGGAATCAGAGGCGGGGAATCAGAGGCGGGGAATCAGAGGCGGGGAATCAGAGCCGGGGAATCAGAGGCGGGGAATCAGAGGCGGGGAATCAGAGGTGGGGAATCTGAGGCAGGGAATCGGAGCCGGGGAATCAGAGGCAGGGAATCAGATGAGGGGATTCTGAGGCAGGGATTCTGAGGCAGGGAATCTGAGGTGGGGAATCTGAGGTGGGGATTCTGAGGCGGGGAATCTGAGGCGGGGAATCTGAGGCGAGGAATCTGAGGCGGGGTATCAGAGGAGGGTTATCAGAGGGGGGAAATCTGATGTGGGAAATGAGATGCAAAGAAAGAGGCAAGGAAATAGAGGAAGGGAAAGAGAGACAGTGTAGAAGAGGCCGGGAATCAAAGGCGGGGAATCAGAGACACGGAAAGAGAGGCGTGGAATCAGAGGCACGGAATGAGAGCCTGCGAATCTGAGCTGGGAAATCAGAGGCAGAGCAACAGAGGCGGTAAAACATGGGTGCGGAATCGGAGGCGGGGTATCAGAGGCGGGGAATCAGAGGCGGGGAATCAGAAGCGGGGATCAGAGGCGGGGAATCAGAGGCGGGGAATCAGAGGCGGGGAATCAGAGGCGGGGAATCAGAGGCGGGGAATCAGAGGCGGGGAATCAGAGGCGGGGAATCAGAGGCGGGGAATCAGAGGCGGGGAATAAGAGGCGGGGAATCAGAGGCGGGGAATCAGAGGCGGGGAATCAGAGGCGGGGAATCAGAGGCAGGGAATCAGAGGCAGGGAATCAGAGGCTGGGAATCAGAGGCAGGGAATCAGAGGCAGGGAATCTGAGGCTGGAAATTTGAGGCGGGGAATCGGTGCCGGGGAATCGAAGACGGGGAATCAGAGGCGGGGAATCAGAGGCGGGGAATCAAAGGAGGGGAATCTGAGGTGGGGAATCAGAGGCGGGGAATCAGAGGCGGGGAATGAGAGGCGGGAAATGAGAGGCAGGGAATCAGAGGCGGGGAATCAGAGGCGGGGAATCAGACGCGGGGAATCAGAGGCGGGGAATCAGAGGCGGGGAATCAGAGGCTGGGAATCAGAGGCTGGGAATCAGAGGCAGGGAATCAGAGGCGGGGAATCTGAGGCGGGGAATCTGAGGCGGGGAATCTGAGGCGGGGAATCCGAGCCGGGGAATCAGAGGCGGGGAATCAGAGGTGGGGAATCAGAGGCGTGGAATCAGAGGTGGGGAAGCTGAGGCAGGGAATCGGAGCTGGGGAATCGGAGACGGGGAATCAGAGGCGGGGAATCAGAGGCGGGGAATCAGAGGCAGGGAATCTGAGGCGGGGAATCAGAGGCGGGAAATCAGAGGCTGGGAATCAGAGGCTGGGAATCAGAGGCAGGGAATCAGAGGCGGGGAATCTGAGGCGGGGAATCTGAGGCGGGGAATCGGAGCCGGGGAATCGAAGACGGGGAATCAGAGGCGGGGAATCAGAGGCGGGGAATCAGAGGAGGGGAATCTGAGGTGGGGAATCAGAGGCGGGGAATCAGAGGCGGGGAATGAGAGGCGGGAAATGAGAGGCAGGGAATCAGAGGCGGGGAATCAGAGGCGGGGAATCAGACGCGGGGAATCAGAGGCGGGGAATCTGAGGCGGGGAATCTGAGGCGGGGAATCTGAGGCGGGGAATCTGAGCCGGGGAATCAGAGGCGGGGAATCATAGGCGGGGAATCAGAGGCGTGGAATCAGAGGTGGGGAATCTGAGGCAGGGAATCGGAGCTGGGGAATCGGAGACGGGGAATCGGAGGCGGGGAATCAGAGGTGGGGAATCTGATGTGGGGAATCGGAGTTGGGGAATCGGAGACGGGGAATCAGAGTCGAGGAATCAGATGCTGGGAATCTGAGGCAGGGAATCTGAGGCGGAGAATCTGAGGCGGGGAATCTGAGGCAGGGAATCTGAGGTGGGGAATCAGAGGCGGGGAATCAGAGGCATGGAAACAGAGGCGGGTTATCAGAGGGTGGAAATGAGATGTGGGAAACGAGATGCAGAGAAAGAGGCACGGAAATAGAGGCGGGTTATCAGAGGGTGGAAATGAGATGTGGGAAACGAGATGCAGAGAAAGAGGCACGGAAATAGAGGCAGGGAAAGAGAAGCAGGGTATCAGAGGCGGGGAATCAGAGGCGGGGAATCAGAGGCGGGGAATCAGAGGCGGGGAATCAGAGGCGGGGAGTCAGAGGCGGGGAATCAGAGGCGGGGAATCAGAGGCGGAGAATCAGAGGCGGGGAATCAGAGGCGGGGAATCAGAGGCGGGGAATCTGAGGCGGGGAATCAGAGGCGGGGAATCAGAGGCGGGGAATCAGAGGCGGAGAATCAGAGGCGGCGAATCTGAGGCGGGGAATCTGAGGCGGGGAGTCTGAGGCGGGGAATCTGAGGCGGGGAATCCGAGACGGCGAATCAGAGGTGGAGAATCAGGGGCGGGGAATCAGAGGCGGGGAATCAGAGGTGGGGAATCAGAGGCGGGGAATCAGAGGTGGGGAATCAGAGGCGGGGAATCAGAGGCGGGGAATCTGAGGCAGGGAATCCGAGCTGGGGAATCAGAGGCGGGGAATCAGGGGCGGGGAATCAGGGGCGGGGAATCAGGGGCGGGGAATCAGAGGCGGGGAATCAGAGGCGGGGAATGAGAGGTGGGGAATCAGAGGCGGGGAATCAGAGGCGGGGAATCAGAGGCAGGGAATCAGAGGTGGGGAATCAGAGGCGGAGAATCAGAGGCAGGGAATCTGAGGCGGGAAATCTGAGGCGGGGAATCTGAGGCGGGGAATTCAAGCCGGGGAATCAGAGGCGGTGAATCAGGGGCTGGGAATCAGAGGCAAGGAATCAGAGGCAGGGAATCAGATCAAGGGAATCTGAGGCAGGGATTCTGAGGCTGGGAATCTGAGGCGGAGAATCTGAGGCGGGGAATCTGAGGCGGGGAATCAGAGGAGGGGAATCAGAGGCGGGGAATCAGAGGCGGGGAATCAGAGGCGGGGAATCAGAGGCGGGGAATCTGATGTGGGGAATCGGAGTTGGGGAATCGGAGACGGGGAATCAGAGTCGAGGAATCAGATGCTGGGAATCTGAGGCAGGGAATCTGAGGCGGAGAATCTGAGGCGGGGAATCTGAGGCGGGGAATCTGAGGTGGGGAATCAGAGGCGGGGAATCAGAGGCATGGAAACAGAGGCGGGTTATCAGAGGGTGGAAATGAGATGTGGGAAACGAGATGCAGAGAAAGAGGCACGGAAATAGAGGCGGGTTATCAGAGGGTGGAAATGAGATGTGGGAAACGAGATGCAGAGAAAGAGGCACGGAAATAGAGGCAGGGAAAGAGAAGCAGGGTATCAGAGGCGGGGAATCAGAGGCGGGGAATCAGAGGCGGGGAATCAGAGGCGGGGAATCAGAGGCGGGGAGTCAGAGGCGGGGAATCAGAGGCGGGGAATCAGAGGCGGGGAATCAGAGGCGGGGAATCAGAGGCGGGGAATCAGAGGCGGGGAATCTGAGGCGGGGAATCAGAGGCGGGGAATCAGAGGCGGGGAATCAGAGGCGGAGAATCAGAGGCGGCGAATCTGAGGCGGGGAATCTGAGGCGGGGAGTCTGAGGCGGGGAAACTGAGGCGGGGAATCAGAGACGGCGAATCAGAGGTGGAGAATCAGGGGCGGGGAATCAGAGGCGGGGAATCAGAGGTGGGGAATCAGAGGCGGGGAATCAGAGGTGGGGAATCAGAGGCGGGGAATCAGAGGCGGGGAATCTGAGGCAGGGAATCCGAGCTGGGGAATCAGAGGCGGGGAATCAGGGGCGGGGAATCAGGGGCGGGGAATCAGGGGCGGGGAATCAGAGGCGGGGAATCAGAGGCGGGGAATGAGAGGTGGGGAATCAGAGGCGGGGAATCAGAGGCGGGGAATCAGAGGCGGGGAATCAGAGGTGGGGAATCAGAGGCGGAGAATCAGAGGCAGGGAATCTGAGGCGGGAAATCTGAGGCGGGGAATCTGAGGCGGGGAATTCAAGCCGGGGAATCAGAGGCGGGGAATCAGGGGCTGGGAATCAGAGGCAAGGAATCAGAGGCAGGGAATCAGATGAAGGGAATCTGAGGCAGGGATTCTGAGGCTGGGAATCTGAGGCGGAGAATCTGAGGCGGGGAATCTGAGGCGGGGAATCAGAGGAGGGGAATCAGAGGCGGGGATTCAGAGGCGGGGAATCAGAGGCGGGGAATCAGAGGCGGGGAATCTGAGGCAGGGAATCGGAGCCTGGGAATCAGAGGCAGGGAATCAGATGAGGGGAATCTGAGGCGGGGAATCTGAGGCGGGGAATCTGAGGCGGGGAATCATAGGCATGGAATCAGAGGAGGGTTATCAGAGGGGGGAAATCTGATGTGGGAATTGAGATGC
The DNA here is from genome assembly GCF_036971445.1 of Narcine bancroftii. Classification (NCBI taxonomy): domain Eukaryota; kingdom Metazoa; phylum Chordata; class Chondrichthyes; order Torpediniformes; family Narcinidae; genus Narcine; species Narcine bancroftii. The sequence continues at coordinate 122,323,729 of NC_091474.1, forward strand.
AAAGAAAGAGGCAAGGAAATAGAGGAAGGGAAAGAGAGACAGTGTACAAGAGGCCGGGAATCAAAGGCGGGGAATCAGAGACACGGAAAGAGAGGCGTGGAATCAGAGGCACGGAATCAGAGCCGGCGAATCTGAGCTGGGAAATCAGAGGCAGAGCAACAGAGGCGGTAAAACATGGGTGCGGAATCGGAGGCGGGGAATCAGAGGCGGGGAATCAGAGGCGGGGAATCAGAAGCGGGGATCAGAGGAGGGGAATCAGAGGCGGGGAATCAGAGGCGGGGAATCAGAGGCGGGGAATCAGAGGCGGGGAATCAGAGGCGGGGAATCAGAGGCGGGGAATCAGAGGCGGGGAATCAGAGGCGGGGAATCAGAGGAGGGGAATAAGAGGCGGGGAATCAGAGCCGGGGAATCAGAGGCGGGGAATCAGAGGCGGGGAATCAGAGGCGGGGAATCTGAGGCAGCAAATCTGAGGCGGGGAATCAGTGCCGGGGAGTCAGAGGCGGGGAATCATAGGCGGGGAATCAGATGCGGGGAATCAGAGGTGGGGAATCTGAGGCGGGGAATCGGAGCCGGGGAATCGAAGACGGGGAATCAGAGGCGGGGAATCAGAGGCGGGGAATCAGAGGCGGGGAATCAGAGGAGGGTTATCAGAGGGGGGAAATCTGATGTGGGAAATGAGATGCAAAGAAAGAGGCAAGGAAATAGAGGAAGGGAAAGAGAGACAGTGTACAAGAGGCCGGGAATCAAAGGCGGGGAATCAGAGACACGGAAAGAGAGGCGTGGAATCAGAGGAACGGAATCAGAGCCTGCGAATCTGAGCTGGGAAATCAGAGGCAGAGCAACAGAGGCGGTAAAACATGGGTGCGGAATCGGAGGCGGGGTATCAGAGGCGGGGAATCAGAGGCGGGGAAAGAGATATGGGGAAACGGAGGCCGGGAAAGTAGCGCGGAAAGGTTTGCGGGGAATCAGAGGTGGGGAATCAGAGGCGGGGAGTCAGAGGCGGGGAATCAGAGGCTTGGAATCAGAGGCGGGGAATCAGAGGCGGGGAATCAGAAGCGGGGAAACAGAGGCGGGGAGTCAGAGGCGGGGAATCAGAGGCGGGGAATCAGAGGCGGGAAATCAGAGGCGGGGAATCAGAGGCGGGGAATCAGAGGCGGGGAATCAGAGGCGGGGAATCAGAGGCGGGGAATCAGAGGCGGGGAATCAGAGGCGGGGAATCAGAGGCGGGGAATCAGAGGCGTGGAATAAGAGGCGTGGAATCTGAGGCGGGGAATCAGAGGCGGGGAATCAGAGGCGGGGAATCAGAGGCGGAGAATCAGAGGCGGGGAATCTGAGGCGGGGAATCTGAGGCGGGGAGTCTGAGGCGGGGAATCTGAGGCGGTGAATCCGAGCCGGCGAATCAGAGGTGGGGAATCAGGGGCGGGGAATCAGAGGCGGGGAATCAGAGGTGGGGAATCAGAGGCGGGGAATCAGAGGTGGGGAATCAGAGGCGGGGAATCAGTGGCGTGGAATCAGAGGCGGGGAATCAGACGTGGGGAATCAGAGGCGGAGAATCAGAGGCAGGGAATCTGAGGCGGGGAATCTGAGGCGGGGAATCTGAGGCGGTGAATTCAAGCCGGGGAATCAGAGGCGGGGAATCAGGGGCGGGGAATCAGAGGCAAGGAATCAGAGGCAGGGAATCAGATGAAGGGAATCTGAGGCAGGGATTCTGAGGCTGGGAATCTGAGGCGGAGAATCTGAGGCGGGGAATCTGAGGCGGGGAATCAGAGGCGGGGAATCAGAGGCGGGGAATCAGAGGCGGGGAATCAGAGGTGGGGAATCAGAGGCCGGGAATCAGAGGCGGGGAATCTGAGGCAGGTAATCCGAGCTGGGGAATCAGAGGTGGGGAATCAGGGGCGGGGAATCAGGGGTGGGGAATCAGGGGCGGGGAATCAGAGGCGGGGAATCAGAGGCGGGGAATGAGAGGCGGGGAATCAGAGGCGGGGAATCAGAGGCGGGGAATCAGAGGCGGGGAATCAGAGGTGGGGAATCAGAGGCGGAGAATCAGAGGCAGGGAATCTGAGGCGGGGAATCTGAGGCGGGGAATCTGAGGCGGGGAATCTGAGGCGGGGAATTCAAGCCGGAGAATCAGAGGCGGGGAATCAGGGGCGTGGAATCAGAGGAAGGGAATCAGAGGCAGGGAATCAGATGAAGGGAATCTGAGGCAGGGATTCTGAGGCTGGGAATCTGAGGCGGGGAATCTGAGGCGGGGAATCTGAGGCGGGGAATCAGAGGCGGGGAATCAGAGGCGGGGAATCAGAGGCGGGGAATCAGAGGCGGTGAATCAGAGGCGGGGAATCAGAGCCGGGGAATCAGAGGCGTGGAATCAGAGGCGGGGAATCAGGGGTGGGGAATCTGAGGCAGGGAATCGGAGCCGGGGAATCAGAGGCAGGGAATCAGATGAGGGGATTCTGAGGCAGGGATTCTGAGGCAGGGAATCTGAGGTGGGGAATCTGAGGTGGGGATTCTGAGGCGGGGAATCTGAGGCGGGGAATCTGAGGCGAGGAATCTGAGGCGGGGTATCAGAGGAGGGTTATCAGAGGGGGGAAATCTGATGTGGGAAATGAGATGCAAAGAAAGAGGCAAGGAAATAGAGGAAGGGAAAGAGAGACAGTGTACAAGAGGCCGGGAATCAAAGGCGGGGAATCAGAGACACGGAAAGAGAGGCGTGGAATCAGAGGCACGGAATGAGAGCCTGCGAATCTGAGCTGGGAAATCAGAGGCAGAGCAACAGAGGCGGTAAAACATGGGTGCGGAATCGGAGGCGGGGTATCAGAGGCGGGGAATCAGAGGCGGGGAATCAGAAGCGGGGATCAGAGGCGGGGAATCAGAGGCGGGGAATCAGAGGCGGGGAATCAGAGGCGGGGAATCAGAGGCGGGGAATCAGAGGCGGGGAATCAGAGGCGGGGAATCAGAGGCGGGGAATCAGAGGCGGGGAATAAGAGGCGGGGAATCAGAGGCGGGGAATCAGAGGCGGGGAATCAGAGGCGGGGAATCAGAGGCAGGGAATCTGAGGCGGGGAATCAGAGGCGGGGAATCAGAGGCTGGGAATCAGAGGCTGGGAATCAGAGGCAGGGAATCAGAGGCGGGGAATCTGAGGCTGGGAATTTGAGGCGGGGAATCGGTGCCGGGGAATCGAAGACGGGGAATCAGAGGCGGGGAATCAGAGGCGGGGAATCAAAGGAGGGGAATCTGAGGTGGGGAATCAGAGGCGGGGAATCAGAGGCGGGGAATGAGAGGCGGGAAATGAGAGGCAGGGAATCAGAGGCGGGGAATCAGAGGCGGGGAATCAGACGCGGGGAATCAGAGGCGGGGAATCAGAGGCGGGGAATCAGAGGCTGGGAATCAGAGGCTGGGAATCAGAGGCAGGGAATCAGAGGCGGGGAATCTGAGGCGGGGAATCTGAGGCGGGGAATCTGAGGCGGGGAATCCGAGCCGGGGAATCAGAGGCGGGGAATCAGAGGCGGGGAATCAGAGGCGTGGAATCAGAGGTGGGGAAGCTGAGGCAGGGAATCGGAGCTGGGGAATCGGAGACGGGGAATCAGAGGCGGGGAATCAGAGGCGGGGAATCAGAGGCAGGGAATCTGAGGCGGGGAATCAGAGGCGGGAAATCAGAGGCTGGGAATCAGAGGCTGGGAATCAGAGGCAGGGAATCAGAGGCGGGGAATCTGAGGCGGGGAATCTGAGGCGGGGAATCGGAGCCGGGGAATCGAAGACGGGGAATCAGAGGCGGGGAATCAGAGGCGGGGAATCTGATGTGGGGAATCGGAGCTGGGGAATCGGAGACGGGGAATCAGAGTCGAGGAATCAGATGCTGGGAATCTGAGGCAGGGAATCTGAGGCGGAGAATCTGAGGCGGGGAATCTGAGGCGGGGAATCTGAGGTGGGGAATCAGAGGCGGGGAATCAGAGGCATGGAAACAGAGGCGGGTTATCAGAGGGTGGAAATGAGATGTGGGAAACGAGATGCAGAGAAAGAGGCACGGAAATAGAGGCAGGGAAAGAGAAGCAGGGTATCAGAGGCGGGGAATCAGAGGCGGGGAATCAGAGGCGGGGAATCAGAGGCGGGGAATCAGAGGCGGGGAGTCAGAGGCGGGGAATCAGAGGCGGGGAATCAGAGGCAGGGTATCTGAGACGGGGAATCAGAGGCGGGGAATCATAGGCGGGGAATCAGAGGCAGGGAATCAGAGGCGGGGAATCAGAGGCGGGGAATCAGAGCAGGGGAATCAGAGGCGGGGAATCAGAGGCGGGGAATCAGAGGCGGGGAATCAGAGGCGGGGAATCAGAGGCGGGGAATCAGAGGCGGGGAATCAGAGGCGGGGAATCAGAGCCGGGGAATCAGAGGCGGGGAATCAGAGGCGGGGAAAGAGATATGGGGAAACGGAGGCCGGGAAAGTAGCGCGGAAAGGTTTGCGGGGAATCAGAGGTGGGGAATCAGAGGCGGGGAGTCAGAGGCGGGGAATCAGAGGCTTGGAATCAGAGGCGGGGAATCAGAGGCGGGGAATCAGAAGCGGGGAAACAGAGGCGGGGAGTCAGAGGCGGGGAATCAGAGGCGGGGAATCAGAGGCGGGAAATCAGAGGCGGGGAATCAGAGGCGGGGAATCAGAGGCGGGGAATCAGAGGCGGGGAATCAGAGGCGGGGAATCAGAGGCGGGGAATCAGAGGCGGGGAGTCTGAGGCGGGGAATCTGAGGCGGGGAATCCGAGCCGGCGAATCAGAGGTGGGGAATCAGAGGCAGGGAATCTGAGGCGGGGAATCTGAGGCGGGGAATCTGAGGAGGGGAATCTGAGGCGGGGAATTCAAGCCGGAGAATCAGAGGCGGGGAATCAGGTGCGTTGAATCAGAGGCAGGGAATCAGAGGCAGGGAATCAGATGAAGGGAATCTGAGGCAGGGATTCTGAGGCTGGGAATCTGAGGCGGGGAATCTGAGGCGGGGAATCTGAGGCGGGGAATCAGAGGCGGGGAATCAGAGGCGGGGAATCAGAGGCGGGGAATCAGAGCCGGGGAATCAGAGGCGGGGAATCAGAGCCGGGGAATCAGAGGCGGGGAATCAGAGGCGGGGAATCAGAGGTGGGGAATCTGAGGCAGGGAATCGGAGCCGGGGAATCAAATGCAGGGAATCAGATGAGGGGATTCTGAGGCAGGGATTCTGAGGCAGGGAATCTGAGGTGGGGAATCTGAGGTGGGGATTCTGAGGCGGGGAATCTGAGGCGGGGAATCTGAGGCGAGGAATCTGAGGCGGGGAATCAGAGGAGGGTTATCAGAGGGGGGAAATCTGATGTGGGAAATGAGATGCAAAGAAAGAGGCAAGGAAATAGAGGAAGGGAAAGAGAGACAGTGTACAAGAGGCCGGGAATCAAAGGCGGGGAATCAGAGACACGGAAAGAGAGGCGTGGAATCAGAGGCACGGAATCAGAGCCTGCGAATCTGAGCTGGGAAATCAGAGGCAGAGCAACAGAGGCGGTAAAACATGGGTGCGGAATCGGAGGCGGGGTATCAGAGGCGGGGAATCAGAGGCGGGGAAAGAGATATGGGGAAACGGAGGCCGGGAAAGTAGCGCGGAAAGGTTTGCGGGGAATCAGAGGTGGGGAATCAGAGGCGGGGAGTCAGAGGCGGGGAATCAGAGGCTTGGAATCAGAGGCGGGGAATCAGAGGCGGGGAATCAGAAGCGGGGAAACAGAGGCGGGGAGTCAGAGGCGGGGAATCAGAGGCGGGGAATCAGAGGCGGGAAATCAGAGGCGGGGAATCAGAGGCGGGGAATCAGAGGCGGGGAATCAGAGGCGGGGAATCAGAGGCGGGGAATCAGAGGCGGGGAATCAGAGGCGGGGAATCAGAGGCGGGGAATCAGAGGCGTGGAATAAGAGGCGTGGAATCTGAGGCGGGGAATCAGAGGCGGGGAATCAGAGGCGGGGAATCAGAGGCGGAGAATCAGAGGCGGGGAATCTGAGGCGGGGAATCTGAGGCGGGGAGTCTGAGGCGGGGAATCTGAGACGGGGAATCCGAGCCGGCGAATCAGAGGTGGGGAATCAGGGGCGGGGAATCAGAGGCGGGGAATCAGAGGTGGGGAATCAGAGGCGGGGAATCAGAGGTGGGGAATCAGAGGCGGGGAATCAGTGGCGTGGAATCAGAGGCGGGGAATCAGAGGTGGGGAATCAGAGGCGGAGAATCAGAGGCAGGGAATCTGAGGCGGGGAATCTGAGGCGGGGAATCTGAGGCGGTGAATTCAAGCCGGGGAATCAGAGGCGGGGAATCAGGGGCGGGGAATCAGAGGCAAGGAATCAGAGGCAGGGAATCAGATGAAGGGAATCTGAGGCAGGGATTCTGAGGCTGGGAATCTGAGGCGGAGAATCTGAGGCGGGGAATCTGAGGCGGGGAATCAGAGGCGGGGAATCAGAGGCGGGGAATCAGAGGCGGGGAATCAGAGGTGGGGAATCAGAGGCCGGGAATCAGAGGCGGGGAATCTGAGGCAGGTAATCCGAGCTGGGGAATCAGAGGTGGGGAATCAGGGGCGGGGAATCAGGGGTGGGGAATCAGGGGCGGGGAATCAGAGGCGGGGAATCAGAGGCGGGGAATGAGAGGCGGGGAATCAGAGGCGGGGAATCAGAGGCGGGGAATCAGAGGCGGGGAATCAGAGGTGGGGAATCAGAGGCGGAGAATCAGAGGCAGGGAATCTGAGGTGGGGAATCTGAGGCGGGGAATCTGAGGCGGGGAATCTGAGGCGGGGAATTCAAGCCGGAGAATCAGAGGCGGGGAATCAGGGGCGTGGAATCAGAGGCAGGGAATCAGAGGCAGGGAATCAGATGAAGGGAATCTGAGGCAGGGATTCTGAGGCTGGGAATCTGAGGCGGGGAATCTGAGGCGGGGAATCTGAGGCGGGGAATCAGAGGCGGGGAATCAGAGGCGGGGAATCAGAGGCGGGGAATCAGAGGCGGGGAATCAGAGGCGGGGAATCAGAGCCGGGGAATCAGAGGCGGGGAATCAGAGGCGGGGAATCAGAGGTGGGGAATCTGAGGCAGGGAATCGGAGCCGGGGAATCAGAGGCAGGGAATCAGATGAGGGGATTCTGAGGCAGGGATTCTGAGGCAGGGAATCTGAGGTGGGGAATCTGAGGTGGGGATTCTGAGGCGGGGAATCTGAGGCGGGGAATCTGAGGCGAGGAATCTGAGGCGGGGTATCAGAGGAGGGTTATCAGAGGGGGGAAATCTGATGTGGGAAATGAGATGCAAAGAAAGAGGCAAGGAAATAGAGGAAGGGAAAGAGAGACAGTGTACAAGAGGCCGGGAATCAAAGGCGGGGAATCAGAGACACGGAAAGAGAGGCGTGGAATCAGAGGCACGGAATGAGAGCCTGCGAATCTGAGCTGGGAAATCAGAGGCAGAGCAACAGAGGCGGTAAAACATGGGTGCGGAATCGGAGGCGGGGTATCAGAGGCGGGGAATCAGAGGCGGGGAATCAGAAGCGGGGATCAGAGGCGGGGAATCAGAGGCGGGGAATCAGAGGCGGGGAATCAGAGGCGGGGAATCAGAGGCGGGGAATCAGAGGCGGGGAATCAGAGGCGGGGAATCAGAGGCGGGGAATCAGAGGCGGGGAATAAGAGGCGGGGAATCAGAGGCGGGGAATCAGAGGCGGGGAATCAGAGGCGGGGAATCAGAGGCAGGGAATCTGAGGCGGGGAATCAGAGGCGGGGAATCAGAGGCTGGGAATCAGAGGCTGGGAATCAGAGGCAGGGAATCAGAGGCGGGGAATCTGAGGCTGGAAATTTGAGGCGGGGAATCGGTGCCGGGGAATCGAAGACGGGGAATCAGAGGCGGGGAATCAGAGGCGGGGAATCAAAGGAGGGGAATCTGAGGTGGGGAATCAGAGGCGGGGAATCAGAGGCGGGGAATGAGAGGCGGGAAATGAGAGGCAGGGAATCAGAGGCGGGGAATCAGAGGCGGGGAATCAGACGCGGGGAATCAGAGGCGGGGAATCAGAGGCGGGGAATCAGAGGCTGGGAATCAGAGGCTGGGAATCAGAGGCAGGGAATCAGAGGCGGGGAATCTGAGGCGGGGAATCTGAGGCGGGGAATCTGAGGCGGGGAATCCGAGCCGGGGAATCAGAGTCGAGGAATCAGATGCTGGGAATCTGAGGCAGGGAATCTGAGGCGGAGAATCTGAGGCGGGGAATCTGAGGCAGGGAATCTGAGGTGGGGAATCAGAGGCGGGGAATCAGAGGCATGGAAACAGAGGCGGGTTATCAGAGGGTGGAAATGAGATGTGGGAAACGAGATGCAGAGAAAGAGGCACGGAAATAGAGGCGGGTTATCAGAGGGTGGAAATGAGATGTGGGAAACGAGATGCAGAGAAAGAGGCACGGAAATAGAGGCAGGGAAAGAGAAGCAGGGTATCAGAGGCGGGGAATCAGAGGCGGGGAATCAGAGGCGGGGAATCAGAGGCGGGGAATCAGAGGCGGGGAGTCAGAGGCGGGGAATCAGAGGCGGGGAATCAGAGGCGGGGAATCAGAGGCGGGGAATCAGAGGCGGGGAATCAGAGGCGGGGAATCTGAGGCGGGGAATCAGAGGCGGGGAATCAGAGGCGGGGAATCAGAGGCGGAGAATCAGAGGCGGCGAATCTGAGGCGGGGAATCTGAGGCGGGGAGTCTGAGGCGGGGAATCTGAGGCGGGGAATCCGAGACGGCGAATCAGAGGTGGAGAATCAGGGGCGGGGAATCAGAGGCGGGGAATCAGTGGTGGGGAATCAGAGGCGGGGAATCAGAGGTGGGGAATCAGAGGCGGGGAATCAGAGGCGGGGAATCTGAGGCAGGGAATCCGAGCTGGGGAATCAGAGGCGGGGAATCAGGGGCGGGGAATCAGGGGCGGGGAATCAGGTGCGGGGAATCAGAGGCGGGGAATCAGAGGCGGGGAATGAGAGGTGGGGAATCAGAGGCGGGGAATCAGAGGCGGGGAATCAGAGGCGGGGAATCAGAGGTGGGGAATCAGAGGCGGAGAATCAGAGGCAGGGAATCTGAGGCGGGAAATCTGAGGCGGGGAATCTGAGGCGGGGAATTCAAGCCGGGCAATCAGAGGCGGGGAATCAGGGGCTGGGAATCAGAGGCAAGGAATCAGAGGCAGGGAATCAGATGAAGGGAATCTGAGGCAGGGATTCTGAGGCTGGGAATCTGAGGCGGAGAATCTGAGGCGGGGAATCTGAGGCGGGGAATCAGAGGAGGGGAATCAGAGGCGGGGAATCAGAGGCGGGGAATCAGAGGCGGGGAATCAGAGGCGGGGAATCTGATGTGGGGAATCGGAGTTGGGGAATCGGAGACGGGGAATCAGAGTCGAGGAATCAGATGCTGGGAATCTGAGGCAGGGAATCTGAGGCGGAGAATCTGAGGCGGGGAATCTGAGGCGGGGAATCTGAGGTGGGGAATCAGAGGCGGGGAATCAGAGGCATGGAAACAGAGGCGGGTTATCAGAGGGTGGAAATGAGATGTGGGAAACGAGATGCAGAGAAAGAGGCACGGAAATAGAGGCGGGTTATCAGAGGGTGGAAATGAGATGTGGGAAACGAGATGCAGAGAAAGAGGCACGGAAATAGAGGCAGGGAAAGAGAAGCAGGGTATCAGAGGCGGGGAATCAGAGGCGGGGAATCAGAGGCGGGGAATCAGAGGCGGGGAATCAGAGGCGGGGAGTCAGAGGCGGGGAATCAGAGGCGGGGAATCAGAGGCGAGGAATCAGAGGCGGGGAATCAGAGGCGGGGAATCAGAGGCGGGAAATCTGAGGCGGGGAATCAGAGGCGGGGAATCAGAGGCGGGGAATCAGAGGCGGAGAATCAGAGGCGGCGAATCTGAGGCGGGGAATCTGAGGCGGGGAGTCTGAGGCGGGGAAACTGAGGCGGGGAATCCGAGACGGCGAATCAGAGGTGGAGAATCAGGGGCGGGGAATCAGAGGCGGGGAATCAGAGGTGGGGAATCAGAGGCGGGGAATCAGAGGTGGGGAATCAGAGGCGGGGAATCAGAGGCGGGGAATCTGAGGCAGGGAATCCGAGCTGGGGAATCAGAGGCGGGGAATCAGGGGCGGGGAATCAGGGGCGGGGAATCAGGGGCGGGGAATCAGAGGCGGGGAATCAGAGGCGGGGAATGAGAGGTGGGGAATCAGAGGCGGGGAATCAGAGGCGGGGAATCAGAGGCGGGGAATCAGAGGTGGGGAATCAGAGGCGGAGAATCAGAGGCAGGGAATCTGAGGCGGGAAATCTGAGGCGGGGAATCTGAGGCGGGGAATTCAAGCCGGGGAATCAGAGGCGGGGAATCAGGGGCTGGGAATCAGAGGCAAGGAATCAGAGGCAGGGAATCAGATGAAGGGAATCTGAGGCAGGGATTCTGAGGCTGGGAATCTGAGGCGGAGAATCTGAGGCGGGGAATCTGAGGCGGGGAATCAGAGGAGGGGAATCAGAGGCGGGGAATCAGAGGCGGGGAATCAGAGGCGGGGAATCAGAGGCGGGGAATCTGAGGCAGGGAATCGGAGCCTGGGAATCAGAGGCAGGGAATCAGATGAGGGGAATCTGAGGCGGGGAATCTGAGGCGGGGAATCTGAGGCGGGGAATCATAGGCATGGAATCAGAGGAGGGTTATCAGAGGGGGGAAATCTGATGTGGGAATTGAGATGCAAAGAAAGAGGCAAGGAAATAGAGGAAGGGAAAGAGAGACAGTGTACAAGAGGCCGGGAATCAAAGGCGGGGAATCAGAGACACGGAAAGAGAGGCGTGGAATCAGAGGCACGGAATCAGAGCCGGCGAATCTGAGCTGGGAAATCAGAGGCAGAGCAACAGAGGCGGTAAAACATGGGTGCGGAATCGGAGGCGGGGAATCAGAGGCGGGGAATCAGAGGCGGGGAATCAGAAGCGGGGATCAGAGGAGGGGAATCAGAGGCGGGGAATCAGAGGCGGGGAATCAGAGGCGGGGAATCAGAGGCGGGGAATCAGAGGCGGGGAATCAGAGGCGGGGAATCAGAGGCGGGGAATCAGAGGCGGGGAATCAGAGGAGGGGAATAAGAGGCGGGGAATCAGAGCCGGGGAATCAGAGGCGGGGAATCAGAGGCGGGGAATCAGAGGCGGGGAATCTGAGGCAGGAAATCTGAGGCGGGGAATCAGTGCCGGGGAGTCAGAGGCGGGGAATCATAGGCGGGGAATCAGATGCGGGGAATCAGAGGTGGGGAATCTGAGGCGGGGAATCGGAGCCGGGGAATCGAAGACGGGGAATCAGAGGCGGGGAATCAGAGGCGGGGAATCAGAGGCGGGGAATCAGAGGAGGGTTATCAGAGGGGGGAAATCTGATGTGGGAAATGAGATGCAAAGAAAGAGGCAAGGAAATAGAGGAAGGGAAAGAGAGACAGTGTACAAGAGGCCGGGAATCAAAGGCGGGGAATCAGAGACACGGAAAGAGAGGCGTGGAATCAGAGGCACGGAATCAGAGCCTGCGAATCTGAGCTGGGAAATCAGAGGCAGAGCAACAGAGGCGGTAAAACATGGGTGCGGAATCGGAGGCGGGGTATCAGAGGCGGGGAATCAGAGGCGGGGAAAGAGATATGGGGAAACGGAGGCCGGGAAAGTAGCGCGGAAAGGTTTGCGGGGAATCAGAGGTGGGGAATCAGAGGCGGGGAGTCAGAGGCGGGGAATCAGAGGCTTGGAATCAGAGGCGGGGATTCAGAGGCGGGGAATCAGAAGCGGGGAAACAGAGGCGGGGAGTCAGAGGCGGGGAATCAGAGGCGGGGAATCAGAGGCGGGAAATCAGAGGCGGGGAATCAGAGGCGGGGAATCAGAGGCGGGGAATCAGAGGCGGGGAATCAGAGGCGGGGAATCAGAGGCGGGGAATCAGAGGCGGGGAATCAGAGGCGGGGAATCAGAGGCGTGGAATAAGAGGCGTGGAATCTGAGGCGGGGAATCAGAGGCGGGGAATCAGAGGCGGAGAATCAGAGGCGGGGAATCTGAGGCGGGGAATCTGAGGCGGGGAGTCTGAGGCGGGGAATCTGAGGCGGGGAATCCGAGCCGGCGAATCAGAGGTGGGGAATCAGGGGCGGGGAATCAGAGGCGGGGAATCAGAGGTGGGGAATCAGAGGCGGGGAATCAGAGGTGGGGAATCAGAGGCGGGGAATCAGTGGCGTGGAATCAGAGGCGGGGAATCAGAGGTGGGGAATCAGAGGCGGAGAATCAGAGGCAGGGAATCTGAGGCGGGGAATCTGAGGCGGGGAATCTGAGGCGGTGAATTCAAGCCGGGGAATCAGAGGCGGGGAATCAGGGGCGGGGAATCAGAGGCAAGGAATCAGAGGCAGGGAATCAGATGAAGGGAATCTGAGGCAGGGATTCTGAGGCTGGGAATCTGAGGCGGAGAATCTGAGGCGGGGAATCTGAGGCGGGGAATCAGAGGCGGGGAATCAGAGGCGGGGAATCAGAGGCGGGGAATCAGAGGTGGGGAATCAGAGGCCGGGAATCAGAGGCGGGGAATCTGAGGCAGGTAATCCGAGCTGGGGAATCAGAGGTGGGGAATCAGGGGCGGGGAATCAGGGGTGGGGAATCAGGGGCGGGGAATCAGAGGCGGGGAATCAGAGGCGGGGAATGAGAGGCGGGGAGTCAGAGGCGGGGAATCAGAGGCGGGGAATCAGAGGCGGGGAATCAGAGGTAGGGAATCAGAGGCGGAGAATCAGAGGCAGGGAATCTGAGGCGGGGAATCTGAGGCGGGGAATCTGAGGCGGGGAATCTGAGGCGGGGAATTCAAGCCGGAGAATCAGAGGCGGGGAATCAGGGGCGTGGAATCAGAGGCAGGGAATCAGAGGCAGGGAATCAGATGAAGGGAATCTGAGGCAGGGATTCTGAGGCTGGGAATCTGAGGCGGGGAATCTGAGGCGGGGAATCTGAGGCGGGGAATCAGAGGCGGGGAATCAGAGGCGGGGAATCAGAGGCGGGGAATCAGAGGCGGGGAATCAGAGGCGGGGAATCAGAGCCGGGGAATCAGAGGCGGGGAATCAGAGGCGGGGAATCAGAGGTGGGGAATCTGAGGCAGGGAATCGGAGCCGGGGAATCAGAGGCAGGGAATCAGATGAGGGGATTCTGAGGCAGGGATTCTGAGGCAGGGAATCTGAGGTGGGGAATCTGAGGTGGGGATTCTGAGGCGGGGAATCTGAGGCGGGGAATCTGAGGCGAGGAATCTGAGGCGGGGTATCAGAGGAGGGTTATCAGAGGGGGGAAATCTGATGTGGGAAATGAGATGCAAAGAAAGAGGCAAGGAAATAGAGGAAGGGAAAGAGAGACAGTGTACAAGAGGCCGGGAATCAAAGGCGGGGAATCAGAGACACGGAAAGAGAGGCGTGGAATCAGAGGCACGGAAGGAGAGCCTGCGAATCTGAGCTGGGAAATCAGAGGCAGAGCAACAGAGGCGGTAAAACATGGGTGCGGAATCGGAGGCGGGGTATCAGAGGCGGGGAATCAGAGGCGGGGAATCAGAAGCGGGGATCAGAGGCGGGGAATCAGAGGCGGGGAATCAGAGGCGGGGAATCAGAGGCGGGGAATCAGAGGCGGGGAATCAGAGGCGGGGAATCAGAGGCGGGGAATCAGAGGCGGGGAATCAGAGGCGGGGAATAAGAGGCGGGGAATCAGAGGCGGGGAATCAGAGGCGGGGAATCAGAGGCGGGGAATCAGAGGCAGGGAATCTGAGGCGGGGAATCAGAGGCGGGGAATCAGAGGCTGGGAATCAGAGGCTGGGAATCAGAGGCAGGGAATCAGAGGCGGGGAATCTGAGGCTGGGAATTTGAGGCGGGGAATCGGTGCCGGGGAATCGAAGACGGGGAATCAGAGGCGGGGAATCAGAGGCGGGGAATCAAAGGAGGGGAATCTGAGGTGGGGAATCAGAGGCGGGGAATCAGAGGCGGGGAATGAGAGGCGGGAAATGAGAGGCAGGGAATCAGAGGCGGGGAATCAGAGGCGGGGAATCAGACGCGGGGAATCAGAGGCGGGGAATCAGAGGCGGGGAATCAGAGGCTGGGAATCAGAGGTTGGGAATCAGAGGCAGGGAATCAGAGGCGGGGAATCTGAGGCGGGGAATCTGAGGCGGGGAATCTGAGGCGGGGAATCCGAGCCGGGGAATCAGAGGCGGGGAATCAGAGGCGGGGAATCAGAGGCGTGGAATCAGAGGTGGGGAAGCTGAGGCAGGGAATCGGAGCTGGGGAATCGGAGACGGGGAATCAGAGGCGGGGAATCAGAGGCGGGGAATCAGAGGCAGGGAATCTGAGGCGGGGAATCAGAGGCGGGAAATCAGAGGCTGGGAATCAGAGGCTGGGAATCAGAGGCAGGGAATCAGAGGCGGGGAATCTGAGGCGGGGAATCTGAGGCGGGGAATCGGAGCCGGGGAATCGAAGACGGGGAATCAGAGGCGGGGAATCAGAGGCGGGGAATCAGAGGAGTGGAATCTGAGGTGGGGAATCAGAGGCGGGGAATCAGAGGCGGGGAATGAGAGGCGGGAAATGAGAGGCAGGGAATCAGAGGCGGGGAATCAGAGGCGGGGAATCAGACGCGGTGAATCAGAGGCGGGGAATCTGAGGCGGGGAATCTGAGGCGGGGAATCTGAGGCGGGGAATCTGAGCCGGGGAATCAGAGGCGGGGAATCAGAGGCGGGGAATCAGAGGCGTGGAATCAGAGGTGGGGAATCTGAGGCAGGGAATCGGAGCTGGGGAATCGGAGACGGGGAATCAGAGGCGGGGAATCAGAGGTGGGGAATCTGATGTGGGGAATCGGAGTTGGGGAATCGGAGACGGGGAATCAGAGTCGAGGAATCAGATGCTGGGAATCTGAGGCAGGGAATCTGAGGTGGGGAATCAGAGGCGGGGAATCAGAGGCATGGAAACAGAGGCGGGTTATCAGAGGGTGGAAATGAGATGTGGGAAACGAGATGCAGAGAAAGAGGCACGGAAATAGAGGCGGGTTATCAGAGGGTGGAAATGAGATGTGGGAAACGAGATGCAGAGAAAGAGGCACGGAAATAGAGGCAGGGAAAGAGAAGCAGGGTATCAGAGGCGGGGAATCAGAGGCGGGGAATCAGAGGCGGGGAATCAGAGGCGGGGAATCAGAGGCGGGGAGTCAGAGGCGGGGAATCAGAGGCGGGGAATCAGAGGCGGGGAATCAGAGGCGGGGAATCAGAGGCGGGGAATCAGAGGCGGGGAATCTGAGGCGGGGAATCAGAGGCGGGGAATCAGAGGCGGGGAATCAGAGGTGGAGAATCAGAGGCGGCGAATCTGAGGCGGGGAATCTGAGGCGGGGAGTCTGAGGCGGGGAATCTGAGGCGGGGAATCCGAGACGGCGAATCAGAGGTGGAGAATCAGGGGCGGGGAATCAGAGGCGGGGAATCAGAGGTGGGGAATCAGAGGCGGGGAATCAGAGGTGGGGAATCAGAGGCGGGGAATCAGAGGCGGGGAATCTGAGGCAGGGAATCCGAGCTGGGGAATCAGAGGCGGGGAATCAGGGGCGGGGAATCAGGGGCGGGGAATCAGGGGCGGGGAATCAGAGGCGGGGAATCAGAGGCGGGGAATGAGAGGTGGGGAATCAGAGGCGGGGAATCAGAGGCGGGGAATCAGAGGCGGGGAATCAGAGGTGGGGAATCAGAGGCGGAGAATCAGAGGCAGGGAATCTGAGGCGGGAAATCTGAGGCGGGGAATCTGAGGCGGGGAATTCAAGCCGGGGAATCAGAGGCGGGGAATCAGGGGCTGGGAATCAGAGGCAAGGAATCAGAGGCAGGGAATCAGATGAAGGGAATCTGAGGCAGGGATTCTGAGGCTGGGAATCTGAGGCGGAGAATCTGAGGCGGGGAATCTGAGGCGGGGAATCAGAGGAGGGGAATCAGAGGCGGGGAATCAGAGGCGGGGAATCAGAGGCGGGGAATCAGAGGCGGGGAATCTGATGTGGGGAATCGGAGTTGGGGAATCGGAGACGGGGAATCAGAGTCGAGGAATCAGATGCTGGGAATCTGAGGCAGGGAATCTGAGGCGGAGAATCTGAGGCGGGGAATCTGAGGCGGGGAATCTGAGGTGGGGAATCAGAGGCGGGGAATCAGAGGCATGGAAACAGAGGCGGGTTATCAGAGGGTGGAAATGAGATGTGGGAAACGAGATGCAGAGAAAGAGGCACGGAAATAGAGGCGGGTTATCAGAGGGTGGAAATGAGATGTGGGAAACGAGATGCAGAGAAAGAGGCACGGAAATAGAGGCAGGGAAAGAGAAGCAGGGTATCAGAGGCGGGGAATCAGAGGCGGGGAATCAGAGGCGGGGAATCAGAGGCGGGGAATCAGAGGCGGGGAGTCAGAGGCGGGGAATCAGAGGCGGGGAATCAGAGGCGGGGAATCAGAGGCGGGGAATCAGAGGCGGGGAATCTGAGGCGGGGAATCAGAGGCGGGGAATCAGAGGCGGGGAATCAGAGGCGGAGAATCAGAGGCGGCGAATCTGAGGCGGGGAATCTGAGGCGGGGAGTCTTAGGCGGGGAAACTGAGGCGGGGAATCCGAGACGGCGAATCAGAGGTGGAGAATCAGGGGCGGGGTATCAGAGGCGGGGAATCAGAGGTGGGGAATCAGAGGCGGGGAATCAGAGGTGGGGAATCAGAGGCGGGGAATCAGAGGCGGGGAATCTGAGGCAGGGAATCCGAGCTGGGGAATCAGAGGCGGGGAATCAGGGGCGGGGAATCAGGGGCGGGGAATCAGGGGCGGGGAATCAGAGGCGGGGAATCAGAGGCGGGGAATGAGAGGTGGGGAATCAGAGGCGGGGAATCAGAGGCGGGGAATCAGAGGCGGGGAATCAGAGGTGGGGAATCAGAGGCGGAGAATCAGAGGCAGGGAATCTGAGGCGGGAAATCTGAGGCGGGGAATCTGAGGCGGGGAATTCAAGCCGGGGAATCAGAGGCGGGGAATCAGGGGCTGGGAATCAGAGGCAAGGAATCAGAGGCAGGGAATCAGATGAAGGGAATCTGAGGCAGGGATTCTGAGGCTGGGAATCTGAGGCGGAGAATCTGAGGCGGGGAATCTGAGGCGGGGAATCAGAGGAGGGGAATCAGAGGCGGGGAATCAGAGGCGGGGAATCAGAGGTGGGGAATCAGAGGCGGGGAATCTGAGGCAGGGAATCGGAGCCTGGGAATCAGAGGCAGGGAATCAGATGAGGGGAATCTGAGGCGGGGAATCTGAGGCGGGGAATCTGAGGCGGGGAATCATAGGCATGGAATCAGAGGAGGGTTATCAGAGGGGGGAAATCTGATGTGGGAATTGAGATGCAAAGAAAGAGGCAAGGAAATAGAGGAAGGGAAAGAGAGACAGTGTACAAGAGGCCGGGAATCAAAGGCGGGGAATCAGAGACACGGAAAGAGAGGCGTGGAATCAGAGGCACGGAATCAGAGCCGGCGAATCTGAGCTGGGAAATCAGAGGCAGAGCAACAGAGGCGGTAAAACATGGGTGCGGAATCGGAGGCGGGGAATCAGAGGCGGGGAATCAGAGGCGGGGAATCAGAAGCGGGGATCAGAGGAGGGGAATCAGAGGCGGGGAATCAGAGGCGGGGAATCAGAGGCGGGGAATCAGAGGCGGGGAATCAGAGGCGGGGAATCAGAGGCGGGGAATCAGAGGCGGGGAATCAGAGGCGGGGAATCAGAGGAGGGGAATAAGAGGCGGGGAATCAGAGCCGGGGAATCAGAGGCGGGGAATCAGAGGCGGGGAATCAGAGGCGGGGAATCTGAGGCAGGAAATCTGAGGCGGGGAATCAGTGCCGGGGAGTCAGAGGCGGGGAATCATAGGCGGGGAATCAGATGCGGGGAATCAGAGGTGGGGAATCTGAGGCGGGGAATCGGAGCCGGGGAATCGAAGACGGGGAATCAGAGGCGGGGAATCAGAGGCGGGGAATCAGAGGCGGGGAATCTGAGGTGGGGAACCAGAGGCGGGGAATCAGAGGCGGGGAATGAGGGGCGGGAAATGAGAGGCAGGGAATCTGAGGCGGGGAATCAGAGGCGGGGAATCAGACACGGGGAATCAGAGGCGGGGAATCAGAGGCGGGGAATCAGAGGCTGGGAATCAGAGGCGGGGAATCAGAGGCAGGGAATCAGAGGCGGGGAATCAGAGGCGGGGAATCAGAGGCGGGGAATCTGAGGCGGGGAATCAGAGGCGGGGAATAAGAGGCGGGGAATCAGAGGCGGGGAATCAGAGGCGGGGAATCAGAGGCGGGGAATCAGAGGCGGGGAATCTGAGACGGGGAATCAGAGCCGGGGAGTCAGAGGCGGGGAATCAGAGGCGGGGAATCAGATGCGGGGAATCAGAGGTGGGGTATCTGAGGCGGGGAATCGGAGCCGGGGAATCGAAGACGGGGAATCAGAGGCGGGGAATCAGAGGCGGGGAATCTGAGGCGAGGAATCTGAGGCGGGGAATCAGAGGAGGGTTATCAGAGGGGGGAAATCTGATGTGGGAAATGAGATGCAAAGAAAGAGGCAAGGAAATAGAGGAAGGGAAAGAGAGACAGTGTACAAGAGGCCGGGAATCAAAGGCGGGGAATCAGAGACACGGAAAGAGAGGCGTGGAATCAGAGGCACGGAATCAGAGCCTGCAAATCTGAGCTGGGAAATCAGAGGCAGAGCAACAGAGGCGGTAAAACATGGGTGCGGAATCGGAGGCGGGGTATCAGAGGCGGGGAATCAGAGGCGGGGAATCAGAAGCGGGGATCAGAGGCGGGGAATCAGAGGCGGGGAATCAGAGGCGGGGAATCAGAGGCGGGGAATCAGAGGCGGGGAATCAGAGGCGGGGAATCAGAGGCGGGGAATCAGAGGCGGGGAATCAGAGGCGGGGAATCAGAGGCGGGGAATCTGAGACGGGGAATCAGAGGCGGGGAATCATAGGCGGGGAATCAGAGGCAGGGAATCAGAGGCGGGGAATCAGAGGCGAGGAATCAGAGCAGGGAAATCAGAGGCGGGGAATCAGAGGCAGGGAATCAGAGGCGGGGAATCAGAGGCGGGGAATCAGAGGCGGGGAATCAGAGGCGGGGAATCAGAGCCGGGGAATCAGAGCCGGGGAATCAGAGGCGGGGAATCAGAGGCGGGGAATCAGAGGCGGGGAATCAGAGTCGGGGAATCAGAGGCGGGGAATCTGAGGCGGGGAATCAGAGGCGGGGAATCAGAGGCGGGGAATCAGAGGCGGGGAATCAGAGGCGGAGAATCAGAGGCGGGGAATCTGAGGCGGGGAATCTGAGGCGGGGAATCTGAGGCGGGGAATCCGAGCCGGGGAATCAGAGGCGGGGAATCAGGGGCGGGGAATCAGAGGCGGGGAATCAGAGGTGGGGAATCAGAGGCGGGGAATCAGAGGTGGGGAATCAGAGGACGGGAATCAGAGGCGGGGAATCTGAGGCAGGGAATCCGAGCTGGGGAATCAGAGGCGGGGAATCAGGGGCGGGGAATCAGGGGCGGGGAATCAGGGGCGGGGAATCAGAGGCGGGGAATCAGAGGCGGGGAATGAGAGGCAGGGAATCAGAGGCGGGGAATCAGAGGCGGGGAATCAGAGGCGGGGAATCAGAGGTGGGGAATCAGAGGCGGAGAATCAGAGGCAGGGAATCTGAGGCGGGGAATCTGAGGCGGGGAATCTGAGGCGGGGAATCTGAGGCGGGGAATCTGAGGCGGGGAATTCAAGCCGGAGAATCAGAGGCGGGGAATCAGGGGCGGGGAATCAGAGGCAGGGAATCAGAGGCAGGGAATCAGATGAAGGGATTCTGAGGCAGGGATTCTGAGGCTGGGAATCTGAGGCGGGGAATCTGAGGCGGGGAATCTGAGGCGGGGAATCAGAGGCGGGGAATCAGAGGCGGGGAATCAGAGGCGGGGAATCAGAGGCGGGGAATCAGAGGCGGGGAATCAGAGCCGGGGAATCAGAGGCGGGGAATCAGAGGCGGGGAATCAGAGGTGGCGAATCTGAGGCAGGGAATCGGAGCCGGGGAATCAGAGGCAGGGAATCAGATGAGGGGATTCTGAGGCAGGGATTCTGAGGCAGGGAATCTGAGGTGGGGAATCTGAGGTGGGGAATCTGAGGCGGGGAATCTGAGGCGGGGAATCTGAGGCGAGGAATCTGAGGCGGTGAATCAAAGGAGGGTTATCAGAGGGGGGAAATCTGATGTGGGAAATGAGATGCAAAGAAAGAGGCAAGGAAATAGAGGAAGGGAAAGAGAGACAGTGTACAAGAGGCCGGGAATCAAAGGCGGGGAATCAGAGACACGGAAAGAGAGGCGTGGAATCAGAGGCACGGAATCAGAGCCTGCGAATCTGAGCTGGGAAATCAGAGGCAGAGCAACAGAGGCGGTAAAACATGGGTGCGGAATCGGAGGCGGGGTATCAGAGGCGGGGAATCAGAGGCGGGGAATCAGAAGCGGGGATCAGAGGCGGGGAATCGGAGGTGGGGAATCAGAGGCGGGGAATCAGAGGCGGGGAATCAGAGGCGGGGAATCAGAGGCGGGGAATCAGAGGCGGGGAATCAGAGGCGGGGAATCAGAGGCGGGGAATAAGAGGCGGGGAATCAGAGGCGGGGAATCAGAGGCGGGGAATCAGAGGCGGGGAATCAGAGGCAGGGAATCTGAGGCGGGGAATCAGAGGCGGGGAATCAGAGGCTGGGAATCAGAAGCTGGGAATCAGAGGCAGGGAATCAGAGGCGGGGAATCTGAGGCGGGGAATCTGAGGCGGGGAATCGGAGCCGGGGAATCGAAGACGGGGAATCAAAGGCGGGGAATCAGAGGCGGGGAATCAGAGGAGGGGAATCTGAGGTGGGGAATCAGAGGCGGGGAATCAGAGGCGGGGAATGAGAGGCGGGAAATGAGAGGCAGGGAATCAGAGGCGGGGAATCAGAGGCGGGGAATCAGACGCGGGGAATCAGAGGCGGGGAATCAGAGGCGGGGAATCAGAGGCTGGGAATCAGAGGCTGGGAATCAGAGGCAGGGAATCAGAGGCGGGGAATCTGAGGCGGGGAATCTGAGGCGGGGAATCTGAGGCGGGGAATCCGAGCCGGGGAATCAGAGGCGGGGAATCAGAGGCGGGGAATCAGATGAGGGGATTCCGAGGCAGGGATTCTGAGGCAGGGAATCAGAGGCGGGGAATCAGAGGTGGGGAATCAGAGGCGGAGAATCAGAGGCGGGGAATCTGAGGCGGGGAATCTGAGGCGGGGAATCGGAGCCGGGGAATCGAAGACGGGGAATCAAAGGCGGGGAATCAGAGGCGGGGAATCAGAGGAGGGGAATCTGAGGTGGGGAATCAGAGGCGGGGAATCAGAGGCGGGGAATGAGAGGCGGGAAATGAGAGGCAGGGAATCAGAGGCGGGGAATCAGAGGCGGGGAATCAGACGCGGGGAATCAGAGGCGGGGAATCAGAGGCGGGGAATCAGAGGCTGGGAATCAGAGGCTGGGAATCAGAGGCAGGGAATCAGAGGCGGGGAATCTGAGGCGGGGAATCTGAGGCGGGGAATCTGAGGCGGGGAATCCGAGCCGGGGAATCAGAGGCGGGGAATCAGAGGCGGGGAATCAGAGGCGTGGAATCAGAGGTGGGGAATCTGAGGCAGGGAATCGGAGCTGGGGAATCGGAGACGGGGAATCAGAGGCGGGGAATCAGAGGCGGGGAATCAGAGGCAGGGAATCTGAGGCGGGGAATCAGAGGCGGGGAATCAGAGGCTGGGAATCAGAGGCTGGGTATCAGAGGCAGGGAATCAGAGGCGGGGAATCTGAGGCGGGGAATCGGAGCCGGGGAATCGAAGACGGGGAATCAGAGGCGCGGAATCAGAGGCGGGGAATCAGAGGAGGGGAATCTGAGGTGGGGAATCAGAGGCGGGGAATAAGAGGCGGGGAATGAGAGGCGGGAAATGAGAGGCAGGGAATCAGAGGCGGGGAATCAGAGGCGGGGAATCAGACGCGGGGAATCAGAGGCGGGGAATCAGAGGCGGGGAATCAGAGGCTGGGAATCAGAGGCTGGGAATCAGAGGCAGGGAATCAGAGGCGGGGAATCTGAGGCGGGGAATCTGAGGCGGGGAATCTGAGGCGGGGAATCCGAGCCGGGGAATCAGAGGCGGGGAATCAGAGGCGGGGAATCAGAGGCGTGGAATCAGAGGAGGGGAATCTGAGGCAGGGAATCGGAGCTGGGGAATCGGAGACGGGGAATCAGAGGCGGGGAATCAGAGGTGGGGAATCTGATGTGGGGAATCGGAGCTGGGGAATCGGAGACGGGGAATCAGAGTCGAGGAATCAGATGCTGGGAATCTGAGGCAGGGAATCTGAGGCGGAGAATCTGAGGCGGGGAATCTGAGGCGGGGAATCTGAGGTGGGGAATCAGAGGCGGGGAATCAGAGGCATGGAAACAGAGGCGGGTTATCAGAGGGTGGAAATGAGATGTGGGAAACGAGATGCAGAGAAAGAGGCACGGAAATAGAGGCAGGGAAAGAGAAGCAGGGTATCAGAGGCGGGGAATCAGAGGCGGGGAATCAGAGGCGGGGAATCAGAGGCGGGGAATCAGAGGCGGGGAGTCAGAGGCGGGGAATCAGAGGCGGGGAATCAGAGGCAGGGTATCTGAGACGGGGAATCAGAGGCGGGGAATCATAGGCGGGGAATCAGAGGCAGGGAATCAGAGGCGGGGAATCAGAGGCGGGGAATCAGAGCAGGGGAATCAGAGGCGGGGAATCAGAGGCGGGGAATCAGAGGCGGGGAATCAGAGGCGGGGAATCAGAGGCGGGGAATCAGAGGCGGGGAATCAGAGGCGGGGAATCAGAGCCGGGGAATCAGAGGCGGGGAATCAGAGGCGGGGAAAGAGATATGGGGAAACGGAGGCCGGGAAAGTAGCGCGGAAAGGTTTGCGGGGAATCAGAGGTGGGGAATCAGAGGCGGGGAATCAGAGGCGGGGAATCAGAGGCTTGGAATCAGAGGCGGGGAATCAGAGGCGGGGAATCAGAAGCGGGGAAACAGAGGCGGGGAGTCAGAGGCGGGGAATCAGAGGCGGGGAATCAGAGGCGGGAAATCAGAGGCGGGGAATCAGAGGCGGGGAATCAGAGGCGGGGAATCAGAGGCGGGGAATCAGAGGCGGGGAATCAGAGGCGGGGAATCAGAGGCGGGGAATCAGAGGCGGGGAATCAGAGGCGTGGAATAAGAGGCGGGGAATCTGAGGCGGGGAATCAGAGGCGGGGAATCAGAGGCGGGGAATCAGAGGCGGAGAATCAGAGGCGGGGAATCTGAGGCGGGGAATCTGAGGCGGGGAATCAGACGCGGGGAATCAGAGGCGGGGAATCAGAGGCGGGGAATCAGAGGCGGGGAATCAGAGGCTGGGAATCAGAGGCTGGGAATCAGAGGCAGGGAATCAGAGGCGGGGAATCTGAGGCGGGGAATCTGAGGCGGGGAATCTGAGGCGGGGAATCCGAGCCGGGGAATCAGAGGCAGGGAATCAGAGGCGGGGAATCAGAGGCGTGGAATCAGAGGTGGGGAATCTGAGGCAGGGAATCGGAGCTGGGGAATCGGAGACGGGGAATCAGAGGCGGGGAATCAGAGGCGGGGAATCAGAGGCAGGGAATCTGAGGCGGGGAATCAGAGGCGGGGAATCAGAGGATGGGAATCAGAGGCTGGGAATCAGAGGCAGGGAATCAGAGGCGGGGAATCTGAGGCGGGGAATCTGAGGCGGGGAATTGGAGCCGGGGAATCGAAGACGGGGAATCAGAGGCGGGGAATCAGAGGCGGGGAATCAGAGGAGGGGAATCTGAGGTGGGGAATCAGAGGCGGGGAATAAGAGGCGGGGAATGAGAGGCGGGAAATGAGAGGCAGGGAATCAGAGGCGGGGAATCAGAGGCGGGGAATCAGACGCGGGGAATCAGAGGCGGGGAATCAGAGGCGGGGAATCAGAGGCTGGGAATCAGAGGCTGGGAATCAGAGGCAGGGAATCAGAGGCGGGGAATCTGAGGCGGGGAATCTGAGGCGGGGAATCTGAGGCGGGGAATCCGAGCCGGGGAATCAGAGGCGGGGAATCAGAGGCGGGGAATCAGAGGCGTGGAATCAGAGGAGGGGAATCTGAGGCAGGGAATCGGAGCTGGGGAATCGGAGACGGGGAATCAGAGGTGGGGAATCAGAGGTGGGGAATCTGATGTGGGGAATCGGAGCTGGGGAATCGGAGGCGGTGAATCAGAGTCGAGGAATCAGATGCTGGGAATCTGAGGCAGGGAATCTGAGGCGGAGAATCTGAGGCGGGGAATCTGAGGCGGGGAATCTGAGGTGGGGAATCAGAGGCGGGGAATCAGAGGCATGGAAACAGAGGCGGGTTATCAGAGGGTGGAAATGAGATGTGGGAAACGAGATGCAGAGAAAGAGGCACGGAAATAGAGGCAGGGAAAGAGAAGCAGGGTATCAGAGGCGGGGAATCAGAGGCGGGGAATCAGAGGCGGGGAATCAGAGGCGGGGAATCAGAGGCGGGGAGTCAGAGGCGGGGAATCAGAGGCGGGGAATCAGAGGCAGGGTATCTGAGACGGGGAATCAGAGGCGGGGAATCATAGGCGGGGAATCAGAGGCAGGGAATCAGAGGCGGGGAATCAGAGGCGGGGAATCAGAGCAGGGGAATCAGAGGCGGGGAATCAGAGGCGGGGAATCAGAGGCGGGGAATCAGAGGCGGGGAATCAGAGGCGGGGAATCAGAGGCGGGGAATCAGAGGCGGGGAATCAGAGCCGGGGAATCAGAGGCGGGGAATCAGAGGCGGGGAAAGAGATATGGGGAAACGGAGGCCGGGAAAGTAGCGCGGAAAGGTTTGCGAGGAATCAGAGGTGGGGAATCAGAGGCGGGGAATCAGGGGCGGGGAATCAGAGGCTTGGAATCAGAGGCGGGGAATCAGAGGCGGGGAATCAGAAGCGGGGAAACAGAGGCGGGGAGTCAGAGGCGGGGAATCAGAGGCGGGGAATCAGAGGCGGGAAATCAGAGGCGGGGAATCAGGCGGGGAATCAGAGGCGGGGAATCAGAGGCGGGGAATCAGAGGCGGGGAATCAGAGGCGGGGAATCAGAGGCGGGGAATCAGAGGCGGGGAATCAGAGGCGTGGAATAAGAGGCGGGGAATCTGAGGCGGGGAATCAGAGGCGGGGAATCAGAGGCGGGGAATCAGAGGCGGAGAATCAGAGGCGGGGAATCTGAGGCGGGGAATCTGAGGCGGGGAGTCTGAGGCGGGGAATCTGAGGCGGGGAATCCGAGCCGGCGAATCAGAGGTGGGGAATCAGGGGCGGGGAATCAGAGGCGGGGAATCAGAGGTGGGGAATCAGAGGCGGGGAATCAGAGGTGGGGAATCAGAGGCGGGGAATCAGAGGCGGGGAATCTGAGGCAGGGAATCCGAGCTGGGGAATCAGAGGCGGGGAATCAGGGGCGGGGAATCAGGGTCGGGGAATCAGGGGCGGGGAATCAGAGGCGGGGAATCAGAGGCGGGGAATGAGAGGCGGGGAATCAGAGGCGGGGAATCAGTGGCGGGGAATCAGAGGCGGGGAATCATAGGTGGGGAATCAGAGGCAGAGAATCAGAGGCAGGGAATCTGAGGCGGGGAATCTGAGGCGGGGAATCTGAGGCGGGGAATTCAAGCCGGGGAATCAGAGGCGGGGAATCAGGGGCGGGGAATCAGAGGCAAGGAATCAGAGGCAGGGAATCAGATGAAGGGAATCTGAGGCAGGGATTCTGAGGCTGGGAATCTGAGGCGGAGAATCTGAGGCGGGGAATCTGAGGCGGGGAATCAGAGGCGGGGAATCAGAGTCGGGGAATCAGAGGCGGGGAATCAGAGGTGGGGAATCAGAGGCCGGGAATCAGAGGCGGGGAATCTGAGGCAGGGAATCCGAGCTGGGGAATCAGAGGTGGGGAATCAGGGGCGGGGAATCAGGGGCGGGGAATCAGGGGCGGGGAATCAGAGGCGGGGAATAAGAGGCGGGGAATGAGAGGCGGGGAATCAGAGGCGGGGAATCAGAGGCGGGGAATCAGAGGCGGGGAATCAGAGGTGGGGAATCAGAGGCGGGGAATCTGAGGCGGGGAATCTGAGGCGGGGAATCTGAGGCGGGGAATCTGAGGCGGGGAATCTGAGGCGGGGAATTCAAGCCGGAGAATCAGAGGCAGGGAATCAGGGGCGTGGAATCAGAGGCAGGGAATCAGAGGCAGGGAATCAGATGAAGGGAATCTGAGGCAGGGATTCTGAGGCTGGGAATCTGAGGCGGGGAATCTGAGGCGGGGAATCAGAGGCGGGGAATCAGACGCGGGGAATCAGAGGCGGGGAATCAGAGCCGGGGAATCAGAGGCGGGGAATCAGAGGCAGGGAATCAGAGGTGGGGAATCTGAGGCAGGGAATCGGAGCCGGGGAATCAGAGGCAGGGAATCAGATGAGGGGATTCTGAGGCAGGGATTCTGAGGCAGGGAATCTGAGGTGGGGAATCTGAGGTGGGGATTCTGAGGCGGGGAATCTGAGGCAGGGAATCTGAGGCGAGGAATCTGAGGCGGGGAATCAGAGGAGGGTTATCAGAGGGGGGAAATCTGATGTGGGAAATGAGATGCAAAGAAAGAGGCAAGGAAATAGAGGAAGGGAAAGAGAGACAGTGTACAGGAGGCCGGGAATCAAAGGCGGGGAATCAGAGACACGGAAAGAGAGGCGTGGAATCAGAGGCACAGAATCAGAGCCTGCGAATCTGAGCTGGGAAATCAGAGGCAGAGCAACAGAGGCGGTAAAACATGGGTGCGGAATCGGAGGCGGGGTATCAGAGGCGGGGAATCAGAGGCGGGGAATCAGAAGCGGGGATCAGAGGCGGGGAATCAGAGGCGGGGAATCAGAGGCGGGGAATCAGAGGCGGGGAATCAGAGGCGGGGAATCAGAGGCGGGGAATCAGAGGCGGGGAATCAGAGGCGGGGAATCAGAGGCGGGGAATAAGAGGCGGGGAATCAGAGGCGGGGAATCAGAGGCGGGGAATCAGAGGCGGGGAATCAGAGGCAGGGAATCTGAGGCGGGGAATCAGAGGCGGGGAATCAGAGGCTGGGAATCAGAGGCTGGGAATCAGAGGCAGGGAATCAGAGGCGGGGAATCTGAGGCTGGGAATTTGAGGCGGGGAATCGGTGCCGGGGAATCGAAGACGGGGAATCAGAGGCGGGGAATCAGAGGCGGGGAATCAGAGGCAGGGAATCTGAGGCGGGGAATCAGAGGCGGGGAATCAGAGGCTGGGAATCAGAGGCTGGGAATCAGAGGCAGGGAATCAGAGGCGGGGAATCTGAGGCGGGGAATCTGAGGCGGGGAATCGGAGCCGGGGAATCGAAGACGGGGAATCAGAGGCGGGGAATCAGAGGCGGGGAATCTGAGGCGGGGAATCTGAGGCGGGGAATCCGAGCCGGGGAATCAGAGGCGGGGAATCAGAGGCGGGGAATCAGAGGCGTGGAATCAGAGGTGGGGAATCTGAGGCAGGGAATCGGAGCTGGGGAATCGGAGACGGGGAATCAGAGGCGGGGAATCAGAGGTGGGGAATCTGATGTGGGGAATCGGAGTTGGGGAATCAGAGACGGGGAATCAGAGTCGAGGAATCAGATGCTGGGAATCTGAGGCAGGGAATCTGAGGCGGAGAATCTGAGGCGGGGAATCTGAGGCGGGGAATCTGAGGTGGGGAATCAGAGGCGGGGAATCAGAGGCATGGAAACAGAGGCGGGTTATCAGAGGGTGGAAATGAGATGTGGGAAACGAGATGCAGAGAAAGAGGCACGGAAATAGAGGCGGGTTTTCAGAGGGTGGAAATGAGATGTGGGAAACGAGATGCAGAGAAAGAGGCACGGAAATAGAGGCAGGGAAAGAGAAGCAGGGTATCAGAGGCGGGGAATCAGAGGCGGGGAATCAGAGGCGGGGAATCAGAGGCGGGGAATCAGAGGCGTGGAATAAGAGGCGGGGAATCTGAGGCGGGGAATCAGAGGCGGGGAATCAGAGGCGGGGAATCAGAGGCGGAGAATCAGAGGCGGGGAATCTGAGGCGGGGAATCTGAGGCGGGGAATCAGACGCGGGGAATCAGAGGCGGGGAATCAGAGGCGGGGAATCAGAGGCGGGGAATCAGAGGCTGGGAATCAGAGGCTGGGAATCAGAGGCAGGGAATCAGAGGCGGGGAATCTGAGGCGGGGAATCTGAGGCGGGGAATCTGAGGCGGGGAATCCGAGCCGGGGAATCAGAGGCAGGGAATCAGAGGCGGGGAATCAGAGGCGTGGAATCAGAGGTGGGGAATCTGAGGCAGGGAATCGGAGCTGGGGAATCGGAGACGGGGAATCAGAGGCGGGGAATCAGAGGCGGGGAATCAGAGGCAGGGAATCTGAGGCGGGGAATCAGAGGCGGGGAATCAGAGGATGGGAATCAGAGGCTGGGAATCAGAGGCAGGGAATCAGAGGCGGGGAATCTGAGGCGGGGAATCTGAGGCGGGGAATTGGAGCCGGGGAATCGAAGACGGGGAATCAGAGGCGGGGAATCAGAGGCGGGGAATCAGAGGAGGGGAATCTGAGGTGGGGAATCAGAGGCGGGGAATAAGAGGCGGGGAATGAGAGGCGGGAAATGAGAGGCAGGGAATCAGAGGCGGGGAATCAGAGGCGGGGAATCAGACGCGGGGAATCAGAGGCGGGGAATCAGAGGCGGGGAATCAGAGGCTGGGAATCAGAGGCTGGGAATCAGAGGCAGGGAATCAGAGGCGGGGAATCTGAGGCGGGGAATCTGAGGCGGGGAATCTGAGGCGGGGAATCCGAGCCGGGGAATCAGAGGCGGGGAATCAGAGGCGGGGAATCAGAGGCGTGGAATCAGAGGAGGGGAATCTGAGGCAGGGAATCGGAGCTGGGGAATCGGAGACGGGGAATCAGAGGTGGGGAATCAGAGGTGGGGAATCTGATGTGGGGAATCGGAGCTGGGGAATCGGAGACGGGGAATCAGAGTCGAGGAATCAGATGCTGGGAATCTGAGGCAGGGAATCTGAGGCGGAGAATCTGAGGCGGGGAATCTGAGGCGGGGAATCTGAGGTGGGGAATCAGAGGCGGGGAATCAGAGGCATGGAAACAGAGGCGGGTTATCAGAGGGTGGAAATGAGATGTGGGAAACGAGATGCAGAGAAAGAGGCACGGAAATAGAGGCAGGGAAAGAGAAGCAGGGTATCAGAGGCGGGGAATCAGAGGCGGGGAATCAGAGGCGGGGAATCAGAGGCGGGGAATCAGAGGCGGGGAGTCAGAGGCGGGGAATCAGAGGCGGGGAATCAGAGGCAGGGTATCTGAGACGGGGAATCAGAGGCGGGGAATCATAGGCGGGGAATCAGAGGCAGGGAATCAGAGGCGGGGAATCAGAGGCGGGGAATCAGAGCAGGGGAATCAGAGGCGGGGAATCAGAGGCGGGGAATCAGAGGCGGGGAATCAGAGGCGGGGAATCAGAGGCGGGGAATCAGAGGCGGGGAATCAGAGGCGGGGAATCAGAGCCGGGGAATCAGAGGCGGGGAATCAGAGGCGGGGAAAGAGATATGGGGAAACGGAGGCCGGGAAAGTAGCGCGGAAAGGTTTGCGAGGAATCAGAGGTGGGGAATCAGAGGCGGGGAATCAGGGGCGGGGAATCAGAGGCTTGGAATCAGAGGCGGGGAATCAGAGGCGGGGAATCAGAAGCGGGGAAACAGAGGCGGGGAGTCAGAGGCGGGGAATCAGAGGCGGGGAATCAGAGGCGGGAAATCAGAGGCGGGGAATCAGGCGGGGAATCAGAGGCGGGGAATCAGAGGCGGGGAATCAGAGGCGGGGAATCAGAGGCGGGGAATCAGAGGCGGGGAATCAGAGGCGGGGAATCAGAGGCGTGGAATAAGAGGCGGGGAATCTGAGGCGGGGAATCAGAGGCGGGGAATCAGAGGCGGGGAATCAGAGGCGGAGAATCAGAGGCGGGGAATCTGAGGCGGGGAATCTGAGGCGGGGAGTCTGAGGCGGGGAATCTGAGGCGGGGAATCCGAGCCGGCGAATCAGAGGTGGGGAATCAGGGGCGGGGAATCAGAGGCGGGGAATCAGAGGTGGGGAATCAGAGGCGGGGAATCAGAGGTGGGGAATCAGAGGCGGGGAATCAGAGGCGGGGAATCTGAGGCAGGGAATCCGAGCTGGGGAATCAGAGGCGGGGAATCAGGGGCGGGGAATCAGGGGCGGGGAATCAGGGGCGGGGAATCAGAGGCGGGGAATCAGAGGCGGGGAATGAGAGGCGGGGAATCAGAGGCGGGGAATCAGTGGCGGGGAATCAGAGGCGGGGAATCATAGGTGGGGAATCAGAGGCAGAGAATCAGAGGCAGGGAATCTGAGGCGGGGAATCTGAGGCGGGGAATCTGAGGCGGGGAATTCAAGCCGGGGAATCAGAGGCGGGGAATCAGGGGCGGGGAATCAGAGGCAAGGAATCAGAGGCAGGGAATCAGATGAAGGGAATCTGAGGCAGGGATTCTGAGGCTGGGAATCTGAGGCGGAGAATCTGAGGCGGGGAATCTGAGGCGGGGAATCAGAGGCGGGGAATCAGAGTCGGGGAATCAGAGGCGGGGAATCAGAGGTGGGGAATAAGAGGCCGGGAATCAGAGGCGGGGAATCTGAGGCAGGGAATCCGAGCTGGGGAATCAGAGGTGGGGTATCAGGGGCGGGGAATCAGGGGCGGGGAATCAGGGGCGGGGAATCAGAGGCGGGGAATAAGAGGCGGGGAATGAGAGGCGGGGAATCAGAGGCGGGGAATCAGAGGTGGGGAATCAGAGGCGGGGAATCAGAGGTGGGGAATCAGAGGCGGGGAATCTGAGGCGGGGAATCTGAGGCGGGGAATCTGAGGCGGGGAATCTGAGGCGGGGAATCTGAGGCGGGGAATTCAAGCCGGAGAATCAGAGGCAGGGAATCAGGGGCGTGGAATCAGAGGCAGGGAATCAGAGGCAGGGAATCAGATGAAGGGAATCTGAGGCAGGGATTCTGAGGCTGGGAATCTGAGGCGGGGAATCTGAGGCGGGGAATCAGAGGCGGGGAATCAGAGGCGTGGAATAAGAGGCGGGGAATCTGAGGCGGGGAATCAGAGGCGGGGAATCAGAGGCGGGGAATCAGAGGCGGAGAATCAGAGGCGGGGAATCTGAGGCGGGGAATCTGAGGCGGGGAATCAGACGCGGGGAATCAGAGGCGGGGAATCAGAGGCGGGGAATCAGAGGCGGGGAATCAGAGGCTGGGAATCAGAGGCTGGGAATCAGAGGCAGGGAATCAGAGGCGGGGAATCTGAGGCGGGGAATCTGAGGCGGGGAATCTGAGGC
This sequence comes from Narcine bancroftii, assembly GCF_036971445.1. Classification (NCBI taxonomy): domain Eukaryota; kingdom Metazoa; phylum Chordata; class Chondrichthyes; order Torpediniformes; family Narcinidae; genus Narcine; species Narcine bancroftii. Next base: position 122,355,038 of record NC_091474.1, read on the forward strand.
GGGGAATCCGAGCCGGGGAATCAGAGGCAGGGAATCAGAGGCGGGGAATCAGAGGCGTGGAATCAGAGGTGGGGAATCTGAGGCAGGGAATCGGAGCTGGGGAATCGGAGACGGGGAATCAGAGGCGGGGAATCAGAGGCGGGGAATCAGAGGCAGGGAATCTGAGGCGGGGAATCAGAGGCGGGGAATCAGAGGATGGGAATCAGAGGCTGGGAATCAGAGGCAGGGAATCAGAGGCGGGGAATCTGAGGCGGGGAATCTGAGGCGGGGAATTGGAGCCGGGGAATCGAAGACGGGGAATCAGAGGCGGGGAATCAGAGGCGGGGAATCAGAGGAGGGGAATCTGAGGTGGGGAATCAGAGGCGGGGAATAAGAGGCGGGGAATGAGAGGCGGGAAATGAGAGGCAGGGAATCAGAGGCGGGGAATCAGAGGCGGGGAATCAGACGCGGGGAATCAGAGGCGGGGAATCAGAGGCGGGGAATCAGAGGCTGGGAATCAGAGGCTGGGAATCAGAGGCAGGGAATCAGAGGCGGGGAATCTGAGGCGGGGAATCTGAGGCGGGGAATCTGAGGCGGGGAATCCGAGCCGGGGAATCAGAGGCGGGGAATCAGAGGCGGGGAATCAGAGGCGGCGAATCAGAGGAGGGGAATCTGAGGCAGGGAATCGGAGCTGGGGAATCGGAGACGGGGAATCAGAGGTGGGGAATCAGAGGTGGGGAATCTGATGTGGGGAATCGGAGCTGGGGAATCGGAGACGGGGAATCAGAGTCGAGGAATCAGATGCTGGGAATCTGAGGCAGGGAATCTGAGGCGGAGAATCTGAGGCGGGGAATCTGAGGCGGGGAATCTGAGGTGGGGAATCAGAGGCGGGGAATCAGAGGCATGGAAACAGAGGCGGGTTATCAGAGGGTGGAAATGAGATGTGGGAAACGAGATGCAGAGAAAGAGGCACGGAAATAGAGGCAGGGAAAGAGAAGCAGGGTATCAGAGGCGGGGAATCAGAGGCGGGGAATCAGAGGCGGGGAATCAGAGGCGGGGAATCAGAGGCGGGGAGTCAGAGGCGGGGAATCAGAGGCGGGGAATCAGAGGCAGGGTATCTGAGACGGGGAATCAGAGGCGGGGAATCATAGGCGGGGAATCAGAGGCAGGGAATCAGAGGCGGGGAATCAGAGGCGGGGAATCAGAGCAGGGGAATCAGAGGCGGGGAATCAGAGGCGGGGAATCAGAGGCGGGGAATCAGAGGCGGGGAATCAGAGGCGGGGAATCAGAGGCGGGGAATCAGAGGCGGGGAATCAGAGCCGGGGAATCAGAGGCGGGGAATCAGAGGCGGGGAAAGAGATATGGGGAAACGGAGGCCGGGAAAGTAGCGCGGAAAGGTTTGCGAGGAATCAGAGGTGGGGAATCAGAGGCGGGGAATCAGGGGCGGGGAATCAGAGGCTTGGAATCAGAGGCGGGGAATCAGAGGCGGGGAATCAGAAGCGGGGAAACAGAGGCGGGGAGTCAGAGGCGGGGAATCAGAGGCGGGGAATCAGAGGCGGGAAATCAGAGGCGGGGAATCAGGCGGGGAATCAGAGGCGGGGAATCAGAGGCGGGGAATCAGAGGCGGGGAATCAGAGGCGGGGAATCAGAGGCGGGGAATCAGAGGCGGGGAATCAGAGGCGTGGAATAAGAGGCGGGGAATCTGAGGCGGGGAATCAGAGGCGGGGAATCAGAGGCGGGGAATCAGAGGCGGAGAATCAGAGGCGGGGAATCTGAGGCGGGGAATCTGAGGCGGGGAGTCTGAGGCGGGGAATCTGAGGCGGGGAATCCGAGCCGGCGAATCAGAGGTGGGGAATCAGGGGCGGGGAATCAGAGGCGGGGAATCAGAGGTGGGGAATCAGAGGCGGGGAATCAGAGGTGGGGAATCAGAGGCGGGGAATCAGAGGCGGGGAATCTGAGGCAGGGAATCCGAGCTGGGGAATCAGAGGCGGGGAATCAGGGGCGGGGAATCAGGGGCGGGGAATCAGGGGCGGGGAATCAGAGGCGGGGAATCAGAGGCGGGGAATGAGAGGCGGGGAATCAGAGGCGGGGAATCAGTGGCGGGGAATCAGAGGCGGGGAATCATAGGTGGGGAATCAGAGGCAGAGAATCAGAGGCAGGGAATCTGAGGCGGGGAATCTGAGGCGGGGAATCTGAGGCGGGGAATTCAAGCCGGGGAATCAGAGGCGGGGAATCAGGGGCGGGGAATCAGAGGCAAGGAATCAGAGGCAGGGAATCAGATGAAGGGAATCTGAGGCAGGGATTCTGAGGCTGGGAATCTGAGGCGGAGAATCTGAGGCGGGGAATCTGAGGCGGGGAATCAGAGGCGGGGAATCAGAGTCGGGGAATCAGAGGCGGGGAATCAGAGGTGGGGAATCAGAGGCCGGGAATCAGAGGCGGGGAATCTGAGGCAGGGAATCCGAGCTGGGGAATCAGAGGTGGGGAATCAGGGGCGGGGAATCAGGGGCGGGGAATCAGGGGCGGGGAATCAGAGGCGGGGAATAAGAGGCGGGGAATGAGAGGCGGGGAATCAGAGGCGGGGAATCAGAGGTGGGGAATCAGAGGCGGGGAATCAGAGGTGGGGAATCAGAGGCGGGGAATCTGAGGCGGGGAATCTGAGGCGGGGAATCTGAGGCGGGGAATCTGAGGCGGGGAATCTGAGGCGGGGAATTCAAGCCGGAGAATCAGAGGCAGGGAATCAGGGGCGTGGAATCAGAGGCAGGGAATCAGAGGCAGGGAATCAGATGAAGGGAATCTGAGGCAGGGATTCTGAGGCTGGGAATCTGAGGCGGGGAATCTGAGGCGGGGAATCAGAGGCGGGGAATCAGACGCGGGGAATCAGAGGCGGGGAATCAGAGCCGGGGAATCAGAGGCGGGGAATCAGAGGCAGGGAATCAGAGGTGGGGAATCTGAGGCAGGGAATCGGAGCCGGGGAATCAGAGGCAGGGAATCAGATGAGGGGATTCTGAGGCAGGGATTCTGAGGCAGGGAATCTGAGGTGGGGAATCTGAGGTGGGGATTCTGAGGCGGGGAATCTGAGGCGGGGAATCTGAGGCGAGGAATCTGAGGCGGGGAATCAGAGGAGGGTTATCAGAGGGGGGAAATCTGATGTGGGAAATGAGATGCAAAGAAAGAGGCAAGGAAATAGAGGAAGGGAAAGAGAGACAGTGTACAAGAGGCCGGGAATCAAAGGCGGGGAATCAGAGACACGGAAAGAGAGGCGTGGAATCAGAGGCACAGAATCAGAGCCTGCGAATCTGAGCTGGGAAATCAGAGGCAGAGCAACAGAGGCGGTAAAACATGGGTGCGGAATCGGAGGCGGGGTATCAGAGGCGGGGAATCAGAGGCGGGGAATCAGAAGCGGGGATCAGAGGCGGGGAATCAGAGGCGGGGAATCAGAGGCGGGGAATCAGAGGCGGGGAATCAGAGGCGGGGAATCAGAGGCGGGGAATCAGAGGCGGGGAATCAGAGGCGGGGAATCAGAGGCGGGGAATAAGAGGCGGGGAATCAGAGGCGGGGAATCAGAGGCGGGGAATCAGAGGCGGGGAATCAGAGGCAGGGAATCTGAGGCGGGGAATCAGAGGCGGGGAATCAGAGGCTGGGAATCAGAGGCTGGGAATCAGAGGCAGGGAATCAGAGGCGGGGAATCTGAGGCTGGGAATTTGAGGCGAGGAATCGGTGCCGGGGAATCGAAGACGGGGAATCAGAGGCGGGGAATCAGAGGCGGGGAATCAGAGGCAGGGAATCTGAGGCGGGGAATCAGAGGCGGGGAATCAGAGGCTGGGAATCAGAGGCTGGGAATCAGAGGCAGGGAATCAGAGGCGGGGAATCTGAGGCGGGGAATCTGAGGCGGGGAATCGGAGCCGGGGAATCGAAGACGGGGAATCAGAGGCGGGGAATCAGAGGCGGGGAATCTGAGGCGGGGAATCTGAGGCGGGGAATCCGAGCCGGGGAATCAGAGGCGGGGAATCAGAGGCGGGGAATCAGAGGCGTGGAATCAGAGGTGGGGAATCTGAGGCAGGGAATCGGAGCTGGGGAATCGGAGACGGGGAATCAGAGGCGGGGAATCAGAGGTGGGGAATCTGATGTGGGGAATCGGAGTTGGGGAATCAGAGACGGGGAATCAGAGTCGAGGAATCAGATGCTGGGAATCTGAGGCAGGGAATCTGAGGCGGAGAATCTGAGGCGGGGAATCTGAGGCGGGGAATCTGAGGTGGGGAATCAGAGGCGGGGAATCAGAGGCATGGAAACAGAGGCGGGTTATCAGAGGGTGGAAATGAGATGTGGGAAACGAGATGCAGAGAAAGAGGCACGGAAATAGAGGCGGGTTTTCAGAGGGTGGAAATGAGATGTGGGAAACGAGATGCAGAGAAAGAGGCACGGAAATAGAGGCAGGGAAAGAGAAGCAGGGTATCAGAGGCGGGGAATCAGAGGCGGGGAATCAGAAGCGGGGATCAGAGGCGGGGAATCAGAGGCGGGGAATCAGAGGCGGGGAATCAGAGGCGGGGAATCAGAGGCGGGGAATCAGAGGCGGGGAATCAGAGGCGGGGAATCAGAGGCGGGGAATCAGAGGCGGGGAATAAGAGGCGGGGAATCAGAGGCGGGGAATCAGAGGCGGGGAATCAGAGGCGGGGAATCAGAGGCAGGGAATCTGAGGCGGGGAATCAGAGGCGGGGAATCAGAGGCTGGGAATCAGAGGCTGGGAATCAGAGGCAGGGAATCAGAGGCGGGGAATCTGAGGCTGGGAATTTGAGGCGGGGAATCGGTGCCGGGGAATCGAAGACGGGGAATCAGAGGCGGGGAATCAGAGGCGGGGAATCAGAGGCAGGGAATCTGAGGCGGGGAATCAGAGGCGGGGAATCAGAGGCTGGGAATCAGAGGCTGGGAATCAGAGGCAGGGAATCAGAGGCGGGGAATCTGAGGCGGGGAATCTGAGGCGGGGAATCGGAGCCGGGGAATCGAAGACGGGGAATCAGAGGCGGGGAATCAGAGGCGGGGAATCTGAGGCGGGGAATCTGAGGCGGGGAATCCGAGCCGGGGAATCAGAGGCGGGGAATCAGAGGCGTGGAATCAGAGGCGTGGAATCAGAGGTGGGGAATCTGAGGCAGGGAATCGGAGCTGGGGAATCGGAGACGGGGAATCAGAGGCGGGGAATCAGAGGTGGGGAATCTGATGTGGGGAATCGGAGTTGGGGAATCAGAGACGGGGAATCAGAGTCGAGGAATCAGATGCTGGGAATCTGAGGCAGGGAATCTGAGGCGGAGAATCTGAGGCGGGGAATCTGAGGCGGGGAATCTGAGGTGGGGAATCAGAGGCGGGGAATCAGAGGCATGGAAACAGAGGCGGGTTATCAGAGGGTGGAAATGAGATGTGGGAAACGAGATGCAGAGAAAGAGGCACGGAAATAGAGGCGGGTTTTCAGAGGGTGGAAATGAGATGTGGGAAACGAGATGCAGAGAAAGAGGCACGGAAATAGAGGCAGGGAAAGAGAAGCAGGGTATCAGAGGCGGGGAATCAGAGGCGGGGAATCAGAGGCGGGGAATCAGAGGCGGGGAATCAGAGGCGGGGAGTCAGAGGCGGGGAATGAGACGCGGGGAATCAGAGGCGGGGAATCAGAGGCGGGGAATCAGAGGCGGGAAATCAGAGGCGGGGAATCTGAGGCGGGGAATCAGAGGCGGGGAATCAGAGGCGGGGAATCAGAGGCGGAGAATCAGAGGCGGCGAATCTGAGGCGGGGAATCTGAGGCGGGGAGTCTGAGGCGGGGAATCTGAGGTGGGGAATCCGAGACGGCGAATCAGAGGTGGAGAATCAGGGGCGGGGAATCAGAGGCGGGGAATCAGAGGTGGGGAATCAGAGGCGGGGAATCAGAGGTGGGGAATCAGAGGCGGGGAATCAGAGGCGGGGAATCTGAGGCAGGGAATCCGAGCTGGGGAATCAGAGGCGGGGAATCAGGGGCGGGGAATCAGGGGCGGGGAATCAGGGGCGGGGAATCAGAGGCGGGGAATCAGAGGCGGGGAATGAGAGGTGGGGAATCAGAGGCGGGGAATCAGAGGCGGGGAATCAGAGGCGGGGAATCAGAGGTGGGGAATCAGAGGCGGAGAATCAGAGGCAGGGAATCTGAGGCGGGAAATCTGAGGCGGGGAATCTGAGGAGGGGAATTCAAGCCGGGGAATCAGAGGCGGGGAATCAGGGGAGGGGAATCAGAGGCAAGGAATCAGAGGCAGGGAATCAGATGAAGGGAATCTGAGGCAGGGATTCTGAGGCTGGGAATCTGAGGCGGAGAATCTGAGGCGGGGAATCTGAGGCGGGGAATCAGAGGAGGGGAATCAGAGGCGGGGAATCAGAGGCGGGGAATCAGAGGCGGGGAATCAGAGGCGGGGAATCTGAGGCAGGGAATCGGAGCCTGGGAATCAGAGGCAGGGAATCAGATGAGGGGAATCTGAGGCAGGGATTCTGAGGCAGCGAATCTGAGGTGGGGAATCTGAGGTGGGGAATCTGAGGAGGGTTAACAGAGGGGGGAAATCTGATGTGGGAAATGAGATGCAAAGAAAGAGGCAAGGAAATAGAGGAAGGGAAAGAGAGACAGTGTACAAGAGGCCGGGAATCAAAGGCGGGGAATCAGAGACACTGAAAGAGAGGCGTGGAATCAGAGGCACGGAATCAGAGCCTGTGAATCTGAGCTGGGAAATCAGAGGCAGAGCAACAGAGGCGGTAAAACATGGGTGCGGAATCGGAGGCGGGGAATCAGAGGCGGGGAATCAGAGGCGGGGAATCAGAAGCGGGGAATCAGAGGCGGTGAATCAGAGGCGGGGAATCAGAGGCGGGGAATCAGAGGCGGGGAATCAGAGGCGGGGAATCAGAGGCGGGGAATCAGAGGCGGGGAATCAGAGGCGGGGAATCAGAGGCGGGGAATAAGAGGCGGGGAATCAGAGGCGGGGAATCAGAGGCGGAGAATCAGAGGCGGGGAATCAGAGGCAGGGAATCTGAGGCGGGGAATCAGAGGCGGGGAATCAGAGGCTGGGAATCAGAGGCTGGGAATCAGAGGCAGGGAATCAGAGGCGGGGAATCTGAGGCGGGGAATCTGAGGCGGGGAATCGGAGCCGGGGAATCGAAGACGGGGAATCAGAGGCGGGGAATCAGAGGCGGGGAATCAGAGGCGGGGAATCTGAGGTGGGGATTCAGAGGCGGGGAATCAGAGGCGGGGAATGAGAGGCGGGAAATGAGAGGCAGGGAATCAGAGGCGGGGAATCAGAGGCGGGGAATCAGACGCGGGGAATCAGTGGCGGGGAATCAGAGGCGGGGTATCAGAGGCTGGGAATCAGAGGCTGGGAATCAGAGGCAGGGAATCAGAGGCGGGGAATCTGAGGCGGGGAATCTGAGGCGGGGAATCTGAGGCGGGGAATCCGAGCCGGGGAATCAGAGGCGGGGAATCAGAGGCGGAGAATCAGAGGCGTGGAATCAGAGGTGGGGAATCTGAGGCAGGGAATCGGAGCTGGGGAGTCGGAGATGGGGAATCAGAGGCAGGGAATCAGAGGCGGGGAATCAGAGGTGGGGAATCTGAGGTGGGGAATCGGAGCTGGGGAATCGGAGACGGGGAATCAGAGTCGAGGAATCAGATGTCGGGAATCTGAGGCAGGGAATCTGAGGCAGAGAATCTGAGGCGGGGAATCTGAGGCGGGGAATCTGAGGTGGGGAATCAGAGGCGGGGAATCAGAGGCATGGAAACAGTGGCGGGTTATCAGAGGGTGGAAATGAGATGTGGGAAACGAGATGCAGAGAAAGAGGCACGGAAATAGAGGCAGGGAAAGAGAAGCAGGGTATCAGAGGCGGAGAATCAGAGGCAGGGAATCAGAGACGCGGAAAGAGAGGCGTGAAATCAGAGGCGCGGAATCAGATCCGGCGTATCTGAGCCGGGACATCAGAGGCTGAGCAACAGAGGCGTTGAAACACGGGTGCAGATTCAGAGGCGGGGAATCTGAGGTGGGGAATCAGAGGCGCGGATTCAGATGCGGGGAATCATAGGGGGGAAAAGAGATGTGGGGAAAGAGAGGCAGCGAAAGAGGCATGGAAATAGAGGCCGGGAAAGAGAGGCGGGGAATCAAAGGTGGGGAATCAGAGGCGGGGAAACAGGCCGGTAAACAGAGGCAGGTAAACATAGGCGGATAAATAGAGGCAGGGAAAGAGATGTGCAAAAAATAGTGGTTGGAAATTGTGTGTTGAAAATGAGGTACACCAAACAGATCAAACAGTGTTGTTGAAATTGAGGGAGGGAAAAAGAGGCGCGGAAAGAGTGGAGGGTAAAGTGTGGATGCGAAAGAGAGGCGTAGAGACAGAGGCGGGGAATCAGAGGCGGGGATTCAGAGGCGGGGAATCAGAGGCGGGGAAACAGAGGCGGGGAATCAGAGGCGGGGTATAAGAGGCGGGGAATAAGAGGCGGGGAATCAGAGGTGGGGAATCAGAGGCGGGGAATCAGAGCCGGGGAATCAGAGGCGGGGAATCAGAGGCGGGGATTCAGAGGCGGGGAATCAGAGGCGGGGAATCATAGGTGGGGAATCAGAGGCGGGGAATCAGAGGCGGGGAATCAGAGGCGGGGAATCAGAGGTGGGGAATCAGAGGCGGGGAATCAGAGGCGGGGAATCTGAGGCGGGGAATCTGAGGCGGGGAATCAGAGGCGGGGAATCAGAGGCGGGGAATCAGAGGCGGGGAATCAGAGGCGGAGAATCAGAGGCGGGGAATCTGAGGCGGGGAATCTGAGGCGGGGAATCTGAGGCGGGGAATCCGAGCCGGGGAATCAGAGGCGGGGAATCAGGGGCGGGGACTCAGAGGCGGGGAATCAGAGGTGGGGTATCAGAGGCGGGGAATCAGAGGCGGGGAATCTGAGGCAGGGAATCCGAGCTGGGAAATCAGAGGCGGGGAATCAGGGGCGGGGAATCAGGGGCGGGGAATCAGGGGCGGGGAATCAGAGGCAGGGAATCAGAGGCGGGGAATGAGAGGCGGGGAATCAGAGGCGAGGAATCAGAGGCGGGGAATCAGAGGCGGGGAATCAGAGGTGGGGAATCAGAGGCGGAGAATCAGAGGCAGGGAATCTGAGGCGGGGAATCTGAGGCGGGGAATCTGAGGCGGGGATTTCAAGCCGGGGAATCAGAGGCGGGGAATCAGATGAAGGGAATCTGAGGCAGGGATTCTGAGGCTGGGAATCTGAGGCGGGGAATCTGAGGCGGGGAATCTGAGGCGGAGAATCAGAGGCGGGGAATCAGAGGCGGGGAATCAGAGGCGGGGAATCAGAGGCGGGGAATCAGAGGCGGGGAATCAGAGCCGGGGAATCAGAGGCGGGGAATCAGAGGCGGGGAATCAGAGGTGGGGAATCTGAGGCAGGGAATCGGAGCCGGGGAATCAGAGGCAGGGAATCAGATGAAGGGAATCTGAGGCAGGGATTCTGAGGCAGGGAATCTGAGGTGGGGAATCTGAGGTGGGGAATCTGAGGCGGGGAATCTGAGGCGGGGAATCTGAGGCGGGGAATCATAGGCATGGAATCAGAGGAGGGTTATCAGAGGGGGGAAATCTGATGTGGGAATTGAGATGCAAAGAAAGAGGCAAGGAAATAGAGGAAGGGAAAGAGAGACAGTGTACAAGAGGCCGGGAATCAAAGGCGGGGAATCAGAGACACGGAAAGAGAGGCGTGGAATCAGAGGCACGGAATCAGAGCCGGCGAATCTGAGCTGGGAAATCAGAGGCAGAGCAACAGAGGCGGTAAAACATGGGTGCGGAATCGGAGGCGGGGAATCAGAGGCGGGGAATCAGAGGCGGGGAATCAGAAGCGGGGATCAGAGGAGGGGAATCAGAGGCGGGGAATCAGAGGCGGGGAATCAGAGGCGGGGAATCAGAGGCGGGGAATCAGAGGCGGGGAATCAGAGGCGGGGAATCAGAGGCGGGGAATCAGAGGCGGGGAATCAGAGGAGGGGAATAAGAGGCGGGGAATCAGAGGCGGGGAATCAGAGGCGGGGAATCAGAGGCGGGGAATCAGAGGCGGGGAATCTGAGGCAGGAAATCTGAGGCGGGGAATCAGAGCCGGGGAGTCAGAGGCGGGGAATCATAGGCGGGGAATCAGATGCGGGGAATCAGAGGTGGGGAATCTGAGGCGGGGAATCGGAGCCGGGGAATCGAAGACGGGGAATCAGAGGCAGGGAATCAGAGGCGGGGAATCAGAGGCGGGGAATCTGAGGTGGAGAACCAGAGGCGGGGAATGAGAGGCGGGGAATGAGAGGCGGGAAATGAGAGGCAGGGAATCTGAGGCGGGGAATCAGAGGCGGGGAATCAGACGCGGGGAATCAGAGGCGGGGAATCAGAGGCGGGGAATCAGAGGCTGGGAATCAGAGGCGGGGAATCAGAGGCAGGGAATCAGAGGCGGGGAATCAGAGGCGGGGAATCAGAGGCGGGGAATCAGAGGCGGGGAATCAGAGGCGGGGAATAAGAGGCGGGGAATCAGAGGCGGGGAATCAGAGGCGGGGAATCAGAGGCGGGGAAACAGAGGCGGGGAATCTGAGACGGGGAATCAGAGCCGGGGAGTCAGAGGCGGGGAATCAGAGGCGGGGAATCAGATGCGGGGAATCAGAGGTGGGGTATCTGAGGCGGGGAATCGGAGCCGGGGAATCGAAGACGGGGAATCAGAGGCGGGGAATCAGAGGCGGGGAATCTGAGGCGAGGAATCTGAGGCGGGGAATCAGAGGATGGTTATCAGAGGGGGGAAATCTGATGTGGGAAATGAGATGCAAAGAAAGAGGCAAGGAAATAGAGGAAGGGAAAGAGAGACAGTGTACAAGAGGCCGGGAATCAAAGGCGGGGAATCAGAGACACGGAAAGAGAGGCGTGGAATCAGAGGCACGGAATCAGAGCCTGCGAATCTGAGCTGGGAAATCAGAGGCAGAGCAACAGAGGCGGTAAAACATGGGTGCGGAATCGGAGGCGGGGTGTCAGAGGCGGGGAATCAGAGGCGGGGAATCAGAAGCGGGGATCAGAGGCGGGGAATCAGAGGCGGGGAATCAGAGGCGGGGAATCAGAGGCGGGGAATCAGAGGCGGGGAATCAGAGGCGGGGAATCAGAGGCGGGGAATCAGAGGCGGGGAATCAGAGGCGGGGAATAAGAGGCGGGGAATCAGAGGCGGGGAATCAGAGGCGGGGAATCAGAGGCGGGGAATCAGGGGCAGGGAATCTGAGGCGGGGAATCAGAGGCGGGGAATCAGAGGCTGGGAATCAGAAGCTGGGAATCAGAGGCAGGGAATCAGAGGCGGGGAATCTGAGGCGGGGAATCTGAGGCGGGGAATCGGAGCCGGGGAATCGAAGACGGGGATTCAAAGGCGGGGAATCAGAGGCGGGGAATCAGAGGAGGGGAATCTGAGGTGGGGAATCAGAGGCGGGGAATCAGAGGCGGGGAATGAGAGGCGGGAAATGAGAGGCAGGGAATCAGAGGCGGGGAATCAGAGGCGGGGAATCAGACGCGGGGAATCAGAGGCGGGGAATCAGAGGCGGGGAATCAGAGGCTGGGAATCAGAGGCTGGGAATCAGAGGCAGGGAATCAGAGGCGGGGAATCTGAGGCGGGGAATCTGAGGTGGGAATCTGAGGCGGGGAATCCGAGCCGGGGAATCAGAGGCGGGGAATCAGAGGCGGGGAATCAGAGGCGTGGAATCAGAGGAGGGGAATCTGAGGCAGGGAATCGGAGCTGGGGAATCGGAGACGGGGAATCAGAGGCGGGGAATCAGAGGTGGGGAATCTGATGTGGGGAATCGGAGCTGGGGAATCGGAGACGGGGAATCAGAGTCGAGGAATCAGATGCTGGGAATCTGAGGCAGGGAATCTGAGGCGGAGAATCTGAGGCGGGGAATCTGAGGTGGGGAATCTGAGGTGGGGAATCAGAGGCGGGGAATCAGAGGCATGGAAACAGAGGCGGGTTATCAGAGGGTGGAAATGAGATGTGGGAAACGAGATGCAGAGAAAGAGGCACGGAAATAGAGGCAGGGAAAGAGAAGCAGGGTATCAGAGGCGGGGAATCAGAGGCGGGGAATCAGAGGCGGGGAATCAGAGGCGGGGAATCAGAGGCGGGGAGTCAGAGGCGGGGAATCAGAGGCGGGGAATCAGAGGCAGGGTATCTGAGACGGGGAATCAGAGGCGGGGAATCATAGGCGGGGAATCAGAGGCAGGGAATCAGAGGCGGGGAATCAGAGGCGGGGAATCAGAGCAGGGGAATCAGAGGCGGGGAATCAGAGGCGGGGAATCAGAGGCGGGGAATCAGAGGCGGGGAATCAGAGGCGGGGAATCAGAGGCGGGGAATCAGAGCCGGGGAATCAGAGGCGGGGAATCAGAGGCGGGGAAAGAGATATGGGGAAACGGAGGCCGGGAAAGTAGCGCGGAAAGGTTTGCGGGGAATCAGAGGTGGGGAATCAGAGGCGGGGAATCAGAGGCGGGGAATCAGAGGCTTGGAATCAGAGGCGGGGAATCAGAGGCGGGGAATCAGAAGCGGGGAAACAGAGGCGGGGAGTCAGAGGCGGGGAATCAGAGGCGGGGAATCAGAGGCGGGAAATCAGAGGCGGGGAATCAGAGGCGGGGAATCAGAGGCGGGGAATCAGAGGCGGGGAATCAGAGGCGGGGAATCAGAGGCGGGGAATCAGAGGCGGGGAATCAGAGGCGGGGAATCAGAGGCGGGGAATCAGAGGCGGGGAATCTGAGGCGGGGAATCAGAGGCGGGGAATCAGAGGCGGGGAATAAGAGGCGGAGAATCAGAGGCGGGGAATCTGAGGCGGGGAATCTGAGGCGGGGAGTCTGAGGCGGGGAATCTGAGGCGGGGAATCCGAGCCGGCGAATCAGAGGTGGGGAATCAGGGGCGGGGAATCAGAGGCGGGGAATCAGAGGTGGGGAATCAGAGGCGGGGAATCAGAGGTGGGGAATCAGAGGCGGGGAATCAGAGGCGGGGAATCTGAGGCAGGGAATCCGAGCTGGGGAATCAGAGGCGGGGAATCAGGGGCGGGGAATCAGGGGCGGGGAATCAGGGGCGGGGAATCAGAGGCGGGGAATCAGAGGCGGGGAATGAGAGGCGGGGAATCAGAGGCGGGGAATCAGTGGCGGGGAATCAGAGGCGGGGAATCAGAGGTGGGGAATCAGAGGCGGAGAATCAGAGGCAGGGAATCTGAGGTGGGGAATCTGAGGCGGGGAATCTGAGGCGGGGAATTCAAGCCGGGGAATCAGAGGCGGGGAATCAGGGGCGGGGAATCAGAGGCAAGGAATCAGAGGCAGGGAATCAGATGAAGGGAATCTGAGGCAGGGATTCTGAGGCTGGGAATCTGAGGCGGAGAATCTGAGGCGGGGAATCTGAGGCGGGGAATCAGAGGCGGGGAATCAGAAGCGGGGAATCAGAGGTGGGGAATCAGAGGTGGGGAATCAGAGGCCGGGAATCAGAGGCGGGGAATCTGAGGCAGGGAATCCGAGCTGGGGAATCAGAGGTGGGGAATCAGGGGCGGGGAATCAGGGGCGGGGAATCAGGGGCGGGGAATCAGAGGCGGGGAATCAGAGGCGGGGAATGAGAGGCGGGGAATCAGAGGCGGGGAATCAGAGGCGGGGAATCAGAGGCGGGGAATCAGAGGTGGGGAATCAGAGGCGGAGAATCAGAGGCAGGGAATCTGAGGCGGGGAATCTGAGGCGGGGAATCTGAGGCGGGGAATCTGAGGCGGGGAATTCAAGCCGGAGAATCAGAGGCGGGGAATCAGGGGCGTGGAATCAGAGGCAGGGAATCAGAGGCAGGGAATCAGATGAAGGGAATCTGAGGCAGGGATTCTGAGGCTGGGAATCTGAGGCGGGGAATCTGAGGCGGGGAATCTGAGGCGGGGAATCAGAGGCGGGGAATCAGAGGCGGGGAATCAGAGGCGGGGAATCAGAGGCGGGGAATCAGAGGTGGGGAATCAGAGCCGGGGAATCAGAGGCGGGGAATCAGAGGCGGGGAATCAGAGGTGGGGAATCTGAGGCAGGGAATCGGAGCCGGGGAATCAGAGGCAGGGAATCAGATGAGGGGATTCTGAGGCAGGGATTCTGAGGCAGGGAATCTGAGGTGGGGAATCTGAGGTGGGGATTCTGAGATGGGGAATCTGAGGCGGGGAATCTGAGGCGAGGAATCTGAGGCGGGGAATCAGAGGAGGGTTATCAGAGGGGGGAAATCTGATGTGGGAAATGAGATGCAAAGAAAGAGGCAAGGAAATAGAGGAAGGGAAAGAGAGACAGTGTACAAGAGGCCGGGAATCAAAGGCGGGGAATCAGGGACACGGAAAGAGAGGCGTGGAATCAGAGGCACGGAATCAGAGCCTGCGAATCTGAGCTGGGAAATCAGAGGCAGAGCAACAGAGGCGGTAAAACATGGGTGCGGAATCGGAGGCGGGGTATCAGAGGCGGGGAATCAGAGGCGGGGAATCAGAAGCGGGGATCAGAGGCGGGGAATCAGAGGCGGGGAATCAGAGGCGGGGAATCAGAGGCGGGGAATCAGAGGCGGGGAATCAGAGGCGGGGAATCAGAGGCGGGGAATCAGAGGCGGGGAATAAGAGGCGGGGAATCAGAGGCGGGGAATCAGAGGCGGGGAATCAGAGGCGGGGAATCAGAGGCAGGGAATCTGAGGCGGGGAATCAGAGGCGGGGAATCAGAGGCTGGGAATCAGAGGCTGGGAATCAGAGGCAGGGAATCAGAGGCGGGGAATCTGAGGCTGGGAATTTGAGGCGGGGAATCGGTGCCGGGGAATCGAAGACGGGGAATCAGAGGCGGGGAATCAGAGGCGGGGAATCAAAGGAGGGGAATCTGAGGTGGGGAATCAGAGGCGGGGAATCAGAGGCGGGGAATGAGAGGCGGGAAATGAGAGGCAGGGAATCAGAGGCGGGGAATCAGAGGCGGGGAATCAGACGCGGGGAATCAGAGGCGGGGAATCAGAGGCGGGGAATCAGAGGCTGGGAATCAGAGGCTGGGAATCAGAGGCAGGGAATCAGAGGCGGGGAATCTGAGGCGGGGAATCTGAGGCGGGGAATCTGAGGCGGGGAATCAGAGGCGGGGAATCAGAGGCGGGGAATCAGAGGCGGGGAATCAGAGGCGTGGAATCAGAGGTGGGGAATCTGAGGCAGGGAATCGGAGCTGGGGAATCGGAGACGGGGAATCAGAGGCGTGGAATCAGAGGCGGGGAATCAGAGGCAGGGAATCTGAGGTGGGGAATCAGAGGCGGGGAATCAGAGGCTGGGAATCAGAGGCTGGGAATCAGAGGCAGGGAATCAGAGGCGGGGAATCTGAGGCGGGGAATCTGAGGCGGGGAATCGGAGCCGGGGAATCGAAGACGGGGTATCAGAGGCGGGGAATCAGAGGCGGGGAATCAGAGGAGGGGAATCTGAGGTGGGGAATCAGAGGCGGGGAATCAGAGGCGGGGAATGAGAGGCGGGAAATGAGAGGCAGGGAATCAGAGGCGGGGAATCAGAGGCGGGGAATCAGACGCGGGGAATCAGAGGCGGGGAATCTGAGGCGGGGAATCTGAGGCGGGGAATCTGAGGCGGGGAATCCGAGCCGGGGAATCAGAGGCGGGGAATCAGAGGCGGGGAATCAGAGGCGTGGAATCAGAGGTGGGGAATCTGAGGCAGGGAATCGGAGCTGGGGAATCGGAGACGGGGAATCAGAGGCGGGGAATCAGAGGTGGGGAATCTGATGTGGGGAATCGGAGTTGGGGAATCGGAGACGGGGAATCAGAGTCGAGGAATCAGATGCTGGGAATCTGAGGCAGGGAATCTGAGGCGGAGAATCTGAGGCGGGGAATCTGAGGCGGGGAATCTGAGGTGGGGAATCAGAGGCGGGGAATCAGAGGCATGGAAACAGAGGCGGGTTATCAGAGGGTGGAAATGAGATGTGGGAAACGAGATGCAGAGAAAGAGGCACGGAAATAGAGGCGGGTTATCAGAGGGTGGAAATGAGATGTGGGAAACGAGATGCAGAGAAAGAGGCACGGAAATAGAGGCAGGGAAAGAGAAGCAGGGTATCAGAGGCGGGGAATCAGAGGCGGGGAATCAGAGGCGGGGAATCAGAGGCGGGGAATCAGAGGCAGGGAGTCAGAGGCGGGGAATCAGAGGCGGGGAATCAGAGGCGGGGAATCAGAGGCGGGGAATCAGAGGCGGGGAATCAGAGGCGGGGAATCTGAGGCGGGGAATCAGAGTCGGGGAATCAGAGGCGGGGAATCAGAGGCGGAGATTCAGATGCGGCGAATCTGAGGCGGGGAATCTGAGGCGGGGAGTCTGAGGCGGGGAATCTGAGGCGGGGAATCCGAGACGGCGAATCAGAGGTGGAGAATCAGGGGCGGGGAATCAGAGGCGGGGAATCAGAGGTGGGGAATCAGAGGCGGGGAATCAGAGGTGGGGAATCAGAGGCGGGTAATCAGAGGCGGGGAATCTGAGGCAGGGAATCCGAGCTGGGGAATCAGAGGCGGGGAATCAGGGGCGGGGAATCAGGGGCGGGGAATCAGGGGCGGGGAATCAGAGGCGGGGAATCAGAGGCGGGGAATGAGAGGTGGGGAATCAGAGGCGGGGAATCAGAGGCGGGGAATCAGAGGCGGGGAATCAGAGGTGGGGAATCAGAGGCGGAGAATCAGAGGCAGGGAATCTGAGGCGGGAAATCTGAGGCGGGGAATCTGAGGCGGGGAATTCAAGCCGGGGAATCAGAGGCGGGGAATCAGGGGCGGGGAATCAGAGGCAAGGAATCAGAGGCAGGGAATCAGATGAAGGGAATCTGAGGCAGGGATTCTGAGGATGGGAATCTGAGGCGGAGAATCTGAGGCGGGGAATCTGAGGCGGGGAATCCGAGGAGGGGAATCAGAGGCGGGGAATCAGAGGCGGGGAATCAGAGGCGGGGAATCAGAGGCGGGGAATCTGAGGCAGGGAATCGGAGCCTGGGAATCAGAGGCAGGGAATCAGATGAGGGGAATCTGAGGCAGGGAATCTGAGGCAGGGAATCTGAGGTGGGGAATCTGAGGTGGGGAATCTGAGGAGCGTTAACAGAGGGGGGAAATCTGATGTGGGAAATGAGATGCAAAGAAAGAGGCAAGGAAATAGAGGAAGGGAAAGAGAGACAGTGTACAAGAGGCCAGGAATCAAAGGCGGGGAATCAGAGACACTGAAAGAGAGGCGTGGAATCAGAGGCACAGAATCAGACCCTGTGAATCTGAGCTGGGAAATCAGAGGCAGAGCAACAGAGGCGGTAAAACATGGGTGCGGAATCGGAGGCGGGGAATCAGAGGCGGGGAATCAGAGGCGGGGAATCAGAAGCGGGGATCAGAGGCGGGGAATCAGAGGCGGGGAATCAGAGGCGGGGAATCAGAGGCGGGGAATCAGAGGCGGGGAATCAGAGGCGGGGAATCAGAGGCGGGGAATCAGAGGCGGTGAATCAGAGGCGGGGAATAAGAGGCGGGGAATCAGAGGCGGGGAATCAGAGGCGGGGAATCAGAGGCGGGGAATCAGAGGCGGGGAATCTGAGGCGGGGAATCAGAGGCGGGGAATCAGAGGCTGGGAATCAGAGGCTGGGAATCAGAGGCAGGGAATCAGAGGCGGGGAATCTGAGGCGGGGAATCTGAGGCGAGGAATCGGAGCCGGGGAATCGAAGACGGGGAATCAGAGGCGGGGAATCAGAGGCGGGGAATCAGAGGCGGGGAATCTGAGGTGGGGAATCAGAGGCGGGGAATCAGCGGCGGGGAATGAGAGGCGGGAAATGAGAGGCAGGGAATCAGAGGCGGGGAATCAGAGGCGGGGAATCAGACGCGGGGAATCAGTGGCGGGGAATCAGAGGCGGGGTATCAGAGGCTGGGAATCAGAGGCTGGGAATCAGAGGCAGGGAATCAGAGGCGGGGAATCTGAGGCGGGGAATCTGAGGCGGGGAATCTGAGGCGGGGAATCCGAGCCGGGGAATCAGAGGCGGGGAATCAGAGGCGGAGAATCAGAGGCGTGGAATCAGAGGTGGGGAATCTGAGGCAGGGAATCGGAGCTGGGGAGTCGGAGACGGGGAATCAGAGGCGGGGAATCAGAGGCGGGGAATCTGAGGTGGGGAATCAGAGGCAGGGAATCAGAGGCATGGAAACAGAGGCGGGTTATCAGAGGGTGGAAATGAGATGTGGGAAACGAGATGCAGAGAAAGAGGCACGGAAATAGAGGCAGGGAAAGAGAAGCAGGGTATCAGAGGCGGAGAATCAGAGGCAGGGAATCAGAGACGCGGAAAGAGAGGCGTGAAATCAGAGGCGCGGAATCAGATCCTGCGTATCTGAGCCGGGACATCAGAGGCAGAGCAACAGAGGCGTTGAAACACGGGTGCAGATTCAGAGGCGGGGAATCTGAGGTGGGGAATCAGAGGCGCGGATTCAGATGCGGGGAATCATAAGGGGGAAAAGAGATGTGGGGAAAGAGAGGCAGCGAAAGAGGCATGGAAATAGAGGCAGGGAAAGAGAGGCGGGGAATCAAAGGTGGGGAATCAGAGGCGGGGAAACAGGCCGGTAAACAGAGGCAGGTAAACATAGGCGGATAAATAGAGGCAGGGAAAGAGATGTGCAAAAAATAGTGGTTGGAAATTGTGTGTTGAAAATGAGGTACACCAAACAGATCAAACAGTGTTGTTGAAATTGAGGGAGCGAAAAAGAGGCGCGGAAAGAGTGGAGGGTAAAGTGTGGATGCGAAAGAGAGGCGTAGAGACAGAGGCGGGGAATCAGAGGCGGGGAATCAGAGGCGGGGAATCTGAGGCGGGGAATCAGAGGCGGGGAATCAGAGGCGGGGAATAAGAGGCGGGGAATCAGAGGCGGGGAATCAGAGGCGGGGAATCAGAGGCGGGGAATCAGAGGCGGGGAATCTGAGGCGGGGAATCAGAGGCGGGGAATCAGAGGCTGGGAATCAGAGGCTGGGAATCAGAGGCAGGGAATCAGAGGCGGGGAATCTGAGGCGGGGAATCTGAGGCGAGGAATCGGAGCCGGGGAATCGAAGACGGGGAATCAGAGGCGGGGAATCAGAGGCGGGGAATCAGAGGCGGGGAATCTGAGGTGGGGAATCAGAGGCGGGGAATCAGGGGCGGGGAATGAGAGGCGGGAAATGAGAGGCAGGGAATCAGAGGCGGGGAATCAGAGGCGGGGAATCAGACGCGGGGAATCAGTGGCGGGGAATCAGAGGCGGGGTATCAGAGGCTGGGAATCAGAGGCTGGGAATCAGAGGCAGGGAATCAGAGGCGGGGAATCTGAGGCGGGGAATCTGAGGCGGGGAATCTGAGGCGGGGAATCCGAGCCGGGGAATCAGAGGCGGGGAATCAGAGGCGGAGAATCAGAGGCGTGGAATCAGAGGTGGGGAATCTGAGGCAGGGAATCGGAGCTGGGGAGTCGGAGACGGGGAATCAGAGGCGGGGAATCAGAGGCGGGGAATCAGAGGTGGGGAATCTGAGGTGGGGAATCGGAGCTGGGGAATCGGAGACGGGGAAGCAGAGTCGAGGAATCAGATGTCGGGAATCTGAGGCAGGGAATCTGAGGCAGACAATCTGAGGCGGGGAATCTGAGGCGGGGAATCTGAGGTGGGGAATCAGAGGCGGGGAATCAGAGGCATGGAAACAGAGGCGGGTTATCAGAGGGTGGAAATGAGATGTGGGAAACGAGATGCAGAGAAAGAGGCACGGAAATAGAGGCAGGGAAAGAGAAGCAGGGTATCAGAGGCGGAGAATCAGAGGCAGGGAATCAGAGACGCGGAAAGAGAGGCGTGAAATCAGAGGCGCGGAATCAGATCCTGCGTATCTGAGCCGGGACATCAGAGGCAGAGCAACAGAGGCGTTGAAACACGGGTGCAGATTCAGAGGCGGGGAATCTGAGGTGGGGAATCAGAGGCGCGGATTCAGATGCGGGGAATCATAAGGGGGAAAAGAGATGTGGGGAAAGAGAGGCAGCGAAAGAGGCATGGAAATAGAGGCAGGGAAAGAGAGGCGGGGAATCAAAGGTGGGGAATCAGAGGCGGGGAAACAGGCCGGTAAACAGAGGCAGGTAAACATAGGCGGATAAATAGAGGCAGGGAAAGAGATGTGCAAAAAATAGTGGTTGGAAATTGTGTGTTGAAAATGAGGTACACCAAACAGATCAAACAGTGTTGTTGAAATTGAGGGAGCGAAAAAGAGGCGCGGAAAGAGTGGAGGGTAAAGTGTGGATGCGAAAGAGAGGCGTAGAGACAGAGGCGGGGAATCAGAGGCGGGGATTCAGAGGCGGGGAATCAGAGGCGGGGAAACAGAGGCGGGGAA
The DNA here is from genome assembly GCF_036971445.1 of Narcine bancroftii. Classification (NCBI taxonomy): domain Eukaryota; kingdom Metazoa; phylum Chordata; class Chondrichthyes; order Torpediniformes; family Narcinidae; genus Narcine; species Narcine bancroftii. The sequence continues at coordinate 122,375,354 of NC_091474.1, forward strand.
TCAGAGGCGGGGAATAAGAGGCGGGGAATAAGAGGCGCGGAATCAGGGGCGGGGAATCAGGGGCGGGGAATCAGGGGCGGGGAATCAGAGGCAGGGAATCAGAGGCGGGGAATGAGAGGCGGGGAATCAGAGGCGAGGAATCAGAGGCGGGGAATCAGAGGCGGGGAATCAGAGGTGGGGAATCAGAGGCGGAGAATCAGAGGCAGGGAATCTGAGGCGGGGAATCTGAGGCGGGGAATCTGAGGCGGGGAATTCAAGCTGGGGAATCAGAGGCGGGGAATCAGATGAAGGGAATCTGAGGCAGGGATTCTGAGGCTGGGAATCTGAGGCGGGGAATCTGAGGCGGGGAATCTGAGGCGGAGAATCAGAGGCGGGGAATCAGAGGCGGGGAATCAGAGGCGGGGAATCAGAGGCGGGGAATCAGAGGCGGGGAATCAGAGCCGGGGAATCAGAGGCGGAGAATCAGAGGCGGGGAATCAGAGGTGGGGAATCTGAGGCAGGGAATCGGAGGCGGGGAATCAGAGGTGGGGAATCAGAGGCGGAGAATCAGAGGCAGGGAATCTGAGGCGGGGAATCTGAGGCGGGGAATCCGAGCCGGGGAATCAGAGGCGGGGAATCAGGGGCGGGGACTCAGAGGCGGGGAATCAGAGGTGGGGTATCAGAGGTGGGGAATCAGAGGCGGGGAATCTGAGGCAGGGAATCCGAGCTGGGGAATCAGAGGCGCGGAATCAGGGGCGGGGAATCAGGGGCGGGGAATCAGGGGCGGGGAATCAGAGGCAGGGAATCAGAGGCGGGGAATGAGAGGCGGGGAATCAGAGGCGAGGAATCAGAGGCGGGGAATCAGAGGCGGGGAATCAGAGGTGGGGAATCAGAGGCGGAGAATCAGAGGCAGGGAATCTGAGGCGGGGAATCTGAGGCGGGGAATCTGAGGCGGGGAATTCAAGCTGGGGAATCAGAGGCGGGGAATCAGATGAAGGGAATCTGAGGCAGGGATTCTGAGGCTGGGAATCTGAGGCGGGGAATCTGAGGCGGGGAATCTGAGGCGGAGAATCAGAGGCGGGGAATCAGAGGCGGGGAATCAGAGGCGGGGAATCAGAGGCGGGGAATCAGAGGCGGGGAATCAGAGCCGGGGAATCAGAGGCGGAGAATCAGAGGCGGGGAATCAGAGGTGGGGAATCTGAGGCAGGGAATCGGAGCCGGGGAATCAGAGGCAGGGAATCAGATGAAGGGAATCTGAGGCAGGGATTCTGAGGCAGGGAATCTGAGGTGGGGAATCTGAGGTGGGGAATCTGAGGCGGGGAATCAGAGGCGGGGAATCAGAGGCGGGGAATCAGAGGCGGGGAATCAGAGGTGGGGAATCTGAGGCAGGGAATCGGAGCTGGGGAGTCGGAGACGGGGAATCAGAGGCGGGGAATCAGAGGCGGGGAATCAGAGGTGGGGAATCTGAGGTGGGGAATCGGAGCTGGGGAATCGGAGACGGGGAAGCAGAGTCGAGGAATCAGATGTCGGGAATCTGAGGCAGGGAATCTGAGGCAGACAATCTGAGGCGGGGAATCTGAGGCGGGGAATCTGAGGTGGGGAATCAGAGGCGGGGAATCAGAGGCATGGAAACAGAGGCGGGTTATCAGAGGGTGGAAATGAGATGTGGGAAACGAGATGCAGAGAAAGAGGCACGGAAATAGAGGCAGGGAAAGAGAAGCAGGGTATCAGAGGCGGAGAATCAGAGGCAGGGAATCAGAGACGCGGAAAGAGAGGCGTGAAATCAGAGGCGCGGAATCAGATCCTGCGTATCTGAGCCGGGACATCAGAGGCAGAGCAACAGAGGCGTTGAAACACGGGTGCAGATTCAGAGGCGGGGAATCTGAGGTGGGGAATCAGAGGCGCGGATTCAGATGCGGGGAATCATAAGGGGGAAAAGAGATGTGGGGAAAGAGAGGCAGCGAAAGAGGCATGGAAATAGAGGCAGGGAAAGAGAGGCGGGGAATCAAAGGTGGGGAATCAGAGGCGGGGAAACAGGCCGGTAAACAGAGGCAGGTAAACATAGGCGGATAAATAGAGGCAGGGAAAGAGATGTGCAAAAAATAGTGGTTGGAAATTGTGTGTTGAAAATGAGGTACACCAAACAGATCAAACAGTGTTGTTGAAATTGAGGGAGCGAAAAAGAGGCGCGGAAAGAGTGGAGGGTAAAGTGTGGATGCGAAAGAGAGGCGTAGAGACAGAGGCGGGGAATCAGAGGCGGGGATTCAGAGGCGGGGAATCAGAGGCGGGGAAACAGAGGCGGGGAATCAGAGGCGGGGAATAAGAGGCGGGGAATAAGAGGCGCGGAATCAGGGGCGGGGAATCAGGGGCGGGGAATCAGGGGCGGGGAATCAGAGGCAGGGAATCAGAGGCGGGGAATGAGAGGCGGGGAATCAGAGGCGAGGAATCAGAGGCGGGGAATCAGAGGCGGGGAATCAGAGGTGGGGAATCAGAGGCGGAGAATCAGAGGCAGGGAATCTGAGGCGGGGAATCTGAGGCGGGGAATCTGAGGCGGGGAATCAGAGGTGGGGAATCAGAGGCGGAGAATCAGAGGTGGGGAATCAGAGGCGGAGAATCAGAGGCAGGGAATCTGAGGCGGGGAATCTGAGGCGGGGAATCTGAGGCGGAGAATCAGAGGCGGGGAATCAGAGGCGGGGAATCAGAGGCGGGGAATCAGAGGCGGGGAATCAGAGGCGGGGAATCAGAGCCGGGGAATCAGAGGCGGAGAATCAGAGGCGGGGAATCAGAGGTGGGGAATCTGAGGCAGGGAATCGGAGGCGGGGAATCAGAGGTGGGGAATCAGAGGCGGAGAATCAGAGGCAGGGAATCTGAGGCGGGGAATCTGAGGCGGGGAATCCGAGCCGGGGAATCAGAGGCGGGGAATCAGGGGCGGGGACTCAGAGGCGGGGAATCAGAGGTGGGGTATCAGAGGTGGGGAATCAGAGGCGGGGAATCTGAGGCAGGGAATCCGAGCTGGGGAATCAGAGGCGCGGAATCAGGGGCGGGGAATCAGGGGCGGGGAATCAGGGGCGGGGAATCAGAGGCAGGGAATCAGAGGCGGGGAATGAGAGGCGGGGAATCAGAGGCGAGGAATCAGAGGCGGGGAATCAGAGGCGGGGAATCAGAGGTGGGGAATCAGAGGCGGAGAATCAGAGGCAGGGAATCTGAGGCGGGGAATCTGAGGCGGGGAATCTGAGGCGGGGAATCAGAGGCGGGGAATCAGAGGCGGGGAATCAGAGCCGGGGAATCAGAGGCGGAGAATCAGAGGCGGGGAATCAGAGGTGGGGAATCTGAGGCAGGGAATCGGAGGCGGGGAATCAGAGGTGGGGAATCAGAGGCGGAGAATCAGAGGCAGGGAATCTGAGGCGGGGAATCTGAGGCGGGGAATCCGAGCCGGGGAATCAGAGGCGGGGAATCAGGGGCGGGGACTCAGAGGCGGGGAATCAGAGGTGGGGTATCAGAGGTGGGGAATCAGAGGCGGGGAATCTGAGGCAGGGAATCCGAGCTGGGGAATCAGAGGCGCGGAATCAGGGGCGGGGAATCAGGGGCGGGGAATCAGGGGCGGGGAATCAGAGGCAGGGAATCAGAGGCGGGGAATGAGAGGCGGGGAATCAGAGGCGAGGAATCAGAGGCGGGGAATCAGAGGCGGGGAATCAGAGGTGGGGAATCAGAGGCGGAGAATCAGAGGCAGGGAATCTGAGGCGGGGAATCTGAGGCGGGGAATCTGAGGCGGGGAATTCAAGCTGGGGAATCAGAGGCGGGGAATCAGATGAAGGGAATCTGAGGCAGGGATTCTGAGGCTGGGAATCTGAGGCGGGGAATCTGAGGCGGGGAATCTGAGGCGGAGAATCAGAGGCGGGGAATCAGAGGCGGGGAATCAGAGGCGGGGAATCAGAGGCGGGGAATCAGAGCCGGGGAATCAGAGGCGGAGAATCAGAGGCGGGGAATCAGAGGTGGGGAATCTGAGGCAGGGAATCGGAGCCGGGGAATCAGAGGCAGGGAATCAGATGAAGGGAATCTGAGGCAGGGATTCTGAGGCAGGGAATCTGAGGTGGGGAATCTGAGGTGGGGAATCTGAGGCGGGGAATCAGAGGCGGGGAATCAGAGGCGGGGAATCAGAGGCGGGGAATCAGAGGCGGGGAATCTGAGATGGGGAATCAGAGCCGGGGAGTCAGAGGCGGGGAATCAGAGGCGGGGAATCAGATGCGGGGAATCAGAGGTGGGGTATCTGAGGCGGGGAATCGGAGCCGGGGAATCGAAGACGGGGAATCAGAGGCGGGGAATTAGAGGCGGGAAATCAGAGGCGGGGAATCTGAGGTGGGGAATCATAGACGGGGAATCAGAGGCGGGGAATGAGAGGCGGGAAATGAGAGGCAGGGAATCGGAGGCGGGGAATCGGAGGCGGGGAGTCAGACGCGGGTAATCAGAGGCGGGGAATCAGATGCGGGGAATCAGAGGCTGGGAATCAGAGGCTGGGAATCAGAGGCGGGGAATCAGAGGCGGGGACTCTGAGGCGGGGAATCTGAGGCGGGGAATCTGAGGCGGGGAATCCGAGCCGGGGAATCAGAGGCGGGGAATCTGAGGCAGGGAATCGGAGCTGGGGAATCGGAGACGGGGAATCAGAGGCGGGGAATCAGAGGCGGGGAATCAGAGGTGGGGAATCTGAGGTGGGGTATCGGAGCTGGGGAATCGAAGACGGGGAATCAGAGGCGGGGAATCAGAGGCGGGGAATCAGAGGCGGGGAATCTGAGGTGGGGAATCAGAGGCGGGGAATCAGAGGCGGGGAATCAGAGGCGGCGAATCAGAGGCGGGGAATCAGAGGCAGGGAATCAGAGGAGGGTTATCAGAGGGGGGAAATCTGATGTGGGAATTGAGATGCAAAGAAAGAGGCAAGGAAATAGAGGAAGGGAAAGAGAGACAGTGTACAAGAGGCCGGGAATCAAAGGCGGGGAATCAGAGACACGGAAAGAGAGGCGTGGAATCAGAGGCACGGAATCAGAGCCGGCGAATCTGAGCTGGGAAATCAGAGGCAGAGCAACAGAGGTGGTAAAACATGGGTGCGGAATCGGAGGCGGGGAATCAGAGGCGGGGAATCAAATGTCGGGAATCTGAGGCAGGGAATCTGAGGCAGACAATCTGAGGCGGGGAATCTGAGGCGGGGAATCTGAGGTGGGGAATCAGAGGCGGGGAATCAGAGGCATGGAAACAGAGGCGGGTTATCAGAGGGTGGAAATGAGATGTGGGAAACGAGATGCAGAGAAAGAGGCACGGAAATAGAGGCAGGGAAAGAGAAGCAGGGTATCAGAGGCGGAGAATCAGAGGCAGGGAATCAGAGACGCGGAAAGAGAGGCGTGAAATCAGAGGCGCGGAATCAGATCCTGCGTATCTGAGCCGGGACATCAGAGGCAGAGCAACAGAGGCGTTGAAACACGGGTGCAGATTCAGAGGCGGGGAATCTGAGGTGGGGAATCAGAGGCGCGGATTCAGATGCGGGGAATCATAAGGGGGAAAAGAGATGTGGGGAAAGAGAGGCAGCGAAAGAGGCATGGAAATAGAGGCAGGGAAAGAGAGGCGGGGAATCAAAGGTGGGGAATCAGAGGCGGGGAAACAGGCCGGTAAACAGAGGCAGGTAAACATAGGCGGATAAATAGAGGCAGGGAAAGAGATGTGCAAAAAATAGTGGATGGAAATTGTGTGTTGAAAATGAGGTACACCAAACAGATCAAACAGTGTTGTTGAAATTGAGGGAGCGAAAAAGAGGCGCGGAAAGAGTGGAGGGTAAAGTGTGGATGCGAAAGAGAGGCGTAGAGACAGAGGCGGGGAATCAGAGGCGGGGATTCAGAGGCGGGGAATCAGAGGCGGGGAAACAGAGGCGGGGAATCAGAGGCGGGGAATAAGAGGCGGGGAATAAGAGGCGGGGAATCAGAGGTGGGGAATCAGAGGCGGGGAATCAGAGCCGGGGAATCAGAGGCGGGGAATCAGAGGCGGGGATTCAGAGGCGGGGAATCAGAGGCGGGGAATCATAGACGGGGAATCAGAGGCGGGGAATCAGAGGCGGGGAATCAGAGGCGGGGAATCAGAGGCGGGGAATCAGAGGCGGGGAATCAGAGGCGGGGAATCTGAGGCGGGGAATCTGAGGCGGGGAATCAGAGGCGGGGAATCAGAGGCGGGGAATCAGAGGCAAGGAATCAGAGGCGGAGAATCAGAGGCGGGGAATCTGAGGCGGGGAATCGGAGGCGGGGAATCTGAGGCGGGGAATCCGAGCCGGGGAATCAGAGGCGGGGAATCAGGGGCGGGGACTCAGAGGCGGGGAATCAGAGGTGGGGTATCAGAGGTGGGGAATCAGAGGCGGGGAATCTGAGGCAGGGAATCCGAGCTGGGGAATCAGAGGCGCGGAATCAGGGGCGGGGAATCAGGGGCGGGGAATCAGGGGCGGGGAATCAGAGGCAGGGAATCAGAGGAGGGGAATGAGAGGCGGGGAATCAGAGGCGAGGAATCAGAGGCGGGGAATCAGAGGCGGGGAATCAGAGGTGGGGAATCAGAGGCGGAGAATCAGAGGCAGGGAATCTGAGGCGGGGAATCTGAGGCGGGGAATCTGAGGCGGGGAATTCAAGCTGGGGAATCAGAGGCGGGGAATCAGATGAAGGGAATCTGAGGCAGGGATTCTGAGGCTGGGAATCTGAGGCGGGGAATCTGAGGCGGGGAATCTGAGGCGGAGAATCAGAGGCGGGGAATCAGAGGCGGGGAATCAGAGGCGGGGAATCAGAGGCGGGGAATCAGAGGCGGGGAATCAGAGCCGGGGAATCAGAGGCGGAGAATCAGAGGCGGGGAATCAGAGGTGGGGAATCTGAGGCAGGGAATCGGAGCCGGGGAATCAGAGGCAGGGAATCAGATGAAGGGAATCTGAGGCAGGGATTCTGAGGCAGGGAATCTGAGGTGGGGAATCTGAGGTGGGGAATCTGAGGCGGGGAATCAGAGGCGGGGAATCAGAGGCGGGGAATCAGAGGCGGGGAATCAGAGGAGGGGAATCTGAGACGGGGAATCAGAGCCGGGGAGTCAGAGGCGGGGAATCAGAGGCGGGGAATCAGATGCGGGGAATCAGAGGTGGGGTATCTGAGGCAGGGAATCGGAGCCGGGGAATCGAAGACGGGGAATCAGAGGCGGGGAATTAGAGGCGGGAAATCAGAGGCGGGGAATCTGAGGTGGGGAATCATAGACGGGGAATCAGAGGCGGGGAATGAGAGGCGGGAAATGAGAGGCAGGGAATCGGAGGCGGGGAATCGGAGGCGGGGAGTCAGACGCGGGTAATCAGAGGCGGGGAATCAGATGCGGGGAATCAGAGGCTGGGAATCAGAGGCTGGGAATCAGAGGCGGGGAATCAGAGGCGGGGACTCTGAGGCGGGGAATCTGAGGCGGGGAATCTGAGGCGGGGAATCCGAGCCGGGGAATCAGAGGCGGGGAATCTGAGGCAGGGAATCGGAGCTGGGGAATCGGAGACGGGGAATCAGAGGCGGGGAATCAGAGGCGGGGAATCAGAGGTGGGGAATCTGAGGTGGGGTATCGGAGCTGGGGAATCGAAGACGGGGAATCAGAGGCGGGGAATCAGAGGCGGGGAATCAGAGGCGGGGAATCTGAGGTGGGGAATCAGAGGCGGGGAATCAGAGGCGGGGAATCAGAGGCGGCGAATCAGAGGCGGGGAATCAGAGGCAGGGAATCAGAGGAGGGTTATCAGAGGGGGGAAATCTGATGTGGGAATTGAGATGCAAAGAAAGAGGCAAGGAAATAGAGGAAGGGAAAGAGAGACAGTGTACAAGAGGCCGGGAATCAAAGGCGGGGAATCAGAGACACGGAAAGAGAGGCGTGGAATCAGAGGCACGGAATCAGAGCCGGCGAATCTGAGCTGGGAAATCAGAGGCAGAGCAACAGAGGTGGTAAAACATGGGTGCGGAATCGGAGGCGGGGAATCAGAGGCGGGGAATCAGAGGCGGGGAATCAGAAGCGGGGATCAGAGGAGGGGAATCAGAGGCGGGGAATCAGAGGCGGGGAATCATAGGCGGGGAATCAGAGGCGGGGAATCAGAGGCGGGGAATCAGAGGCGGGGAATCAGAGGCGGGGAATCAGAGGCGGGGAATCAGAGGAGGGGAATAAGAGGCGGGGAATCAGAGGCGGGGAATCAGAGGCGGGGAATCAGAGGCGGGGAATCAGAGGCGGGGAATCTGAGGCAGGAAATCTGAGGCGGGGAATCAGAGCCGGGGAGTCAGAGGCGGGGAATCATAGGCGGGGAATCAGATGCGGGGAATCAGAGGTGGGGAATCTGAGGCGGGGAATCGGAGCCGGGGAATCGAAGACGGGGAATCAGAGGCGGGGAATCAGAGGTGGGGAATCTGAGGTGGGGAACCAGAGGCGGGGAATCAGAGGCGGGGAATGAAAGGCGGGAAATGAGAGGCAGGGAATCTGAGGCGGGGAATCAGAGGCGGGGAATCAGACGCGGGGAATCAGAGGCGGGGAATCAGAGGCGGGGAATCAGAGGCTGGGAATCAGAGGCGGGGAATCAGAGGCAGGGAATCAGAGGCGGGGAATCAGAGGCGGGGAATCAGAGGCGGGGAATCAGAGGCGGGGAATCAGAGGCGGGGAATAAGAGGCGGGGAATCAGAGGCGGGGAATCAGAGGCGGGGAATCAGAGGCGGGGAATCAGAGGCGGGGAATCTGAGACGGGGAATCAGAGCCGGGGAGTCAGAGGCGGGGAATCAGAGGCGGGGAATCAGATGCGGGGAATCAGAGGTGGGGTATCTGAGGCAGGGAATCGGAGCCGGGGAATCGAAGACGGGGAATCAGAGGCGGGGAATCAGAGGCGGGGAATCAGAGGCGGGGAATCTGAGGTGGGGAATCAGAGACGGGGAATCAGAGGCGGGGAATGAGAGGCGGGAAATGAGAGGCAGGGAATCGGAGGCGGGGAATCGGAGGCGGGGAGTCAGACGCGGGTAATCAGAGGCGGGGAATCAGATGCGGGGAATCAGAAGCTGGGAATCAGAGGCTGGGAATCAGAGGCGGGGAATCAGAGGAGGGGACTCTGAGGCGGGGAATCTGAGGCGGGGAATCTGAGGCGGGGAATCCGAGCCGGGGAATCAGAGGCGGGGAATCAGAGGCGGGGAATCAGAGGCGTGGAACCAGAGGTGGGGAATCTGAGGCAGGGAATCGGAGCTGGGGAATCGGAGACGGGGAATCAGAGGCGGGGAATCAGAGGCGGGGAATCAGAGGTGGGGAATCTGAGGTGGGGAATCGGAGCTGGGGAATCGAAGACGGGGAATCAGAGGCGGGGAATCAGAGGCGGGGAATCAGAGGCGGGGAATCTGAGGTGGGGAATCAGAGGCGGGGAATCAGAGGCGGGGAATCAGAGGCGGCGAATCAGAGGCGGGGAATCAGAGGCAGGGAATCAGAGGCGCGGAATCAGAGGCGGGGAATCAGAGGCTGGGAATCAGAGGCGGGGAACCAGAGGCAGGGTATCAGAGGCGGGGAATCAGAGGCGGGGAATCAGAGTCGGGGAATCTGAGGTGGGGAATCAGAGGTGGGGAATCAGAGGCGGGGAATGAGATGCGGGGAATGAGAGGCGGGGAATCTGAGGCGGGGAATCAGAGGCGGGGAATCAGAGGCGGGGAATCAGAGGCGGGGAATCAGAGGCGGGGAATCAGAGGCGGGGAATCAGAGGCGGGGAATCAGAGGCGGGGAATCAGAGGCGGAGAATCAGAGGCGGGGAATCTGAGGCGGGGAATCTGAGGCGGTGAATCTGAGGCGGGGAATCAGAGCCGGGGAATCAGAAGCGGGGAATCAGAGGCGGGGAATCAGAGGCGGGGAATCAGAGGTGGGGAATCTGAGGCAGGGAATCGGAGCCGGGGAATCAGAGGCAGGGAATCAGAAGAGGGGAATCTGAGGCAGGGATTCTGAGGCAGGGAATCTGAGGTGGGGAATCTGAGGTGGGGAATCTGAGGCGGGGAATCTGAGGCGGGGAATCTGAGGCGGAGAATCATAGGTATGGAATCAGAGGAGGGTTATCAGAGGGGGGAAATCTGATGTGGGAAGTGAGATGCAAAGAAAGAGGCAAGGAAATAGAGGAAGGGAAAGAGAGACAGTGTATAAGAGGCCGGGAATCAAAGGCGGGGAATCAGAGACACGGAAAGAGAGGCGTGGAATCAGAGGCACGGAATCAGAGCCGGCGAATCTGAGCCGGGAAATCAGAGGCAGAGCAACAGATGCGGTAAAACATGGGTGCGGAATCGGAGGCGGGGAATCAGAGGCGGGGAATCAGAGGCGGGGAATCAAAAGCGTGGATCAGAGGCGGGGAATCAGAGGTGGGGTATCAGAGGCGGGGAATCAGAGGCGGGGAATCAGAGGCGGGGAATCAGAGGCGGGGAATCAGACGCGGGGAATCAGAGGCGGGGAATCAGAGGCGGGGAATCAGAGGCGGGGAATCAGAGGCAGGGAATCAGAGGCGGGGAATCAGAGGCGGGGAATCTGAGGCGGGGAATCTGAGGCGGGGAATCAGAGCTGGGGAGTCAGAGGCGGGGAATCAGAGGCGGGGAATCAGACGCGGGGAATCAGAGGTGGGGAATCTGAGGCGGGGAATCGGAGCCGGGGAATCGAAGACGGGGAATCAGAGGCGGGGAATCAGAGGCGGGGAATCAGAGGCGGGGAATCAGAGGCGGGGAATCTGTGGTGGGGAATACAAGGCAGGGAATCAGAGGCGGGGAATCAGAGGCGGGGAATCACAAGCGGGGAATCAGAGGCAGGGAATCAGAGGCGGGGAATCAGAGGCGGGGAATCAGAGGCGGGGAATCAGAGGCGGGGAATCAGAGGCGGGGAATCAGAGGCGGGGAATCAGAGGCGGGGAATCAGAGGCGGGGAATCAGAGGCGGGGAATCAGATGCCGGGAATCAGAGGCTGGGAATCAGAGGCTGGGAATCAGAGGCGAGGAATCAGAGGCGGGGACTCTGAGGCGGGGAATCTGAGGCGGGGAATCTGAGGCGGGGAATCCGAGCCGGGGTACCAGAGGCGGGGAATCTGAGGCAGGGAATCTGAGGTGGGGAATCTGAGGTGGGGAATCAGAGGCATGGAATCAGAGGCGGGTTATCAGAGGGTGGAAATGAGATGTGGGAAACGAGATGCAGAGAAAGAGGTACGGAAATAGAGGCAGGGAAAGAGAATCATGGTATCAGAGGCGGAGAATCAGAGGCGGGGAATCAGAAACGCGGATTCAGATGCGGGGATTCATAGGGGGGAAAAGAGATGTGGGGAAAGAGAGGCAGAGAAAGAGGCACGGAAATAGAGGCAGGGAAAGAGAAGCAGGGTATCAGAGGCGGAGAATCAGAGGTGGGGAATCAGAGATGCGGAAAGAGAGGCGTGAAATCAGAGGCGCGGAATCAGAGCCGGCGTATCTGAGCCGGGACATCAGAGGCAGAGCAACAGAGGCGTTGAAACACGGGTGCAGATTCAGAGGCAGGGAATCTGAGGTGGGGAATCAGAGGCGCGGATTCAGATGCCGGGAATCATAGGGGGGAAAAGAGATGTGGGGAAAGAGAGGCAGCGAAAGAGGCATGGAAATAGAGGCAGGGAAAGAGAGGCGGGGAATCAAAGGTGGGGAATCAGAGGCGGGGAAACAGGCCGGTAAACAGAGGCAGGTAAACATAGGCGGATAAATAGAGGCGGGGAAAGAGATGGGCAAAACATAGTGGTTGGAACTTGAGTGTTGAAAATGAGGTACACCAAACAGATCAAACAGTGTTGTTGAAATTGAGGGAGGGAAAAAGAGGCGCGGAAAGAGTGGAGGGTAAAGTGTGGATGCGAAAGAGAGGCGTAGAGACAGAGGCGGGGAATCAGAGGCGGGGATTCAGAGGCGGGGAATCAGAGGCGGGGAATCAGAGGCGGGGAATCAGAGGCGGGGAATCAGAGGCGGGGAATCAGAGGCGGGGAATCAGAGGCGGGGAATCAGAGGCGGGGAATCAGAGGCGGGGAATCAGAGGCGGGGAATCAGAGCCTGGGAATCAGAGCCTGGGAATCAGAGGCGGGGAATCAGAGGCGGGGAATCAGAGGCGGGGAATCAGAGGCGGGGAATCAGAGGCGGGGAATCAGAGGCGGGGAATCAGAGGCGGGGAATCAGAGGCGGGGAATCAGAGGCGGGGAATCAGAGGCGGGGAATCAGAGGCAGGGAATCAGAGGCGGGGACTCAGAGGTGGGGAATCAGAGGCGGGGAATCAGAGGTGGGGAATCTGAGACAGGGAATCAGAGGCGGGGAATCATAGGCGTGGAATGAGAGGCGGGGAATCAGAGGCGGGGAATCAGAGGCGGGGAATCAGAGCAGGGGAATCAGAGGCGGGGAATCAGAGGCGGGGAATCACAGGCGGGGAATCAGAGGCGGGGAAAGAGATATGGGGAAACGGAGGCCGGGAAAGTAGCGCGGAAAGGTTTGCGGGGAATCAGAGGTGGGGAATCAGAGGCGGGGAATCAGAGGCGGGGAATCGGAAGCGGGGAATCAGAGGCGGGGAATCAGAGGCGGGGAATCAGAGGCGGGGAATCAGAGGCGGGGAATCAGAGGCGGGGAATCAGAGGCGGGGAATCAGAGGCGGGGAATCAGAGGCGCGGAATCAGAGGCGGGGAATCAGAGGCGGGGAATCAGAGGCGGGGAATCAGAGGCGGGGAATCAGAGGCAGGGAATCAGAGGCGGGGAGTCAGAGGTGGGGAATCAGAGGCGGGGAATCAGAGGCGGGGAATCTGAGACAGGGAATCAGAGGCGGGGAATCATAGGCGTGGAATCAGAGGCGGGGAATCAGAGGCGGGGAATCAGAGGCGGGGAATCAGGGCAGGGGAATCAGAGGCGGGGAATCAGAGGTGGGGAATCAGAGGCGGGGAATCAGAGGCGGGGAAAGAGATATGGGGAAACGGAGGCCGGGAAAGTAGCGCGGAAAGGTTTGCGGGGAATCAGAGGTGGGGAATCAGAGGCGGGGAATCAGAGGCGGGGAATCAGAAGCGGGGAATCAGAGGCGGGGAATCAGAGGCGGGGAATCACAGGCGGGGAATCAGAGGCGGGGAATCAGAGGCGGGGAATCAGAGGCGGGGAATCAGAGGCGGGGAATAAGAGGCGGGGAATCTGAGCCGGGGAATCAGAGGCGAGGAATCAGAGGCGGGGAATCAGAGGCGGGGAATCAGAGGCGGGGAATAAGAGGCGGGGAGTCAGAGCCGGGGAATCAGAGGCGAGGAATCAGAGGCGGGGAAAGAGATATGGGGAAACGGAGGCCGGGAAAGTAGCGCCGAAAGGTTTGCGGGGAATCAGAGGTGGGGAATCAGAGGCGGGGAATCAGAGGCGGGGAATCAGAGGCGGCGAATCAGAGGCGGGGAATCAGAGGCAGGGAATCAGAGGCGCGGAATCAGAGGCGGGGAATCAGAGGCTGGGAATCAGAGGCGGGGAACCAGAGGCAGGGTATCAGAGGCGGGGAATCAGAGGCGGGGAATCAGAGTCGGGGAATCTGAGGTGGGGAATCAGAGGTGGGGAATCAGAGGCGGGGAATGAGATGCGGGGAATGAGAGGCGGGGAATCTGAGGCGGGGAATCAGAGGCGGGGAATCAGAGGCGGGGAATCAGAGGCGGGGAATCAGAGGCGGGGAATCAGAGGCGGGGAATCAGAGGCGGGGAATCAGAGGCGGGGAATCAGAGGCGGAGAATCAGAGGCGGGGAATCTGAGACGGGGAATCTGAGGCGGTGAATCTGAGGCGGGGAATCAGAGCCGGGGAATCAGAAGCGGGGAATCAGAGGCGGGGAATCAGAGGCGGGGAATCAGAGGTGGGGAATCTGAGGCAGGGAATCGGAGCCGGGGAATCAGAGGCAGGGAATCAGAAGAGGGGAATCTGAGGCAGGGATTCTGAGGCAGGGAATCTGAGGTGGGGAATCTGAGGTAGGGAATCTGAGGCGGGGAATCTGAGGCGGGGAATCTGAGGCGGAGAATCATAGGTATGGAATCAGAGGAGGGTTATCAGAGGGGGGAAATCTGATGTGGGAAGTGAGATGCAAAGAAAGAGGCAAGGAAATAGAGGAAGGGAAAGAGAGACAGTGTATAAGAGGCCGGGAATCAAAGGCGGGGAATCAGAGACACGGAAAGAGAGGCGTGGAATCAGAGGCACGGAATCAGAGCCGGCGAATCTGAGCCGGGAAATCAGAGGCAGAGCAACAGATGCGGTAAAACATGGGTGCGGAATCGGAGGCGGGGAATCAGAGGCGGGGAATCAGAGGCGGGGAATCAAAAGCGTGGATCAGAGGCGGGGAATCAGAGGCGGGGTATCAGAGGCGGGGAATCAGAGGCGGGGAATCAGAGGCGGGGAATCAGAGGCGGGGAATCAGACGCGGGGAATCAGAGGCGGGGAATCAGAGGCGGGGAATCAGAGGCGGGGAATCAGAGGCAGGGAATCAGAGGCGGGGAATCAGAGGCGGGGAATCTGAGGCGGGGAATCTGAGGCGGGGAATCAGAGCTGGGGAGTCAGAGGCGGGGAATCAGAGGCGGGGAATCAGACGCGGGGAATCAGAGGTGGGGAATCTGAGGCGGGGAATCGGAGCCGGGGAATCGAAGACGGGGAATCAGAGGCGGGGAATCAGAGGCGGGGAATCACAGGCGGGGAATCAGAGGCAGGGAATCAGATGCAGGGAATCTGTGGCAGGGAACCTGAGGTGGGGAATCTGAGGTGGGGAATCTGAGGCTGGGAATCTGAGGTGGGGAATCTGAGGTGGGGAATCAGAGGCATGGAATCAGAGGCGGGTTATCAGAGGGTGGAAATGAGATGTGGGAAACGAGATGCAGAGTAAGAGGTACGGAAATAGAGGCAGGGAAAGAGAATCATGGTATCAGAGGCGGAGAATCAGAGGCGGGGAATCAGAAACGCGGATTCAGATGCGGGGATTCATAGGGGGGAAAAGAGATGTGGGGAAAGAGAGGCAGAGAAAGAGGCACGGAAATAGAGGCAGGGAAAGAGAAGCAGGGTATCAGAGGCGGAGAATCAGAGGTGGGGAATCAGAGATGCGGAAAGAGAGGCGTGAAATCAGAGGCGCGGAATCAGAGCCGGCGTATCTGAGCCGGGACATCAGAGGCAGAGCAACAGAGGCATTGAAACACGGGTGCAGATTCAGAGGCAGGGAATCTGAGGTGGGGAATCAGAGGCGCGGATTCAGATGCCGGGAATCATAGGGGGGAAAAGAGATGTGGGGAAAGAGAGGCAGCGAAAGAGGCATGGAAATAGAGGCAGGGAAAGAGAGGCGGGGAATCAAAGGTGGGGAATCAGAGGCGGGGAAACAGGCCGGTAAACAGAGGCAGGTAAACATAGGCGGATAAATAGAGGCGGGGAAAGAGATGGGCAAAACATAGTGGTTGGAACTTGAGTGTTGAAAATGAGGTACACCAAACAGATCAAACAGTGTTGTTGAAATTGAGGGAGGGAAAAAGAGGCGCGGAAAGAGTGGAGGGTAAAGTGTGGATGCGAAAGAGAGGTGTAGAGACAGAGGCGGGGAATCAGAGGCGGGGATTCAGAGGCGGGGAATCAGAGGCGGGGAATCAGAGGCGGGGAATCAGAGGCGGGGAATCAGAGGCGGGGAATCAGAGGCGGGGAATCAGAGGCGGGGAATCAGAGGCGGGGAATCAGAGGCGGGGAATCAGAGGCGGGGAATCAGAGCCTGGGAATCAGAGCCTGGGAATCAGAGGCGGGGAATCAGAGGCGGGGAATCAGAGGCGGGGAATCAGAGGCGGGGAATCAGAGGCGGGGAATCAGAGGCGGGGAATCAGAGGCGGGGAATCAGAGGCGGGGAATCAGAGGCGGGGAATCAGAGGCAGGGAATCAGAGGCGGGGACTCAGAGGTGGGGAATCAGAGGCGGGGAATCAGAGGTGGGGAATCTGAGACAGGGAATCAGAGGCGGGGAATCATAGGCGTGGAATGAGAGGCGGGGAATCAGAGGCGGGGAATCAGAGGCGGGGAATCAGAGCAGGGGAATCAGAGGCGGGGAATCAGAGGCGGGGAATCACAGGCGGGGAATCAGAGGCGGGGAAAGAGATATGGGGAAACGGAGGCCGGGAAAGTAGCGCGGAAAGGTTTGCGGGGAATCAGAGGTGGGGAATCAGAGGCGGGGAATCAGAGGCGGGGAATCAGAAGCGGGGAATCAGAGGCGGGGAATCAGAGGCGGGGAATCAGAGGCGGGGAATCAGAGGCGGGGAATCAGAGGCGGGGAATCAGAGGCGGGGAATCAGAGGCGGGGAATCAGAGGCGCGGAATCAGAGGCGGGGAATCAGAGGCGGGGAATCAGAGGCGGGGAATCAGAGGCGGGGAATCAGAGGCAGGGAATCAGAGGCGGGGAGTCAGAGGTGGGGAATCAGAGGCGGGGAATCAGAGGCGGGGAATCTGAGACAGGGAATCAGAGGCGGGGAATCATAGGCGTGGAATCAGAGGCGGGGAATCAGAGGCGGGGAATCAGAGGCGGGGAATCAGGGCAGGGGAATCAGAGGCGGGGAATCAGAGGTGGGGAATCAGAGGCGGGGAATCAGAGGCGGGGAAAGAGATATGGGGAAACGGAGGCCGGGAAAGTAGCGCGGAAAGGTTTGCGGGGAATCAGAGGTGGGGAATCAGAGGCGGGGAATCAGAGGCGGGGAATCAGAAGCGGGGAATCAGAGGCGGGGAATCAGAGGCGGGGAATCACAGGCGGGGAATCAGAGGCGGGGAATCAGAGGCGGGGAATCAGAGGCGGGGAATCAGAGGCGGGGAATAAGAGGCGGGGAATCTGAGCCGGGGAATCAGAGGCGAGGAATCAGAGGCGGGGAATCAGAGGCGGGGAATCAGAGGCGGGGAATAAGAGGCGGGGAGTCAGAGCCGGGGAATCAGAGGCGAGGAATCAGAGGCGGGGAAAGAGATATGGGGAAACGGAGGCCGGGAAAGTAGCGCCGAAAGGTTTGCGGGGAATCAGAGGTGGGGAATCAGAGGCGGGGAATCAGAGGCGGGGAATCAGAAGCGGGGAATCAGAGGCGGGGAATCAGAGGCGGGGAATCAGATGCGGGGAATCAGAGGCGGGGAATCAGAGGCGGGGAATCAGAGGCGGGGAATCAGGCGGGGAATCAGAGGCGCGGAATCAGAGGCGGGGAATCAGAGGCGGGGTATCAGAGGCGGGGAATCAGAGGCGGGGAATCAGAGGCGGGGAATCAGAGGCGTGGAATCAGAGGCGGGGAATCTGAGGCGGGGTATCTGAGGCGGGGAATCAGAGCCGGGGAGTCAGAGGCGGGGAATCAGAAGCGGGGAATCAGACGCGGGTAATCAGAGGTGGGGAATCTGAGGCGGGGAATCGGAGCCGGGGAATCGAAGACAGGGAA
The DNA here is from genome assembly GCF_036971445.1 of Narcine bancroftii. Lineage (NCBI taxonomy): Eukaryota > Metazoa > Chordata > Chondrichthyes > Torpediniformes > Narcinidae > Narcine > Narcine bancroftii. Next base: position 122,392,753 of record NC_091474.1, read on the forward strand.
TCAGAGGCGGGGAATCAGAGGCGGGGAATCAGAGGCGGGGAATCAGAGGCGGGGAATCAGAGCAGGGGAATCAGAGGCGGGGAATCAGAGGCGGGGAATCAGAGGCGGGGAATCAGAGGCGGGGAATCTGTGGTGGGGAATACAAGGCAGGGAATCAGAGGCGGGGAATCAGAGGCGGGGAATCACAAGCGGGGAATCAGAGGCAGGGAATCAGAGGCGGGGAATCAGAGGCGGGGAATCAGAGGCGGGGAATCAGAGGCGGGGAATCAGAGGCGGGGAATCAGAGGCGGGGAATCAGAGGCGGGGAATCAGAGGCGGGGAATCAGAGGCGGGGAATCAGATGCCGGGAATCAGAGGCTGGGAATCAGAGGCTGGGAATCAGAGGCGAGGAATCAGAGGCGGGGACTCTGAGGCGGGGAATCTGAGGCGGGGAATCTGAGGCGGGGAATCCGAGCCGGGGTACCAGAGGCGGGGAATCTGAGGCAGGGAATCTGAGGTGGGGAATCTGAGGTGGGGAATCAGAGGCATGGAATCAGAGGCGGGTTATCAGAGGGTGGAAATGAGATGTGGGAAACGAGATGCAGAGAAAGAGGTACGGAAATAGAGGCAGGGAAAGAGAATCATGGTATCAGAGGCGGAGAATCAGAGGCGGGGAATCAGAAACGCGGATTCAGATGCGGGGATTCATAGGGGGGAAAAGAGATGTGGGGAAAGAGAGGCAGAGAAAGAGGCACGGAAATAGAGGCAGGGAAAGAGAAGCAGGGTATCAGAGGCGGAGAATCAGAGGTGGGGAATCAGAGATGCGGAAAGAGAGGCGTGAAATCAGAGGCGCGGAATCAGAGCCGGCGTATCTGAGCCGGGACATCAGAGGCAGAGCAACAGAGGCGTTGAAACACGGGTGCAGATTCAGAGGCAGGGAATCTGAGGTGGGGAATCAGAGGCGCGGATTCAGATGCCGGGAATCATAGGGGGGAAAAGAGATGTGGGGAAAGAGAGGCAGCGAAAGAGGCATGGAAATAGAGGCAGGGAAAGAGAGGCGGGGAATCAAAGGTGGGGAATCAGAGGCGGGGAAACAGGCCGGTAAACAGAGGCAGGTAAACATAGGCGGATAAATAGAGGCGGGGAAAGAGATGGGCAAAACATAGTGGTTGGAACTTGAGTGTTGAAAATGAGGTACACCAAACAGATCAAACAGTGTTGTTGAAATTGAGGGAGGGAAAAAGAGGCGCGGAAAGAGTGGAGGGTAAAGTGTGGATGCGAAAGAGAGGCGTAGAGACAGAGGCGGGGAATCAGAGGCGGGGATTCAGAGGCGGGGAATCAGAGGCGGGGAATCAGAGGCGGGGAATCAGAGGCGGGGAATCAGAGGCGGGGAATCAGAGGCGGGGAATCAGAGGCGGGGAATCAGAGGCGGGGAATCAGAGGCGGGGAATCAGAGGCGGGGAATCAGAGCCTGGGAATCAGAGCCTGGGAATCAGAGGCGGGGAATCAGAGGCGGGGAATCAGAGGCGGGGAATCAGAGGCGGGGAATCAGAGGCGGGGAATCAGAGGCGGGGAATCAGAGGCGGGGAATCAGAGGCGCGGAATCAGAGGCGGGGAATCAGAGGCGGGGAATCAGAGGCAGGGAATCAGAGGCGGGGACTCAGAGGTGGGGAATCAGAGGCGGGGAATCAGAGGTGGGGAATCTGAGACAGGGAATCAGAGGCGGGGAATCATAGGCGTGGAATGAGAGGCGGGGAATCAGAGGCGGGGAATCAGAGGCGGGGAATCAGAGCAGGGGAATCAGAGGCGGGGAATCAGAGGCGGGGAATCACAGGCGGGGAATCAGAGGCGGGGAAAGAGATATGGGGAAACGGAGGCCGGGAAAGTAGCGCGGAAAGGTTTGCGGGGAATCAGAGGTGGGGAATCAGAGGCGGGGAATCAGAGGCGGGGAATCGGAAGCGGGGAATCAGAGGCGGGGAATCAGAGGCGGGGAATCAGAGGCGGGGAATCAGAGGCGGGGAATCAGAGGCGGGGAATCAGAGGCGGGGAATCAGAGGCGGGGAATCAGAGGCGCGGAATCAGAGGCGGGGAATCAGAGGCGGGGAATCAGAGGCGGGGAATCAGAGGCGGGGAATCAGAGGCAGGGAATCAGAGGCGGGGAGTCAGAGGTGGGGAATCAGAGGCGGGGAATCAGAGGCGGGGAATCTGAGACAGGGAATCAGAGGCGGGGAATCATAGGCGTGGAATCAGAGGCGGGGAATCAGAGGCGGGGAATCAGAGGCGGGGAATCAGGGCAGGGGAATCAGAGGCGGGGAATCAGAGGTGGGGAATCAGAGGCGGGGAATCAGAGGCGGGGAAAGAGATATGGGGAAACGGAGGCCGGGAAAGTAGCGCGGAAAGGTTTGCGGGGAATCAGAGGTGGGGAATCAGAGGCGGGGAATCAGAGGCGGGGAATCAGAAGCGGGGAATCAGAGGCGGGGAATCAGAGGCGGGGAATCAGAGGCGGGGAATCAGAGGCGGGGAATCAGAGGCGGGGAATCAGAGGCGGGGAATCAGAGGCGGGGAATCAGAGGCGCGGAATCAGAGGCGGGGAATCAGAGGCGGGGAATCAGAGGCGGGGAATCAGAGGCGGGGAATCAGAGGCAGGGAATCAGAGGCGGGGAGTCAGAGGTGGGGAATCAGAGGCGGGGAATCAGAGGCGGGGAATCTGAGACAGGGAATCAGAGGCGGGGAATCATAGGCGTGGAATCAGAGGCGGGGAATCAGAGGCGGGGAATCAGAGGCGGGGAATCAGGGCAGGGGAATCAGAGGCGGGGAATCAGAGGTGGGGAATCAGAGGCGGGGAATCAGAGGCGGGGAAAGAGATATGGGGAAACGGAGGCCGGGAAAGTAGCGCGGAAAGGTTTGCGGGGAATCAGAGGTGGGGAATCAGAGGCGGGTAATCAGAGGCGGGGAATCAGAAGCGGGGAATCAGAGGCGGGGAATCAGAGGCGGGGAATCACAGGCGGGGAATCAGAGGCGGGGAATCAGAGGCGGGGAATCAGAGGCGGGGAATCAGAGGCGGGGAATAAGAGGCGGGGAATCTGAGCCGGGGAATCAGAGGCGAGGAATCAGAGGCGGGGAATCAGAGGCGGGGAATCAGAGGCGGGGAATAAGAGGCGGGGAGTCAGAGCCGGGGAATCAGAGGCGAGGAATCAGAGGCGGGGAAAGAGATATGGGGAAACGGAGGCCGGGAAAGTAGCGCCGAAAGGTTTGCGGGGAATCAGAGGTGGGGAATCAGAGGCGGGGAATCAGAGGCGGGGAATCAGAAGCGGGGAATCAGAGGCGGGGAATCAGAGGCGGGGAATCAGATGCGGGGAATCAGAGGCGGGGAATCAGAGGCGGGGAATCAGAGGCGGGGAATCAGAGGCGGGGAATCAGAGGCGCGGAATCAGAGGCGGGGAATCAGAGGCGGGGAACCAGAGGCGGGGAATCAGAGGCGGGGAATCAGAGGCGTGGAATCAGAGGCGGGGAATCTGAGGCGGGGTATCTGAGGCGGGGAATCAGAGCCGGGGAGTCAGAGGCAGGGAATCAGAGGCGGGGAATCAGACGCGGGTAATCAGAGGTGGGGAATCTGAGGCGGGGAATCGGAGCCGGGGAATCGAAGACAGGGAATCAGAGGCGGGGAATCAGAGGCGGGGAATCAGAGGCGGGGAATCAGAGGCGGGGAATCAGAGCAGGGGAATCAGAGGCGGGGAATCAGAGGCGGGGAATCAGAGGCGGGGAATCAGATGCCGGGAATCAGAGGCTGGGAATCAGAGGCTGGGAATCAGAGGCGGGGAATCAGAGGCGGGGACTCTGAGGCGGGGAATCTGAGGCGGGGAATCTGAGGCGGGGAATCCGAGCCGGGGAACCAGAGGCGGGGAATCAGAGGCGGGGAATCAGAGGCGTGGAACCAGAGGTGGGGAATCTGAGGCAGGGAATCGGAGCTGGGGAATCGGAGACGGGGAATCAGAGGCGGGGAATCAGAGGCGGGGAATCAGAGGTGGGGAATCTGAGGTGGGGAATCGGAGCTGGGGAATCGAAGGCGGGGAATCAGAGGCGGGGAATCAGAGGCGGGGAATCAAAGGCGGGGAATCTGAGGTGGGGAATCAGAGGCGGGGAATCAGATGCGGGGAATCAGAGGCGGCGAATCAGAGGCGGGGAATCAGAGGCAGGGAATCAGAGGCGCGGAATCAGAGGCGGGGAATCAGAGGCTGGGAATCAGAGGCGGGGAACCAGAGGCAGGGTATCAGAGGCGGGGAATCTGAGGCGGGAAATCAGAGTCGGGGAATCTGAGGTGGGGAATCAGAGGTGGGGAATCAGAGGCGGGGAATGAGATGCGGGGAATGAGAGGCGGGGAATCTGAGGCGGGGAATCAGAGGCGGGGAATCAGAGGCGGGGAATCAGAGGCGGGGAATCAGAGGCGGGGAATCAGAGGCGGGGAATCAGAGGCGGGGAATCAGAGGCGGGGAATAAGAGGCGGGGAATCAGAGGCGGAGAATCAGAGGCGGGGAATCTGAGGCGGGGAATCTGAGGCGGGGAATCTGAGGCGGGGATCAGAGCCGGGGAATCAGGGGCGGGGAATCAGAGGCGGGGAATCAGAGGCGGGGAATCAGAGGCGGGGAATCAGAGGTGGGGAATCTGAGGCAGGGAATCCGAGCCGGGGAATCAGAGGCAGGGAATCAGATGAGGGGAATCTAAGGCAGGGATTCTGAGGCAGGGAATCTGAGGTGGGGAATCTGAGGTGGGGAATCTGAGGCGGGGAATCTGAGGCGGGGAATCTGAGGCGGAGAATCATAGGTATGGAATCAGAGGAGGGTTATCAGAGGGGGGAAATCTGATGTGGGAAGTGAGATGCAAAGAAAGAGGCAAGGAAATAGAGGAAGGGAAAGAGAGACAGTGTATAAGAGGCCGGGAATCAAAGGCGGGGAATCAGAGACACGGAAAGAGAGGCGTGGAATCAGAGGCACGGAATCAGAGCCGGCGAATCTGAGCCGGGAAATCAGAGGCAGAGCAACAGATGCGGTAAAACATGGGTGCGGAATCGGAGGCGGGGAATCAGAGGCGGGGAATCAGAGGCGGGGAATCAAAAGCGTGGATCAGAGGCGGGGAATCAGAGGCGGGGAATCAGAGGCGGGGAATCAGAGGCGGGGAATCAGAGGCGGGGAATCAGAGGCGGGGAATCAGAGGCGTGGAATCAGACGCGGGGAATCAGAGGCGGGGAATCAGAGGCGGGGAATCAGAGGCGGGGAATCAAAGGCGGGGAATCAGAGGCGGGGAATCAGAGGCGGGGAATCTGAGGCGGGGAATCAGAGCTGGGGAGTCAGAGGCGGGGAATCAGAGGCGGGGAATCAGACGCGGGGAATCAGAGGTGGGGAATCTGAGGCGGGGAATCGGAGCCGGGGAATCGAAGACGGGGAATCAGAGGCGGGGAATCAGAGGCGGGGAATCAGAGGCGGGGAATCAGAGGCAGGGAATCAGATGCAGGGAATCTGTGGCAGGGAATCTGAGGTGGGGAATCTGAGGTGGGGAATCTGAGGCGGGGAATCTGAGGCGGGGAATCTGAGGTGGGGAATCAGAGGCATGGAATCAGAGGCGGGTTATCAGAGGGTGGAAATGAGATGTGGGAAAAGAGATGCAGAGAAAGAGGTACGGAAATAGAGGCAGGGAAAGAGAATCATGGAATCAGAGGCGGAGAATCAGAGGCGGGGAATCAGAAACGCGGATTCAGATGCGGGGAATCATAAGGGGGAAAAGAGATGTGGGGAAAGAGAGGCAGAGAAAGAGGCACGGAAATAGAGGCAGGGAAAGAGAAGCAGGGTATCAGAGGCGGAGAATCAGAGGCGGGGAATCAGAGATGCGGAAAGAGAGGCGTGAAATCAGAGGCGCGGAATCAGAGCCGGCGTATCTGAGCCGGGACATCAGAGGCAGAGCAACAGAGGCGTTGAAACACGGGTGCAGATTCAGAGGCGGGGAATCTGAGGTGGGGAATCAGAGGCACGGATTCAGATGCGGGGAATCATAGGGGGGAAAAGAGATGTGGGGAAAGAGAGGCAGCGAAAGAGGCATGGAAAAAGAGGCAGGGAAAGAGAGGCGGGGAATCAAAGGTGGGGAATCAGAGGCGGGGAAACAGGCCGGTAAACAGAGGCAGGTAAAAATAGGCGGATAAATAGAGGCGGGGAAAGAGATGGGCAAAACATAGTGGTTGGAACTTGTGTGTTGAAAATGAGGTACACCAAACAGATCAAACAGTGTTGTTGAAATTGAGGGAGGGAAAAAGAGGCGCGGAAAGAGTGGAGGGTAAAGTGTGGATGCGAAAGAGAGGCGTAGAGACAGAGGCGGGGAATCAGAGGCGGGGATTCAGAGGCGGGGAATCAGAGGCGGGGAATCAGAGGTGGGGAATCAGAGGCGGGGAATCAGAGGCGGGGAATCAGAGGCGGGAATTCAGAGGCGGGGAATCAGAGGCGGGGAATCAGAGGCGGGGAATCAGAGGCGGGGAATCAGAGCCTGGGAATCAGAGCCTGGGAATCAGAGGCGGGGAATCAGAGGCGGGGAATCAGAGGCGGGGAATCAGAGGCGGGGAATCAGAGGCGGGGAATCAGAGGCGGGGAATCAGAGGCGGGGAATCAGAGGCGGGGAATCAGAGGCGGGGAATCAGAGGCGGGGAATCAGAGGCGGGGAATCAGAGGCAGGGAATCAGAGGCGGGGAGTCAGAGGTGGGGAATCAGAGGCGGGGAATCAGAGGTGGGGAATCTGAGACAGGGAATCAGAGGCGGGGAATCATAGGCGTGGAATCAGAGGCGGGGAATCAGAGGCGGGGAATCAGAGGCGGGGAATCAGAGCAGGGGAATCAGAGGCGGGGAATCAGAGGCGGGGAATCACAGGCGGGGAATCAGAGGCGGGGAAAGAGATATGGGGAAACGGAAGCCGGGAAAGTAGCGCGGAAAGGTTTGCGGGGAATCAGAGTTGGGGAATCAGAGGTGGGGAATCTGAGACAGGGAATCAGAGGCGGGGAATCATAGGCGTGGAATCAGAGGCGGGGAATCAGAGGCGGGGAATCAGAGGCGGGGAATCAGAGCAGGGGAATCAGAGGCGGGGAATCAGAGGCGGGGAATCACAGGCGGGGAATCAGAGGCGGGGAAAGAGATATGGGGAAACGGAAGCCGGGAAAGTAGCGCGGAAAGGTTTGCGGGGAATCAGAGTTGGGGAATCAGAGGCGGGGAATCAGAGGCGGGGAATCAGAAGCGGGGAATCAGAGGCGGGGAATCAGAGGCGGGGAATCAGAGGCGGGGAATCAGAGGCGGGGAATCTGTGGTGGGGAATACAAGGCAGGGAATCAGAGGCGGGGAATCAGAGGCGGGGAATCACAAGCGGGGAATCAGAGGCAGGGAATCAGAGGCGGGGAATCAGAGGCGGGGAATCAGAGGCGGGGAATCAGAGGCGGGGAATCAGAGGCGGGGAATCAGAGGCGGGGAATCAGAGGCGGGGAATCAGAGGCGGGGAATCAGAGGCGGGGAATCAGATGCCGGGAATCAGAGGCTGGGAATCAGAGGCTGGGAATCAGAGGCGAGGAATCAGAGGCGGGGACTCTGAGGCGGGGAATCTGAGGCGGGGAATCTGAGGCGGGGAATCCGAGCCGGGGTACCAGAGGCGGGGAATCTGAGGCGGGGAATCTGAGGTGGGGAATCAGAGGCATGGAATCAGAGGCGGGTTATCAGAGGGTGGAAATGAGATGTGGGAAACGAGATGCAGAGAAAGAGGTACGGAAATAGAGGCAGGGAAAGAGAATCATGGTATCAGAGGCGGAGAATCAGAGGCGGGGAATCAGAAACGCGGATTCAGATGCGGGGATTCATAGGGGGGAAAAGAGATGTGGGGAAAGAGAGGCAGAGAAAGAGGCACGGAAATAGAGGCAGGGAAAGAGAAGCAGGGTATCAGAGGCGGAGAATCAGAGGTGGGGAATCAGAGATGCGGAAAGAGAGGCGTGAAATCAGAGGCGCGGAATCAGAGCCGGCGTATCTGAGCCGGGACATCAGAGGCAGAGCAACAGAGGCGTTGAAACACGGGTGCAGATTCAGAGGCAGGGAATCTGAGGTGGGGAATCAGAGGCGCGGATTCAGATGCCGGGAATCATAGGGGGGAAAAGAGATGTGGGGAAAGAGAGGCAGCGAAAGAGGCATGGAAATAGAGGCAGGGAAAGAGAGGCGGGGAATCAAAGGTGGGGAATCAGAGGCGGGGAAACAGGCCGGTAAACAGAGGCAGGTAAACATAGGCGGATAAATAGAGGCGGGGAAAGAGATGGGCAAAACATAGTGGTTGGAACTTGAGTGTTGAAAATGAGGTACACCAAACAGATCAAACAGTGTTGTTGAAATTGAGGGAGGGAAAAAGAGGCGCGGAAAGAGTGGAGGGTAAAGTGTGGATGCGAAAGAGAGGCGTAGAGACAGAGGCGGGGAATCAGAGGCGGGGATTCAGAGGCGGGGAATCAGAGGCGGGGAATCAGAGGCGGGGAATCAGAGGCGGGGAATCAGAGGCGGGGAATCAGAGGCGGGGAATCAGAGGCGGGGAATCAGAGGCGGGGAATCAGAGGCGGGGAATCAGAGGCGGGGAATCAGAGCCTGGGAATCAGAGCCTGGGAATCAGAGGCGGGGAATCAGAGGCGGGGAATCAGAGGCGGGGAATCAGAGGCGGGGAATCAGAGGCGGGGAATCAGAGGCGGGGAATCAGAGGCGGGGAATCAGAGGCGGGGAATCAGAGGCGGGGAATCAGAGGCAGGGAATCAGAGGCGGGGACTCAGAGGTGGGGAATCAGAGGCGGGGAATCAGAGGTGGGGAATCTGAGACAGGGAATCAGAGGCGGGGAATCATAGGCGTGGAATGAGAGGCGGGGAATCAGAGGCGGGGAATCAGAGGCGGGGAATCAGAGCAGGGGAATCAGAGGCGGGGAATCAGAGGCGGGGAATCACAGGCGGGGAATCAGAGGCGGGGAAAGAGATATTGGGAAACGGAGGCCGGGAAAGTAGCGCGGAAAGGTTTGCGGGGAATCAGAGGTGGGGAATCAGAGGCAGGGAATCAGAGGCGGGGAATCAGAAGCGGGGAATCAGAGGCGGGGAATCAGGGGCGGGGAATCAGAGGCGGGGAATCAGAGGCGGGGAATCAGAGGCGGGGAATCAGAGGCGGGGAATCAGAGGCGGGGAATCAGAGGCGCGGAATCAGAGGCGGGGAATCAGAGGCGGGGAATCAGAGGCGGGGAATCAGAGGCGGGGAATCAGAGGCAGGGAATCAGAGGCGGGGAGTCAGAGGTGGGGAATCAGAGGCGGGGAATCAGAGGCGGGGAATCTGAGACAGGGAATCAGAGGCGGGGAATCATAGGCGTGGAATCAGAGGCGGGGAATCAGAGGCGGGGAATCAGAGGCGGGGAATCAGGGCAGGGGAATCAGAGGCGGGGAATCAGAGGTGGGGAATCAGAGGCGGGGAATCAGAGGCGGGGAAAGAGATATGGGGAAACGGAGGCCGGGAAAGTAGCGCGGAAAGGTTTGCGGGGAATCAGAGGTGGGGAATCAGAGGCGGTGAATCAGAGGCGGGGAATCAGAAGCGGGGAATCAGAGGCGGGGAATCAGAGGCGGGGAATCACAGGCGGGGAATCAGAGGCGGGGAATCAGAGGCGGGGAATCAGAGGCGGGGAATCAGAGGCGGGGAATAAGAGGCGGGGAATCTGAGCCGGGGAATCAGAGGCGAGGAATCAGAGGCGGGGAATCAGAGGCGGGGAATCAGAGGCGGGGAATAAGAGGCGGGGAGTCAGAGCCGGGGAATCAGAGGCGAGGAATCAGAGGCGGGGAAAGAGATATGGGGAAACGGAGGCCGGGAAAGTAGCGCCGAAAGGTTTGCGGGGAATCAGAGGTGGGGAATCAGAGGCGGGGAATCAGAGGCGGGGAATCAGAAGCGGGGAATCAGAGGCGGGGAATCAGAGGCGGGGAATCAGATGCGGGGAATCAGAGGCGGGGAATCAGAGGCGGGGAATCAGAGGCGGGGAATCAGAGGCGGGGAATCAGAGGCGCGGAATCAGAGGCGGGGAATCAGAGGCGGGGAATCAGAGGCGGGGAATCAGAGGCGGGGAATCAGAGGCGGGGAATCAGAGGCGTGGAATCAGAGGCGGGGAATCTGAGGCGGGGTATCTGAGGCGGGGAATCAGAGCCGGGGAGTCAGAGGCGGGGAATCAGAGGTGGGGAATCAGACGCGGGTAATCAGAGGTGGGGAATCTGAGGCGGGGAATCGGAGCCGGGGAATCGAAGACAGGGAATCAGAGGCGGGGAATCAGAGGCGGGGAATCAGAGGCGGGGAATCAGAGGCGGGGAATCAGAGCAGGGGAATCAGAGGCGGGGAATCAGAGGCGGGGAATCAGAGGCGGGGAATCAGATGCCGGGAATCAGAGGCTGGGAATCAGAGGCTGGGAATCAGAGGCGGGGAATCAGAGGCGGGGACTCTGAGGCGGGGAATCTGAGGCGGGGAATCTGAGGCGGGGAATCCGAGCCGGGGAACCAGAGGCGGGGAATCAGAGGCGGGGAATCAGAGGCGTGGAACCAGAGGTGGGGAATCTGAGGCAGGGAATCGGAGCTGGGGAATCGGAGACGGGGAATCAGAGGCGGGGAATCAGAGGCGGGGAATCAGAGGTGGGGAATCTGAGGTGGGGAATCGGAGCTGGGGAATCGAAGGCGGGGAATCAGAGGCGGGGAATCAGAGGCGGGGAATCAAAGGCGGGGAATCTGAGGTGGGGAATCAGAGGCGGGGAATCAGATGCGGGGAATCAGAGGCGGCGAATCAGAGGCGGGGAATCAGAGGCAGGGAATCAGAGGCGCGGAATCAGAGGCGGGGAATCAGAGGCTGGGAATCAGAGGCGGGGAACCAGAGGCAGGGTATCAGAGGCGGGGAATCAGAGGCGGGTAATCAGAGTCGGGGAATCTGAGGTGGGGAATCAGAGGTGGGGAATCAGAGGCGGGGAATGAGATGCGGGGAATGAGAGGCGGGGAATCTGAGGCGGGGAATCAGAGGCGGGGAATCAGAGGCGGGGAATCAGAGGCGGGGAATCAGAGGCGGGGAATCAGAGGCGGGGAATCAGAGGCGGGGAATCAGAGGCGGGGAATCAGAGGCGGGGAATCAGAGGCGGAGAATCAGAGGCGGGGAATCTGAGGCGGGGAATCTGAGGCGGGGAATCTGAGGCGGGGATCAGAGCCGGGGAATCAGGGGCGGGGAATCAGAGGCGGGGTATCAGAGGCGGGGAATCAGAGGTGGGGAATCTGAGGCAGGGAATCCGAGCCGGGGAATCAGAGGCAGGGAATCAGATGAGGGGAATCTAAGGCAGGGATTCTGAGGCAGGGAATCTGAGGTGGGGAATCTGAGGTGGGGAATCTGAGGCGGGGAATCTGAGGCGGGGAATCTGAGGCGGAGAATCATAGGTATGGAATCAGAGGAGGGTTATCAGAGGGGGGAAATCTGATGTGGGAAGTGAGATGCAAAGAAAGAGGCAAGGAAATAGAGGAAGGGAAAGAGAGACAGTGTATAAGAGGCCGGGAATCAAAGGCGGGGAATCAGAGACACGGAAAGAGAGGCGTGGAATCAGAGGCACGGAATCAGAGCCGGCGAATCTGAGCCGGGAAATCAGAAGCAGAGCAACAGATGCGGTAAAACATGGGTGCGGAATCGGAGGCGGGGAATCAGAGGCGGGGAATCAGAGGCGGGGAATCAAAAGCGTGGATCAGAGGCGGGGAATCAGAGGCGGGGAATCAGAGGCGGGGAATCAGAGGCGGGGAATCAGAGGCGGGGAATCAGAGGCGGGGAATCAGACGCGGGGAATCAGAGGCGGGGAATCAGAGGCGGGGAATCAGAGGCGGGGAATCAGAGGCGGGGAATCAGAGGCGGGGAATCAGAGGCGGGGAATCTGAGGCGGGGAATCTGAGGCGGGGAATCAGAGCTGGGGAGTCAGAGGCGGGGAATCAGAGGCGGGGAATCAGACGCGGGGAATCAGAGGTGGGGAATCTGAGGCGGGGAATCGGAGCCGGGGAATCGAAGACGGGGAATCAGAGGCGGGGAATCAGAGGCGGGGAATCAGAGGCGGGGAATCAGAGGCAGGGAATCAGATGCAGGGAATCTGTGGCAGGGAATCTGAGGTGGGGAATCTGAGGTGGGGAATCTGAGGCGGGGAATCTGAGGCGGGGAATCTGAGGTGGGGAATCAGAGGCATGGAATCAGAGGCGGGTTATCAGAGGGTGGAAATGAGATGTGGGAAAAGAGATGCAGAGAAAGAGGTACGGAAATAGAGGCAGGGAAAGAGAATCATGGAATCAGAGGCGGAGAATCAGAGTCGGGGAATCAGAAACGCGGATTCAGATGCGGGGAATCATAAGGGGGAAAAGAGATGTGGGGAAAGAGAGGCAGAGAAAGAGGCACGGAAATAGAGGCAGGGAAAGAGAAGCAGGGTATCAGAGGCGGAGAATCAGAGGCGGGGAATCAGAGATGCGGAAAGAGAGGCGTGAAATCAGAGGCGCGGAATCAGAGCCGGCGTATCTGAGCCGGGACATCAGAGGCAGAGCAACAGAGGCGTTGAAACACGGGTGCAGATTCAGAGGCGGGGAATCTGAGGTGGGGAATCAGAGGCGCGGATTCAGATGCGGGGAATCATAGGGGGGAAAAGAGATGTGGGGAAAGAGAGGCAGCGAAAGAGGCATGGAAAAAGAGGCAGGGAAAGAGAGGCGGGGAATCAAAGGTGGGGAATCAGAGGCGGGGAAACAGGCCGGTAAACAGAGGCAGGTAAAAATAGGCGGATAAATAGAGGCGGGGAAAGAGATGGGCAAAACATAGTGGTTGGAACTTGTGTGTTGAAAATGAGGTACACCAAACAGATCAAACAGTGTTGTTGAAATTGAGGAAGGGAAAAAGAGGCGCGGAAAGAGTGGAGGGTAAAGTGTGGATGCGAAAGAGAGGCGTAGAGACAGAGGCGGGGAATCAGAGGCGGGGATTCAGAGGCGGGGAATCAGAGGCGGGGAATCAGAGGTGGGGAATCAGAGGCGGGGAATCAGAGGCGGGGAATCAGAGGCGGGAAATCAGAGGCGGGGAATCAGAGGCGGGGAATCAGAGCCTGGGAATCAGAGCCTGGGAATCAGAGGCGGGGAATCAGAGGCGGGGAATCACAGGCGGGGAATCAGAGGCGGGGAATCAGAGGCGGGGAATCAGAGGCGGGGAATCAGAGGCGGGGAATCAGAGGCGGGGAATCAGAGGCGGGGAATCAGAGGCGGGGAATCAGAGGCAGGGAATCAGAGGCGGGGAGTCAGAGGTGGGGAATCAGAGGCGGGGAATCAGAGGTGGGGAATCTGAGACAGGGAATCAGAGGCGGGGAATCATAGGCGTGGAATCAGAGGCGGGGAATCAGAGGCGGGGAATCAGAGGCGGGGAATCAGAGCAGGAGAATCAGAGGCGGGGAATCAGAGGCGGGGAATCACAGGCGGGGAATCAGAGGCGGGGAAAGAGATATGGGGAAACGGAAGCCGGGAAAGTAGCGCGGAAAGGTTTGCGGGGAATCAGAGGTGGGGAATCAGAGGCGGGGAATCAGAGGCGGGGAATCAGAAGCGGGGAATCAGAGGCGGGGAATCAGAGGCGGGGAATCAGAGGCGGGGAATCAGAGGCGGGGAATCAGAGGCGGGGAATCAGAGGCGGGGAATCAGAGGCGGGGAATCTGTGGTGGGGAATACAAGGCAGGGAATCAGAGGCGGGGAATCAGAGGCGGGGAATCACAAGCGGGGAATCAGAGGCAGGGAATCAGAGGCGGGGAATCAGAGGTGGGGAATCAGAGGCGGAGAATCAGAGGCGGGGAATCTGAGGCGGGGAATCTGAGGCGGGGAATCTGAGGCGATGAATCCGAGCCGGGGAATCAGAGGCGGGGAATCAGGGGCGGGGAATCAGAGGCGGGGAATCAGAGGCGGAGAATCAGAGGCGGGGAATCTGAGGCGGGGAATCTGAGGCGGCGAATCCGAGGCGGGGAATCCGAGCCGGGGAATCAGAGGCGGGGAATCAGGGGCGGGGAATCAGAGGCAGGGAATCAGAGGCAGGGAATCAGATGAAGGGAATCTGAGGCAGGGATTCTGAGGCTGGGAATCTGAGGCGGGGAATCTGAGGCGGGGAATCTGAGGCGGGGAATCAGAGGCGGGGAATCAGAGGCGGGGAATCAGAGGCGGGGAATCAGAGGCGGGGAATCAGAGGCGGGGAATCAGAGGCGGGGAAAGAGATATGGGGAAACGGAGGCCGGGAAAGTAGCGTGGAAAGGGAGGCGGGGAATCAGAGGCGGGGAATCAGAGGCGGGGAATCAGAGGTGGGGAATCAGAGTCGGGGAATCAGAGGCTTGGAATCAGAGGCGGGGAATCAGAGGTGGGGAATCAGAGGCGGGGAATCAGAGGCGGGGAATCAGATGCGGGGAATCAGAGGCGTGGAATCAGAGGCGTGGAATCAGAGGCGGGGAATCAGAGGCGGGGAATCAGAGGCGCGGAATCAGAGGCGGGGAATCAGAGGCGGGGAATCAGAGGTGGGGAACCAGAGGTGGGGTATCAGAGGCGGGGAATCAGAGGCGGGGAATCAGAGTCGGGGAATCTGAGGTGGGGAATCAGAGGCGGGGAATCAGAGGCGGGGAATGAGATGCGGGGAATCAGAGGCGGGGAATCAGAGGCGGGGAATCAGAGGCGGGGAATCAGATGCGGGGAATCAGAGGCGGGGAATCAGAGGCGGGGAATCAGAAGCGGAGAATCAGAGGCGGGGTATCTGAGGCGGGGAATCTGAGGCGGGGAATCTGAGGCGGGCAATCAGAGCCGGGGAATCAGAGGCGGGGAATCAGAGGCGGGGAATAAGAGGCAGAGAATCAGAGGTGCGGAATCTGAGGCAGGGAATCGGAGCCGGGAAATCAGAGGCAGGGAATCAGATGAAGGGAATCTGAGGCAGGGATTCTGAGGCAGGGAATCTGAGGTGGGGAATCTGAGGTGGAGAATCTGAGGCGGGGAATCTGAGGCGGGGAATCTGAGGCGGGGAATCATAGGCATGGAATCAGAGGAGGGTTATCAGAGGGGGGAAATCTGATGTGGGAAATGAGATGCAAAGAAAGAGGCAAGGAAATAGAGGAAGGGAAAGAGAGACAGTGTATAAGAGGCCGGGAATCAAAGGCGGGGAATCAGAGACACGGAAAGAGAGGCGTGCAATCAGAGGCACAGAATCAGAGCCGGCGAATCTGAGCCGGGAAATCAGAGGCAGAGCAACAGAGGCGGTAAAACATGCGTGCGGAATCGGAGGCGGGGAATCAGAGGTGGGGAATCAGAGGCGGGGAATAAGAGGCGGGGAATCAGAGGCGGGGAATCAGAGGCGGGGAATTGGAGGCGTGGAATCAGAGGCGGGGAATCTGAGGAGGGGAATCTGAGGCGGGGAATCAGAGCCGGGGAGTCAGAGGCGGGGAATCAGAGGCGGGGAATCAGACGCGGGTAATCAGAGGTGGGGAATCTGAGGCGGGGAATCGGAGCCGGGGAATCGAAGACGGGGAATCAGAGGCGGGGAATCAGAGGCAGGGAATCAGAGGCGGGGAATCAGAGGCAGGGAATCAGATGCAGGGAATCTGTGGCAGGGAATCTGAGGCGGGGAATCTGAGGTGGGGAATCAGAGGCGGGGAAAGAGATATGGGGAAACGGAGGCCGGGAAAGTAGCGCGGAAAGGTTTGCGGGGAATCAGAGGTGGGGAATCAGAGGCGGGGAATCAGAGGCGGGGAATCAGAAGCGGGGAATCAGAGGCGGGGAATCAGAGGCGGGGAATCACAGGCGGGGAATCAGAGGCGGGGAATCAGAGGCGGGGAATCAGAGGCGGGGAATCAGAGGCGGGGAATAAGAGGCGGGGAATCTGAGCCGGGGAATCAGAGGCGAGGAATCAGAGGCGGGGAATCAGAGGCGGGGAATCAGAGGCGGGGAATAAGAGGAGGGGAGTCAGAGCCGGGGAATCAGAGGCGAGGAATCAGAGGCGGGGAAAGAGATATGGGGAAACGGAGGCCGGGAAAGTAGCGCCGAAAGGTTTGCGGGGAATCAGAGGTGGGGAATCAGAGGCGGGGAATCAGAGGCGGGGAATCAGAAGCGGGGAATCAGAGGCGGGGAATCAGAGGCGGGGAATCAGATGCGGGGAATCAGAGGCGGGGAATCAGAGGCGGGGAATCAGAGGCGGGGAATCAGAGGCGGGGAATCAGAGGCGCGGAATCAGAGGCGGGGAATCAGAGGCGGGGAATCAGAGGCGGGGAATCAGAGGCGGGGAATCAGAGGCGGGGAATCAGAGGCGTGGAATCAGAGGCGGGGAATCTGAGGCGGGGTATCTGAGGCGGGGAATCAGAGCCGGGGAGTCAGAGGCGGGGAATCAGAGGCGGGGAATCAGACGCGGGTAATCAGAGGTGGGGAATCTGAGGCGGGGAATCGGAGCCGGGGAATCGAAGACAGGGAATCAGAGGAGGGGAATCAGAGGCGGGGAATCAGAGGCGGGGAATCAGAGGCGGGGAATCAGAGCAGGGGAATCAGAGGCGGGGAATCAGATGCGGGGAATCAGAGGCGGGGAATCAGATGCCGGGAATCAGAGGCTGGGAATCAGAGGCTGGGAATCAGAGGCGGGGAATCAGAGGCGGGGACTCTGAGGCGGGGAATCTGAGGCGGGGAATCTGAGGCGGGGAATCCGAGCCGGGGAACCAGAGGCGGGGAATCAGAGGCGGGGAATCAGAGGCGTGGAACCAGAGGTGGGGAATCTGAGGCAGGGAATCGGAGCTGGGGAATCGGAGACGGGGAATCAGAGGCGGGGAATCAGAGGCGGGGAATCAGAGGTGGGGAATCTGAGGTGGGGAATAGGAGCTGGGGAATCGAAGGCGGGGAATCAGAGGCGGGGAATCAGAGGCGGGGAATCAAAGGCGGGGAATCTGAGGTGGGGAATCAGAGGCGGGGAATCAGATGCGGGGAATCAGAGGCGGCGAATCAGAGGCGGGGAATCAGAGGCAGGGAATCAGAGGCGCGGAATCAGAGGCGGGGAATCAGAGGCTGGGAATCAGAGGCGGGGAACCAGAGGCAGGGTATCAGAGGCGGGGAATCAGAGGCGGGTAATCAGAATCGGGGAATCTGAGGTGGGGAATCAGAGGTGGGGAATCAGAGGCGGGGAATGAGATGCGGGGAATGAGAGGCGGGGAATCTGAGGCGGGGAATCAGAGGCGGGGAATCAGAGGCGGGGAATCAGAGGCGGGGAATCAGAGGCGGGGAATCAGAGGCGGGGAATCAGAGGCGGGGAATCAGAGGCGGGGAATCAGAGGCGGGGAATCAGAGGCGGAGAATCAGAGGCGTGGAATCAGAGGCACGGAATCAGAGCCGGCGAATCTGAGCCGGGAAATCAGAGGCAGAGCAACAGATGCGGTAAAACATGGGTGCGGAATCGGAGGCGGGGAATCAGAGGCGGGGAATCAGAGGCGGGGAATCAAAAGCGTGGATCAGAGGCGGGGAATCAGAGGCGGGGAATCAGAGGCGGGGAATCAGAGGCGGGGAATCAGAGGCGGGGAATCAGAGGCGGGGAATCAGAGGCGGGGAATCAGACGCGGGGAATCAGAGGCGGGGAATCAGAGGCGGGGAATCAGAGGCGGGGAATCAGAGGCGAGGAATCAGAGGCGGGGAATCAGAGGCGGGGAATCTGAGGCGGGGAATCTGAGGCGGGGAATCAGAGCTGGGGAGTCAGAGGCGGGGAATCAGAGGCGGGGAATCAGACGCGGGGAATCAGAGGTGGGGAATCTGAGGCGGGGAATCGGAGCCGGGGAATCGAAGACGGGGAATCAGAGGCGGGGAATCAGAGGCGGGGAATCAGAGGCGGGGAATCAGAGGCAGGGAATCAGATGCAGGGAATCTGTGGCAGGGAATCTGAGGTGGGGAATCTGAGGTGGGGAATCTGAGGCGGGGAATCTGAGGCGGGGAATCTGAGGTGGGGAATCAGAGGCATGGAATCAGAGGCGGGTTATCAGAGGGTGGAAATGAGATGTGGGAAAAGAGATGCAGAGAAAGAGGTACGGAAATAGAGGCAGGGAAAGAGAATCATGGAATCAGAGGCGGAGAATCAGAGGCGGGGAATCAGAAACGCGGATTCAGATGCGGGGAATCATAAGGGGGAAAAGAGATGTGGGGAAAGAGAGGCAGAGAAAGAGGCACGGAAATAGAGGCAGGGAAAGAGAAGCAGGGTATCAGAGGCGGAGAATCAGAGGCGGGGAATAAGAGGCGGGGAATCTGAGCCGGGGAATCAGATGCGAGGAATCAGAGGCGGGGAATCAGAGGCGGGGAATCAGAGGCGGGGAATCAGAGGCGCGGAATCAGAGGCGGGGAATCAGAGGCGGGGAATCAGAGGCGCGGAATCAGAGGCGGGGAATCAGAGGCGGGGAATCAGAGGCGGGGAATCAGAGGCGGGGAATCAGAGGCAGGGAATCAGAGGCGGGGAGTCAGAGGTGGGGAATCAGAGGCGGGGAATCAGAGGCGGGGAATCTGAGACAGGGAATCAGAGGCGGGGAATCATAGGCGTGGAATCAGAGGCGGGGAATCAGAGGCGGGGAATCAGAGGCGGGGAATCAGGGCAGGGGAATCAGAGGCGGGGAATCAGAGGTGGGGAATCAGAGGCGTGGAATCAGAGGCGGGGAAAGAGATATGGGGAAACGGAGGCCGGGAAAGTAGCACGGAAAGGTTTGCGGGGAATCAGAGGTGGGGAATCAGAGGCGGGGAATCAGAGGCGGGGAATCAGAAGCGGGGAATCAGAGGCGGGGAATCAGAGGCGGGGAATCACAGGCGGGGAATCAGAGGCGGGGAATCAGAGGCGGGGAATCAGAGGCGGGGAATCAGAGGCGGGGAATAAGAGGCGGGGAATCTGAGCCGGGGAATCAGAGGCGAGGAATCAGAGGCGGGGAATCAGAGGCGGGGAATCAGAGGCGGGGAATAAGAGGCGGGGAGTCAGAGCCGGGGAATCAGAGGCGACGAATCAGAGGCGGGGAAAGAGATATGGGGAAACAGAGGCCGGGAAAGTAGCGCCGAAAGGTTTGCGGGGAATCAGATGTGGGGAATCATAGGCGGGGAATCAGAGGCGGGGAATCAGAAGCGGGGAATCAGAGGCGGGGAATCAGAGGCGGGGAATCAGATGCGGGGAATCAGAGGCGGGGAATCAGAGGCGGGGAATCAGAGGCGGGGAATCAGAGGCGGGGAATCAGAGGCGCGGAATCAGAGGCGGGGAATCAGAGGCGGGGAATCAGAGGCGGGGAATCAGAGGCGGGGAATCAGAGGCGGGGAATCAGAGGCGTGGAATCAGAGGCGGGGAATCTGAGGCGGGGTATCTGAGGCGGGGAATCAGAGCCGGGGAGTCAGAGGCGGGGAATCAGAGGCGGGGAATCAGACGCGGGTAATCAGAGGTGGGGAATCTGAGGCGGGGAATCGGAGCCGGGGAATCGAAGACAGGGAATCAGAGGCGGTGAATCAGAGGCGGTGAATCAGAGGCGGGGAATCAGAGGCGGGGAATCAGAGCAGGGGAATCAGAGGCGGGGAATCAGAGGCGGGGAATCAGAGGCGGGGAATCAGATGCCGGGAATCAGAGGCTGGGAATCAGAGGCTGGGAATCAGAGGCGGGGAATCAGAGGCGGGGACTCTGAGGCGGGGAATCTGAGGCGGGGAATCTGAGGCGGGGAATCCGAGCCGGGGAACCAGAGGCGGGGAATCAGAGGCGGGGAATCAGAGGCGTGGAACCAGAGGTGGGGAATCTGAGGCAGGGAATCGGAGCTGGGGAATCGGAGACGGGGAATCAGAGGCGGGGAATCAGAGGCGGGGAATCAGAGGTGGGGAATCTGAGGTGGGGAATCGGAGCTGGGGAATCGAAGGCGGGGAATCAGAGGCGGGGAATCAGAGGCGGGGAATCAAAGGCGGGGAATCTGAGGTGGGGAATCAGAGGCGGGGTATCAGATGCGGGGAATCAGAGGCGGCGAATCAGAGGCGGGGAATCAGAGGCAGGGAATCAGAGGCGCGGAATCAGAGGCGGGGAATCAGAGGCTGGGAATCAGAGGCGGGGAACCAGAGGCAGGGTATCAGAGGCGGGGAATCAGAGGCGGGTAATCAGAGTCGGGGAATCTGAGGTGGGGAATCAGAGGTGGGGAATCAGAGGCGGGGAATGAGATGCGGGGAATGAGAGGCGGGGAATCTGAGGCGGGGAATCAGAGGCGGGGAATCAGAGGCGGGGAATCAGAGGCGGGGAATCAGAGGCGGGGAATCAGAGGCGGGGAATCAGAGGCGGGGAATCAGAGGCGGGGAATCAGAGGCGGGGAATCAGAGGCGGAGAATCAGAGGCGGGGAATCTGAGGCGGGGAATCTGAGGCGGGGAATCTGAGGCGGGGATCAGAGCTGGGGAATCAGGGGCGGGGAATCAGAGGCGGGGAATCAGAGGCGGGGAATCAGAGGTGGGGAATCTGAGGCAGGGAATCCGAGCCGGGGAATCAGAGGCAGGGAATCAGATGAGGGGAATCTAAGGCAGGGATTCTGAGGCAGGGAATCTGAGGTGGGGAATCTGAGGTGGGGAATCTGAGGCGGGGAATCTGAGGCGGGGAATCTGAGGCGGAGAATCATAGGTATGGAATCAGAGGAGGGTTATCAGAGGGGGGAAATCTGATGTGGGAAGTGAGATGCAAAGAAAGAGGCAAGGAAATAGAGGAAGGGAAAGAGAGACAGTGTATAAGAGGCCGGGAATCAAAGGCGGGGAATCAGAGACACGGAAAGAGAGGCGTGGAATCAGAGGCACGGAATCAGAGCCGGCGAATCTGAGCCGGGAAATCAGAGGCAGAGCAACAGATGCGGTAAAACATGGGTGCGGAATCGGAGGCGGGGAATCAGAGGCGGGGAATCAGAGGCGGGGAATCAAAAGCGTGCATCAGAGGCAGGGAATCAGAGGCGGGGAATCAGAGGCGGGGAATCAGAGGCGGGGAATCAGAGGCGGGGAATCAGAGGCGGGGAATCAGAGGCGGGGAATCAGACGCGGGGAATCAGAGGCGGGGAATCAGAGGCGGGGAATCAGAGGCGGGGAATCAGAGGCGGGGAATCAGAGGCGGGGAATCAGAGGCGGGGAATCTGAGGCGGGGAATCTGAGGCGGGGAATCAGAGCTGGGGAGTCAGAGGCGGGGAATCAGAGGCGGGGAATCAGACGCGGGGAATCAGAGGTGGGGAATCTGAGGCGGGGAATCGGAGCCGGGGAATCGAAGACGGGGAATCAGAGGCGGGGAATCAGAGGCGGGGAATCAGAGGCGGGGAATCAGAGGCAGGTAATCAGATGCAGGGAATCTGTGGCAGGGAAACTGAGGTGGGGAATCTGAGGTGGGGAATCTGAGGCGGGGAATCTGAGGCGGGGAATCTGAGGTGGGGAATCAGAGGCATGGAATCAGAGGCGGGTTATCAGAGGGTGGAAATGAGATGTGGGAAAAGAGATGCAGAGAAAGAGGTACGGAAATAGAGGCAGGGAAAGAGAATCATGGAATCAGAGGCGGAGAATCAGAGGCGGGGAATCAGAAACGCGGATTCAGATGCGGGGAATCATAAGGGGGAAAAGAGATGTGGGGAAAGAGAGGCAGAGAAAGAGGCACGGAAATAGAGGCAGGGAAAGAGAAGCAGGGTATCAGAGGCGGAGAATCAGAGGCGGGGAATCAGAGATGCGGAAAGAGAGGCATGAAATCAGAGGCGCGGAATCAGAGCCGGCGTATCTGAGCCGGGACATCAGAGGCAGAGCAACAGAGGCGTTGAAACACGGGTGCAGATTCAGAGGCGGGGAATCTGAGGTGGGGAATCAGAGGCGCGGATTCAGATGCGGGGAATCATAGGGGGGAAAAGAGATGTGGGGAAAGAGAGGCAGCGAAAGAGGCATGGAAAAAGAGGCAGGGAAAGAGAGGCGGGGAATCAAAGGTGGGGAATCAGAGGCGGGGAAACAGGCCGGTAAACAGAGGCAGGTAAAAATAGGCGGATAAATAGAGGCGGGGAAAGAGATGGGCAAAACATAGTGGTTGGAACTTGTGTGTTGAAAATGAGGTACACCAAACAGATCAAACAGTGTTGTTGAAATTGAGGGAGGGAAAAAGAGGCGCGGAAAGAGTGGAGGGTAAAGTGTGGATGCGAAAGAGAGGCGTAGAGACAGAGGCGGGGAATCAGAGGTGGGGATTCAGAGGCGGGGAATCAGAGGCGGGGAATCAGAGGTGGGGAATCAGAGGCGGGGAATCAGAGGCGGGGAATCAGAGGCGGGAAATCAGAGGCGGGGAATCAGAGGCGGTGAATCAGAGGCGGGGAATCAGAGGCGGGGAATCAGAGCCTGGGAATCAGAGCCTGGGAATCAGAGGCGGGGAATCAGAGGCGGGGAATCACAGGCGGGGAATCAGAGGCGGGGAATCAGAGGCGGGGAATCAGAGGCGGGGAATCAGAGGCGGGGAATCAGAGGCGGGGAATCAGAGGCGGGGAATCAGAGGCGGGGAATCAGAGGCAGGGAATCAGAGGCGGGGAGTCAGAGGTGGGGAATCAGAGGCGGGGAATCAGAGGTGGGGAATCTGAGACAGGGAATCAGAGGCGGGGAATCATAGGCGTGGAATCAGAGGCGGGGAATCAGAGGCGGGGAATCAGAGGCGGGGAATCAGAGCAGGGGAATCAGAGGCGGGGAATCAGAGGCGGGGAATCACAGGCGGGGAATCAGAGGCGGGGAAAGAGATATGGGGAAACGGAAGCCGGGAAAGTAGCGCGGAAAGGTTTGCGGGGAATCAGAGGTGGGGAATCAGAGGCGGGGAATCAGAGGCGGGGAATCAGAAGCGGGGAATCAGAGGCGGGGAATCAGAGGCGGGGAATCAGAGGCGGGGAATCAGAGGCGGGGAATCAGAGGCGGGGAATCAGAGGCGGGGAATCAGAGGCGGGGAATCTGTGGTGGGGAATACAAGGCAGGGAATCAGAGGCGGGGAATCAGAGGCGGGGAATCACAAGCGGGGAATCAGAGGCAGGGAATCAGAGGCGGGGAATCAGAGGTGGGGAATCAGAGGCGGAGAATCAGAGGCGGGGAATCTGAGGCGGGGAATCTGAGGCGGGGAATCTGAGGCGATGAATCCGAGCCGGGGAATCAGAGGCGGGGAATCAGGGGCGGGGAATCAGAGGCGGGGAATCAGAGGCGGAGAATCAGAGGCGGGGAATCTGAGGCGGGGAATCTGAGGCGGCGAATCCGAGGCGGGGAATCCGAGCCGGGGAATCAGAGGCGGGGAATCAGGGGCGGGGAATCAGAGGCAGGGAATCAGAGGCAGGGAATCAGATGAAGGGAATCTGAGGCAGGGATTCTGAGGCTGGGAATCTGAGGCGGGGAATCTGAGGCGGGGAATCTGAGGTGGGGAATCAGAGGCGGGGAATCAGAGGCGGGGAATCAGAGGCGGGGAATCAGAGGCGGGGAATCAGAGGCGGGGAATCAGAGGCGGGGAAAGAGATATGGGGAAACGGAGGCCGGGAAAGTAGCGTGGAAAGGGAGGCGGGGAATCAGAGGCGGGGAATCAGAGGCGGGGAATCAGAGGTGGGGAATCAGAGTCGGGGAATCAGAGGCTTGGAATCAGAGGCGGGGAATCAGAGGTGGGGAATCAGAGGCGGGGAATCAGAGGCGGGGAATCAGATGCGGGGAATCAGAGGCGTGGAATCAGAGGCGTGGAATCAGAGGCGGGGAATCAGAGGCGGGGAATCAGAGGCGCGGAATCAGAGGCGGGGAATCAGAGGCGGGGAATCAGAGGTGGGGAACCAGAGGTGGGGTATCAGAGGCGGGGAATCAGAGGCGGGGAATCAGAGTCGGGGAATCTGAGGTGGGGAATCAGAGGCGGGGAATCAGAGGCGGGGAATGAGATGCGGGGAATCAGAGGCGGGGAATCAGAGGCGGGGAATCAGAGGCGGGGAATCAGATGCGGGGAATCAGAGGCGGGGAATCAGAGGCGGGGAATCAGAAGCGGAGAATCAGAGGCGGGGTATCTGAGGCGGGGAATCTGAGGCGGGGAATCTGAGGCGGGCAATCAGAGCCGGGGAATCAGAGGCGGGGAATCAGAGGCGGGGAATCAGAGGCAGAGAATCAGAGGTGCGGAATCTGAGGCAGGGAATCGGAGCCGGGAAATCAGAGGCAGGGAATCAGATGAAGGGAATCTGAGGCAGGGATTCTGAGGCAGGGAATCTGAGGTGGGGAATCTGAGGTGGAGAATCTGAGGCGGGGAATCTGAGGCGGGGAATCTGAGGCGGGGAATCATAGGCATGGAATCAGAGGAGGGTTATCAGAGGGGGGAAATCTGATGTGGGAAATGAGATGCAAAGAAAGAGGCAAGGAAATAGAGGAAGGGAAAGAGAGACAGTGTATAA
Organism: Narcine bancroftii; assembly: GCF_036971445.1. Classification (NCBI taxonomy): domain Eukaryota; kingdom Metazoa; phylum Chordata; class Chondrichthyes; order Torpediniformes; family Narcinidae; genus Narcine; species Narcine bancroftii. The sequence goes on from NC_091474.1 coordinate 122,417,192, forward strand.
GAGGCCGGGAATCAAAGGCGGGGAATCAGAGACACGGAAAGAGAGGCGTGCAATCAGAGGCACGGAATCAGAGCCGGCGAATCTGAGCCGGGAAATCAGAGGCAGAGCAACAGAGGCGGTAAAACATGCGTGCGGAATCGGAGGCGGGGAATCAGAGGCGGGGAATCAGAGGCGGGGAATCACAAGCGGGGAATCAGAGGCAGGGAATCAGAGGCGGGGAATCAGAGGTGGGGAATCAGAGGCGGAGAATCAGAGGCGGGGAATCTGAGGCGGGGAATCTGAGGCGGGGAATCTGAGGCGATGAATCCGAGCCGGGGAATCAGAGGCGGGGAATCAGGGGCGGGGAATCAGAGGCGGGGAATCAGAGGCGGGGAATAAGAGGCGGGGAGTCAGAGCCGGGGAATCAGAGGCGACGAATCAGAGGCGGGGAAAGAGATATGGGGAAACAGAGGCCGGGAAAGTAGCGCCGAAAGGTTTGCGGGGAATCAGAGGTGGGGAATCATAGGCGGGGAATCAGAGGCGGGGAATCAGAAGCGGGGAATCAGAGGCGGGGAATCAGAGGCGGGGAATCAGATGCGGGGAATCAGAGGCGGGGAATCAGAGGCGGGGAATCAGAGGCGGGGAATCAGAGGCGGGGAATCAGAGGCGCGGAATCAGAGGCGGGGAATCAGAGGCGGGGAATCAGAGGCGGGGAATCAGAGGCGGGGAATCAGAGGCGGGGAATCAGAGGCGTGGAATCAGAGGCGGGGAATCTGAGGCGGGGTATCTGAGGCGGGGAATCAGAGCCGGGGAGTCAGAGGCGGGGAATCAGAGGCGGGGAATCAGACGCGGGTAATCAGAGGTGGGGAATCTGAGGCGGGGAATCGGAGCCGGGGAATCGAAGACAGGGAATCAGAGGCGGGGAATCAGAGGCGGGGAATCAGAGGCGGGGAATCAGAGGCGGGGAATCAGAGCAGGGGAATCAGAGGCGGGGAATCAGAGGCGGGGAATCAGAGGCGGGGAATCAGATGCCGGGAATCAGAGGCTGGGAATCAGAGGCTGGGAATCAGAGGCGGGGAATCAGAGGCGGGGACTCTGAGGCGGGGAATCTGAGGCGGGGAATCTGAGGCGGGGAATCCGAGCCGGGGAACCAGAGGCGGGGAATCAGAGGCGGGGAATCAGAGGCGTGGAACCAGAGGTGGGGAATCTGAGGCAGGGAATCGGAGCTGGGGAATCGGAGACGGGGAATCAGAGGCGGGGAATCAGAGGCGGGGAATCAGAGGTGGGGTATCTGAGGTGGGGAATCGGAGCTGGGGAATCGAAGGCGGGGAATCAGAGGCGGGGAATCAGAGGCGGGGAATCAAAGGCGGGGAATCTGAGGTGGGGAATCAGAGGCGGGGAATCAGATGCGGGGAATCAGAGGCGGCGAATCAGAGGCGGGGAATCAGAGGCAGGGAATCAGAGGCGCGGAATCAGAGGCGGGGAATCAGAGGCTGGGAATCAGAGGCGGGGAACCAGAGGCAGGGTTTCAGAGGCGGGGAATCAGAGGCGGGTAATCAGAGTCGGGGAATCTGAGGTGGGGAATCAGAGGTGGGGAATCAGAGGCGGGGAATGAGATGCGGGGAATGAGAGGCGGGGAATCTGAGGCGGGGAATCAGAGGCGGGGAATCAGAGGCGGGGAATCAGAGGCGGGGAATCAGAGGCGGGGAATCAGAGGCGGGGAATCAGAGGCGGGGAATCAGAGGCGGGGAATCAGAGGCGGGGAATCAGAGGCGGAGAATCAGAGGCGGGGAATCTGAGGCGGGGAATCTGAGGCGGGGAATCTGAGGCGGGGATCAGAGCTGGGGAATCAGGGGCGGGGAATCAGAGGCGGGGAATCAGAGGCGGGGAATCAGAGGTGGGGAATCTGAGGCAGGGAATCCGAGCCGGGGAATCAGAGGCAGGGAATCAGATGAGGGGAATCTAAGGCAGGGATTCTGAGGCAGGGAATCTGAGGTGGGGAATCTGAGGTGGGGAATCTGAGGCGGGGAATCTGAGGCGGGGAATCTGAGGCGGAGAATCATAGGTATGGAATCAGAGGAGGGTTATCAGAGGGGGGAAATCTGATGTGGGAAGTGAGATGCAAAGAAAGAGGCAAGGAAATAGAGGAAGGGAAAGAGAGACAGTGTATAAGAGGCCGGGAATCAAAGGCGGGGAATCAGAGACACGGAAAGAGAGGCGTGGAATCAGAGGCACGGAATCAGAGCCGGCGAATCTGAGCCGGGAAATCAGAGGCAGAGCAACAGATGCGGTAAAACATGGGTGCGGAATCGGAGGCGGGGAATCAGAGGCGGGGAATCAGAGGCGGGGAATCAAAAGCGTGCATCAGAGGCAGGGAATCAGAGGCGGGGAATCAGAGGCGGGGAATCAGAGGCGGGGAATCAGAGGCGGGGAATCAGAGGCGGGGAATCAGAGGCGGGGAATCAGACGCGGGGAATCAGAGGCGGGGAATCAGAGGCGGGGAATCAGAGGCGGGGAATCAGAGGCGGGGAATCAGAGGCGGGGAATCAGAGGCGGGGAATCTGAGGCGGGGAATCTGAGGCGGGGAATCAGAGCTGGGGAGTCAGAGGCGGGGAATCAGAGGCGGGGAATCAGACGCGGGGAATCAGAGGTGGGGAATCTGAGGCGGGGAATCGGAGCCGGGGAATCGAAGACGGGGAATCAGAGGCGGGGAATCAGAGGCGGGGAATCAGAGGCGGGGAATCAGAGGCAGGTAATCAGATGCAGGGAATCTGTGGCAGGGAAACTGAGGTGGGGAATCTGAGGTGGGGAATCTGAGGCGGGGAATCTGAGGCGGGGAATCTGAGGTGGGGAATCAGAGGCATGGAATCAGAGGCGGGTTATCAGAGGGTGGAAATGAGATGTGGGAAAAGAGATGCAGAGAAAGAGGTACGGAAATAGAGGCAGGGAAAGAGAATCATGGAATCAGAGGCGGAGAATCAGAGGCGGGGAATCAGAAACGCGGATTCAGATGCGGGGAATCATAAGGGGGAAAAGAGATGTGGGGAAAGAGAGGCAGAGAAAGAGGCACGGAAATAGAGGCAGGGAAAGAGAAGCAGGGTATCAGAGGCGGAGAATCAGAGGCGGGGAATCAGAGATGCGGAAAGAGAGGCATGAAATCAGAGGCGCGGAATCAGAGCCGGCGTATCTGAGCTGGGACATCAGAGGCAGAGCAACAGAGGCGTTGAAACACGGGTGCAGATTCAGAGGCGGGGAATCTGAGGTGGGGAATCAGAGGCGCGGATTCAGATGCGGGGAATCATAGGGGGGAAAAGAGATGTGGGGAAAGAGAGGCAGCGAAAGAGGCATGGAAAAAGAGGCAGGGAAAGAGAGGCGGGGAATCAAAGGTGGGGAATCAGAGGCGGGGAAACAGGCCGGTAAACAGAGGCAGGTAAAAATAGGCGGATAAATAGAGGCGGGGAAAGAGATGGGCAAAACATAGTGGTTGGAACTTGTGTGTTGAAAATGAGGTACACCAAACAGATCAAACAGTGTTGTTGAAATTGAGGGAGGGAAAAAGAGGCGCGGAAAGAGTGGAGGGTAAAGTGTGGATGCGAAAGAGAGGCGAAGAGACAGAGGCGGGGAATCAGAGGTGGGGATTCAGAGGCGGGGAATCAGAGGTGGGGAATCAGAGGTGGGGAATCAGAGGCGGGGAATCAGAGGCGGGGAATCAGAGGCGGGAAATCAGAGGCGGGGAATCAGAGGCGGTGAATCAGAGGCGGGGAATCAGAGGCGGGGAATCAGAGCCTGGGAATCAGAGCCTGGGAATCAGAGGCGGGGAATCAGAGGCGGGGAATCACAGGCGGGGAATCAGAGGCGGGGAATCAGAGGCGGGGAATCAGAGGCGGGGAATCAGAGGCGGGGAATCAGAGGCGGGGAATCAGAGGCGGGGAATCAGAGGCGGGGAATCAGAGGCAGGGAATCAGAGGCGGGGAGTCAGAGGTGGGGAATCAGAGGCGGGGAATCAGAGGTGGGGAATCTGAGACAGGGAATCAGAGGCGGGGAATCATAGGCGTGGAATCAGAGGCGGGGAATCAGAGGCGGGGAATCAGAGGCGGGGAATCAGAGCAGGGGAATCAGAGGCGGGGAATCAGAGGCGGGGAATCACAGGCGGGGAATCAGAGGCGGGGAAAGAGATATGGGGAAACGGAAGCCGGGAAAGTAGCGCGGAAAGGTTTGCGGGGAATCAGAGGTGGGGAATCAGAGGCGGGGAATCAGAGGCGGGGAATCAGAAGCGGGGAATCAGAGGCGGGGAATCAGAGGCGGGGAATCAGAGGCGGGGAATCAGAGGCGGGGAATCAGAGGCGGGGAATCAGAGGCGGGGAATCTGTGGTGGGGAATACAAGGCAGGGAATCAGAGGCGGGGAATCAGAGGCGGGGAATCACAAGCGGGGAATCAGAGGCAGGGAATCAGAGGCGGGGAATCAGAGGTGGGGAATCAGAGGCGGAGAATCAGAGGCGGGGAATCTGAGGCGGGGAATCTGAGGCGGGGAATCTGAGGCGATGAATCCGAGCCGGGGAATCAGAGGCGGGGAATCAGGGGCGGGGAATCAGAGGCGGGGAATCAGAGGCGGAGAATCAGAGGCGGGGAATCTGAGGCGGGGAATCTGAGGCGGCGAATCCGAGGCGAGGAATCCGAGCCGGGGAATCAGAGGCGGGGAATCAGGGGCGGGGAATCAGAGGCAGGGAATCAGAGGCAGGGAATCAGATGAAGGGAATCTGAGGCAGGGATTCTGAGGCTGGGAATCTGAGGCGGGGAATCTGAGGCGGGGAATCTGAGGCGGGGAATCAGAGGCGGGGAATCAGAGGCGGGGAATCAGAGGCGGGGAATCAGAGGCGGGGAATCAGAGGCGGGGAATCAGAGGCGGGGAAAGAGATATGGGGAAACGGAGGCCGGGAAAGTAGCGTGGAAAGGGAGGCGGGGAATCAGAGGCGGGGAATCAGAGGCGGGGAATCAGAGGTGGGGAATCAGAGTCGGGGAATCAGAGGCTTGGAATCAGAGGCGGGGAATCAGAGGTGGGGAATCAGAGGCGGGGAATCAGAGGCGGGGAATCAGATGCGGGGAATCAGAGGCGTGGAATCAGAGGCGTGGAATCAGAGGCGGGGAATCAGAGGCGGGGAATCAGAGGCGCGGAATCAGAGGCGGGGAATCAGAGGCGGGGAATCAGAGGTGGGGAACCAGAGGTGGGGTATCAGAGGCGGGGAATCAGAGGCGGGGAATCAGAGTCGGGGAATCTGAGGTGGGGAATCAGAGGCGGGGAATCAGAGGCGGGGAATGAGATGCGGGGAATCAGAGGCGGGGAATCAGAGGCGGGGAATCAGAGGCGGGGAATCAGATGCGGGGAATCAGAGGCGGGGAATCAGAGGCGGGGAATCAGAAGCGGAGAATCAGAGGCGGGGTATCTGAGGCGGGGAATCTGAGGCGGGGAATCTGAGGCGGGCAATCAGAGCCGGGGAATCAGAGGCGGGGAATCAGAGGCGGGGAATCAGAGGCAGAGAATCAGAGGTGCGGAATCTGAGGCAGGGAATCGGAGCCGGGAAATCAGACGCAGGGAATCAGATGAAGGGAATCTGAGGCAGGGATTCTGAGGCAGGGAATCTGAGGTGGGGAATCTGAGGTGGAGAATCTGAGGCGGGGAATCTGAGGCGGGGAATCTGAGGCGGGGAATCATAGGCATGGAATCAGAGGAGGGTTATCAGAGGGGGGAAATCTGATGTGGGAAATGAGATGCAAAGAAAGAGGCAAGGAAATAGAGGAAGGGAAAGAGAGACAGTGTATAAGAGGCCGGGAATCAAAGGCGGGGAATCAGAGACACGGAAAGAGAGGCGTGCAATCAGAGGCACGGAATCAGAGCCGGCGAATCTGAGCCGGGAAATCAGAGGCAGAGCAACAGAGGCGGTAAAACATGCGTGCGGAATCGGAGGCGGGGAATCAGAGGCGGGGAATCAGAGGCGGGGAATCACAAGCGGGGAATCAGAGGCAGGGAATCAGAGGCGGGGAATCAGAGGTGGGGAATCAGAGGCGGAGAATCAGAGGCGGGGAATCTGAGGCGGGGAATCTGAGGCGGGGAATCTGAGGCGATGAATCCGAGCCGGGGAATCAGAGGCGGGGAATCAGGGGCGGGGAATCAGAGGCGGGGAATCAGAGGCGGAGAATCAGAGGCGGGGAATCTGAGGCGGGGAATCTGAGGCGGCGAATCCGAGGCGGGGAATCCGAGCCGGGGAATCAGAGGCGGGGAATCAGGGGCGGGGAATCAGAGGCAGGGAATCAGAGGCAGGGAATCAGATGAAGGGAATCTGAGGCAGGGATTCTGAGGCTGGGAATCTGAGGCGGGGAATCTGAGGCGGGGAATCTGAGGCGGGGAATCAGAGGCGGGGAATCAGAGGCGGGGAATCAGAGGCGGGGAATCAGAGGCGGGGAATCAGAGGCGGGGAATCAGAGGCGGGGAAAGAGATATGGGGAAACGGAGGCCGGGAAAGTAGCGTGGAAAGGGAGGCGGGGAATCAGAGGCGGGGAATCAGAGGCGGGGAATCAGAGGTGGGGAATCAGAGTCGGGGAATCAGAGGCTTGGAATCAGAGGTGGGGAATCAGAGGTGGGGAATCAGAGGCGGGGAATCAGAGGCGGGGAATCAGATGCGGGGAATCAGAGGCGTGGAATCAGAGGCGTGGAATCAGAGGCGGGGAATCAGAGGCGGGGAATCAGAGGCGCGGAATCAGAGGCGGGGAATCAGAGGCGGGGAATCAGAGGTGGGGAACCAGAGGTGGGGTATCAGAGGCGGGGAATCAGAGGCGGGGAATCAGAGTCGGGGAATCTGAGGTGGGGAATCAGAGGCGGGGAATCAGAGGCGGGGAATGAGATGCGGGGAATCAGAGGCGGGGAATCAGAGGCGGGGAATCAGAGGCGGGGAATCAGATGCGGGGAATCAGAGGCGGGGAATCAGAGGCGGGGAATCAGAAGCGGAGAATCAGAGGCGGGGTATCTGAGGCGGGGAATCTGAGGCGGGGAATCTGAGGCGGGCAATCAGAGCCGGGGAATCAGAGGCGGGGAATCAGAGGCGGGGAATCAGAGGCAGAGAATCAGAGGTGCGGAATCTGAGGCAGGGAATCGGAGCCGGGAAATCAGAGGCAGGGAATCAGATGAAGGGAATCTGAGGCAGGGATTCTGAGGCAGGGAATCTGAGGTGGGGAATCTGAGGTGGAGAATCTGAGGCGGGGAATCTGAGGCGGGGAATCTGAGGCGGGGAATCATAGGCATGGAATCAGAGTAGGGTTATCAGAGGGGGGAAATCTGATGTGGGAAATGAGATGCAAAGAAAGAGGCAAGGAAATAGAGGAAGGGAAAGAGAGACAGTGTATAAGAGGCCGGGAATCAAAGGCGGGGAATCAGAGACACGGAAAGAGAGGCGTGCAATCAGAGGCACGGAATCAGAGCCGGCGAATCTGAGCCGGGAAATCAGAGGCAGAGCAACAGAGGCGGTAAAACATGCGTGCGGAATCGGAGGCGGGGAATCAGAGGTGGGGAATCAGAGGCGGGGAATAAGAGGCGGGGAATCAGAGGCGGGGAATCAGAGGCGGGGAATTGGAGGCGTGGAATCAGAGGCGGGGAATCTGAGGAGGGGAATCTGAGGCGGGGAATCAGAGCCGGGGAGTCAGAGGCGGGGAATCAGAGGCGGGGAATCAGACGCGGGTAATCAGAGGTGGGGAATCTGAGGCGGGGAATCGGAGCCGGGGAATCGAAGACGGGGAATCAGAGGCGGGGAATCAGAGGCGGGGAATCAGAGGCGGGGAATCAGAGGCGGGGAATCAGAGCCGGGGAATCAGAGGCGGGGAATCTGTGGTGGGGAATACAAGGCAGGGAATCAGAGGCGGGGAATCAGAGGCGGGGAATCACAAGCGGGGAATCAGAGGCAGGGAATCAGAGGCGGGGAATCAGAGGTGGGGAATCAGAGGCGGAGAATCAGAGGCGGGGAATCTGAGGCTGGGAATCTGAGGCGGGGAATCTGAGGCGATGAATCCGAGCCGGGGAATCAGAGGCGGGGAATCAGGGGCGGGGAATCAGAGGCGGGGAATCAGAGGCGGAGAATCAGAGGCGGGGAATCTGAGGCGGGGAATCTGAGGCGGCGATTCCGAGGCGGGGAATCCGAGCCGGGGAATCAGAGGCGGGGAATCAGGGGCGGGGAATCAGAGGCAGGGAATCAGAGACAGGGAATCAGATGAAGGGAATCTGAGGCAGGGATTCTGAGGCTGGGAATCTGAGGCGGGGAATCTGAGGCGGGGAATCTGAGGCGGGGAATCAGAGGCGGGGAATCAGAGGCGGGGAATCAGAGGCGGGGAATCAGAGGCGGGGAATCAGAGGCGGGGAATCAGAGGCGGGGAAAGAGATATGGGGAAACGGAGGCCGGGAAAGTAGCGTGGAAAGGGAGGCGGGGAATCAGAGGCGGGGAATCAGAGGCGGGGAATCAGAGGTGGGGAATCAGAGTCGGGGAATCAGAGGCTTGGAATCAGAGGCGGGGAATCAGAGGTGGGGAATCAGAGGCGGGGAATCAGAGGCGGGGAATCAGATGCGGGGAATCAGAGGCGTGGAATCAGAGGCGTGGAATCAGAGGCGGGGAATCAGAGGCGGGGAATCAGAGGCGCGGAATCAGAGGCGGGGAATCAGAGGCGGGGAATCAGAGGTGGGGAACCAGAGGTGGGGTATCAGAGGCGGGGAATCAGAGGCGGGGAATCAGAGTCGGGGAATCTGAGGTGGGGAATCAGAGGCGGGGAATCAGAGGCGGGGAATGAGATGCGGGGAATCAGAGGCGGGGAATCAGAGGCGGGGAATCAGAGGCGGGGAATCAGATGCGGGGAATCAGAGGCGGGGAATCAGAGGCGGGGAATCAGAAGCGGAGAATCAGAGGCGGGGTATCTGAGGCGGGGAATCTGAGGCGGGGAATCTGAGGCGGGCAATCAGAGCCGGGGAATCAGAGGCGGGGAATCAGAGGCGGGGAATCAGAGGCAGAGAATCAGAGGTGCGGAATCTGAGGCAGGGAATCGGAGCCGGGAAATCAGAGGCAGGGAATCAGATGAAGGGAATCTGAGGCGGGGAATCTGAGGCGGGGAATCTGAGGCGGGGAATCATAGGCATGGAATCAGAGGAGGGTTATCAGAGGGGGGAAATCTGATGTGGGAAATGAGATGCAAAGAAAGAGGCAAGGAAATAGAGGAAGGGAAAGAGAGACAGTGTATAAGAGGCCGGGAATCAAAGGCGGGGAATCAGAGACACGGAAAGAGAGGCGTGCAATCAGAGGCACGGAATCAGAGCCGGCGAATCTGAGCCGGGAAATCAGAGGCAGAGCAACAGAGGCACGGAATCAGAGCCGGCGAATCTGAGCCGGGAAATCAGAGGCAGAGCAACAGAGGCGGTAAAACATGCGTGCGGAATCGGAGGCGGGGAATCAGAGGTGGGGAATCAGAGGCGGGGAATAAGAGGCGGGGAATCAGAGGCGGGGAATCAGAGGCGGGGAATTGGAGGCGTGGAATCAGAGGCGGGGAATCTGAGGAGGGGAATCTGTGGCGGGGAATCAGAGCCGGGGAGTCAGAGGCGGGGAATCAGAGGCGGGGAATCAGACGCGGGTAATCAGAGGTGGGGAATCTGAGGCGGGGAATCGGAGCCGGGGAATCGAAGACGGGGAATCAGAGGCGGGGAATCAGAGGCGGGGAATCAGAGGCGGGGAATCAGAGGCAGGGAATCAGATGCAGGGAATCTGTGGCAGGGAATCTGAGGCGGGGAATCTGAGGTGGGGAATCAGAGGCGGGGAATCAGAGGCGGGGAATCAGAGGCGGGGAATCAGAGGCGGGGAATCAGAGGCGGGGAATCAGAGGCGGGGAATCAGAGGTGGGGAATCAGAGCCGGAGAATCAGAGGCGGGGAATCAGAGGCGGGGAATCAGAGGCGGGGAATCAGAGGCGGGGAAACAGAGGCGGGGAATCAGAGGCGGGGAATCAGAGGCGGGGAATCAGAGGCGGGGAATCAGAGGCGGGGAATCAGAGGTGGGGAATCAGAGCCGGAGAATCAGAGGCGGGGAATCAGAGGCGGGGAGTCAGAGGCGGGGAATCAGAGGCGGGGAATCAGAAGCGGGGAATCTGAGACGGGGAATCAGAGGCGGGGAATCATAGGCGGGGAATCAGAGGCGGGGAATCAGAGGCGGGGAATCAGAGGCGGGGAATCAGAGCAGGGGAATCAGAGGCGGGGAATCAAAGGCGGGGAATCAGAGGCGGGGAATCAGAGGCGGGGAATCAGAGGCGGAGAATCAGAGGCGGGGAATCAGAGGCGGGGAATCAGAGCCGGGGAATCAGAGGCGGGGAATCAGAGGCGGGGAAGGAGATATGGGGAAACGGAGGCCGGGATAGTAGCGCGGAAAGGTTTGGGGGGAATCAGAGGTGGGGAATCAGAGGCGGGGAATCAGAGGCGGGGAATCAGAGGCGGGGAATCTGAGGCGGGGAATCTGAGGCGGGGAATCCGAGCCGGGGAATCAGAGGCGGGGAATCAGGGGCGGGGAATCAGAGGCGGGGAATCAGAGGCGGGGAATCAGAGGCGGGGAATCAGAGGCGGGGAATCTGAGGCGGGGAATCCGAGCCGGGGAATCAGAGGCGGGGAATCAGGGGCGGGGAATCAGGGGCGGGGAATCAGGGGCGGGGAATCAGAGGCGGGGAATCAGAGGCGGGGAATGAGAGGCGGGGAATCAGAGGCGGGGTATCAGAGGCGGGGAATCAGAGGCGGGGAATCAGAGGTGGGGAATCAGAGGCGGAGAATCAGAGGCGGGGAATCTGAGGCGGGGAATCTGAGGCGGCGAATCCGAGGCGGGGAATCCGAGCCGGGGAATCAGAGGCGGGGAATCAGGGGCGGGGAATCAGGGGCGGGGAATCAGAGGCGGGGAATCTGAGGCGGGCTATCGGAGGCGGGGATTCAGAGGCGGGGAATCAGAGGCGGGGAATCAGAGGCGCGGAATCAGAGGCGGGGAATCAGAGGCGGGGAATCAGAGGTGGGGAACCAGAGGTGGGGTATCAGAGGCGGGGAATCAGAGGCGGGGAATCAGAGTCGGGGAATCTGAGGTGGGGAATCAGAGGCGGGGAATCAGAGGCGGGGAATGAGATGCGGGGAATCGGAGGCGGGGAATCAGAGGCGGGGAATCAGAGGCGGGGAATCAGATGCGGGGAATCAGAGGCGGGGAATCAGAGGCGGGGAATCAGAGGTGGAGAATCAGAGGCGGGGTATCTGAGGCGGGGAATCTGAGGCGGGGAATCTGAGGCGGGCAATCAGAGCCGGGGAATCAGAGGCGGGGAATCAGAGGCGGGGAATCAGAGGCAGGGAATCAGAGGTGCAGAATCTGAGGCAGGGAATCGGAGCCGGGAAATCAGAGGCAGGGAATCAGATGAAGGGAATCTGAGGCAGGGATTCTGAGGCAGGGAATCTGAGGTGGGGAATCTGAGGTGGAGAATCTGAGGCGGGGAATCTGAGGCGGGGAATCTGAGGCGGGGAATCATAGGCATGGAATCAGAGGAGGGTTATCAGAGGGGGGAAATCTGATGTGGGAAATGAGATGCAAAGAAAGAGGCAAGGAAATAGAGGAAGGGAAAGAGAGACAGTGTATAAGAGGCCGGGAATCAAAGGCGGGGAATCAGAGACACGGAAAGAGAGGCGTGCAATCAGAGGCACGGAATCAGAGCCGGCGAATCTGAGCCGGGAAATCAGAGGCAGAGCAACAGAGGCGGTAAAACATGGGTGCGGAATCGGAGGCGGGGAATCAGAGGTGGGGAATCAGAGGCGGGGAATAAGAGGCGGGGAATCAGAGGCGGGGAATCAGAGGCGGGGAATTGGAGGCGTGGAATCAGAGGCGGGGAATCTGAGGCGGGGAATCTGAGGCGGGGAATCAGAGCCGGGGAGTCAGAGGCGGGGAATCAGAGGCGGGGAATCAGACGCGGGTAATCAGAGGTGGGGAATCTGAGGCGGGGAATCGGAGCCGGGGAATCGAAGACGCGGAATCAGAGGCGGGGAATCAGAGGCGGGAAATCAGAGGCGGGGAATCAGATGCGGGGAATCAGAGGCGGCGAATCAGAGGCGGGGAATCAGAGGCAGGGAATCAGAGGCGCGGAATCAGAGGCGGGAAATCAGAGGCTGGGAATCAGAGGCGGGGAACCAGAGGCAGGGTATCAGAGGCGGGGAATCAGAGGCGGGTAATCAGAGTCGGGGAATCTGAGGTGGGGAATCAGAGGTGGGGAATCAGAGGCGGGGAATGAGATGCGGGGAATGAGAGGCGGGGAATCTGAGGCGGGGAATCAGAGGCGGGGAATCAGAGGCGGGGAATCAGAGGCGGGGAATCAGAGGCGGGGAATCAGAGGCGGGGAATCAGAGGCGGGGAATCAGAGGCGGGGAATCCGAGGCGGGGAATCAGAGGCGGAGAATCAGAGGCGGGGAATCTGAGGCGGGGAATCTGAGGCGGGGAATCTGAGGCGGGGATCAGAGCCGGGGAATCAGGGGCGGGGAATCAGAGGCGGGGAATCAGAGGCGGGGAATCCGAGCCGGGGAATCAGAGGCAGGGAATCAGATGAGGGGAATCTAAGGCAGGGATTCTGAGGCAGGGAATCTGAGGTGGGGAATCTGAGGTGGGGAATCTGAGGCGGGGAATCTGAGGCGGGGAATCTGAGGCGGAGAATCATAGGTATGGAATCAGAGGAGGGTTATCAGAGGGGGGAAATCTGATGTGGGAAGTGAGATGCAAAGAAAGAGGCAAGGAAATAGAGGAAGGGAAAGAGAGACAGTGTATAAGAGGCCGGGAATCAAAGGCGGGGAATCAGAGACACGGAAAGAGAGGCGTGGAATCAGAGGCACGGAATCAGAGCCGGCGAATCTGAGCCGGGAAATCAGAGGCAGAGCAACAGATGCGGTAAAACATGGGTGCGGAATCGGAGGCGGGGAATCAGAGGCGGGGAATCAGAGGCGGGGAATCAAAAGCGTGGATCAGAGGCGGGGAATCAGACGCGGGGAATCAGAGGCGGGGAATCAGAGGCGGGGAATCAGAGGCGGGGAATCAGAGGCGGGGAATCAGAGGAGGGGAATCAGACGCGGGGAATCAGAGGCGGGGAATCAGAGGCGGGGAATCAGAGGCGGGGAATCAGAGGCGGGGAATCAGAGGCGGGGAATCAGAGGCGGGGAATCTGAGGCGGGGAATCTGAGGCGGGGAATCAGAGCTGGGGAGTCAGAGGCGGGGAATCAGAGGCGGGGAATCAGACGCGGGGAATCAGAGGTGGGGAATCTGAGGCGGGGAATCGGAGCCGGGGAATCGAAGACGGGGAATCAGAGGCGGGGAATCAGAGGCGGGGAATCAGAGGCGGGGAATCAGAGGCAGGGAATCAGATGCAGGGAATCTGTGGCAGGGAATCTGAGGTGGGGAATCTGAGGTGGGGAATCTGAGGCGGGGAATCTGAGGCGGGGAATCTGAGGTGGGGAATCAGAGGCATGGAATCAGAGGCGGGTTATCAGAGGGTGGAAATGAGATGTGGGAAAAGAGATGCAGAGAAAGAGGTACGGAAATAGAGGCAGGGAAAGAGAATCATGGAATCAGAGGCGGAGAATCAGAGGCGGGGAATCAGAAACGCGGATTCAGATGCGGGGAATCATAAGGGGGAAAAGAGATGTGGGGAAAGAGAGGCAGAGAAAGAGGCACGGAAATAGAGGCAGGGAAAGAGAAGCAGGGTATCAGAGGCGGAGAATCAGAGGCGGGGAATCAGAGATGCGGAAAGAGAGGCGTGAAATCAGAGGCGCGGAATCAGAGCCGGCGTATCTGAGCCGGGACATCAGAGGCAGAGCAACAGAGGCGTTGAAACACGGGTGCAGATTCAGAGGCGGGGAATCTGAGGTGGGGAATCAGAGGCGCGGATTCAGATGCGGGGAATCATAGGGGGGAAAAGAGATGTGGGGAAAGAGAGGCAGCGAAAGAGGCATGGAAAAAGAGGCAGGGAAAGAGAGGCGGGGAATCAAAGGTGGGGAATCAGAGGCGGGGAAACAGGCCGGTAAACAGAGGTAGGTAAAAATAGGCGGATAAATAGAGGCGGGGAAAGAGATGGGCAAAACATAGTGGTTGGAACTTGTGTGTTGAAAATGAGGTACACCAAACAGATCAAACAGTGTTGTTGAAATTGAGGGAGGGAAAAAGAGGCGCGGAAAGAGTGGAGGGTAAAGTGTGGATGCGAAAGAGAGGCGTAGAGACAGAGGCGGGGAATCAGAGGTGGGGATTCAGAGGCGGGGAATCAGAGGCGGGGAATCAGAGGTGGGGAATCAGAGGCGGGGAATCAGAGGCGGGGAATCAGAGGCGGGAAATCAGAGGCGGGGAATCAGAGGCGGGGAATCAGAGGCGGGGAATCAGAGGCGGGGAATCAGAGCCTGGGAATCAGAGCCTGGGAATCAGAGGCGGGGAATCAGAGGCGGGGAATCACAGGCGGGGAATCAGAGGCGGGGAATCAGAGGCGGGGAATCAGAGGCGGGGAATCAGAGGCGGGGAATCAGAGGCGGGGAATCAGAGGCGGGGAATCAGAGGCGGGGAATCAGAGGCAGGGAATCAGAGGCGGGGAGTCAGAGGTGGGGAATCAGAGGCGGGGAATCAGAGGTGGGGAATCTGAGACAGGGAATCAGAGGCGGGGAATCATAGGCGTGGAATCAGAGGCGGGGAATCAGAGGCGGGGAATCAGAGGCGGGGAATCAGAGCAGGGGAATCAGAGGCGGGGAATCAGAGGCGGGGAATCACAGGCGGGGAATCAGAGGCGGGGAAAGAGATATGGGGAAACGGAAGCCGGGAAAGTAGCGCGGAAAGGTTTGCGGGGAATCAGAGGTGGGGAATCAGAGGCGGGGAATCAGAGGCGGGGAATCAGAAGCGGGGAATCAGAGGCGGGGAATCAGAGGCGGGGAATCAGAGGCGGGGAATCAGAGGCGGGGAATCAGAGGCGGGGAATCAGAGGCGGGGAATCAGAGGCGGGGAATCTGTGGTGGGGAATACAAGGCAGGGAATCAGAGGCGGGGAATCAGAGGCGGGGAATCACAAGCGGGGAATCAGAGGCAGGGAATCAGAGGCGGGGAATCAGAGGTGGGGAATCAGAGGCGGAGAATCAGAGGTGGGGAATCAGAGGCGGGGAATCAGAGGCGGGGAATCAGATGCGGGGAATCAGAGGCGTGGAATCAGAGGCGTGGAATCAGAGGCGGGGAATCAGAGGCGGGGAATCAGAGGCGCGGAATCAGAGGCGGGGAATCAGAGGCGGGGAATCAGAGGTGGGGAACCAGAGGTGGGGTATCAGAGGCGGGGAATCAGAGGCGGGGAATCAGAGTCGGGGAATCTGAGGTGGGGAATCAGAGGCGGGGTATCAGAGGCGGGGAATCAGAGGCGGGGAATCAGAGCAGGGGAATCAGAGGCGGGGAATCAAAGGCGGGGAATCAGAGGCGGGGAATCAGAGGCGGGGAATCAGAGGCGGGGAATCAGAGGCGGGGAATCAGAGGCGGGGAATCAGAGCCGGGGAATCAGAGGCGGGGAATCAGAGGCGGGGAAGGAGATATGGGGAAACGGAGGCCGGGATAGTAGCGCGGAAAGGTTTGGGGGGAATCAGAGGTGGGGAATCAGAGGCGGGGAATCAGAGGCGGGGAATCAGAGGCGGGGAATCTGAGGCGGGGAATCTGAGGCGGGGAATCCGAGCCGGGGAATCAGAGGCGGGGAATCAGGGGCGGGGAATCAGAGGCGGGGAATCAGAGGCGGGGAATCAGAGGCGGGGAATCAGAGGCGGGGAATCTGAGGCGGGGAATCCGAGCCGGGGAATCAGAGGCGGGGAATCAGGGGCGGGGAATCAGGGGCGGGGAATCAGGGGCGGGGAATCAGAGGCGGGGAATCAGAGGCGGGGAATGAGAGGCGGGGAATCAGAGGCGGGGTATCAGAGGCGGGGAATCAGAGGCGGGGAATCAGAGGTGGGGAATCAGAGGCGGAGAATCAGAGGCGGGGAATCTGAGGCGGGGAATCTGACGCGGCGAATCCGAGGCGGGGAATCCGAGCCGGGGAATCAGAGGCGGGGAATCAGGGGCGGGGAATCAGGGGCGGGGAATCAGAGGCGGGGAATCAGAGGCGGGCTATCGGAGGCGGGGATTCAGAGGCGGGGAATCAGAGGCGGGGAATCAGAGGCGCGGAATCAGAGGCGGGGAATCAGAGGCGGGGAATCAGAGGTGGGGAACCAGAGGTGGGGTATCAGAGGCGGGGAATCAGAGGCCGGGAATCAGAGTCGGGGAATCTGAGGTGGGGAATCAGAGGCGGGGAATCAGAGGCGGGGAATGAGATGCGGGGAATCGGAGGCGGGGAATCAGAGGCGGGGAATCAGAGGCGGGGAATCAGATGCGGGGAATCAGAGGCGGGGAATCAGAGGCGGGGAATCAGAGGTGGAGAATCAGAGGCGGGGTATCTGAGGCGGGGAATCTGAGGCGGGGAATCTGAGGCGGGCAATCAGAGCCGGGGAATCAGAGGCGGGGAATCAGAGGCGGGGAATCAGAGGCAGGGAATCAGAGGTGCAGAATCTGAGGCAGGGAATCGGAGCCGGGAAATCAGAGGCAGGGAATCAGATGAAGGGAATCTGAGGCAGGGATTCTGAGGCAGGGAATCTGAGGTGGGGAATCTGAGGTGGAGAATCTGAGGCGGGGAATCTGAGGCGGGGAATCTGAGGCGGGGAATCATAGGCATGGAATCAGAGGAGGGTTATCAGAGGGGGGAAATCTGATGTGGGAAATGAGATGCAAAGAAAGAGGCAAGGAAATAGAGGAAGGGAAAGAGAGACAGTGTATAAGAGGCCGGGAATCAAAGGCGGGGAATCAGAGACACGGAAAGAGAGGCGTGCAATCAGAGGCACGGAATCAGAGCCGGTGAATCTGAGCCGGGAAATCAGAGGCAGAGCAACAGAGGCGGTAAAACATGGGTGCGGAATCGGAGGCGGGGAATCAGAGGTGGGGAATCAGAGGCGGGGAATAAGAGGCGGGGAATCAGAGGCGGGGAATCAGAGGCGGGGAATTGGAGGCGTGGAATCAGAGGCGGGGAATCTGAGGCGGGGAATCTGAGGCGGGGAATCAGAGCCGGGGAGTCAGAGGCGGGGAATCAGAGGCGGGGAATCAGACGCGGGTAATCAGAGGTGGGGAATCTGAGGCGGGGAATCGGAGCCGGGGAATCGAAGACGCGGAATCAGAGGCGGGGAATCAGAGGCGGGAAATCAGAGGCGGGGAATCAGAGGCAGGGAATCAGATGCAGGGAATCTGTGGCGGGGAATCTGAGGCGGGGAATCTGAGGTGGGGAATCAGAGGCGGGGAATCAGAGGCGGGGAATCAGAGGCGGGGAATCAGAGGCGGGGAATCAGAGGCGGGGAATCAGAGGCGGGGAATCAGAGGCGGGGAATCAGAGCCGGGGAATCAGAGGCGGGGAATCAGAGGCGGGGAATCAGAGGCGGGGAATCAGAGGCGGGGAATCAGAGGCGGGGAATCAGAGGCGGGGAATCAGAGGCGGGGAATCAGAGGCGGGGAATCAGAGGCGGGGAATCAGAGGCGGGGAGTCAGAGGCGGGGAGTCAGAGGCGGGGAATCAGAGGCGGGGAATCAGAAGCAGGGAATCTGAGACGGGGAATCAGAGGCGGGGAATCATAGGCGGGGAATCAAAGGCGGGGAATCCGAGGCGGGGAATCAGAGGCGGGGAATCAGAGGCGGGGAATCAGAGGCGGGGAATCAGAGCAGGGGAATCAGAGGCGGGGAATCAAAGGCGGGGAATCAGAGGCGGGGAATCAGAGGCGGGGAATCAGAGGCGGGGAATCAGAGGCGGGGAATCAGAGGCGGGGAATCAGAGCCGGGGAATCAGAGGCGGGGAATCAGAGGCGGGGAAAGAGATATGGGGAAACGGAGGCCGGGATAGTAGCGCGGAAAGGTTTGGGGGGAATCAGAGGTGGGGAATCAGAGGCGGGGAATCAGAGGCGGGGAATCAGAGGCGGGGAATCTGAGGCGGGGAATCTGAGGCGGGGAATCCGAGCCGGGGAATCAGAGGCGGGGAATCAGGGGTGGGGAATCAGAGGCGGGGAATCAGAGGCGGGGAATCAGAGGCGGGGAATCAGAGGCGGGGAATCCGAGGCGGGGAATCCGAGCCGGGGAATCAGAGGCGGGGAATCAGGGGCGGGGAATCAGGGGCGGGGAATCAGGGGCGGGGAATCAGAGGCGGGGAATCAGAGGCGGGGAATGAGAGGCGGGGGATCAGAGGTGGGGTATCAGAGGCGGGGAATCAGAGGCGGGGAATCAGAGGTGGGGAATCAGAGGCGGAGAATCAGAGGCGGGGAATCTGAGGCGGGGAATCTGAGGCGGCGAATCCGAGGCGGGGAATCCGAGCCGGGGAATCAGAGGCGGGGAATCAGGGGCGGGGAATCAGGGGCGGGGAATCAGAGGCGGGGAATCAGAGGCGGGGTATCGGAGGCGGGGAATCAGAGGCGGGGAATCAGAGGCGGGGAATCAGAGGCGGAGAATCAGAGGCGGGGAATCTGAGGCGGGGAATCTGAGGCGGCGAATCCGAGGCGGGGAATCCGAGCCGGGGAATCAGAGGCGGGGAATCAGGGGCGGGGAATCAGAGGCAGGGAATCAGAGGCCGGGAATCAGATGAAGGGAATCTGAGGCAGGGATTCTGAGGCTGGGAATCTGAGGCGGGGAATCAGAGGCGTGGAATCAGAGGCGGGGAATCAGAGGCGCAGAATCAGAGGCGGCCAATCAGAGGCGGGGAATCAGAGGCGGGGAACCAGAGGCGGGGTATCAGAGGCGGGGAATCAGAGGCGGGGAATCAGAGTCGGGGAATCTGAGGTGGGGAATCAGAGGCGGGGAATCAGAGGCGGGGAATGAGATGCGGGGAATCAGAGGCGGGGAATCAGAGGCGGGGAATCAGAGGCAGGGAATCAGAGGCGGGGAATCAGAGGCGGGGAATCAGAGGCGGGGAATCAGAGGCGGGGAATCAGAGGCGGAGAATCAGAGGCGGGGTATCTGAGCTGGGGAATCTGAGGCGGGGAATCTGAGGCGGGCAATCAGAGCCGGGGAATCAGAGGCGGGGAATCAGAGGCGGGGAATCAGAGGCGGGGAATCAGAGGTGGGGAATCTGAGGCAGGGAATCGGAGCTGGGGAATCAGAGGCAGGGAATCAGATGAAGGGAATCTGAGGCAGATATTCTGAGGCAGGGAATCTGAGGTGGGGAATCTGAGGTGGGGAATCTGAGGCAGGGAATCGGAGCTGGGGAATCGGAGACGGGGAATCAGAGGCGGGGAATCAGAGGCGGGGAATCAGAGGTGGGGAATCTGAGGTGGGGAATCGGAGCTGGGGAATCGAAGACGGGGAATCAGAAGCGGGGAATCAGAGGCGGGGAATCAAAGGCGGGGAATCTGAGGTGGGGAATCAGAGGCGGGGAATCAGATGCGGGGAATCAGAGGCGGCGAATCAGAGGCGGGGAATCAGAGGCAGGGAATCAGAGGCGCGGAATCAGAGGCGGGGAATCAGAGGCTGGGAATCAGAGGCGGGGAACCAGAGGCAGGGTATCAGAGGCGGGGAATCAGAGGCGGGTAATCAGAGTCGGGGAATCTGAGGTGGGGAATCAGAGGTGGGGAATCAGAGGCGGGGAATGAGATGCGGGGAATGAGAGGCGGGGAATCTGAGGCGGGGAATCAGAGGCGGGGAATCAGAGGCGGGGAATCAGAGGCGGGGAATCAGAGGCGGGGAATCAGAGGCGGGGAATCAGAGGCGGGGAATCAGAGGCGGGGAATCAGAGGCGGGGAATCAGAGGCGGGGAATCAGAGGCGGAGAATCAGAGGCGGGGAATCTGAGGCGGGGAATCTGAGGCGGGGAATCTGAGGCGGGGAATCAGAGCCAGGGAATCAGGGGCGGGGAATCAGAGGCGGGGAATCAGAGGCAGGGAATCAGAGGTGGGGAATCTGAGGCAGGGAATCGGAGCCGGGGAATCAGAGGCAGGGAATCAGATGAGGGGAATCTAAGGCAGGGATTCTGAGGCAGGGAATCTGAGGTGGGGAATCTGAGGTGGGGAATCTGAGGCGGGGAATCTGAGGCGGGGAATCTGAGGCAGAGAATCATAGGTATGGAATCAGAGGAGGGTTATCAGAGGGGGGAAATCTGATGTGGGAAGTGAGATGCAAAGAAAGAGGCAAGGAAATAGAGGAAGGGAAAGAGAGACAGTGTATAAGAGGCCGGGAATCAAAGGCGGGGAATCAGAGACACGGAAAGAGAGGCGTGGAATCAGAGGCATGGAATCAGAGCCGGCAAATCTGAGCCGGGAAATCAGAGGCAGAGCAACAGATGCGGTAAAACATGGGTGCGGAATCGGAGGCGGGGAATCAGAGGCGGGGAATCAGAGGCGGGGAATCAAAAGCGTGGATCAGAGGCGGGGAATCAGAGGCGGGGAATCAGAGGCGGGGAAACAGAGGTGGGGAATCAGAGGCGGGGAATCAGAGGCGGGGAATCAGAGGCGGGGAATCAGATGCGGGGAATCAGAGGCGGGGAATCAGAGGCGGGAAATCAGAGGCGGGGAATCAGAGGCGGGGAATCAGAGGCGGGGAATCTGAGGCGGGGAATCTGAGGCGGGGAATCTGAGGCGGGGAATCAGAGCTGGGGAGTCAGAGGCGGGGAATCAGAGGCGGGGAATCAGACACGGGGAATCAGAGGTGGGGAATCTGAGGCGGGGAATCGGAGCCGGGGAGTCGAAGACGGGGAATCGGAGGCGGGGAATCAGAGGCGGGGAATCAGAGGCGGGGAATCAGAGGCAGGGAATCAGATGCAGGGAATCTGTGGCAGGGAATCTGAGGTGGGGAATCTGAGGTGGGGAATCTGAGGCGGGGAATCTGAGGCGGGGAATCTGAGGTGGGGAATCAGAGGCATGGAATCAGAGGCGGGTTATCAGAGGGTGGAAATGAGATGTGGGAAACGAGATGCAGGGAAAGAGGTACGGAAATAGAGGCAGGGAAAGAGAATCATGGAATCAGAGGCGGAGAATCAGAGGCGGGGAATCAGAAACGCGGATTCAGATGCGGGGAATCATAAGGGGGAAAAGAGATGTGGGGAAAGAGAGGCAGAGAAAGAGGCACGGAAATAGAGGCAGGGAAAGAGAAGCAGGGTATCAGAGGCGGAGAATCAGAGGCGGGGAATCAGAGATGCGGAAAGAGAGGCGTGAAATCAGAGGCGCGGAATCAGAGCCGGCGTATCTGAGCCGGGACATCAGAGGCAGAGCAACAGAGGCGTTGAAACACGGGTGCAGATTCAGAGGCGGGGAATCTGAGGTGGGGAATCAGAGGCGCGGATTCAGATGCGGGGAATCATAGGGGGGAAAAGAGATGTGGGGAAAGAGAGGCAGCGAAAGAGGCATGGAAATAGAGGCAGGGAAAGAGAGGCGGGGAATCAAAGGTGGGGAATCAGAGGCGGGGAAACAGGCCGGTAAACAGAGGCAGGTAAACATAGGCGGATAAATAGAGGCGGGGAAAGAGATGGGCAAAACATAGTGGTTGGAACTTGTGTGTTGAAAATGAGGTACACCAAACAGATCAAACAGTGTTGTTGAAATTGAGGGAGGGAAAAAGAGGCGCGGAAAGAGTGGAGGGTAAAGTGTGGATGCGAAAGAGAGGCGTAGAGACAGAGGCGGGGAATCAGAGGCGGGGATTCAGAGGCGGGGAATCAGAGGCGGGGAATCAGAGGCGGGGAATCAGAGGCGGGGAATCAGAGGCGGGGAATCAGAGGCGGGAAATCAGAGGCGGGGAATCAGAGGCGGGGAATCAGAGGCGGGGAATCAGAGGCGGGGAATCAGAGCCTGGGAATCAGAGCCTGGGAATCAGAGGCGGGGAATCAGAGGCGGGGAATCAGACGCGGGGAATCAGAGGCGGGGAATCAGAGGCGGGGAATCAGAGGCGGGGAATCAGAGGCGGGGAATCAGAGGCGGGGAATCAGAGGCGGGGAATCAGAGGCGGGGAATCACAGGCGGGGAATCAGAGGCGGGGAAAGAGATATGGGGAAACGGAAGCCGGGAAAGTAGCGCGGAAAGGTTTGCGGGGAATCAGAGGTGGGGAATCAGAGGCGGGGAATCAGAGGCGGGGAATCAGAAGCGGGGAATCAGAGGCGGGGAATCAGAGGCGGGGAATCAGAGGCGGGGAATCAGAGGCGGGGAATCAGAGGCGGGGAATCAGAGGCGGGGAATCAGAGGCGGGGAATCAGAGGCGGGGAATCAGAGGCGCGGAATCAGAGGCGGGGAATCAGAGGCGGGGAATCAGAGGCGGGGAATAAGAGGCGGGGAATCAGAGGCAGGGAATCAGAGGCGGGGAGTCAGAGGTGGGGAATCAGAGGCGGGGAATCAGAGGCGGGGAATCTGAGACAGGGAATCAGAGGCGGGGAATCATAGGCGTGGAATCAGAGGCGGGGAATCAGAGGCGGGGAATCAGAGGCGGGGAATCAGAGCAGGGGAATCAGAGGCGGGGAATCAGAGGCGGGGAATCAGAGGCGGGGAATCAGAGGCGGGGAAAGAGATATGGGGAAACGGAGGCCGGGAAAGTAGCGCGGAAAGGTTTGCGGGGAATCAGAGGTGGGGAATCAGAGGCGGGGAATCAGAGGCGGGGAATCAGAAGCGGGGAATCAGAGGCGGGGAATCAGAGGCGGGGAATCAGAGGCGGGGAATCAGAGGCGGGGAATCAGAGGCGGGGAATCAGAGGCGGGGAATCAGAGGCGGGGAATAAGAGGCGGGGAATCTGATCCGGGGAATCAGAGGCGAGGAATCAGAGGCGGGGATCAGAGGCGGGGAATCAGAGGCGGGGAATAAGAGGCGGGGAATCAGAGCTGGGGAATCAGAGGCGAGGAATCAGAGGCCGGGAAAGAGATATGGGGAAACGGAGGCCGGGAAAGTAGCGCGGAAAGGTTTGCGGGGAATCAGAGGTGGGGAATCAGAGGCGGGGAATCAGAGGCGGGGAATCAGAAGCGGGGAATCAGAGGCGGGGAATCAGAGGCGGGGAATCCGAGGCGGGGAATCAGAGGCGGGGAATCAGAGGCGGGGAATCAGAGGCGGGGAATCAGAGGCGGGGAATCAGAGGCGCGGAATCAGAGGCGGGGAATCAAAGGCGGGGAATCAGAGGCGGGGAATCAGAGGCGGGGAATCAGAGGCGTGGAATCAGAGGCGTGGAATCAGAGGCGGGGAATCTGAGGTGGGGAATCTGAGGCATGGAATCAGAGCCGGGGAGTCAGAGGCGGGGAATCAGTGGCGGGGAATCAGACGCGGGTAATCAGAGGTGGGGAATCTGAGGCGGAGAATCGGAGCCAGGGAATCGAAGACGGGGAATCAGAGGCGGGGAATCAGAGGCGGGGAATCAGAGGCAGGGAATCAGAAGCAGGGAATCAGAGCAGGGGAATCAGAGGCGGGGAATCAGAGGCGGGGAATCAGAAGCGGGGAATCAGAGGCGGGGAATCAGAGGCGGGTAATCAGAGGCGGGGAATCAGAGGCGGGGAATCAGAGGCGGGGAATCAGAGGCGGGGAATCAGAGGCGGGGAATTAGAGGCGGGGAATCAGAGGCGGGGAATCAGAGGCGGGGAATCAGAGGCGGGGAATCAGAGGCGGGGAATCAGAGGCGGGGAATCAGAGGCGGGGAATCTGTGGTGGGGAATACAAGGCAGGGAATCAGAGGCGGGGAATCAGAGGCGGGGAATCACAAGCGGGGAATCTGAGGCGATGAATCCGAGCCGGGGAATCAGAGGCGGGGAATCAGGGGCGGGGAATCAGAGGCGGGGAATCAGAGGCGGAGAATGAGAGGCGGGGAATCTGAGGCGGGGAATCTGAGGCGGCGAATCCGAGGCGGCGAATCCGAGCCGGGGAATCAGAGGCGGGGAATCAGGGGCGGGGAATCAGAGGCAGGGAATCAGAGGCAGGGAATCAGATGAAGGGAATCTGAGGCAGGGATTCTGAGGCTGGGAATCTGAGGCGGGGAATCTGAGGCGGGGAATCTGAGGCGGGGAATCAGAGGCGGGGAATCAGAGGCGGGGAATCAGAGGCGGGGAATCAGAGGCGGGAATCAGAGGCGGGGAATCAGAGGCGGGGAAAGAGATATGGGGAAACGGAGGCCGGGAAAGTAGCGTGGAAAGGGAGGCGGGGAATCAGAGGCGGGGAATCAGAGGCGGGGAATCAGAGGTGGGGAATCAGAGGCGGGGAATCAGAGGCTTGGAATCAGAGGCGGGGAATCAGATGCGGGGAATCAGAGGCGTGGAATCAGAGGCGTGGAATCAGAGGCGGGGAATCAGAGGCGGGGAATCAGAGGCGCGGAATCAGAGGCGGGGAATCAGAGGCGGGGAATCAGAGGTGGGGAACCAGAGGTGGGGTATCAGAGGCGGGGAATCAGAGGCGGGGAATGAGAGTCGGGGAATCTGAGGTGGGGAATCAGAGGCGGGGAATCAGAGGCGGGGATGAGATGCGGGGAATCAGAGGCGGGGAATCAGAGGCGGGGTATCAGAGGCGGGGAATCAGATGCGGGGTATCTGAGGCGGGGAATCTGAGGCGGGGAATCGGAGGTGGGAAATCAGAGCCGGGGAATCAGAGGCGGGGATTCAGAGGCGGGGAATCAGAGGCAGGGAATCAGAGGTGCGGAATCTGAGGCAGGGAATCGGAGCCGGGAAATCAGAGGCAGGGAATCAGATGAAGGGAATCTGAGGCAGGGATTCTGAGGCAGGGAATCTGAGGTGGGGAATCTGAGGTGGAGAATCTGAGGCGGGGAATCTGAGGCGGGGAATCTGAGGCGGGGAATCATAGGCATGGAATCAGAGGAGGGTTATCAGAGGGGGGAAATCTGATGTGGGAAATGAGATGCAAAGAAAGAGGCAAGGAAATAGAGGAAGGGAAAGAGAGACAGTGTATAAGAGGCCGGGAATCAAAGGCGGGGAATCAGAGACACGGAAAGAGAGGCGTGCAATCAGAGGCACGGAATCAGAGCCGGCGAATCTGAGCCGGGAAATCAGAGGCAGAGCAACAGAGGCGGTAAAACATGGGTGCGGAATCGGAGGCGGGGAATCAGAGGTGGGGAATCAGAGGCGGGGAATAAGAGGCGGGGAATCAGAGGCGGGGAATCCGAGGCGGGGAATTGGAGGCGTGGAATCAGATGCGGGGAATCTGAGGCGGGGAATCTGAGGCGGGGAATCAGAGCCGGGGAGTCAGAGGCGGGGAATCAGAGGCGGGGAATCAGACGCGGGTAATCAGAGGTGGGGAATCTGAGGCGGGGAATCGGAGCCGGGGAATCGAAGACGGGGAATCAGAGGCGGGGAATCAGAGGCGGGGAATCAGAGGTGGGGAATCAGAGGCAGGGAATCAGATGCAGGGAATCTGTGGCAGGGAATCTGAGGCGGGGAATCTGAGGTGGGGAATCACAGGCGGGGAATCAGAGGCGGGGAATCAGAGGCGGGGAATCAGAGGCGGGGAATCAGAGGCGGGGAATCAGAGGCGGGGAATCAGAGGTGGGGAATCAGAGCCGGAGAATCAGAGGCGGGGAATCAGAGGCGGGGAATCAGAGGCGGGGAATCAGAGGCGGGGAATCAGAGGCGGGGAATCAGAGGCGGGGAATCAGAGGCGGGGAATCAGAGGCGGGGAATCAGAGGCGGGGAATCAGAGGCGGGGAGTCAGAGGCGGGGAATCAGAGGCGGGGAATCAGAAGCAGGGAATCTGAGACGGGGAATCAGAGGCGGGGAATCATAGGCGGGGAATCAGAGGCGGGGAATCAGAGGCGGGGAATCAGAAGCGGGGAATCAGAGGCGGGGAATCAGAGCAGGGGAATCAGAGGCGGGGAATCAAAGGCGGGGAATCAGAGGCGGGGAATCAGAGGCGGGGAATCAGAGGCGGGGAATCAGAGGCGGGGAATCAGAGGCGGGGAATCAGAGCCGGGGAATCAGAGGCGGGGAATCAGAGGCGGGGAAAGAGATATGGGGAAACGGAGGCCGGGATAGTAGCGCGGAAAGGTTTGGGGGGAATCAGAGGTGGGGAATCAGAGGCGGGGAATCAGAGGCGGGGAATCAGAGGCGGGGAATCTGAGGCGGGGAACCTGAGGCGGGGAATCCGAGCCGGGGAATCAGAGGCGGGGAATCAGGGGCGGGGAATCAGAGGCGGGGAATCAGAGGCGGGGAATCAGAGGCGGGGAATCAGAGGCGGGGAATCCGAAGCGGGGAATCCGAGCCGGGGAATCAGAGGCGGGGAATCAGAGGCGGGGAATCAGGGGCGGGGAATCAGGGGCGGGGAATCAGAGGCGGGGCATCAGAGGCGGGGTATCGGAGGCGGGGAATCAGAGGCGGGGAATCAGAGGCGGGGAATCAGAGGCGGAGAATCAGAGGCGGGGAATCTGAGGCGGGGAATCTGAGGCGGCGAATCCGAGGCGGGGAATCCGAGCCGGGGAATCAGAGGAGGGGAATCAGGGGCGGGGAATCAGAGGCAGGGAATCAGAGGCAGGGAATCAGATGAAGGGAATCTGAGGCAGGGATTCTGAGGCTGGGAATCTGAGGCGGGGAATCAGAGGCGTGGAATCAGAGGCGGGGAATCAGAGGCGCAGAATCAGAGGCGGGGAATCAGAGGCGGGGAATCAGAGGCGGGGAACCAGAGGCGGGGTATCAGAGGCGGGGAATCAGAGGCGGGGAATCAGAGTCGGGGAATCTGAGGTGGGGAATCAGAGGCGGGGAATCAGAGGCGGGGAATGAGATGCGGGGAATCAGAGGCGGGGAATCAGAGGCGGGGAATCAGAGGCAGGGAATCAGAGGCGGGGAATCAGAGGCGGGGAATCAGAGGCGGGGAATCAGAGGCGGGGAATCAGAGGCGGAGAATCAGAGGCGGGGTATCTGAGCCGGGGAATCTGAGGCGGGGAATCTGAGGCGGGCAATCAGAGCCGGGGAATCAGAGGCGGGGAATCAGAGGCGGGGAATCAGAGGCGGGGAATCAGAGGTGGGGAATCTGAGGCAGGGAATCGGAGCCGGGGAATCAGAGGCAGGGAATCAGATGAAGGGAATCTGAGGCAGATATTCTGAGGCAGGGAATCTGAGGTGGGGAATCTGAGGTGGGGAATCTGAGGCGGGGAATCTGAGGCGGGGAATCTGAGGCGGGGAATCATAGGCATGGAATCAGAGGAGGGTTATCAGAGGGGGGAAATCTGATGTGGGAAATGAGATGCAAAGAAAGAGGCAAGGAAATAGAGGAAGGGAAAGAGAGACAGTGTATAAGAGGCCGGGAATCAAAGGCGGGGAATCAGAGACATGGAAAGAGAGGCGTGCAATCAGAGGCACGGAATCAGAGCCGGCGAATCTGAGCCGGGAAATCAGAGGCAGAGCAACAGAGGCGGTAAAACATGGGTGCGGAATCGGAGGCGGGGAATCAGAGGTGGGGAATCAGAGGCGGGGAATAAGAGGCGGGGAATCAGAGGCGGGGAATCAGAGGCGGGGAATCAGAGGCGTGGAATCAGAGGCGGGGAATCTGAGGCGGGGAATCTGAGGCGGGGAATCAGAGCCGGGGAGTCAGAGGCAGGGAATCAGAGGCGGGGAATCAGACGCGGGTAATCAGAGGTGGGGAATTTGAGGCGGGGAATCGGAGCCAGGGAATCGAAGACGGGGAATCAGAGGCGGGGAATCAGAGGCGGGGAATCAGAGGCGGGGAATCAGAGGCGGGGAATCAGAGGCGGGGAATCAGAGGCGGGGAAAGAGATATGGGGAAACGGAGGCCGGGGAAGTAGCGCGGAAAGGCCGGCGGGGAATCAGAGGCGGGGAATCAGAGGCGGGGAATCAGAGGTGGGGAATCAGAGGCGGGGAATCAGAGGCTTGGAATCAGAGGCGGGGAATCAGAGGTGGGGAATCAGAGGCGGGGAATCAGAGGCAGGGAATCAGAGGCGGGGAATCAGAGGCGGGGAATCAGAGGCGGGGAATCAGAGGCGGGGAATCAGAGGCGGGGAATCAGAGCCGGGGAATCAGAGGCGGGGAATCAGAGGCGGGGAAAGAGATATGGGGAAACGGAGGCCGGGATAGTAGCGCGGAAAGATTTGGGGGGAATCAGAGGTGGGGAATCAGAGGCGGGGAATCAGAGGCGGGGAATCAGAGGCGGGGAATCTGAGGCGGGGAATCTGAGGCGGGGAATCCGAGCCGGGGAATCAGAGGCGGGGAATCAGGGGCGGGGAATCAGAGGCGGGGAATCAGAGGCGGGGAATCAGAGGCGGGGAATCAGAGGCGGGGAATCTGAGGCGGGGAATCCGAGCCGGGGAATCAGAGGCGGGGAATCAGGGGCGGGGAATCAGGGGCGGGGAATCGGGGGCGGGGAATCAGAGGCGGGGAATCAGAGGCGGGGAATGAGAGGCGGGGAATCAGAGGCGGGGTATCAGAGGCGGGGAATCAGAGGCGGGGAATCAGAGGTGGGGAATCAGAGGCGGAGAATCAGAGGCGGGGAATCTGAGGCGGGGAATCTGAGGCGGCGAATCCGAGGCGGGGAATCCGAGCCGGGGAATCAGAGGCGGGGAATCAGGGGCGGGGAATCAGGGGCGGGGAATCAGAGGCGGGGAATCAGAGGCGGGGTATCGGAGGCGGGGAATCAGAGGCGGGGAATCAGAGGCGGGGAATCAGAGGCGCGGAATCAGAGGCGGGGAATCAGAGGCGGGGTATCAGAGGTGGGGAACCAGAGGTGGGGTATCAGAGGCGGGGAATCAGAGGCGGGGAATCAGAGTCGGGGAATCTGAGGTGGGGAATCAGAGGCGGGGAATCATAGGCGGGGAATGAGATGCGGGGAATCAGAGGCGGGGAATCAGAGGCGGGGAATCAGAGGCGGGGAATCAGATGCGGGGAATCAGAGGCGGGGAATCAGAGGCGGGGAATCAGAGGCGGAGAATCAGAGGCGGGGTATCTGAGGCGGAGAATCTGAGGCGGGGAATCTGAGGCGGGAAATCAGAGCCGGGGAATCAGAGGCGGGGAATCAGAGGCGGGGAATCAGAGGCAGGGAATCAGAGGTGCGGAATCTGAGGCAGGGAATCGGAGCCGGGAAATCAGAGGCAGGGAATCAGATGAAGGGAATCTGAGGCAGGGATTCTGAGGCAGGGAATCTGAGGTGGGGAATCTGAGGTGGAGAATCTGAGGCGGGGAATCTGAGGCGGGGAATCTGAGGCGGGGAATCATAGGCATGGAATCAGAGGAGGGTTATCAGAGGGGGAAATCTGATGTGGGAAATGAGATGCAAAGAAAGAGGCAAGGAAATAGAGGAAGGGAAAGAGAGACAGTGTATAAGAGGCCGGGAATCAAAGGCGGGGAATCAGAGACACGGAAAGAGAGGCGTGCAATCAGAGGCACGGAATCAGAGCCGGCGAATATGAGCCGGGAAATCAGAGGCAGAGCAACAGAGGCGGTAAAACATGGGTGCGCAATCGGAGGCGGGGAATCAGAGGTGGGGAATCAGAGGCGGGGAATAAGAGGCGGGGAATCAGAGGCGGGGAATCCGAGGCGGGGAATTGGAGGCGTGGAATCAGATGCGGTGAATCTGAGGCGGGGAATCTGAGGCGGGGAATCAGAGCCGGGGAGTCAGAGGCGGGGAATCAGAGGCGGGGAATCAGACGCGGGTAATCAGAGGTGGGGAATCTGAGGCGGGGAATCGGAGCCGGGGAATCGAAGACGGGGAATCAGAGGCGGGGAATCAGAGGCGGGGAATCAGAGGCGGGGAATCAGAGGCAGGGAATCAGATGCAGGGAATCTGTGGCAGGGAATCTGAGGCGGGGAATCTGAGGTGGGGAATCAGAGGCGGGGATTCAGAGGCGGGGAATCAGAGGCGGGGAATCAGAGGCGGGGAATCAGAGGCGGGGAATCAGAGGCGGGGAATCAGAGGTGGGGAATCAGAGCCGGAGAATCAGAGGCGGGGAATCAGAGGCGGGGAATCAGAGGCGGGGAATCAGAGGCGGGGAATCAGAGGCGGGGAATCAGAGGCGGGGAATCAGAGGCGGGGAATCAGAGGCGGGGAATCAGAGGCGGGGAATCAGAGGCGGGGAATCAGAGGCGGGGAGTCAGAGGCGGGGAATCAGAGGCGGGGAATCAGAAGCAGGGAATCTGAGACGGGGAATCAGAGGCGGGGAATCATAGGCGGGGAATCAGAGGCGGGGAATCAGAGGCGGGGAATCAGAAGCGGGGAATCAGAGGCGGGGAATCAGAGCAGGGGAATCAGAGGCGGGGAATCAAAGGCGGGGAATCAGAGGCGGGGAATCCGAGGCGGGGAATCAGAGGCGGGGAATCAGAGGCGGGGAATCAGAGGCGGGGAATCAGAGCCGGGGAATCAGAGGCGGGGAATCAGAGGCGGGGAAAGAGATATGGGGAAACGGAGGCCGGGATAGTAGCGCGGAAAGGTTTGGGGGGAATCAGAGGTGGGGAATCAGAGGCGGGGAATCAGAGGCGGGGAATCAGAGGCGGGGAATCTGAGGCGGGGAACCTGAGGCGGGGAATCCGAGCCGGGGAATCAGGGGCGGGGAATCAGGGGCGGGGCATCAGAGGCAGGGAATCAGAGGCGGGGAATCAGAGGCGGGGAATCAGATGCGGGGAATGCGAAGCGGGGAATCCGAGCCGCGGAATCAGAGGCGGGGAATCAGAGGCGGGGAATCAGGGGCGGGGAATCAGGGGCGGGGATTCAGAGGTGCGGAATCTGAGGCAGGGAATCGGAGCCGGGGAATCAGAGGCGGGGAATCAGAGGCGGGGAATCAGAGGCGGAGAATCAGAGGCGGGGAATCTGAGGCGGGGAATCTGAGGCGGCGAATTCGAGGCGGGGAATCCGAGCCGGGGAATCAGAGGCGGGGAATCATAGGCATGGAATCACAGGAGGGTTATCAGAGGGGGGAAATCTGATGTGGGAAATGAGATGCAAAGAAAGAGGCAAGGAAATAGAGGAAGGGAAAGAGAGACAGTGTATAAGAGGCCGGGAATCAAAGGCGGGGAATCAGAGACATGGAAAGAGAGGCGTGCAATCAGAGGCACGGAATCAGAGCCGGCGAATCTGAGCCGGGAAATCAGAGGCAGAGCAACAGAGGCGGTAAAACATGGGTGCGGAATCGGAGGCGGGGAATCAGAGGTGGGGAATCAGAGGCGGGGAATAAGAGGCGGGGAATCAGAGGCGGGGAATCAGAGGCGGGGAATCAGAGGCGTGGAATCAGAGGCGGGGAATCTGAGGCGGGGAATCTGAGGCGGGGAATCAGAGCCGGGGAGTCAGAGGCAGGGAATCAGAGGCGGGGAATCAGACGCGGGTAATCAGAGGTGGGGAATTTGAGGCGGGGAATCGGAGCCAGGGAATCGAAGACGGGGAATCAGAGGCGGGGAATCAGAGGCGGGGAATCAGATGAAGGGAATCTGAGGCAGGGATTCTGAGGCTGGGAATCTGAGGCGGGGAATCTGAGGCGGGGAATCTGAGGCGGGGAATCAGAGGCGGGGAATCAGAGGCGGGGAATCAGAGGCGGGGAATCAGAGGCGGGGAATCAGAGGCGGGGAATCAGAGGCGGGGAATCAGAGGCGGGGAATCAGAGGCGGGGAAAGAGATATGGGGAAACGGAGGCCGGGGAAGTAGCGCGGAAAGGCAGGCGGGGAATCAGAGGCGGGGAATCAGAGGCGGGGAATCAGAGGTGGGGAATCAGAGGCGGGGAATCAGAGGCTTGGAATCAGAGGCGGGGAATCAGAGGTGGGGAATCAGAGGCGGGGAATCAGAGGCAGGGAATCAGAGGCGGGGAATCAGAGGCGGGGAATCAGAGGCGGGGAATCAGAGGCGGGGAATCAGAGGCGGGGAATCAGAGCCGGGGAATCAGAGGCGGGGAATCAGAGGCGGGGAATCTGAGGCGGGGAATCCGAGCCGGGGAATCAGAGGCGGGGAATCAGGGGCGGGGAATCAGGGGCGGGGAATCAGGGGCGGGGAATCAGAGGCGGGGAATCAGAGGCGGGGAATCAGAGGTGGGGAATCAGAGGCGGAGAATCAGAGGCGGGGAATCTGAGGCGGGGAATCTGAGGCGGCGAATCCGAGGCGGGGAATCCGAGCCGGGGAATCAGAGGCGGGGAATCAGGGGCGGGGAATCAGGGGCGGGGAATCAGAGGCGGGGAATCAGAGGCGGGGTATCGGAGGCGGGGATTCAGAGGCGGGGAATCAGAGCCGGGGAATCAGAGGCGGGGAATCAGAGGCGGGGAAAGAGATATGGGGAAACGGAGGCCGGGATAGTAGCGCGGAAAGGTTTGGGGGGAATCAGAGGTGGGGAATCAGAGGCGGGGAATCAGAGGCGGGGAATCAGAGGCGGGGAATCTGAGGCGGGGAACCTGAGGCGGGGAATCCGAGCCGGGGAATCAGGGGCGGGGAATCAGGGGCGGGGCATCAGAGGCAGGGAATCAGAGGCGGGGAATCAGAGGCGGGGAATCAGAGGCGGGGAATCCGAAGCGGGGAATCCGAGCCGGGGAATCAGAGGCGGGGAATCA
This sequence comes from Narcine bancroftii, assembly GCF_036971445.1. NCBI lineage: Eukaryota > Metazoa > Chordata > Chondrichthyes > Torpediniformes > Narcinidae > Narcine > Narcine bancroftii. The sequence goes on from NC_091474.1 coordinate 122,449,730, forward strand.
GAGGCGGGGAATCAGGGGCGGGGAATCAGGGGCGGGGAATCAGAGGCGGGGCATCAGAGGCGGGGTATCGGAGGCGGGGAATCAGAGGCGGGGAATCAGAGGCGGGGAATCAGAGGCGGAGAATCAGAGGCGGGGAATCTGAGGCGGGGAATCTGAGGCGGCGAATCCGAGGCGGGGAATCCGAGCCGGGGAATCAGAGGCGGGGAATCATAGGCATGGAATCAGAGGAGGGTTATCAGAGGGGGGAAATCTGATGTGGGAAATGAGATGCAAAGAAAGAGGCAAGGAAATAGAGGAAGGGAAAGAGAGACAGTGTATAAGAGGCCGGGAATCAAAGGCGGGGAATCAGAGACATGGAAAGAGAGGCGTGCAATCAGAGGCACGGAATCAGAGCCGGCGAATCTGAGCCGGGAAATCAGAGGCAGAGCAACAGAGGCGGTAAAACATGGGTGCGGAATCGGAGGCGGGGAATCAGAGGTGGGGAATCAGAGGCGGGGAATAAGAGGCGGGGAATCAGAGGCGGGGAATCAGAGGCGGGGAATCAGAGGCGTGGAATCAGAGGCGGGGAATCTGAGGCGGGGAATCTGAGGCGGGGAATCAGAGGCGGGGAATCAGAGGCGGGGAATCAGAGGCGGGGAATCAGAGGCGGGGAATCAGAGGCGGGGAATCAGAGGCGGGGAATCAGAGGCGGGGAATCAGAGGCGCGGAATCAGAGGCGGGGAATCAGAGGCGGGGAATCAGAGGCGGGGAATCAGAGGCGGGGAATCAGAGGCAGGGAATCAGAGGCGGGGAGTCAGAGGTGGGGAATCAGAGGCGGGGAATCAGAGGCGGGGAATCTGAGACAGGGAATCAGAGGCGGGGAATCATAGGCGTGGAATCAGAGGCGGGGTATCAGAGGCGGGGAATCAGAGGCGGGGAATCAGGGCAGGGGAATCAGAGGCGGGGAATCAGAGGTGGGGAATCAGAGGCGGGGAATCAGAGGCGGGGAAAGAGATATGGGGAAACGGAGGCCGGGAAAGTAGCGCGGAAAGGTTTGCGGGGAATCAGAGGTGGGGAATCAGAGGCGGGTAATCAGAGGCGGGGAATCAGAAGCGGGGAATCAGAGGCGGGGAATCAGAGGCGGGGAATCACAGGCGGGGAATCAGAGGCGGGGAATCAGAGGCGGGGAATCAGAGGCGGGGAATCAGAGGCGGGGAATAAGAGGCGGGGAATCTGAGCCGGGGAATCAGAGGCGAGGAATCAGAGGCGGGGAATCAGAGGCGGGGAATCAGAGGCGGGGAATAAGAGGCGGGGAGTCAGAGCCGGGGAATCAGAGGCGAGGAATCAGAGGCGGGGAAAGAGATATGGGGAAACGGAGGCCGGGAAAGTAGCGCCGAAAGGTTTGCGGGGAATCAGAGGTGGGGAATCAGAGGCGGGGAATCAGAGGCGGGGAATCAGAAGCGGGGAATCAGAGGCGGGGAATCAGAGGCGGGGAATCAGATGCGGGGAATCAGAGGCGGGGAATCAGAGGCGGCGAATCAGAGGCGGGGAATCAGAGGCGGGGAATCAGAGGCGCGGAATCAGAGGCGGGGAATCAGAGGCGGGGAACCAGAGGCGGGGAATCAGAGGCGGGGAATCAGAGGCGTGGAATCAGAGGCGGGGAATCTGAGGCGGGGTATCTGAGGCGGGGAATCAGAGCCGGGGAGTCAGAGGCAGGGAATCAGAGGCGGGGAATCAGACGCGGGTAATCAGAGGTGGGGAATCTGAGGTGGGGAATCGGAGCCGGGGAATCGAAGACAGGGAATCAGAGGCGGGGAATCAGAGGCGGGGAATCAGAGGCGGGGAATCAGAGGCGGGGAATCAGAGCAGGGGAATCAGAGGCGGGGAATCAGAGGCGGGGAATCAGAGGCGGGGAATCAGATGCCGGGAATCAGAGGCTGGGAATCAGAGGCTGGGAATCAGAGGCGGGGAATCAGAGGCGGGGACTCTGAGGCGGGGAATCTGAGGCGGGGAATCTGAGGCGGGGAATCCGAGCCGGGGAACCAGAGGCGGGGAATCAGAGGCGGGGAATCAGAGGCGTGGAACCAGAGGTGGGGAATCTGAGGCAGGGAATCGGAGCTGGGGAATCGGAGACGGGGAATCAGAGGCGGGGAATCAGAGGCGGGGAATCAGAGGTGGGGAATCTGAGGTGGGGAATCGGAGCTGGGGAATCGAAGGCGGGGAATCAGAGGCGGGGAATCAGAGGCGGGGAATCAAAGGCGGGGAATCTGAGGTGGGGAATCAGAGGCGGGGAATCAGATGCGGGGAATCAGAGGCGGCGAATCAGAGGCGGGGAATCAGAGGCAGGGAATCAGAGGCGCGGAATCAGAGGCGGGGAATCAGAGGCTGGGAATCAGAGGCGGGGAACCAGAGGCAGGGTATCAGAGGCGGGGAATCTGAGGCGGGAAATCAGAGTCGGGGAATCTGAGGTGGGGAATCAGAGGTGGGGAATCAGAGGCGGGGAATGAGATGCGGGGAATGAGAGGCGGGGAATCTGAGGCGGGGAATCAGAGGCGGGGAATCAGAGGCGGGGAATCAGAGGCGGGGAATCAGAGGCGGGGAATCAGAGGCGGGGAATCAGAGGCGGGGAATCAGAGGCGGGGAATAAGAGGCGGGGAATCAGAGGCGGAGAATCAGAGGCGGGGAATCTGAGGCGGGGAATCTGAGGCGGGGAATCTGAGGCGGGGATCAGAGCCGGGGAATCAGGGGCGGGGAATCAGAGGCGGGGAATCAGAGGCGGGGAATCAGAGGCGGGGAATCAGAGGTGGGGAATCTGAGGCAGGGAATCCGAGCCGGGGAATCAGAGGCAGGGAATCAGATGAGGGGAATCTAAGGCAGGGATTCTGAGGCAGGGAATCTGAGGTGGGGAATCTGAGGTGGGGAATCTGAGGCGGGGAATCTGAGGCGGGGAATCTGAGGCGGAGAATCATAGGTATGGAATCAGAGGAGGGTTATCAGAGGGGGGAAATCTGATGTGGGAAGTGAGATGCAAAGAAAGAGGCAAGGAAATAGAGGAAGGGAAAGAGAGACAGTGTATAAGAGGCCGGGAATCAAAGGCGGGGAATCAGAGACACGGAAAGAGAGGCGTGGAATCAGAGGCACGGAATCAGAGCCGGCGAATCTGAGCCGGGAAATCAGAGGCAGAGCAACAGATGCGGTAAAACATGGGTGCGGAATCGGAGGCGGGGAATCAGAGGCGGGGAATCAGAGGCGGGGAATCAAAAGCGTGGATCAGAGGCGGGGAATCAGAGGCGGGGAATCAGAGGCGGGGAATCAGAGGCGGGGAATCAGAGGCGGGGAATCAGAGGCGGGGAATCAGAGGCGTGGAATCAGACGCGGGGAATCAGAGGCGGGGAATCAGAGGCGGGGAATCAGAGGCGGGGAATCAAAGGCGGGGAATCAGAGGCGGGGAATCAGAGGCGGGGAATCTGAGGCGGGGAATCAGAGCTGGGGAGTCAGAGGCGGGGAATCAGAGGCGGGGAATCAGACGCGGGGAATCAGAGGTGGGGAATCTGAGGCGGGGAATCGGAGCCGGGGAATCGAAGACGGGGAATCAGAGGCGGGGAATCAGAGGCGGGGAATCAGAGGCGGGGAATCAGAGGCAGGGAATCAGATGCAGGGAATCTGTGGCAGGGAATCTGAGGTGGGGAATCTGAGGTGGGGAATCTGAGGCGGGGAATCTGAGGCGGGGAATCTGAGGTGGGGAATCAGAGGCATGGAATCAGAGGCGGGTTATCAGAGGGTGGAAATGAGATGTGGGAAAAGAGATGCAGAGAAAGAGGTACGGAAATAGAGGCAGGGAAAGAGAATCATGGAATCAGAGGCGGAGAATCAGAGGCGGGGAATCAGAAACGCGGATTCAGATGCGGGGAATCATAAGGGGGAAAAGAGATGTGGGGAAAGAGAGGCAGAGAAAGAGGCACGGAAATAGAGGCAGGGAAAGAGAAGCAGGGTATCAGAGGCGGAGAATCAGAGGCGGGGAATCAGAGATGCGGAAAGAGAGGCGTGAAATCAGAGGCGCGGAATCAGAGCCGGCGTATCTGAGCCGGGACATCAGAGGCAGAGCAACAGAGGCGTTGAAACACGGGTGCAGATTCAGAGGCGGGGAATCTGAGGTGGGGAATCAGAGGCACGGATTCAGATGCGGGGAATCATAGGGGGGAAAAGAGATGTGGGGAAAGAGAGGCAGCGAAAGAGGCATGGAAAAAGAGGCAGGGAAAGAGAGGCGGGGAATCAAAGGTGGGGAATCAGAGGCGGGGAAACAGGCCGGTAAACAGAGGCAGGTAAAAATAGGCGGATAAATAGAGGCGGGGAAAGAGATGGGCAAAACATAGTGGTTGGAACTTGTGTGTTGAAAATGAGGTACACCAAACAGATCAAACAGTGTTGTTGAAATTGAGGGAGGGAAAAAGAGGCGCGGAAAGAGTGGAGGGTAAAGTGTGGATGCGAAAGAGAGGCGTAGAGACAGAGGCGGGGAATCAGAGGCGGGGATTCAGAGGCGGGGAATCAGAGGCGGGGAATCAGAGGTGGGGAATCAGAGGCGGGGAATCAGAGGCGGGGAATCAGAGGCGGGAAATCAGAGGCGGGGAATCAGAGGCGGGGAATCAGAGGCGGGGAATCAGAGGCGGGGAATCAGAGCCTGGGAATCAGAGCCTGGGAATCAGAGGCGGGGAATCAGAGGCGGGGAATCAGAGGCGGGGAATCAGAGGCGGGGAATCAGAGGCGGGGAATCAGAGGCGGGGAATCAGAGGCGGGGAATCAGAGGCGGGGAATCAGAGGCGGGGAATCAGAGGCGGGGAATCAGAGGCGGGGAATCAGAGGCAGGGAATCAGAGGCGGGGAGTCAGAGGTGGGGAATCAGAGGCGGGGAATCAGAGGTGGGGAATCTGAGACAGGGAATCAGAGGCGGGGAATCATAGGCGTGGAATCAGAGGCGGGGAATCAGAGGCGGGGAATCAGAGGCGGGGAATCAGAGCAGGGGAATCAGAGGCGGGGAATCAGAGGCGGGGAATCACAGGCGGGGAATCAGAGGCGGGGAAAGAGATATGGGGAAACGGAAGCCGGGAAAGTAGCGCGGAAAGGTTTGCGGGGAATCAGAGGTGGGGAATCAGAGGCGGGGAATCAGAGGCGGGGAATCAGAAGCGGGGAATCAGAGGCGGGGAATCAGAGGCGGGGAATCAGAGGCGGGGAATCAGAGGCGGGGAATCAGAGGCGGGGAATCAGAGGCGGGGAATCAGAGGCGGGGAATCTGTGGTGGGGAATACAAGGCAGGGAATCAGAGGCGGGGAATCAGAGGCGGGGAATCACAAGCGGGGAATCAGAGGCAGGGAATCAGAGGCGGGGAATCAGAGGCGGGGAATCAGAGGCGGGGAATCAGAGGCGGGGAATCAGAGGCGGGGAATCAGAGGCGGGGAATCAGAGGCGGGGAATCAGAGGCGGGGAATCAGAGGCGGGGAATCAGATGCCGGGAATCAGAGGCTGGGAATCAGAGGCTGGGAATCAGAGGCGAGGAATCAGAGGCGGGGACTCTGAGGCGGGGAATCTGAGGCGGGGAATCTGAGGCGGGGAATCCGAGCCGGGGTACCAGAGGCGGGGAATCTGAGGCGGGGAATCTGAGGTGGGGAATCAGAGGCATGGAATCAGAGGCGGGTTATCAGAGGGTGGAAATGAGATGTGGGAAACGAGATGCAGAGAAAGAGGTACGGAAATAGAGGCAGGGAAAGAGAATCATGGTATCAGAGGCGGAGAATCAGAGGCGGGGAATCAGAAACGCGGATTCAGATGCGGGGATTCATAGGGGGGAAAAGAGATGTGGGGAAAGAGAGGCAGAGAAAGAGGCACGGAAATAGAGGCAGGGAAAGAGAAGCAGGGTATCAGAGGCGGAGAATCAGAGGTGGGGAATCAGAGATGCGGAAAGAGAGGCGTGAAATCAGAGGCGCGGAATCAGAGCCGGCGTATCTGAGCCGGGACATCAGAGGCAGAGCAACAGAGGCGTTGAAACACGGGTGCAGATTCAGAGGCAGGGAATCTGAGGTGGGGAATCAGAGGCGCGGATTCAGATGCCGGGAATCATAGGGGGGAAAAGAGATGTGGGGAAAGAGAGGCAGCGAAAGAGGCATGGAAATAGAGGCAGGGAAAGAGAGGCGGGGAATCAAAGGTGGGGAATCAGAGGCGGGGAAACAGGCCGGTAAACAGAGGCAGGTAAACATAGGCGGATAAATAGAGGCGGGGAAAGAGATGGGCAAAACATAGTGGTTGGAACTTGAGTGTTGAAAATGAGGTACACCAAACAGATCAAACAGTGTTGTTGAAATTGAGGGAGGGAAAAAGAGGCGCGGAAAGAGTGGAGGGTAAAGTGTGGATGCGAAAGAGAGGCGTAGAGACAGAGGCGGGGAATCAGAGGCGGGGATTCAGAGGCGGGGAATCAGAGGCGGGGAATCAGAGGCGGGGAATCAGAGGCGGGGAATCAGAGGCGGGGAATCAGAGGCGGGGAATCAGAGGCGGGGAATCAGAGGCGGGGAATCAGAGGCGGGGAATCAGAGGCGGGGAATCAGAGCCTGGGAATCAGAGCCTGGGAATCAGAGGCGGGGAATCAGAGGCGGGGAATCAGAGGCGGGGAATCAGAGGCGGGGAATCAGAGGCGGGGAATCAGAGGCGGGGAATCAGAGGCGGGGAATCAGAGGCGGGGAATCAGAGGCGGGGAATCAGAGGCAGGGAATCAGAGGCGGGGACTCAGAGGTGGGGAATCAGAGGCGGGGAATCAGAGGTGGGGAATCTGAGACAGGGAATCAGAGGCGGGGAATCATAGGCGTGGAATGAGAGGCGGGGAATCAGAGGCGGGGAATCAGAGGCGGGGAATCAGAGCAGGGGAATCAGAGGCGGGGAATCAGAGGCGGGGAATCACAGGCGGGGAATCAGAGGCGGGGAAAGAGATATGGGGAAACGGAGGCCGGGAAAGTAGCGCGGAAAGGTTTGCGGGGAATCAGAGGTGGGGAATCAGAGGCAGGGAATCAGAGGCGGGGAATCAGAAGCGGGGAATCAGAGGCGGGGAATCAGGGGCGGGGAATCAGAGGCGGGGAATCAGAGGCGGGGAATCAGAGGCGGGGAATCAGAGGCGGGGAATCAGAGGCGGGGAATCAGAGGCGCGGAATCAGAGGCGGGGAATCAGAGGCGGGGAATCAGAGGCGGGGAATCAGAGGCGGGGAATCAGAGGCAGGGAATCAGAGGCGGGGAGTCAGAGGTGGGGAATCAGAGGCGGGGAATCAGAGGCGGGGAATCTGAGACAGGGAATCAGAGGCGGGGAATCATAGGCGTGGAATCAGAGGCGGGGAATCAGAGGCGGGGAATCAGAGGCGGGGAATCAGGGCAGGGGAATCAGAGGCGGGGAATCAGAGGTGGGGAATCAGAGGCGGGGAATCAGAGGCGGGGAAAGAGATATGGGGAAACGGAGGCCGGGAAAGTAGCGCGGAAAGGTTTGCGGGGAATCAGAGGTGGGGAATCAGAGGCGGTGAATCAGAGGCGGGGAATCAGAAGCGGGGAATCAGAGGCGGGGAATCAGAGGCGGGGAATCACAGGCGGGGAATCAGAGGCGGGGAATCAGAGGCGGGGAATCAGAGGCGGGGAATCAGAGGCGGGGAATAAGAGGCGGGGAATCTGAGCCGGGGAATCAGAGGCGAGGAATCAGAGGCGGGGAATCAGAGGCGGGGAATCAGAGGCGGGGAATAAGAGGCGGGGAGTCAGAGCCGGGGAATCAGAGGCGAGGAATCAGAGGCGGGGAAAGAGATATGGGGAAACGGAGGCCGGGAAAGTAGCGCCGAAAGGTTTGCGGGGAATCAGAGGTGGGGAATCAGAGGCGGGGAATCAGAGGCGGGGAATCAGAAGCGGGGAATCAGAGGCGGGGAATCAGAGGCGGGGAATCAGATGCGGGGAATCAGAGGCGGGGAATCAGAGGCGGGGAATCAGAGGCGGGGAATCAGAGGCGGGGAATCAGAGGCGCGGAATCAGAGGCGGGGAATCAGAGGCGGGGAATCAGAGGCGGGGAATCAGAGGCGGGGAATCAGAGGCGGGGAATCAGAGGCGTGGAATCAGAGGCGGGGAATCTGAGGCGGGGTATCTGAGGCGGGGAATCAGAGCCGGGGAGTCAGAGGCGGGGAATCAGAGGTGGGGAATCAGACGCGGGTAATCAGAGGTGGGGAATCTGAGGCGGGGAATCGGAGCCGGGGAATCGAAGACAGGGAATCAGAGGCGGGGAATCAGAGGCGGGGAATCAGAGGCGGGGAATCAGAGGCGGGGAATCAGAGCAGGGGAATCAGAGGCGGGGAATCAGAGGCGGGGAATCAGAGGCGGGGAATCAGATGCCGGGAATCAGAGGCTGGGAATCAGAGGCTGGGAATCAGAGGCGGGGAATCAGAGGCGGGGACTCTGAGGCGGGGAATCTGAGGCGGGGAATCTGAGGCGGGGAATCCGAGCCGGGGAACCAGAGGCGGGGAATCAGAGGCGGGGAATCAGAGGCGTGGAACCAGAGGTGGGGAATCTGAGGCAGGGAATCGGAGCTGGGGAATCGGAGACGGGGAATCAGAGGCGGGGAATCAGAGGCGGGGAATCAGAGGTGGGGAATCTGAGGTGGGGAATCGGAGCTGGGGAATCGAAGGCGGGGAATCAGAGGCGGGGAATCAGAGGCGGGGAATCAAAGGCGGGGAATCTGAGGTGGGGAATCAGAGGCGGGGAATCAGATGCGGGGAATCAGAGGCGGCGAATCAGAGGCGGGGAATCAGAGGCAGGGAATCAGAGGCGCGGAATCAGAGGCGGGGAATCAGAGGCTGGGAATCAGAGGCGGGGAACCAGAGGCAGGGTATCAGAGGCGGGGAATCAGAGGCGGGTAATCAGAGTCGGGGAATCTGAGGTGGGGAATCAGAGGTGGGGAATCAGAGGCGGGGAATGAGATGCGGGGAATGAGAGGCGGGGAATCTGAGGCGGGGAATCAGAGGCGGGGAATCAGAGGCGGGGAATCAGAGGCGGGGAATCAGAGGCGGGGAATCAGAGGCGGGGAATCAGAGGCGGGGAATCAGAGGCGGGGAATCAGAGGCGGGGAATCAGAGGCGGAGAATCAGAGGCGGGGAATCTGAGGCGGGGAATCTGAGGCGGGGAATCTGAGGCGGGGATCAGAGCCGGGGAATCAGGGGCGGGGAATCAGAGGCGGGGTATCAGAGGCGGGGAATCAGAGGTGGGGAATCTGAGGCAGGGAATCCGAGCCGGGGAATCAGAGGCAGGGAATCAGATGAGGGGAATCTAAGGCAGGGATTCTGAGGCAGGGAATCTGAGGTGGGGAATCTGAGGTGGGGAATCTGAGGCGGGGAATCTGAGGCGGGGAATCTGAGGCGGAGAATCATAGGTATGGAATCAGAGGAGGGTTATCAGAGGGGGGAAATCTGATGTGGGAAGTGAGATGCAAAGAAAGAGGCAAGGAAATAGAGGAAGGGAAAGAGAGACAGTGTATAAGAGGCCGGGAATCAAAGGCGGGGAATCAGAGACACGGAAAGAGAGGCGTGGAATCAGAGGCACGGAATCAGAGCCGGCGAATCTGAGCCGGGAAATCAGAAGCAGAGCAACAGATGCGGTAAAACATGGGTGCGGAATCGGAGGCGGGGAATCAGAGGCGGGGAATCAGAGGCGGGGAATCAAAAGCGTGGATCAGAGGCGGGGAATCAGAGGCGGGGAATCAGAGGCGGGGAATCAGAGGCGGGGAATCAGAGGCGGGGAATCAGAGGCGGGGAATCAGACGCGGGGAATCAGAGGCGGGGAATCAGAGGCGGGGAATCAGAGGCGGGGAATCAGAGGCGGGGAATCAGAGGCGGGGAATCAGAGGCGGGGAATCTGAGGCGGGGAATCTGAGGCGGGGAATCAGAGCTGGGGAGTCAGAGGCGGGGAATCAGAGGCGGGGAATCAGACGCGGGGAATCAGAGGTGGGGAATCTGAGGCGGGGAATCGGAGCCGGGGAATCGAAGACGGGGAATCAGAGGCGGGGAATCAGAGGCGGGGAATCAGAGGCGGGGAATCAGAGGCAGGGAATCAGATGCAGGGAATCTGTGGCAGGGAATCTGAGGTGGGGAATCTGAGGTGGGGAATCTGAGGCGGGGAATCTGAGGCGGGGAATCTGAGGTGGGGAATCAGAGGCATGGAATCAGAGGCGGGTTATCAGAGGGTGGAAATGAGATGTGGGAAAAGAGATGCAGAGAAAGAGGTACGGAAATAGAGGCAGGGAAAGAGAATCATGGAATCAGAGGCGGAGAATCAGAGTCGGGGAATCAGAAACGCGGATTCAGATGCGGGGAATCATAAGGGGGAAAAGAGATGTGGGGAAAGAGAGGCAGAGAAAGAGGCACGGAAATAGAGGCAGGGAAAGAGAAGCAGGGTATCAGAGGCGGAGAATCAGAGGCGGGGAATCAGAGATGCGGAAAGAGAGGCGTGAAATCAGAGGCGCGGAATCAGAGCCGGCGTATCTGAGCCGGGACATCAGAGGCAGAGCAACAGAGGCGTTGAAACACGGGTGCAGATTCAGAGGCGGGGAATCTGAGGTGGGGAATCAGAGGCGCGGATTCAGATGCGGGGAATCATAGGGGGGAAAAGAGATGTGGGGAAAGAGAGGCAGCGAAAGAGGCATGGAAAAAGAGGCAGGGAAAGAGAGGCGGGGAATCAAAGGTGGGGAATCAGAGGCGGGGAAACAGGCCGGTAAACAGAGGCAGGTAAAAATAGGCGGATAAATAGAGGCGGGGAAAGAGATGGGCAAAACATAGTGGTTGGAACTTGTGTGTTGAAAATGAGGTACACCAAACAGATCAAACAGTGTTGTTGAAATTGAGGAAGGGAAAAAGAGGCGCGGAAAGAGTGGAGGGTAAAGTGTGGATGCGAAAGAGAGGCGTAGAGACAGAGGCGGGGAATCAGAGGCGGGGATTCAGAGGCGGGGAATCAGAGGCGGGGAATCAGAGGTGGGGAATCAGAGGCGGGGAATCAGAGGCGGGGAATCAGAGGCGGGAAATCAGAGGCGGGGAATCAGAGGCGGGGAATCAGAGCCTGGGAATCAGAGCCTGGGAATCAGAGGCGGGGAATCAGAGGCGGGGAATCACAGGCGGGGAATCAGAGGCGGGGAATCAGAGGCGGGGAATCAGAGGCGGGGAATCAGAGGCGGGGAATCAGAGGCGGGGAATCAGAGGCGGGGAATCAGAGGCGGGGAATCAGAGGCAGGGAATCAGAGGCGGGGAGTCAGAGGTGGGGAATCAGAGGCGGGGAATCAGAGGTGGGGAATCTGAGACAGGGAATCAGAGGCGGGGAATCATAGGCGTGGAATCAGAGGCGGGGAATCAGAGGCGGGGAATCAGAGGCGGGGAATCAGAGCAGGAGAATCAGAGGCGGGGAATCAGAGGCGGGGAATCACAGGCGGGGAATCAGAGGCGGGGAAAGAGATATGGGGAAACGGAAGCCGGGAAAGTAGCGCGGAAAGGTTTGCGGGGAATCAGAGGTGGGGAATCAGAGGCGGGGAATCAGAGGCGGGGAATCAGAAGCGGGGAATCAGAGGCGGGGAATCAGAGGCGGGGAATCAGAGGCGGGGAATCAGAGGCGGGGAATCAGAGGCGGGGAATCAGAGGCGGGGAATCAGAGGCGGGGAATCTGTGGTGGGGAATACAAGGCAGGGAATCAGAGGCGGGGAATCAGAGGCGGGGAATCACAAGCGGGGAATCAGAGGCAGGGAATCAGAGGCGGGGAATCAGAGGTGGGGAATCAGAGGCGGAGAATCAGAGGCGGGGAATCTGAGGCGGGGAATCTGAGGCGGGGAATCTGAGGCGATGAATCCGAGCCGGGGAATCAGAGGCGGGGAATCAGGGGCGGGGAATCAGAGGCGGGGAATCAGAGGCGGAGAATCAGAGGCGGGGAATCTGAGGCGGGGAATCTGAGGCGGCGAATCCGAGGCGGGGAATCCGAGCCGGGGAATCAGAGGCGGGGAATCAGGGGCGGGGAATCAGAGGCAGGGAATCAGAGGCAGGGAATCAGATGAAGGGAATCTGAGGCAGGGATTCTGAGGCTGGGAATCTGAGGCGGGGAATCTGAGGCGGGGAATCTGAGGCGGGGAATCAGAGGCGGGGAATCAGAGGCGGGGAATCAGAGGCGGGGAATCAGAGGCGGGGAATCAGAGGCGGGGAATCAGAGGCGGGGAAAGAGATATGGGGAAACGGAGGCCGGGAAAGTAGCGTGGAAAGGGAGGCGGGGAATCAGAGGCGGGGAATCAGAGGCGGGGAATCAGAGGTGGGGAATCAGAGTCGGGGAATCAGAGGCTTGGAATCAGAGGCGGGGAATCAGAGGTGGGGAATCAGAGGCGGGGAATCAGAGGCGGGGAATCAGATGCGGGGAATCAGAGGCGTGGAATCAGAGGCGTGGAATCAGAGGCGGGGAATCAGAGGCGGGGAATCAGAGGCGCGGAATCAGAGGCGGGGAATCAGAGGCGGGGAATCAGAGGTGGGGAACCAGAGGTGGGGTATCAGAGGCGGGGAATCAGAGGCGGGGAATCAGAGTCGGGGAATCTGAGGTGGGGAATCAGAGGCGGGGAATCAGAGGCGGGGAATGAGATGCGGGGAATCAGAGGCGGGGAATCAGAGGCGGGGAATCAGAGGCGGGGAATCAGATGCGGGGAATCAGAGGCGGGGAATCAGAGGCGGGGAATCAGAAGCGGAGAATCAGAGGCGGGGTATCTGAGGCGGGGAATCTGAGGCGGGGAATCTGAGGCGGGCAATCAGAGCCGGGGAATCAGAGGCGGGGAATCAGAGGCGGGGAATAAGAGGCAGAGAATCAGAGGTGCGGAATCTGAGGCAGGGAATCGGAGCCGGGAAATCAGAGGCAGGGAATCAGATGAAGGGAATCTGAGGCAGGGATTCTGAGGCAGGGAATCTGAGGTGGGGAATCTGAGGTGGAGAATCTGAGGCGGGGAATCTGAGGCGGGGAATCTGAGGCGGGGAATCATAGGCATGGAATCAGAGGAGGGTTATCAGAGGGGGGAAATCTGATGTGGGAAATGAGATGCAAAGAAAGAGGCAAGGAAATAGAGGAAGGGAAAGAGAGACAGTGTATAAGAGGCCGGGAATCAAAGGCGGGGAATCAGAGACACGGAAAGAGAGGCGTGCAATCAGAGGCACAGAATCAGAGCCGGCGAATCTGAGCCGGGAAATCAGAGGCAGAGCAACAGAGGCGGTAAAACATGCGTGCGGAATCGGAGGCGGGGAATCAGAGGTGGGGAATCAGAGGCGGGGAATAAGAGGCGGGGAATCAGAGGCGGGGAATCAGAGGCGGGGAATTGGAGGCGTGGAATCAGAGGCGGGGAATCTGAGGAGGGGAATCTGAGGCGGGGAATCAGAGCCGGGGAGTCAGAGGCGGGGAATCAGAGGCGGGGAATCAGACGCGGGTAATCAGAGGTGGGGAATCTGAGGCGGGGAATCGGAGCCGGGGAATCGAAGACGGGGAATCAGAGGCGGGGAATCAGAGGCAGGGAATCAGAGGCGGGGAATCAGAGGCAGGGAATCAGATGCAGGGAATCTGTGGCAGGGAATCTGAGGCGGGGAATCTGAGGTGGGGAATCAGAGGCGGGGAAAGAGATATGGGGAAACGGAGGCCGGGAAAGTAGCGCGGAAAGGTTTGCGGGGAATCAGAGGTGGGGAATCAGAGGCGGGGAATCAGAGGCGGGGAATCAGAAGCGGGGAATCAGAGGCGGGGAATCAGAGGCGGGGAATCACAGGCGGGGAATCAGAGGCGGGGAATCAGAGGCGGGGAATCAGAGGCGGGGAATCAGAGGCGGGGAATAAGAGGCGGGGAATCTGAGCCGGGGAATCAGAGGCGAGGAATCAGAGGCGGGGAATCAGAGGCGGGGAATCAGAGGCGGGGAATAAGAGGAGGGGAGTCAGAGCCGGGGAATCAGAGGCGAGGAATCAGAGGCGGGGAAAGAGATATGGGGAAACGGAGGCCGGGAAAGTAGCGCCGAAAGGTTTGCGGGGAATCAGAGGTGGGGAATCAGAGGCGGGGAATCAGAGGCGGGGAATCAGAAGCGGGGAATCAGAGGCGGGGAATCAGAGGCGGGGAATCAGATGCGGGGAATCAGAGGCGGGGAATCAGAGGCGGGGAATCAGAGGCGGGGAATCAGAGGCGGGGAATCAGAGGCGCGGAATCAGAGGCGGGGAATCAGAGGCGGGGAATCAGAGGCGGGGAATCAGAGGCGGGGAATCAGAGGCGGGGAATCAGAGGCGTGGAATCAGAGGCGGGGAATCTGAGGCGGGGTATCTGAGGCGGGGAATCAGAGCCGGGGAGTCAGAGGCGGGGAATCAGAGGCGGGGAATCAGACGCGGGTAATCAGAGGTGGGGAATCTGAGGCGGGGAATCGGAGCCGGGGAATCGAAGACAGGGAATCAGAGGAGGGGAATCAGAGGCGGGGAATCAGAGGCGGGGAATCAGAGGCGGGGAATCAGAGCAGGGGAATCAGAGGCGGGGAATCAGATGCGGGGAATCAGAGGCGGGGAATCAGATGCCGGGAATCAGAGGCTGGGAATCAGAGGCTGGGAATCAGAGGCGGGGAATCAGAGGCGGGGACTCTGAGGCGGGGAATCTGAGGCGGGGAATCTGAGGCGGGGAATCCGAGCCGGGGAACCAGAGGCGGGGAATCAGAGGCGGGGAATCAGAGGCGTGGAACCAGAGGTGGGGAATCTGAGGCAGGGAATCGGAGCTGGGGAATCGGAGACGGGGAATCAGAGGCGGGGAATCAGAGGCGGGGAATCAGAGGTGGGGAATCTGAGGTGGGGAATAGGAGCTGGGGAATCGAAGGCGGGGAATCAGAGGCGGGGAATCAGAGGCGGGGAATCAAAGGCGGGGAATCTGAGGTGGGGAATCAGAGGCGGGGAATCAGATGCGGGGAATCAGAGGCGGCGAATCAGAGGCGGGGAATCAGAGGCAGGGAATCAGAGGCGCGGAATCAGAGGCGGGGAATCAGAGGCTGGGAATCAGAGGCGGGGAACCAGAGGCAGGGTATCAGAGGCGGGGAATCAGAGGCGGGTAATCAGAATCGGGGAATCTGAGGTGGGGAATCAGAGGTGGGGAATCAGAGGCGGGGAATGAGATGCGGGGAATGAGAGGCGGGGAATCTGAGGCGGGGAATCAGAGGCGGGGAATCAGAGGCGGGGAATCAGAGGCGGGGAATCAGAGGCGGGGAATCAGAGGCGGGGAATCAGAGGCGGGGAATCAGAGGCGGGGAATCAGAGGCGGGGAATCAGAGGCGGAGAATCAGAGGCGTGGAATCAGAGGCACGGAATCAGAGCCGGCGAATCTGAGCCGGGAAATCAGAGGCAGAGCAACAGATGCGGTAAAACATGGGTGCGGAATCGGAGGTGGGGAATCAGAGGCGGGGAATCAGAGGCGGGGAATCAAAAGCGTGGATCAGAGGCGGGGAATCAGAGGCGGGGAATCAGAGGCGGGGAATCAGAGGCGGGGAATCAGAGGCGGGGAATCAGAGGCGGGGAATCAGAGGCGGGGAATCAGACGCGGGGAATCAGAGGCGGGGAATCAGAGGCGGGGAATCAGAGGCGGGGAATCAGAGGCGAGGAATCAGAGGCGGGGAATCAGAGGCGGGGAATCTGAGGCGGGGAATCTGAGGCGGGGAATCAGAGCTGGGGAGTCAGAGGCGGGGAATCAGAGGCGGGGAATCAGACGCGGGGAATCAGAGGTGGGGAATCTGAGGCGGGGAATCGGAGCCGGGGAATCGAAGACGGGGAATCAGAGGCGGGGAATCAGAGGCGGGGAATCAGAGGCGGGGAATCAGAGGCAGGGAATCAGATGCAGGGAATCTGTGGCAGGGAATCTGAGGTGGGGAATCTGAGGTGGGGAATCTGAGGCGGGGAATCTGAGGCGGGGAATCTGAGGTGGGGAATCAGAGGCATGGAATCAGAGGCGGGTTATCAGAGGGTGGAAATGAGATGTGGGAAAAGAGATGCAGAGAAAGAGGTACGGAAATAGAGGCAGGGAAAGAGAATCATGGAATCAGAGGCGGAGAATCAGAGGCGGGGAATCAGAAACGCGGATTCAGATGCGGGGAATCATAAGGGGGAAAAGAGATGTGGGGAAAGAGAGGCAGAGAAAGAGGCACGGAAATAGAGGCAGGGAAAGAGAAGCAGGGTATCAGAGGCGGAGAATCAGAGGCGGGGAATAAGAGGCGGGGAATCTGAGCCGGGGAATCAGATGCGAGGAATCAGAGGCGGGGAATCAGAGGCGGGGAATCAGAGGCGGGGAATCAGAGGCGCGGAATCAGAGGCGGGGAATCAGAGGCGGGGAATCAGAGGCGCGGAATCAGAGGCGGGGAATCAGAGGCGGGGAATCAGAGGCGGGGAATCAGAGGCGGGGAATCAGAGGCAGGGAATCAGAGGCGGGGAGTCAGAGGTGGGGAATCAGAGGCGGGGAATCAGAGGCGGGGAATCTGAGACAGGGAATCAGAGGCGGGGAATCATAGGCGTGGAATCAGAGGCGGGGAATCAGAGGCGGGGAATCAGAGGCGGGGAATCAGGGCAGGGGAATCAGAGGCGGGGAATCAGAGGTGGGGAATCAGAGGCGTGGAATCAGAGGCGGGGAAAGAGATATGGGGAAACGGAGGCCGGGAAAGTAGCACGGAAAGGTTTGCGGGGAATCAGAGGTGGGGAATCAGAGGCGGGGAATCAGAGGCGGGGAATCAGAAGCGGGGAATCAGAGGCGGGGAATCAGAGGCGGGGAATCACAGGCGGGGAATCAGAGGCGGGGAATCAGAGGCGGGGAATCAGAGGCGGGGAATCAGAGGCGGGGAATAAGAGGCGGGGAATCTGAGCCGGGGAATCAGAGGCGAGGAATCAGAGGCGGGGAATCAGAGGCGGGGAATCAGAGGCGGGGAATAAGAGGCGGGGAGTCAGAGCCGGGGAATCAGAGGCGACGAATCAGAGGCGGGGAAAGAGATATGGGGAAACAGAGGCCGGGATAGTAGCGCCGAAAGGTTTGCGGGGAATCAGAGGTGGGGAATCATAGGCGGGGAATCAGAGGCGGGGAATCAGAAGCGGGGAATCAGAGGCGGGGAATCAGAGGCGGGGAATCAGATGCGGGGAATCAGAGGCGGGGAATCAGAGGCGGGGAATCAGAGGCGGGGAATCAGAGGCGGGGAATCAGAGGCGCGGAATCAGAGGCGGGGAATCAGAGGCGGGGAATCAGAGGCGGGGAATCAGAGGCGGGGAATCAGAGGCGGGGAATCAGAGGCGTGGAATCAGAGGCGGGGAATCTGAGGCGGGGTATCTGAGGCGGGGAATCAGAGCCGGGGAGTCAGAGGCGGGGAATCAGAGGCGGGGAATCAGACGCGGGTAATCAGAGGTGGGGAATCTGAGGCGGGGAATCGGAGCCGGGGAATCGAAGACAGGGAATCAGAGGCGGTGAATCAGAGGCGGTGAATCAGAGGCGGGGAATCAGAGGCGGGGAATCAGAGCAGGGGAATCAGAGGCGGGGAATCAGAGGCGGGGAATCAGAGGCGGGGAATCAGATGCCGGGAATCAGAGGCTGGGAATCAGAGGCTGGGAATCAGAGGCGGGGAATCAGAGGCGGGGACTCTGAGGCGGGGAATCTGAGGCGGGGAATCTGAGGCGGGGAATCCGAGCCGGGGAACCAGAGGCGGGGAATCAGAGGCGGGGAATCAGAGGCGTGGAACCAGAGGTGGGGAATCTGAGGCAGGGAATCGGAGCTGGGGAATCGGAGACGGGGAATCAGAGGCGGGGAATCAGAGGCGGGGAATCAGAGGTGGGGAATCTGAGGTGGGGAATCGGAGCTGGGGAATCGAAGGCGGGGAATCAGAGGCGGGGAATCAGAGGCGGGGAATCAAAGGCGGGGAATCTGAGGTGGGGAATCAGAGGCGGGGTATCAGATGCGGGGAATCAGAGGCGGCGAATCAGAGGCGGGGAATCAGAGGCAGGGAATCAGAGGCGCGGAATCAGAGGCGGGGAATCAGAGGCTGGGAATCAGAGGCGGGGAACCAGAGGCAGGGTATCAGAGGCGGGGAATCAGAGGCGGGTAATCAGAGTCGGGGAATCTGAGGTGGGGAATCAGAGGTGGGGAATCAGAGGCGGGGAATGAGATGCGGGGAATGAGAGGCGGGGAATCTGAGGCGGGGAATCAGAGGCGGGGAATCAGAGGCGGGGAATCAGAGGCGGGGAATCAGAGGCGGGGAATCAGAGGCGGGGAATCAGAGGCGGGGAATCAGAGGCGGGGAATCAGAGGCGGGGAATCAGAGGCGGAGAATCAGAGGCGGGGAATCTGAGGCGGGGAATCTGAGGCGGGGAATCTGAGGCGGGGATCAGAGCTGGGGAATCAGGGGCGGGGAATCAGAGGCGGGGAATCAGAGGCGGGGAATCAGAGGTGGGGAATCTGAGGCAGGGAATCCGAGCCGGGGAATCAGAGGCAGGGAATCAGATGAGGGGAATCTAAGGCAGGGATTCTGAGGCAGGGAATCTGAGGTGGGGAATCTGAGGTGGGGAATCTGAGGCGGGGAATCTGAGGCGGGGAATCTGAGGCGGAGAATCATAGGTATGGAATCAGAGGAGGGTTATCAGAGGGGGGAAATCTGATGTGGGAAGTGAGATGCAAAGAAAGAGGCAAGGAAATAGAGGAAGGGAAAGAGAGACAGTGTATAAGAGGCCGGGAATCAAAGGCGGGGAATCAGAGACACGGAAAGAGAGGCGTGGAATCAGAGGCACGGAATCAGAGCCGGCGAATCTGAGCCGGGAAATCAGAGGCAGAGCAACAGATGCGGTAAAACATGGGTGCGGAATCGGAGGCGGGGAATCAGAGGCGGGGAATCAGAGGCGGGGAATCAAAAGCGTGCATCAGAGGCAGGGAATCAGAGGCGGGGAATCAGAGGCGGGGAATCAGAGGCGGGGAATCAGAGGCGGGGAATCAGAGGCGGGGAATCAGAGGCGGGGAATCAGACGCGGGGAATCAGAGGCGGGGAATCAGAGGCGGGGAATCAGAGGCGGGGAATCAGAGGCGGGGAATCAGAGGCGGGGAATCAGAGGCGGGGAATCTGAGGCGGGGAATCTGAGGCGGGGAATCAGAGCTGGGGAGTCAGAGGCGGGGAATCAGAGGCGGGGAATCAGACGCGGGGAATCAGAGGTGGGGAATCTGAGGCGGGGAATCGGAGCCGGGGAATCGAAGACGGGGAATCAGAGGCGGGGAATCAGAGGCGGGGAATCAGAGGCGGGGAATCAGAGGCAGGTAATCAGATGCAGGGAATCTGTGGCAGGGAAACTGAGGTGGGGAATCTGAGGTGGGGAATCTGAGGCGGGGAATCTGAGGCGGGGAATCTGAGGTGGGGAATCAGAGGCATGGAATCAGAGGCGGGTTATCAGAGGGTGGAAATGAGATGTGGGAAAAGAGATGCAGAGAAAGAGGTACGGAAATAGAGGCAGGGAAAGAGAATCATGGAATCAGAGGCGGAGAATCAGAGGCGGGGAATCAGAAACGCGGATTCAGATGCGGGGAATCATAAGGGGGAAAAGAGATGTGGGGAAAGAGAGGCAGAGAAAGAGGCACGGAAATAGAGGCAGGGAAAGAGAAGCAGGGTATCAGAGGCGGAGAATCAGAGGCGGGGAATCAGAGATGCGGAAAGAGAGGCATGAAATCAGAGGCGCGGAATCAGAGCCGGCGTATCTGAGCCGGGACATCAGAGGCAGAGCAACAGAGGCGTTGAAACACGGGTGCAGATTCAGAGGCGGGGAATCTGAGGTGGGGAATCAGAGGCGCGGATTCAGATGCGGGGAATCATAGGGGGGAAAAGAGATGTGGGGAAAGAGAGGCAGCGAAAGAGGCATGGAAAAAGAGGCAGGGAAAGAGAGGCGGGGAATCAAAGGTGGGGAATCAGAGGCGGGGAAACAGGCCGGTAAACAGAGGCAGGTAAAAATAGGCGGATAAATAGAGGCGGGGAAAGAGATGGGCAAAACATAGTGGTTGGAACTTGTGTGTTGAAAATGAGGTACACCAAACAGATCAAACAGTGTTGTTGAAATTGAGGGAGGGAAAAAGAGGCGCGGAAAGAGTGGAGGGTAAAGTGTGGATGCGAAAGAGAGGCGTAGAGACAGAGGCGGGGAATCAGAGGTGGGGATTCAGAGGCGGGGAATCAGAGGCGGGGAATCAGAGGTGGGGAATCAGAGGCGGGGAATCAGAGGCGGGGAATCAGAGGCGGGAAATCAGAGGCGGGGAATCAGAGGCGGTGAATCAGAGGCGGGGAATCAGAGGCGGGGAATCAGAGCCTGGGAATCAGAGCCTGGGAATCAGAGGCGGGGAATCAGAGGCGGGGAATCACAGGCGGGGAATCAGAGGCGGGGAATCAGAGGCGGGGAATCAGAGGCGGGGAATCAGAGGCGGGGAATCAGAGGCGGGGAATCAGAGGCGGGGAATCAGAGGCGGGGAATCAGAGGCAGGGAATCAGAGGCGGGGAGTCAGAGGTGGGGAATCAGAGGCGGGGAATCAGAGGTGGGGAATCTGAGACAGGGAATCAGAGGCGGGGAATCATAGGCGTGGAATCAGAGGCGGGGAATCAGAGGCGGGGAATCAGAGGCGGGGAATCAGAGCAGGGGAATCAGAGGCGGGGAATCACAGGCGGGGAATCAGAGGCGGGGAAAGAGATATGGGGAAACGGAAGCCGGGAAAGTAGCGCGGAAAGGTTTGCGGGGAATCAGAGGTGGGGAATCAGAGGCGGGGAATCAGAGGCGGGGAATCAGAAGCGGGGAATCAGAGGCGGGGAATCAGAGGCGGGGAATCAGAGGCGGGGAATCAGAGGCGGGGAATCAGAGGCGGGGAATCAGAGGCGGGGAATCAGAGGCGGGGAATCTGTGGTGGGGAATACAAGGCAGGGAATCAGAGGCGGGGAATCAGAGGCGGGGAATCACAAGCGGGGAATCAGAGGCAGGGAATCAGAGGCGGGGAATCAGAGGTGGGGAATCAGAGGCGGAGAATCAGAGGCGGGGAATCTGAGGCGGGGAATCTGAGGCGGGGAATCTGAGGCGATGAATCCGAGCCGGGGAATCAGAGGCGGGGAATCAGGGGCGGGGAATCAGAGGCGGGGAATCAGAGGCGGAGAATCAGAGGCGGGGAATCTGAGGCGGGGAATCTGAGGCGGCGAATCCGAGGCGGGGAATCCGAGCCGGGGAATCAGAGGCGGGGAATCAGGGGCGGGGAATCAGAGGCAGGGAATCAGAGGCAGGGAATCAGATGAAGGGAATCTGAGGCAGGGATTCTGAGGCTGGGAATCTGAGGCGGGGAATCTGAGGCGGGGAATCTGAGGTGGGGAATCAGAGGCGGGGAATCAGAGGCGGGGAATCAGAGGCGGGGAATCAGAGGCGGGGAATCAGAGGCGGGGAATCAGAGGCGGGGAAAGAGATATGGGGAAACGGAGGCCGGGAAAGTAGCGTGGAAAGGGAGGCGGGGAATCAGAGGCGGGGAATCAGAGGCGGGGAATCAGAGGTGGGGAATCAGAGTCGGGGAATCAGAGGCTTGGAATCAGAGGCGGGGAATCAGAGGTGGGGAATCAGAGGCGGGGAATCAGAGGCGGGGAATCAGATGCGGGGAATCAGAGGCGTGGAATCAGAGGCGTGGAATCAGAGGCGGGGAATCAGAGGCGGGGAATCAGAGGCGCGGAATCAGAGGCGGGGAATCAGAGGCGGGGAATCAGAGGTGGGGAACCAGAGGTGGGGTATCAGAGGCGGGGAATCAGAGGCGGGGAATCAGAGTCGGGGAATCTGAGGTGGGGAATCAGAGGCGGGGAATCAGAGGCGGGGAATGAGATGCGGGGAATCAGAGGCGGGGAATCAGAGGCGGGGAATCAGAGGCGGGGAATCAGATGCGGGGAATCAGAGGCGGGGAATCAGAGGCGGGGAATCAGAAGCGGAGAATCAGAGGCGGGGTATCTGAGGCGGGGAATCTGAGGCGGGGAATCTGAGGCGGGCAATCAGAGCCGGGGAATCAGAGGCGGGGAATCAGAGGCGGGGAATCAGAGGCAGAGAATCAGAGGTGCGGAATCTGAGGCAGGGAATCGGAGCCGGGAAATCAGAGGCAGGGAATCAGATGAAGGGAATCTGAGGCAGGGATTCTGAGGCAGGGAATCTGAGGTGGGGAATCTGAGGTGGAGAATCTGAGGCGGGGAATCTGAGGCGGGGAATCTGAGGCGGGGAATCATAGGCATGGAATCAGAGGAGGGTTATCAGAGGGGGGAAATCTGATGTGGGAAATGAGATGCAAAGAAAGAGGCAAGGAAATAGAGGAAGGGAAAGAGAGACAGTGTATAAGAGGCCGGGAATCAAAGGCGGGGAATCAGAGACACGGAAAGAGAGGCGTGCAATCAGAGGCACGGAATCAGAGCCGGCGAATCTGAGCCGGGAAATCAGAGGCAGAGCAACAGAGGCGGTAAAACATGCGTGCGGAATCGGAGGCGGGGAATCAGAGGCGGGGAATCAGAGGCGGGGAATCACAAGCGGGGAATCAGAGGCAGGGAATCAGAGGCGGGGAATCAGAGGTGGGGAATCAGAGGCGGAGAATCAGAGGCGGGGAATCTGAGGCGGGGAATCTGAGGCGGGGAATCTGAGGCGATGAATCCGAGCCGGGGAATCAGAGGCGGGGAATCAGGGGCGGGGAATCAGAGGCGGGGAATCAGAGGCGGGGAATAAGAGGCGGGGAGTCAGAGCCGGGGAATCAGAGGCGACGAATCAGAGGCGGGGAAAGAGATATGGGGAAACAGAGGCCGGGAAAGTAGCGCCGAAAGGTTTGCGGGGAATCAGAGGTGGGGAATCATAGGCGGGGAATCAGAGGCGGGGAATCAGAAGCGGGGAATCAGAGGCGGGGAATCAGAGGCGGGGAATCAGATGCGGGGAATCAGAGGCGGGGAATCAGAGGCGGGGAATCAGAGGCGGGGAATCAGAGGCGGGGAATCAGAGGCGCGGAATCAGAGGCGGGGAATCAGAGGCGGGGAATCAGAGGCGGGGAATCAGAGGCGGGGAATCAGAGGCGGGGAATCAGAGGCGTGGAATCAGAGGCGGGGAATCTGAGGCGGGGTATCTGAGGCGGGGAATCGAAGACAGGGAATCAGAGGCGGGGAATCAGAGGCGGGGAATCAGAGGCGGGGAATCAGAGGCGGGGAATCAGAGCAGGGGAATCAGAGGCGGGGAATCAGAGGCGGGGAATCAGAGGCAGGGAATCAGATGCCGGGAATCAGAGGCTGGGAATCAGAGGCTGGGAATCAGAGGCGGGGAATCAGAGGCGGGGACTCTGAGGCGGGGAATCTGAGGCGGGGAATCTGAGGCGGGGAATCCGAGCCGGGGAACCAGAGGCGGGGAATCAGAGGCGGGGAATCAGAGGCGTGGAACCAGAGGTGGGGAATCTGAGGCAGGGAATCGGAGCTGGGGAATCGGAGACGGGGAATCAGAGGCGGGGAATCAGAGGCGGGGAATCAGAGGTGGGGTATCTGAGGTGGGGAATCGGAGCTGGGGAATCGAAGGCGGGGAATCAGAGGCGGGGAATCAGAGGCGGGGAATCAAAGGCGGGGAATCTGAGGTGGGGAATCAGAGGCGGGGAATCAGATGCGGGGAATCAGAGGCGGCGAATCAGAGGCGGGGAATCAGAGGCAGGGAATCAGAGGCGCGGAATCAGAGGCGGGGAATCAGAGGCTGGGAATCAGAGGCGGGGAACCAGAGGCAGGGTTTCAGAGGCGGGGAATCAGAGGCGGGTAATCAGAGTCGGGGAATCTGAGGTGGGGAATCAGAGGTGGGGAATCAGAGGCGGGGAATGAGATGCGGGGAATGAGAGGCGGGGAATCTGAGGCGGGGAATCAGAGGCGGGGAATCAGAGGCGGGGAATCAGAGGCGGGGAATCAGAGGCGGGGAATCAGAGGCGGGGAATCAGAGGCGGGGAATCAGAGGCGGGGAATCAGAGGCGGGGAATCAGAGGCGGAGAATCAGAGGCGGGGAATCTGAGGCGGGGAATCTGAGGCGGGGAATCTGAGGCGGGGATCAGAGCTGGGGAATCAGGGGCGGGGAATCAGAGGCGGGGAATCAGAGGCGGGGAATCAGAGGTGGGGAATCTGAGGCAGGGAATCCGAGCCGGGGAATCAGAGGCAGGGAATCAGATGAGGGGAATCTAAGGCAGGGATTCTGAGGCAGGGAATCTGAGGTGGGGAATCTGAGGTGGGGAATCTGAGGCGGGGAATCTGAGGCGGGGAATCTGAGGCGGAGAATCATAGGTATGGAATCAGAGGAGGGTTATCAGAGGGGGGAAATCTGATGTGGGAAGTGAGATGCAAAGAAAGAGGCAAGGAAATAGAGGAAGGGAAAGAGAGACAGTGTATAAGAGGCCGGGAATCAAAGGCGGGGAATCAGAGACACGGAAAGAGAGGCGTGGAATCAGAGGCACGGAATCAGAGCCGGCGAATCTGAGCCGGGAAATCAGAGGCAGAGCAACAGATGCGGTAAAACATGGGTGCGGAATCGGAGGCGGGGAATCAGAGGCGGGGAATCAGAGGCGGGGAATCAAAAGCGTGCATCAGAGGCAGGGAATCAGAGGCGGGGAATCAGAGGCGGGGAATCAGAGGCGGGGAATCAGAGGCGGGGAATCAGAGGCGGGGAATCAGAGGCGGGGAATCAGACGCGGGGAATCAGAGGCGGGGAATCAGAGGCGGGGAATCAGAGGCGGGGAATCAGAGGCGGGGAATCAGAGGCGGGGAATCAGAGGCGGGGAATCTGAGGCGGGGAATCTGAGGCGGGGAATCAGAGCTGGGGAGTCAGAGGCGGGGAATCAGAGGCGGGGAATCAGACGCGGGGAATCAGAGGTGGGGAATCTGAGGCGGGGAATCGGAGCCGGGGAATCGAAGACGGGGAATCAGAGGCGGGGAATCAGAGGCGGGGAATCAGAGGCGGGGAATCAGAGGCAGGTAATCAGATGCAGGGAATCTGTGGCAGGGAAACTGAGGTGGGGAATCTGAGGTGGGGAATCTGAGGCGGGGAATCTGAGGCGGGGAATCTGAGGTGGGGAATCAGAGGCATGGAATCAGAGGCGGGTTATCAGAGGGTGGAAATGAGATGTGGGAAAAGAGATGCAGAGAAAGAGGTACGGAAATAGAGGCAGGGAAAGAGAATCATGGAATCAGAGGCGGAGAATCAGAGGCGGGGAATCAGAAACGCGGATTCAGATGCGGGGAATCATAAGGGGGAAAAGAGATGTGGGGAAAGAGAGGCAGAGAAAGAGGCACGGAAATAGAGGCAGGGAAAGAGAAGCAGGGTATCAGAGGCGGAGAATCAGAGGCGGGGAATCAGAGATGCGGAAAGAGAGGCATGAAATCAGAGGCGCGGAATCAGAGCCGGCGTATCTGAGCCGGGACATCAGAGGCAGAGCAACAGAGGCGTTGAAACACGGGTGCAGATTCAGAGGCGGGGAATCTGAGGTGGGGAATCAGAGGCGCGGATTCAGATGCGGGGAATCATAGGGGGGAAAAGAGATGTGGGGAAAGAGAGGCAGCGAAAGAGGCATGGAAAAAGAGGCAGGGAAAGAGAGGCGGGGAATCAAAGGTGGGGAATCAGAGGCGGGGAAACAGGCCGGTAAACAGAGGCAGGTAAAAATAGGCGGATAAATAGAGGCGGGGAAAGAGATGGGCAAAACATAGTGGTTGGAACTTGTGTGTTGAAAATGAGGTACACCAAACAGATCAAACAGTGTTGTTGAAATTGAGGGAGGGAAAAAGAGGCGCGGAAAGAGTGGAGGGTAAAGTGTGGATGCGAAAGAGAGGCGAAGAGACAGAGGCGGGGAATCAGAGGTGGGGATTCAGAGGCGGGGAATCAGAGGTGGGGAATCAGAGGTGGGGAATCAGAGGCGGGGAATCAGAGGCGGGGAATCAGAGGCGGGAAATCAGAGGCGGGGAATCAGAGGCGGTGAATCAGAGGCGGGGAATCAGAGGCGGGGAATCAGAGCCTGGGAATCAGAGCCTGGGAATCAGAGGCGGGGAATCAGAGGCGGGGAATCACAGGCGGGGAATCAGAGGCGGGGAATCAGAGGCGGGGAATCAGAGGCGGGGAATCAGAGGCGGGGAATCAGAGGCGGGGAATCAGAGGCGGGGAATCAGAGGCGGGGAATCAGAGGCAGGAAATCAGAGGCGGGGAGTCAGAGGTGGGGAATCAGAGGCGGGGAATCAGAGGTGGGGAATCTGAGACAGGGAATCAGAGGCGGGGAATCATAGGCGTGGAATCAGAGGCGGGGAATCAGAGGCGGGGAATCAGAGGCGGGGAATCAGAGCAGGGGAATCAGAGGCGGGGAATCAGAGGCGGGGAATCACAGGCGGGGAATCAGAGGCGGGGAAAGAGATATGGGGAAACGGAAGCCGGGAAAGTAGCGCGGAAAGGTTTGCGGGGAATCAGAGGTGGGGAATCAGAGGCGGGGAATCAGAGGCGGGGAATCAGAAGCGGGGAATCAGAGGCGGGGAATCAGAGGCGGGGAATCAGAGGCGGGGAATCAGAGGCGGGGAATCAGAGGCGGGGAATCAGAGGCGGGGAATCAGAGGCGGGGAATCTGTGGTGGGGAATACAAGGCAGGGAATCAGAGGCGGGGAATCAGAGGCGGGGAATCACAAGCGGGGAATCAGAGGCAGGGAATCAGAGGCGGGGAATCAGAGGTGGGGAATCAGAGGCGGAGAATCAGAGGCGGGGAATCTGAGGCGGGGAATCTGAGGCGGGGAATCTGAGGCGATGAATCCGAGCCGGGGAATCAGAGGCGGGGAATCAGGGGCGGGGAATCAGAGGCGGGGAATCAGAGGCGGAGAATCAGAGGCGGGGAATCTGAGGCGGGGAATCTGAGGCGGCGAATCCGAGGCGAGGAATCCGAGCCGGGGAATCAGAGGCGGGGAATCAGGGGCGGGGAATCAGAGGCAGGGAATCAGAGGCAGGGAATCAGATGAAGGGAATCTGAGGCAGGGATTCTGAGGCTGGGAATCTGAGGCGGGGAATCTGAGGCGGGGAATCTGAGGCGGGGAATCAGAGGCGGGGAATCAGAGGCGGGGAATCAGAGGCGGGGAATCAGAGGCGGGGAATCAGAGGCGGGGAATCAGAGGCGGGGAAAGAGATATGGGGAAACGGAGGCCGGGAAAGTAGCGTGGAAAGGGAGGCGGGGAATCAGAGGCGGGGAATCAGAGGCGGGGAATCAGAGGTGGGGAATCAGAGTCGGGGAATCAGAGGCTTGGAATCAGAGGCGGGGAATCAGAGGTGGGGAATCAGAGGCGGGGAATCAGAGGCGGGGAATCAGATGCGGGGAATCAGAGGCGTGGAATCAGAGGCGTGGAATCAGAGGCGGGGAATCAGAGGCGGGGAATCAGAGGCGCGGAATCAGAGGCGGGGAATCAGAGGCGGGGAATCAGAGGTGGGGAACCAGAGGTGGGGTATCAGAGGCGGGGAATCAGAGGCGGGGAATCAGAGTCGGGGAATCTGAGGTGGGGAATCAGAGGCGGGGAATCAGAGGCGGGGAATGAGATGCGGGGAATCAGAGGCGGGGAATCAGAGGCGGGGAATCAGAGGCGGGGAATCAGATGCGGGGAATCAGAGGCGGGGAATCAGAGGCGGGGAATCAGAAGCGGAGAATCAGAGGCGGGGTATCTGAGGCGGGGAATCTGAGGCGGGGAATCTGAGGCGGGCAATCAGAGCCGGGGAATCAGAGGCGGGGAATCAGAGGCGGGGAATCAGAGGCAGAGAATCAGAGGTGCGGAATCTGAGGCAGGGAATCGGAGCCGGGAAATCAGAGGCAGGGAATCAGATGAAGGGAATCTGAGGCAGGGATTCTGAGGCAGGGAATCTGAGGTGGGGAATCTGAGGTGGAGAATCTGAGGCGGGGAATCTGAGGCGGGGAATCTGAGGCGGGGAATCATAGGCATGGAATCAGAGGAGGGTTATCAGAGGGGGGAAATCTGATGTGGGAAATGAGATGCAAAGAAAGAGGCAAGGAAATAGAGGAAGGGAAAGAGAGACAGTGTATAAGAGGCCGGGAATCAAAGGCGGGGAATCAGAGACACGGAAAGAGAGGCGTGCAATCAGAGGCACGGAATCAGAGCCGGCGAATCTGAGCCGGGAAATCAGAGGCAGAGCAACAGAGGCGGTAAAACATGCGTGCGGAATCGGAGGCGGGGAATCAGAGGCGGGGAATCAGAGGCGGGGAATCACAAGCGGGGAATCAGAGGCAGGGAATCAGAGGCGGGGAATCAGAGGTGGGGAATCAGAGGCGGAGAATCAGAGGCGGGGAATCTGAGGCGGGGAATCTGAGGCGGGGAATCTGAGGCGATGAATCCGAGCCGGGGAATCAGAGGCGGGGAATCAGGGGCGGGGAATCAGAGGCGGGGAATCAGAGGCGGAGAATCAGAGGCGGGGAATCTGAGGCGGGGAATCTGAGGCGGCGAATCCGAGGCGGGGAATCCGAGCCGGGGAATCAGAGGCGGGGAATCAGGGGCGGGGAATCAGAGGCAGGGAATCAGAGGCAGGGAATCAGATGAAGGGAATCTGAGGCAGGGATTCTGAGGCTGGGAATCTGAGGCGGGGAATCTGAGGCGGGGAATCTGAGGCGGGGAATCAGAGGCGGGGAATCAGAGGCGGGGAATCAGAGGCGGGGAATCAGAGGCGGGGAATCAGAGGCGGGGAATCAGAGGCGGGGAAAGAGATATGGGGAAACGGAGGCCGGGAAAGTAGCGTGGAAAGGGAGGCAGGGAATCAGAGGCGGGGAATCAGAGGCGGGGAATCAGAGGTGGGGAATCAGAGTCGGGGAATCAGAGGCTTGGAATCAGAGGCGGGGAATCAGAGGTGGGGAATCAGAGGCGGGGAATCAGAGGCGGGGAATCAGATGCGGGGAATCAGAGGCGTGGAATCAGAGGCGTGGAATCAGAGGCGGGGAATCAGAGGCGGGGAATCAGAGGCGCGGAATCAGAGGCGGGGAATCAGAGGCGGGGAATCAGAGGTGGGGAACCAGAGGTGGGGTATCAGAGGCGGGGAATCAGAGGCGGGGAATCAGAGTCGGGGAATCTGAGGTGGGGAATCAGAGGCGGGGAATCAGAGGCGGGGAATGAGATGCGGGGAATCAGAGGCGGGGAATCAGAGGCGGGGAATCAGAGGCGGGGAATCAGATGCGGGGAATCAGAGGCGGGGAATCAGAGGCGGGGAATCAGAAGCGGAGAATCAGAGGCGGGGTATCTGAGGCGGGGAATCTGAGGCGGGGAATCTGAGGCGGGCAATCAGAGCCGGGGAATCAGAGGCGGGGAATCAGAGGCGGGGAATCAGAGGCAGAGAATCAGAGGTGCGGAATCTGAGGCAGGGAATCGGAGCCGGGAAATCAGAGGCAGGGAATCAGATGAAGGGAATCTGAGGCAGGGATTCTGAGGCAGGGAATCTGAGGTGGGGAATCTGAGGTGGAGAATCTGAGGCGGGGAATCTGAGGCGGGGAATCTGAGGCGGGGAATCATAGGCATGGAATCAGAGTAGGGTTATCAGAGGGGGGAAATCTGATGTGGGAAATGAGATGCAAAGAAAGAGGCAAGGAAATAGAGGAAGGGAAAGAGAGACAGTGTATAAGAGGCCGGGAATCAAAGGCGGGGAATCAGAGACACGGAAAGAGAGGCGTGCAATCAGAGGCACGGAATCAGAGCCGGCGAATCTGAGCCGGGAAATCAGAGGCAGAGCAACAGAGGCGGTAAAACATGCGTGCGGAATCGGAGGCGGGGAATCAGAGGTGGGGAATCAGAGGCGGGGAATAAGAGGCGGGGAATCAGAGGCGGGGAATCAGAGGCGGGGAATTGGAGGCGTGGAATCAGAGGCGGGGAATCTGAGGAGGGGAATCTGAGGCGGGGAATCAGAGCCGGGGAGTCAGAGGCGGGGAATCAGAGGCGGGGAATCAGACGCGGGTAATCAGAGGTGGGGAATCTGAGGCGGGGAATCGGAGCCGGGGAATCGAAGACGGGGAATCAGAGGCGGGGAATCAGAGGCGGGGAATCAGAGGCGGGGAATCAGAGGCGGGGAATCAGAGCCGGGGAATCAGAGGCGGGGAATCTGTGGTGGGGAATACAAGGCAGGGAATCAGAGGCGGGGAATCAGAGGCGGGGAATCACAAGCGGGGAATCAGAGGCAGGGAATCAGAGGCGGGGAATCAGAGGTGGGGAATCAGAGGCGGAGAATCAGAGGCGGGGAATCTGAGGCTGGGAATCTGAGGCGGGGAATCTGAGGCGATGAATCCGAGCCGGGGAATCAGAGGCGGGGAATCAGGGGCGGGGAATCAGAGGCGGGGAATCAGAGGCGGAGAATCAGAGGCGGGGAATCTGAGGCGGGGAATCTGAGGCGGCGATTCCGAGGCGGGGAATCCGAGCCGGGGAATCAGAGGCGGGGAATCAGGGGCGGGGAATCAGAGGCAGGGAATCAGAGGCAGGGAATCAGATGAAGGGAATCTGAGGCAGGGATTCTGAGGCTGGGAATCTGAGGCGGGGAATCTGAGGCGGGGAATCTGAGGCGGGGAATCAGAGGCGGGGAATCAGAGGCGGGGAATCAGAGGCGGGGAATCAGAGGCGGGGAATCAGAGGCGGGGAATCAGAGGCGGGGAAAGAGATATGGGGAAACGGAGGCCGGGAAAGTAGCGTGGAAAGGGAGGCGGGGAATCAGAGGCGGGGAATCAGAGGCGGGGAATCAGAGGTGGGGAATCAGAGTCGGGGAATCAGAGGCTTGGAATCAGAGGCGGGGAATCAGAGGTGGGGAATCAGAGGCGGGGAATCAGAGGCGGGGAATCAGATGCGGGGAATCAGAGGCGTGGAATCAGAGGCGTGGAATCAGAGGCGGGGAATCAGAGGCGGGGAATCAGAGGCGCGGAATCAGAGGCGGGGAATCAGAGGCGGGGAATCAGAGGTGGGGAACCAGAGGTGGGGTATCAGAGGCGGGGAATCAGAGGCGGGGAATCAGAGTCGGGGAATCTGAGGTGGGGAATCAGAGGCGGGGAATCAGAGGCGGGGAATGAGATGCGGGGAATCAGAGGCGGGGAATCAGAGGCGGGGAATCAGAGGCGGGGAATCAGATGCGGGGAATCAGAGGCGGGGAATCAGAGGCGGGGAATCAGAAGCGGAGAATCAGAGGCGGGGTATCTGAGGCGGGGAATCTGAGGCGGGGAATCTGAGGCGGGCAATCAGAGCCGGGGAATCAGAGGCGGGGAATCAGAGGCGGGGAATCAGAGGCAGAGAATCAGAGGTGCGGAATCTGAGGCAGGGAATCGGAGCCGGGAAATCAGAGGCAGGGAATCAGATGAAGGGAATCTGAGGCGGGGAATCTGAGGCGGGGAATCTGAGGCGGGGAATCATAGGCATGGAATCAGAGGAGGGTTATCAGAGGGGGGAAATCTGATGTGGGAAATGAGATGCAAAGAAAGAGGCAAGGAAATAGAGGAAGGGAAAGAGAGACAGTGTATAAGAGGCCGGGAATCAAAGGCGGGGAATCAGAGACACGGAAAGAGAGGCGTGCAATCAGAGGCACGGAATCAGAGCCGGCGAATCTGAGCCGGGAAATCAGAGGCAGAGCAACAGAGGCGGTAAAACATGCGTGCGGAATCGGAGGCGGGGAATCAGAGGTGGGGAATCAGAGGCGGGGAATAAGAGGCGGGGAATCAGAGGCGGGGAATCAGAGGCGGGGAATTGGAGGCGTGGAATCAGAGGCGGGGAATCTGAGGAGGGGAATCTGTGGCGGGGAATCAGAGCCGGGGAGTCAGAGGCGGGGAATCAGAGGCGGGGAATCAGACGCGGGTAATCAGAGGTGGGGAATCTGAGGCGGGGAATCGGAGCCGGGGAATCGAAGACGGGGAATCAGAGGCGGGGAATCAGAGGCGGGGAATCAGAGGCGGGGAATCAGAGGCAGGGAATCAGATGCAGGGAATCTGTGGCAGGGAATCTGAGGCGGGGAATCTGAGGTGGGGAATCAGAGGCGGGGAATCAGAGGCGGGGAATCAGAGGCGGGGAATCAGAGGCGGGGAATCAGAGGCGGGGAATCAGAGGCGGGGAATCAGAGGTGGGGAATCAGAGCCGGAGAATCAGAGGCGGGGAATCAGAGGCGGGGAATCAGAGGCGGGGAATCAGAGGCGGGGAAACAGAGGCGGGGAATCAGAGGCGGGGAATCAGAGGCGGGGAATCAGAGGCGGGGAATCAGAGGCGGGGAATCAGAGGTGGGGAATCAGAGCCGGAGAATCAGAGGCGGGGAATCAGAGGCGGGGAGTCAGAGGCGGGGAATCAGAGGCGGGGAATCAGAAGCGGGGAATCTGAGACGGGGAATCAGAGGCGGGGAATCATAGGCGGGGAATCAGAGGCGGGGAATCAGAGGCGGGGAATCAGAGGCGGGGAATCAGAGCAGGGGAATCAGAGGCGGGGAATCAAAGGCGGGGAATCAGAGGCGGGGAATCAGAGGCGGGGAATCAGAGGCGGAGAATCAGAGGCGGGGAATCAGAGGCGGGGAATCAGAGCCGGGGAATCAGAGGCGGGGAATCAGAGGCGGGGAAGGAGATATGGGGAAACGGAGGCCGGGATAGTAGCGCGGAAAGGTTTGGGGGGAATCAGAGGTGGGGAATCAGAGGCGGGGAATCAGAGGCGGGGAATCAGAGGCGGGGAATCTGAGGCGGGGAATCTGAGGCGGGGAATCCGAGCCGGGGAATCAGAGGCGGGGAATCAGGGGCGGGGAATCAGAGGCGGGGAATCAGAGGCGGGGAATCAGAGGCGGGGAATCAGAGGCGGGGAATCTGAGGCGGGGAATCCGAGCCGGGGAATCAGAGGCGGGGAATCAGGGGCGGGGAATCAGGGGCGGGGAATCAGGGGCGGGGAATCAGAGGCGGGGAATCAGAGGCGGGGAATGAGAGGCGGGGAATCAGAGGCGGGGTATCAGAGGCGGGGAATCAGAGGCGGGGAATCAGAGGTGGGGAATCAGAGGCGGAGAATCAGAGGCGGGGAATCTGAGGCGGGGAATCTGAGGCGGCGAATCCGAGGCGGGGAATCCGAGCCGGGGAATCAGAGGCGGGGAATCAGGGGCGGGGAATCAGGGGCGGGGAATCAGAGGCGGGGAATCTGAGGCGGGCTATCGGAGGCGGGGATTCAGAGGCGGGGAATCAGAGGCGGGGAATCAGAGGCGCGGAATCAGAGCCGGGGAATCAGAGGCGGGGAATCAGAGGTGGGGAACCAGAGGTGGGGTATCAGAGGCGGGGAATCAGAGGCGGGGAATCAGAGTCGGGGAATCTGAGGTGGGGAATCAGAGGCGGGGAATCAGAGGCGGGGAATGAGATGCGGGGAATCGGAGGCGGGGAATCAGAGGCGGGGAATCAGAGGCGGGGAATCAGATGCGGGGAATCAGAGGCGGGGAATCAGAGGCGGGGAATCAGAGGTGGAGAATCAGAGGCGGGGTATCTGAGGCGGGGAATCTGAGGCGGGGAATCTGAGGCGGGCAATCAGAGCCGGGGAATCAGAGGCGGGGAATCAGAGGCGGGGAATCAGAGGCAGGGAATCAGAGGTGCAGAATCTGAGGCAGGGAATCGGAGCCGGGAAATCAGAGGCAGGGAATCAGATGAAGGGAATCTGAGGCAGGGATTCTGAGGCAGGGAATCTGAGGTGGGGAATCTGAGGTGGAGAATCTGAGGCGGGGAATCTGAGGCGGGGAATCTGAGGCGGGGAATCATAGGCATGGAATCAGAGGAGGGTTATCAGAGGGGGGAAATCTGATGTGGGAAATGAGATGCAAAGAAAGAGGCAAGGAAATAGAGGAAGGGAAAGAGAGACAGTGTATAAGAGGCCGGGAATCAAAGGCGGGGAATCAGAGACACGGAAAGAGAGGCGTGCAATCAGAGGCACGGAATCAGAGCCGGCGAATCTGAGCCGGGAAATCAGAGGCAGAGCAACAGAGGCGGTAAAACATGGGTGCGGAATCGGAGGCGGGGAATCAGAGGTGGGGAATCAGAGGCGGGGAATAAGAGGCGGGGAATCAGAGGCGGGGAATCAGAGGCGGGGAATTGGAGGCGTGGAATCAGAGGCGGGGAATCTGAGGCGGGGAATCTGAGGCGGGGAATCAGAGCCGGGGAGTCAGAGGCGGGGAATCAGAGGCGGGGAATCAGACGCGGGTAATCAGAGGTGGGGAATCTGAGGCGGGGAATCGGAGCCGGGGAATCGAAGACGCGGAATCAGAGGCGGGGAATCAGAGGCGGGAAATCAGAGGCGGGGAATCAGATGCGGGGAATCAGAGGCGGCGAATCAGAGGCGGGGAATCAGAGGCAGGGAATCAGAGGCGCGGAATCAGAGGCGGGAAATCAGAGGCTGGGAATCAGAGGCGGGGAACGAGAGGCAGGGTATCAGAGGCGGGGAATCAGAGGCGGGTAATCAGAGTCGGGGAATCTGAGGTGGGGAATCAGAGGTGGGGAATCAGAGGCGGGGAATGAGATGCGGGGAATGAGAGGCGGGGAATCTGAGGCGGGGAATCAGAGGCGGGGAATCAGAGGCGGGGAATCAGAGGCGGGGAATCAGAGGCGGGGAATCAGAGGCGGGGAATCAGAGGCGGGGAATCAGAGGCGGGGAATCCGAGGCGGGGAATCAGAGGCGGAGAATCAGAGGCGGGGAATCTGAGGCGGGGAATCTGAGGCGGGGAATCTGAGGCGGGGATCAGAGCCGGGGAATCAGGGGCGGGGAATCAGAGGCGGGGAATCAGAGGCGGGGAATCCGAGCCGGGGAATCAGAGGCAGGGAATCAGATGAGGGGAATCTAAGGCAGGGATTCTGAGGCAGGGAATCTGAGGTGGGGAATCTGAGGTGGGGAATCTGAGGCGGGGAATCTGAGGCGGGGAATCTGAGGCGGAGAATCATAGGTATGGAATCAGAGGAGGGTTATCAGAGGGGGGAAATCTGATGTGGGAAGTGAGATGCAAAGAAAGAGGCAAGGAAATAGAGGAAGGGAAAGAGAGACAGTGTATAAGAGGCCGGGAATCAAAGGCGGGGAATCAGAGACACGGAAAGAGAGGCGTGGAATCAGAGGCACGGAATCAGAGCCGGCGAATCTGAGCCGGGAAATCAGAGGCAGAGCAACAGATGCGGTAAAACATGGGTGCGGAATCGGAGGCGGGGAATCAGAGGCGGGGAATCAGAGGCGGGGAATCAAAAGCGTGGATCAGAGGCGGGGAATCAGAGGCGGGGAATCAGAGGCGGGGAATCAGAGGCGGGGAATCAGAGGCGGGGAATCAGAGGCGGGGAATCAGAGGAGGGGAATCAGACGCGGGGAATCAGAGGCGGGGAATCAGAGGCGGGGAATCAGAGGCGGGGAATCAGAGGCGGGGAATCAGAGGCGGGGAATCAGAGGCTGGGAATCTGAGGCGGGGAATCTGAGGCGGGGAATCAGAGCTGGGGAGTCAGAGGCGGGGAATCAGAGGCGGGGAATCAGACGCGGGGAATCAGAGGTGGGGAATCTGAGGCGGGGAATCGGAGCCGGGGAATCGAAGACGGGGAATCAGAGGCGGGGAATCAGAGGCGGGGAATCAGAGGCGGGGAATCAGAGGCAGGGAATCAGATGCAGGGAATCTGTGGCAGGGAATCTGAGGTGGGGAATCTGAGGTGGGGAATCTGAGGCGGGGAATCTGAGGCGGGGAATCTGAGGTGGGGAATCAGAGGCATGGAATCAGAGGCGGGTTATCAGAGGGTGGAAATGAGATGTGGGAAAAGAGATGCAGAGAAAGAGGTACGGAAATAGAGGCAGGGAAAGAGAATCATGGAATCAGAGGCGGAGAATCAGAGGCGGGGAATCAGAAACGCGGATTCAGATGCGGGGAATCATAAGGGGGAAAAGAGATGTGGGGAAAGAGAGGCAGAGAAAGAGGCACGGAAATAGAGGCAGGGAAAGAGAAGCAGGGTATCAGAGGCGGAGAATCAGAGGCGGGGAATCAGAGATGCGGAAAGAGAGGCGTGAAATCAGAGGCGCGGAATCAGAGCCGGCGTATCTGAGCCGGGACATCAGAGGCAGAGCAACAGAGGCGTTGAAACACGGGTGCAGATTCAGAGGCGGGGAATCTGAGGTGGGGAATCAGAGGCGCGGATTCAGATGCGGGGAATCATAGGGAGGAAAAGAGATGTGGGGAAAGAGAGGCAGCGAAAGAGGCATGGAAAAAGAGGCAGGGAAAGAGAGGCGGGGAATCAAAGGTGGGGAATCAGAGGCGGGGAAACAGGCCGGTAAACAGAGGCAGGTAAAAATAGGCGGATAAATAGAGGCGGGGAAAGAGATGGGCAAAACATAGTGGTTGGAACTTGTGTGTTGAAAATGAGGTACACCAAACAGATCAAACAGTGTTGTTGAAATTGAGGGAGGGAAAAAGAGGCGCGGAAAGAGTGGAGGGTAAAGTGTGGATGCGAAAGAGAGGCGTAGAGACAGAGGCGGGGAATCAGAGGTGGGGATTCAGAGGCGGGGAATCAGAGGCGGGGAATCAGAGGTGGGGAATCAGAGGCGGGGAATCAGAGGCGGGGAATCAGAGGCGGGAAATCAGAGGCGGGGAATCAGAGGCGGGGAATCAGAGGCGGGGAATCAGAGGCGGGGAATCAGAGCCTGGGAATCAGAGCCTGGGAATCAGAGGCGGGGAATCAGAGGCGGGGAATCACAGGCGGGGAATCAGAGGCGGGGAATCAGAGGCGGGGAATCAGAGGCGGGGAATCAGAGGCGGGGAATCAGAGGCGGGGAATCAGAGGCGGGGAATCAGAGGCGGGGAATCAGAGGCAGGGAATCAGAGGCGGGGAGTCAGAGGTGGGGAATCAGAGGCGGGGAATCAGAGGTGGGGAATCTGAGACAGGGAATCAGAGGCGGGGAATCATAGGCGTGGAATTAGAGGCGGGGAATCAGAGGCGGGGAATCAGAGGCGGGGAATCAGAGCAGGGGAATCAGAGGCGGGGAATCAGAGGCGGGGAATCACAGGCGGGGAATCAGAGGCGGGGAAAGAGATATGGGGAAACGGAAGCCGGGAAAGTAGCGCGGAAAGGTTTGCGGGGAATCAGAGGTGGGGAATCAGAGGCGGGGAATCAGAGGCGGGGAATCAGAAGCGGGGAATCAGAGGCGGGGAATCAGAGGCGGGGAATCAGAGGCGGGGAATCAGAGGCGGGGAATCAGAGGCGGGGAATCAGAGGCGGGGAATCAGAGGCGGGGAATCTGTGGTGGGGAATACAAGGCAGGGAATCAGAGGCGGGGAATCAGAGGCGGGGAATCACAAGCGGGGAATCAGAGGCAGGGAATCAGAGGCGGGGAATCAGAGGTGGGGAATCAGAGGCGGAGAATCAGAGGTGGGGAATCAGAGGCGGGGAATCAGAGGCGGGGAATCAGATGCGGGGAATCAGAGGCGTGGAATCAGAGGCGTGGAATCAGAGGCGGGGAATCAGAGGCGGGGAATCAGAGGCGCGGAATCAGAGGCGGGGAATCAGAGGCGGGGAATCAGAGGTGGGGAACCAGAGGTGGGGTATCAGAGGCGGGGAATCAGAGGCGGGGAATCAGAGTCGGGGAATCTGAGGTGGGGAATCAGAGGCGGGGTATCAGAGGCGGGGAATCAGAGGCGGGGAATCAGAGCAGGGGAATCAGAGGCGGGGAATCAAAGGCGGGGAATCAGAGGCGGGGAATCAGAGGCGGGGAATCAGAGGCGGGGAATCAGAGGCGGGGAATCAGAGGCGGGGAATCAGAGCCGGGGAATCAGAGGCGGGGAATCAGAGGCGGGGAAGGAGATATGGGGAAACGGAGGCCGGGATAGTAGCGCGGAAAGGTTTGGGGGGAATCAGAGGTGGGGAATCAGAGGCGGGGAATCAGAGGCGGGGAATCAGAGGCGGGGAATCTGAGGCGGGGAATCTGAGGCGGGGAATCCGAGCCGGGGAATCAGAGGCGGGGAATCAGGGGCGGGGAATCAGAGGCGGGGAATCAGAGGCGGGGAATCAGAGGCGGGGAATCAGAGGCGGGGAATCTGAGGCGGGGAATCCGAGCCGGGGAATCAGAGGCGGGGAATCAGGGGCGGGGAATCAGGGGCGGGGAATCAGGGGCGGGGAATCAGAGGCGGGGAATCAGAGGCGGGGAATGAGAGGCGGGGAATCAGAGGCGGGGTATCAGAGGCGGGGAATCAGAGGCGGGGAATCAGAGGTGGGGAATCAGAGGCGGAGAATCAGAGGCGGGGAATCTGAGGCGGGGAATCTGACGCGGCGAATCCGAGGCGGGGAATCCGAGCCGGGGAATCAGAGGCGGGGAATCAGGGGCGGGGAATCAGGGGCGGGGAATCAGAGGCGGGGAATCAGAGGCGGGCTATCGGAGGCGGGGATTCAGAGGCGGGGAATCAGAGGCGGGGAATCAGAGGCGCGGAATCAGAGGCGGGGAATCAGAGGCGGGGAATCAGAGGTGGGGAACCAGAGGTGGGGTATCAGAGGCGGGGAATCAGAGGCGGGGAATCAGAGTCGGGGAATCTGAGGTGGGGAATCAGAGGCGGGGAATCAGAGGCGGGGAATGAGATGCGGGGAATCGGAGGCGGGGAATCAGAGGCGGGGAATCAGAGGCGGGGAATCAGATGCGGGGAATCAGAGGCGGGGAATCAGAGGCGGGGAATCAGAGGTGGAGAATCAGAGGCGGGGTATCTGAGGCGGGGAATCTGAGGCGGGGAATCTGAGGCGGGCAATCAGAGCCGGGGAATCAGAGGCGGGGAATCAGAGGCGGGGAATCAGAGGCAGGGAATCAGAGGTGCAGAATCTGAGGCAGGGAATCGGAGCCGGGAAATCAGAGGCAGGGAATCAGATGAAGGGAATCTGAGGCAGGGATTCTGAGGCAGGGAATCTGAGGTGGGGAATCTGAGGTGGAGAATCTGAGGCGGGGAATCTGAGGCGGGGAATCTGAGGCGGGGAATCATAGGCATGGAATCAGAGGAGGGTTATCAGAGGGGGGAAATCTGATGTGGGAAATGAGATGCAAAGAAAGAGGCAAGGAAATAGAGGAAGGGAAAGAGAGACAGTGTATAAGAGGCCGGGAATCAAAGGCGGGGAATCAGAGACACGGAAAGAGAGGCGTGCAATCAGAGGCACGGAATCAGAGCCGGTGAATCTGAGCCGGGAAATCAGAGGCAGAGCAACAGAGGCGGTAAAACATGGGTGCGGAATCGGAGGCGGGGAATCAGAGGTGGGGAATCAGAGGCGGGGAATAAGAGGCGGGGAATCAGAGGCGGGGAATCAGAGGCGGGGAATTGGAGGCGTGGAATCAGAGGCGGGGAATCTGAGGCGGGGAATCTGAGGCGGGGAATCAGAGCCGGGGAGTCAGAGGCGGGGAATCAGAGGCGGGGAATCAGACGCGGGTAATCAGAGGTGGGGAATCTGAGGCGGGGAATCGGAGCCGGGGAATCGAAGACGCGGAATCAGAGGCGGGGAATCAGAGGCGGGAAATCAGAGGCGGGGAATCAGAGGCAGGGAATCAGATGCAGGGAATCTGTGGCGGGGAATCTGAGGCGGGGAATCTGAGGTGGGGAATCAGAGGCGGGGAATCAGAGGCGGGGAATCAGAGGCGGGGAATCAGAGGCGGGGAATCAGAGGCGGGGAATCAGAGGCGGGGAATCAGAGGCGGGGAATCAGAGCCGGGGAATCAGAGGCGGGGAATCAGAGGCGGGGAATCAGAGGCGGGGAATCAGAGGCGGGGAATCAGAGGCGGGGAATCAGAGGCGGGGAATCAGAGGCGGGGAATCAGAGGCGGGGAATCAGAGGCGGGGAATCAGAGGCGGGGAGTCAGAGGCGGGGAGTCAGAGGCGGGGAATCAGAGGCGGGGAATCAGAAGCAGGGAATCTGAGACGGGGAATCAGAGGCGGGGAATCATAGGCGGGGAATCAAAGGCGGGGAATCCGAGGCGGGGAATCAGAGGCGGGGAATCAGAGGCGGGGAATCAGAGGCGGGGAATCAGAGCAGGGGAATCAGAGGCGGGGAATCAAAGGCGGGGAATCAGAGGCGGGGAATCAGAGGCGGGGAATCAGAGGCGGGGAATCAGAGGCGGGGAATCAGAGGCGGGGAATCAGAGCCGGGGAATCAGAGGCGGGGAATCAGAGGCGGTGAAAGAGATATGGGGAAACGGAGGCCGGGATAGTAGCGCGGAAAGGTTTGGGGGGAATCAGAGGTGGGGAATCAGAGGCGGGGAATCAGAGGCGGGGAATCAGAGGCGGGGAATCTGAGGCGGGGAATCTGAGGCGGGGAATCCGAGCCGGGGAATCAGAGGCGGGGAATCAGGGGTGGGGAATCAGAGGCGGGGAATCAGAGGCGGGGAATCAGAGGCGGGGAATCAGAGGCGGGGAATCCGAGGCGGGGAATCCGAGCCGGGGAATCAGAGGCGGGGAATCAGGGGCGGGGAATCAGGGGCGGGGAATCAGGGGCGGGGAATCAGAGGCGGGGAATCAGAGGCGGGGAATGAGAGGCGGGGAATCAGAGGTGGGGTATCAGAGGCGGGGAATCAGAGGCGGGGAATCAGAGGTGGGGAATCAGAGGCGGAGAATCAGAGGCGGGGAATCTGAGGCGGGGAATCTGAGGCGGCGAATCCGAGGCGGGGAATCCGAGCCGGGGAATCAGAGGCGGGGAATCAGGGGCGGGGAATCAGGGGCGGGGAATCAGAGGCGGGGAATCAGAGGCGGGGTATCGGAGGCGGGGAATCAGAGGCGGGGAATCAGAGGCGGGGAATCAGAGGCGGAGAATCAGAGGCGGGGAATCTGAGGCGGGGAATCTGAGGCGGCGAATCCGAGGCGGGGAATCCGAGCCGGGGAATCAGAGGCGGGGAATCAGGGGCGGGGAATCAGAGGCAGGGAATCAGAGGCCGGGAATCAGATGAAGGGAATCTGAGGCAGGGATTCTGAGGCTGGGAATCTGAGGCGGGGAATCAGAGGCGTGGAATCAGAGGCGGGGAATCAGAGGCGCAGAATCAGAGGCGGCCAATCAGAGGCGGGGAATCAGAGGCGGGGAACCAGAGGCGGGGTATCAGAGGCGGGGAATCAGAGGCGGGGAATCAGAGTCGGGGAATCTGAGGTGGGGAATCAGAGGCGGGGAATCAGAGGCGGGGAATGAGATGCGGGGAATCAGAGGCGGGGAATCAGAGGCGGGGAATCAGAGGCAGGGAATCAGAGGCGGGGAATCAGAGGCGGGGAATCAGAGGCGGGGAATCAGAGGCGGGGAATCAGAGGCGGAGAATCAGAGGCGGGGTATCTGAGCTGGGGAATCTGAGGCGGGGAATCTGAGGCGGGCAATCAGAGCCGGGGAATCAGAGGCGGGGAATCAGAGGCGGGGAATCAGAGGCGGGGAATCAGAGGTGGGGAATCTGAGGCAGGGAATCGGAGCTGGGGAATCAGAGGCAGGGAATCAGATGAAGGGAATCTGAGGCAGATATTCTGAGGCAGGGAATCTGAGGTGGGGAATCTGAGGTGGGGAATCTGAGGCAGGGAATCGGAGCTGGGGAATCGGAGACGGGGAATCAGAGGCGGGGAATCAGAGGCGGGGAATCAGAGGTGGGGAATCTGAGGTGGGGAATCGGAGCTGGGGAATCGAAGACGGGGAATCAGAAGCGGGGAATCAGAGGCGGGGAATCAAAGGCGGGGAATCTGAGGTGGGGAATCAGAGGCGGGGAATCAGATGCGGGGAATCAGAGGCGGCGAATCAGAGGCGGGGAATCAGAGGCAGGGAATCAGAGGCGCGGAATCAGAGGCGGGGAATCAGAGGCTGGGAATCAGAGGCGGGGAACCAGAGGCAGGGTATCAGAGGCGGGGAATCAGAGGCGGGTAATCAGAGTCGGGGAATCTGAGGTGGGGAATCAGAGGTGGGGAATCAGAGGCGGGGAATGAGATGCGGGGAATGAGAGGCGGGGAATCTGAGGCGGGGAATCAGAGGCGGGGAATCAGAGGCGGGGAATCAGAGGCGGGGAATCAGAGGCGGGGAATCAGAGGCGGGGAATCAGAGGCGGGGAATCAGAGGCGGGGAATCAGAGGCGGGGAATCAGAGGCGGGGAATCAGAGGCGGAGAATCAGAGGCGGGGAATCTGAGGCGGGGAATCTGAGGCGGGGAATCTGAGGCGGGGAATCAGAGCCAGGGAATCAGGGGCGGGGAATCAGAGGCGGGGAATCAGAGGCAGGGAATCAGAGGTGGGGAATCTGAGGCAGGGAATCGGAGCCGGGGAATCAGAGGCAGGGAATCAGATGAGGGGAATCTAAGGCAGGGATTCTGAGGCAGGGAATCTGAGGTGGGGAATCTGAGGTGGGGAATCTGAGGCGGGGAATCTGAGGCGGGGAATCTGAGGCAGAGAATCATAGGTATGGAATCAGAGGAGGGTTATCAGAGGGGGGAAATCTGATGTGGGAAGTGAGATGCAAAGAAAGAGGCAAGGAAATAGAGGAAGGGAAAGAGAGACAGTGTATAAGAGGCCGGGAATCAAAGGCGGGGAATCAGAGACACGGAAAGAGAGGCGTGGAATCAGAGGCATGGAATCAGAGCCGGCAAATCTGAGCCGGGAAATCAGAGGCAGAGCAACAGATGCGGTAAAACATGGGTGCGGAATCGGAGGCGGGGAATCAGAGGCGGGGAATCAGAGGCGGGGAATCAAAAGCGTGGATCAGAGGCGGGGAATCAGAGGCGGGGAATCAGAGGCGGGGAAACAGAGGTGGGGAATCAGAGGCGGGGAATCAGAGGCGGGGAATCAGAGGCGGGGAATCAGATGCGGGGAATCAGAGGCGGGGAATCAGAGGCGGGGAATCAGAGGCGGGGAATCAGAGGCGGGGAATCAGAGGCGGGGAATCTGAGGCGGGGAATCTGAGGCGGGGAATCTGAGGCGGGGAATCAGAGCTGGGGAGTCAGAGGCGGGGAATCAGAGGCGGGGAATCAGACACGGGGAATCAGAGGTGGGGAATCTGAGGCGGGGAATCGGAGCCGGGGAATCGAAGACGGGGAATCGGAGGCGGGGAATCAGAGGCGGGGAATCAGAGGCGGGGAATCAGAGGCAGGGAATCAGATGCAGGGAATCTGTGGCAGGGAATCTGAGGTGGGGAATCTGAGGTGGGGAATCTGAGGCGGGGAATCTGAGGCGGGGAATCTGAGGTGGGGAATCAGAGGCATGGAATCAGAGGCGGGTTATCAGAGGGTGGAAATGAGATGTGGGAAACGAGATGCAGGGAAAGAGGTACGGAAATAGAGGCAGGGAAAGAGAATCATGGAATCAGAGGCGGAGAATCAGAGGCGGGGAATCAGAAACGCGGATTCAGATGCGGGGAATCATAAGGGGGAAAAGAGATGTGGGGAAAGAGAGGCAGAGAAAGAGGCACGGAAATAGAGGCAGGGAAAGAGAAGCAGGGTATCAGAGGCGGAGAATCAGAGGCGGGGAATCAGAGATGCGGAAAGAGAGGCGTGAAATCAGAGGCGCGGAATCAGAGCCGGCGTATCTGAGCCGGGACATCAGAGGCAGAGCAACAGATGCGTTGAAACACGGGTGCAGATTCAGAGGCGGGGAATCTGAGGTGGGGAATCAGAGGCGCGGATTCAGATGCGGGGAATCATAGGGGGGAAAAGAGATGTGGGGAAAGAGAGGCAGCGAAAGAGGCATGGAAATAGAGGCAGGGAAAGAGAGGCGGGGAATCAAAGGTGGGGAATCAGAGGCGGGGAAACAGGCCGGTAAACAGAGGCAGGTAAACATAGGCGGATAAATAGAGGCGGGGAAAGAGATGGGCAAAACATAGTGGTTGGAACTTGTGTGTTGAAAATGAGGTACACCAAACAGATCAAACAGTGTTGTTGAAATTGAGGGAGGGAAAAAGAGGCGCGGAAAGAGTGGAGGGTAAAGTGTGGATGCGAAAGAGAGGCGTAGAGACAGAGGCGGGGAATCAGAGGCGGGGATTCAGAGGCGGGGAATCAGAGGCGGGGAATCAGAGGCGGGGAATCAGAGGCGGGGAATCAGAGGCGGGGAATCAGAGGCGGGAAATCAGAGGCGGGGAATCAGAGGCGGGGAATCAGAGGCGGGGAATCAGAGGCGGGGAATCAGAGCCTGGGAATCAGAGCCTGGGAATCAGAGGCGGGGAATCAGAGGCGGGGAATCAGACGCGGGGAATCAGAGGCGGGGAATCAGAGGCGGGGAATCAGAGGCGGGGAATCAGAGGCGGGGAATCAGAGGCGGGGAATCAGAGGCGGGGAATCAGAGGCGGGGAATCACAGGCGGGGAATCAGAGGCGGGGAAAGAGATATGGGGAAACGGAAGCCGGGAAAGTAGCGCGGAAAGGTTTGCGGGGAATCAGAGGTGGGGAATCAGAGGCGGGGAATCAGAGGCGGGGAATCAGAAGCGGGGAATCAGAGGCGGGGAATCAGAGGCGGGGAATCAGAGGCGGGGAATCAGAGGCGGGGAATCAGAGGCGGGGAATCAGAGGCGGGGAATCAGAGGCGGGGAATCAGAGGCGGGGAATCA
The DNA here is from genome assembly GCF_036971445.1 of Narcine bancroftii. Lineage (NCBI taxonomy): Eukaryota > Metazoa > Chordata > Chondrichthyes > Torpediniformes > Narcinidae > Narcine > Narcine bancroftii. Next base: position 122,494,277 of record NC_091474.1, read on the forward strand.
GAGGCGCGGAATCAGAGGCGGGGAATCAGAGGCGGGGAATCAGAGGCGGGGAATAAGAGGCGGGGAATCAGAGGCAGGGAATCAGAGGCGGGGAGTCAGAGGTGGGGAATCAGAGGCGGGGAATCAGAGGCGGGGAATCTGAGACAGGGAATCAGAGGCGGGGAATCATAGGCGTGGAATCAGAGGCGGGGAATCAGAGGCGGGGAATCAGAGGCGGGGAATCAGAGCAGGGGAATCAGAGGCGGGGAATCAGAGGCGGGGAATCAGAGGCGGGGAATCAGAGGCGGGGAAAGAGATATGGGGAAACGGAGGCCGGGAAAGTAGCGCGGAAAGGTTTGCGGGGAATCAGAGGTGGGGAATCAGAGGCGGGGAATCAGAGGCGGGGAATCAGAAGCGGGGAATCAGAGGCGGGGAATCAGAGGCGGGGAATCAGAGGCGGGGAATCAGAGGCGGGGAATCAGAGGCGGGGAATCAGAGGCGGGGAATCAGAGGCGGGGAATAAGAGGCGGGGAATCTGATCCGGGGAATCAGAGGCGAGGAATCAGAGGCGGGGATCAGAGGCGGGGAATCAGAGGCGGGGAATAAGAGGCGGGGAATCAGAGCTGGGGAATCAGAGGCGAGGAATCAGAGGCCGGGAAAGAGATATGGGGAAACGGAGGCCGGGAAAGTAGCGCGGAAAGGTTTGCGGGGAATCAGAGGTGGGGAATCAGAGGCGGGGAATCAGAGGCGGGGAATCAGAAGCGGGGAATCAGAGGCGGGGAATCAGAGGCGGGGAATCCGAGGCGGGGAATCAGAGGCGGGGAATCAGAGGCGGGGAATCAGAGGCGGGGAATCAGAGGCGGGGAATCAGAGGCGCGGAATCAGAGGCGGGGAATCAAAGGCGGGGAATCAGAGGCGGGGAATCAGAGGCGGGGAATCAGAGGCGTGGAATCAGAGGCGTGGAATCAGAGGCGGGGAATCTGAGGTGGGGAATCTGAGGCATGGAATCAGAGCCGGGGAGTCAGAGGCGGGGAATCAGTGGCGGGGAATCAGACGCGGGTAATCAGAGGTGGGGAATCTGAGGCGGAGAATCGGAGCCAGGGAATCGAAGACGGGGAATCAGAGGCGGGGAATCAGAGGCGGGGAATCAGAGGCAGGGAATCAGAAGCAGGGAATCAGAGCAGGGGAATCAGAGGCGGGGAATCAGAGGCGGGGAATCAGAAGCGGGGAATCAGAGGCGGGGAATCAGAGGCGGGTAATCAGAGGCGGGGAATCAGAGGCGGGGAATCAGAGGCGGGGAATCAGAGGCGGGGAATCAGAGGCGGGGAATTAGAGGCGGGGAATCAGAGGCGGGGAATCAGAGGCGGGGAATCAGAGGCGGGGAATCAGAGGCGGGGAATCAGAGGCGGGGAATCAGAGGCGGGGAATCTGTGGTGGGGAATACAAGGCAGGGAATCAGAGGCGGGGAATCAGAGGCGGGGAATCACAAGCGGGGAATCTGAGGCGATGAATCCGAGCCGGGGAATCAGAGGCGGGGAATCAGGGGCGGGGAATCAGAGGCGGGGAATCAGAGGCGGAGAATGAGAGGCGGGGAATCTGAGGCGGGGAATCTGAGGCGGCGAATCCGAGGCGGCGAATCCGAGCCGGGGAATCAGAGGCGGGGAATCAGGGGCGGGGAATCAGAGGCAGGGAATCAGAGGCAGGGAATCAGATGAAGGGAATCTGAGGCATGGATTCTGAGGCTGGGAATCTGAGGCGGGGAATCTGAGGCGGGGAATCTGAGGCGGGGAATCAGAGGCGGGGAATCAGAGGCGGGGAATCAGAGGCGGGGAATCAGAGGCGGGAATCAGAGGCGGGGAATCAGAGGCGGGGAAAGAGATATGGGGAAACGGAGGCCGGGAAAGTAGCGTGGAAAGGGAGGCGGGGAATCAGAGGCGGGGAATCAGAGGCGGGGAATCAGAGGTGGGGAATCAGAGGCGGGGAATCAGAGGCTTGGAATCAGAGGCGGGGAATCAGATGCGGGGAATCAGAGGCGTGGAATCAGAGGCGTGGAATCAGAGGCGGGGAATCAGAGGCGGGGAATCAGAGGCGCGGAATCAGAGGCGGGGAATCAGAGGCGGGGAATCAGAGGTGGGGAACCAGAGGTGGGGTATCAGAGGCGGGGAATCAGAGGCGGGGAATGAGAGTCGGGGAATCTGAGGTGGGGAATCAGAGGCGGGGAATCAGAGGCGGGGATGAGATGCGGGGAATCAGAGGCGGGGAATCAGAGGCGGGGTATCAGAGGCGGGGAATCAGATGCGGGGTATCTGAGGCGGGGAATCTGAGGCGGGGAATCTGAGGTGGGAAATCAGAGCCGGGGAATCAGAGGCGGGGATTCAGAGGCGGGGAATCAGAGGCAGGGAATCAGAGGTGCGGAATCTGAGGCAGGGAATCGGAGCCGGGAAATCAGAGGCAGGGAATCAGATGAAGGGAATCTGAGGCAGGGATTCTGAGGCAGGGAATCTGAGGTGGGGAATCTGAGGTGGAGAATCTGAGGCGGGGAATCTGAGGCGGGGAATCTGAGGCGGGGAATCATAGGCATGGAATCAGAGGAGGGTTATCAGAGGGGGGAAATCTGATGTGGGAAATGAGATGCAAAGAAAGAGGCAAGGAAATAGAGGAAGGGAAAGAGAGACAGTGTATAAGAGGCCGGGAATCAAAGGCGGGGAATCAGAGACACGGAAAGAGAGGCGTGCAATCAGAGGCACGGAATCAGAGCCGGCGAATCTGAGCCGGGAAATCAGAGGCAGAGCAACAGAGGCGGTAAAACATGGGTGCGGAATCGGAGGCGGGGAATCAGAGGTGGGGAATCAGAGGCGGGGAATAAGAGGCGGGGAATCAGAGGCGGGGAATCCGAGGCGGGGAATTGGAGGCGTGGAATCAGATGCGGGGAATCTGAGGCGGGGAATCTGAGGCGGGGAATCAGAGCCGGGGAGTCAGAGGCGGGGAATCAGAGGCGGGGAATCAGACGCGGGTAATCAGAGGTGGGGAATCTGAGGCGGGGAATCGGAGCCGGGGAATCGAAGACGGGGAATCAGAGGCGGGGAATCAGAGGCGGGGAATCAGAGGCGGGGAATCAGAGGCAGGGAATCAGATGCAGGGAATCTGTGGCAGGGAATCTGAGGCGGGGAATCTGAGGTGGGGAATCACAGGCGGGGAATCAGAGGCGGGGAATCAGAGGCGGGGAATCAGAGGCGGGGAATCAGAGGCGGGGAATCAGAGGCGGGGAATCAGAGGTGGGGAATCAGAGCCGGAGAATCAGAGGCGGGGAATCAGAGGCGGGGAATCAGAGGCGGGGAATCAGAGGCGGGGAATCAGAGGCGGGGAATCAGAGGCGGGGAATCAGAGGCGGGGAATCAGAGGCGGGGAATCAGAGGCGGGGAATCAGAGGCGGGGAATCAGAGGCGGGGAGTCAGAGGCGGGGAATCAGAGGCGGGGAATCAGAAGCAGGGAATCTGAGACGGGGAATCAGAGGCGGGGAATCATAGGCGGGGAATCAGAGGCGGGGAATCAGAGGCGGGGAATCAGAAGCGGGGAATCAGAGGCGGGGAATCAGAGCAGGGGAATCAGAGGCGGGGAATCAAAGGCGGGGAATCAGAGGCGGGGAATCAGAGGCGGGGAATCAGAGGCGGGGAATCAGAGGCGGGGAATCAGAGGCGGGGAATCAGAGCCGGGGAATCAGAGGCGGGGAATCAGAGGCGGGGAAAGAGATATGGGGAAACGGAGGCCGGGATAGTAGCGCGGAAAGGTTTGGGGGGAATCAGAGGTGGGGAATCAGAGGCGGGGAATCAGAGGCGGGGAATCAGAGGCGGGGAATCTGAGGCGGGGAACCTGAGGCGGGGAATCCGAGCCGGGGAATCAGAGGCGGGGAATCAGGGGCGGGGAATCAGAGGCGGGGAATCAGAGGCGGGGAATCAGAGGCGGGGAATCAGAGGCGGGGAATCCGAAGCGGGGAATCCGAGCCGGGGAATCAGAGGCGGGGAATCAGAGGCGGGGAATCAGGGGCGGGGAATCAGGGGCGGGGAATCAGAGGCGGGGCATCAGAGGCGGGGTATCGGAGGCGGGGAATCAGAGGCGGGGAATCAGAGGCGGGGAATCAGAGGCGGAGAATCAGAGGCGGGGAATCTGAGGCGGGGAATCTGAGGCGGCGAATCCGAGGCGGGGAATCCGAGCCGGGGAATCAGAGGAGGGGAATCAGGGGCGGGGAATCAGAGGCAGGGAATCAGAGGCAGGGAATCAGATGAAGGGAATCTGAGGCAGGGATTCTGAGGCTGGGAATCTGAGGCGGGGAATCAGAGGCGTGGAATCAGAGGCGGGGAATCAGAGGCGCAGAATCAGAGGCGGGGAATCAGAGGCGGGGAATCAGAGGCGGGGAACCAGAGGCGGGGTATCAGAGGCGGGGAATCAGAGGCGGGGAATCAGAGTCGGGGAATCTGAGGTGGGGAATCAGAGGCGGGGAATCAGAGGCGGGGAATGAGATGCGGGGAATCAGAGGCGGGGAATCAGAGGCGGGGAATCAGAGGCAGGGAATCAGAGGCGGGGAATCAGAGGCGGGGAATCAGAGGCGGGGAATCAGAGGCGGGGAATCAGAGGCGGAGAATCAGAGGCGGGGTATCTGAGCCGGGGAATCTGAGGCGGGGAATCTGAGGCGGGCAATCAGAGCCGGGGAATCAGAGGCGGGGAATCAGAGGCGGGGAATCAGAGGCGGGGAATCAGAGGTGGGGAATCTGAGGCAGGGAATCGGAGCCGGGGAATCAGAGGCAGGGAATCAGATGAAGGGAATCTGAGGCAGATATTCTGAGGCAGGGAATCTGAGGTGGGGAATCTGAGGTGGGGAATCTGAGGCGGGGAATCTGAGGCTGGGAATCTGAGGCGGGGAATCATAGGCATGGAATCAGAGGAGGGTTATCAGAGGGGGGAAATCTGATGTGGGAAATGAGATGCAAAGAAAGAGGCAAGGAAATAGAGGAAGGGAAAGAGAGACAGTGTATAAGAGGCCGGGAATCAAAGGCGGGGAATCAGAGACATGGAAAGAGAGGCGTGCAATCAGAGGCACGGAATCAGAGCCGGCGAATCTGAGCCGGGAAATCAGAGGCAGAGCAACAGAGGCGGTAAAACATGGGTGCGGAATCGGAGGCGGGGAATCAGAGGTGGGGAATCAGAGGCGGGGAATAAGAGGCGGGGAATCAGAGGCGGGGAATCAGAGGCGGGGAATCAGAGGCGTGGAATCAGAGGCGGGGAATCTGAGGCGGGGAATCTGAGGCGGGGAATCAGAGCCGGGGAGTCAGAGGCAGGGAATCAGAGGCGGGGAATCAGACGCGGGTAATCAGAGGTGGGGAATTTGAGGCGGGGAATCGGAGCCAGGGAATCGAAGACGGGGAATCAGAGGCGGGGAATCAGAGGCTGGGAATCAGATGAAGGGAATCTGAGGCAGGGATTCTGAGGCTGGGAATCTGAGGCGGGGAATCTGAGGCGGGGAATCTGAGGCGGGGAATCAGAGGCGGGGAATCAGAGGCGGGGAATCAGAGGCGGGGAATCAGAGGCGGGGAATCAGAGGCGGGGAATCAGAGGCGGGGAATCAGAGGCGGGGAATCAGAGGCGGGGAAAGAGATATGGGGAAACGGAGGCCGGGGAAGTAGCGCGGAAAGGCCGGCGGGGAATCAGAGGCGGGGAATCAGAGGCGGGGAATCAGAGGTGGGGAATCAGAGGCGGGGAATCAGAGGCTTGGAATCAGAGGCGGGGAATCAGAGGTGGGGAATCAGAGGCGGGGAATCAGAGGCAGGGAATCAGAGGCGGGGAATCAGAGGCGGGGAATCAGAGGCGGGGAATCAGAGGCGGGGAATCAGAGGCGGGGAATCAGAGCCGGGGAATCAGAGGCGGGGAATCAGAGGCGGGGAAAGAGATATGGGGAAACGGAGGCCGGGATAGTAGCGCGGAAAGATTTGGGGGGAATCAGAGGTGGGGAATCAGAGGCGGGGAATCAGAGGCGGGGAATCAGAGGCGGGGAATCTGAGGCGGGGAATCTGAGGCGGGGAATCCGAGCCGGGGAATCAGAGGCGGGGAATCAGGGGCGGGGAATCAGAGGCGGGGAATCAGAGGCGGGGAATCAGAGGCGGGGAATCAGAGGCGGGGAATCTGAGGCGGGGAATCCGAGCCGGGGAATCAGAGGCGGGGAATCAGGGGCGGGGAATCAGGGGCGGGGAATCGGGGGCGGGGAATCAGAGGCGGGGAATCAGAGGCGGGGAATGAGAGGCGGGGAATCAGAGGCGGGGTATCAGAGGCGGGGAATCAGAGGCGGGGAATCAGAGGTGGGGAATCAGAGGCGGAGAATCAGAGGCGGGGAATCTGAGGCGGGGAATCTGAGGCGGCGAATCCGAGGCGGGGAATCCGAGCCGGGGAATCAGAGGCGGGGAATCAGGGGCGGGGAATCAGGGGCGGGGAATCAGAGGCGGGGAATCAGAGGCGGGGTATCGGAGGCGGGGAATCAGAGGCGGGGAATCAGAGGCGGGGAATCAGAGGCGCGGAATCAGAGGCGGGGAATCAGAGGCGGGGTATCAGAGGTGGGGAACCAGAGGTGGGGTATCAGAGGCGGGGAATCAGAGGCGGGGAATCAGAGTCGGGGAATCTGAGGTGGGGAATCAGAGGCGGGGAATCATAGGCGGGGAATGAGATGCGGGGAATCAGAGGCGGGGAATCAGAGGCGGGGAATCAGAGGCGGGGAATCAGATGCGGGGAATCAGAGGCGGGGAATCAGAGGCGGGGAATCAGAGGCGGAGAATCAGAGGCGGGGTATCTGAGGCGGAGAATCTGAGGCGGGGAATCTGAGGCGGGAAATCAGAGCCGGGGAATCAGAGGCGGGGAATCAGAGGCGGGGAATCAGAGGCAGGGAATCAGAGGTGCGGAATCTGAGGCAGGGAATCGGAGCCGGGAAATCAGAGGCAGGGAATCAGATGAAGGGAATCTGAGGCAGGGATTCTGAGGCAGGGAATCTGAGGTGGGGAATCTGAGGTGGAGAATCTGAGGCGGGGAATCTGAGGCGGGGAATCTGAGGCGGGGAATCATAGGCATGGAATCAGAGGAGGGTTATCAGAGGGGGAAATCTGATGTGGGAAATGAGATGCAAAGAAAGAGGCAAGGAAATAGAGGAAGGGAAAGAGAGACAGTGTATAAGAGGCCGGGAATCAAAGGCGGGGAATCAGAGACACGGAAAGAGAGGCGTGCAATCAGAGGCACGGAATCAGAGCCGGCGAATATGAGCCGGGAAATCAGAGGCAGAGCAACAGAGGCGGTAAAACATGGGTGCGCAATCGGAGGCGGGGAATCAGAGGTGGGGAATCAGAGGCGGGGAATAAGAGGCGGGGAATCAGAGGCGGGGAATCCGAGGCGGGGAATTGGAGGCGTGGAATCAGATGCGGGGAATCTGAGGCGGGGAATCTGAGGCGGGGAATCAGAGCCGGGGAGTCAGAGGCGGGGAATCAGAGGCGGGGAATCAGACGCGGGTAATCAGAGGTGGGGAATCTGAGGCGGGGAATCGGAGCCGGGGAATCGAAGACGGGGAATCAGAGGCGGGGAATCAGAGGCGGGGAATCAGAGGCGGGGAATCAGAGGCAGGGAATCAGATGCAGGGAATCTGTGGCAGGGAATCTGAGGCGGGGAATCTGAGGTGGGGAATCAGAGGCGGGGATTCAGAGGCGGGGAATCAGAGGCGGGGAATCAGAGGCGGGGAATCAGAGGCGGGGAATCAGAGGCGGGGAATCAGAGGTGGGGAATCAGAGCCGGAGAATCAGAGGCGGGGAATCAGAGGCGGGGAATCAGAGGCGGGGAATCAGAGGCGGGGAATCAGAGGCGGGGAATCAGAGGCGGGGAATCAGAGGCGGGGAATCAGAGGCGGGGAATCAGAGGCGGGGAATCAGAGGCGGGGAATCAGAGGCGGGGAGTCAGAGGCGGGGAATCAGAGGCGGGGAATCAGAAGCAGGGAATCTGAGACGGGGAATCAGAGGCGGGGAATCATAGGCGGGGAATCAGAGGCGGGGAATCAGAGGCGGGGAATCAGAAGCGGGGAATCAGAGGCGGGGAATCAGAGCAGGGGAATCAGAGGCGGGGAATCAAAGGCGGGGAATCAGAGGCGGGGAATCAGAGGCGGGGAATCAGAGGCGGGGAATCAGAGGCGGGGAATCAGAGGCGGGGAATCAGAGCCGGGGAATCAGAGGCGGGGAATCAGAGGCGGGGAAAGAGATATGGGGAAACGGAGGCCGGGATAGTAGCGCGGAAAGGTTTGGGGGGAATCAGAGGTGGGGAATCAGAGGCGGGGAATCAGAGGCGGGGAATCAGAGGCGGGGAATCTGAGGCGGGGAACCTGAGGCGGGGAATCCGAGCCGGGGAATCAGGGGCGGGGAATCAGGGGCGGGGCATCAGAGGCAGGGAATCAGAGGCGGGGAATCAGAGGCGGGGAATCAGATGCGGGGAATCCGAAGCGGGGAATCCGAGCCGCGGAATCAGAGGCGGGGAATCAGAGGCGGGGAATCAGGGGCGGGGAATCAGGGGCGGGGATTCAGAGGTGCGGAATCTGAGGCAGGGAATCGGAGCCGGGGAATCAGAGGCGGGGAATCAGAGGCGGGGAATCAGAGGCGGAGAATCAGAGGCGGGGAATCTGAGGCGGGGAATCTGAGGCGGCGAATTCGAGGCGGGGAATCCGAGCCGGGGAATCAGAGGCGGGGAATCATAGGCATGGAATCACAGGAGGGTTATCAGAGGGGGGAAATCTGATGTGGGAAATGAGATGCAAAGAAAGAGGCAAGGAAATAGAGGAAGGGAAAGAGAGACAGTGTATAAGAGGCCGGGAATCAAAGGCGGGGAATCAGAGACATGGAAAGAGAGGCGTGCAATCAGAGGCACGGAATCAGAGCCGGCGAATCTGAGCCGGGAAATCAGAGGCAGAGCAACAGAGGCGGTAAAACATGGGTGCGGAATCGGAGGCGGGGAATCAGAGGTGGGGAATCAGAGGCGGGGAATAAGAGGCGGGGAATCAGAGGCGGGGAATCAGAGGCGGGGAATCAGAGGCGTGGAATCAGAGGCGGGGAATCTGAGGCGGGGAATCTGAGGCGGGGAATCAGAGCCGGGGAGTCAGAGGCAGGGAATCAGAGGCGGGGAATCAGACGCGGGTAATCAGAGGTGGGGAATTTGAGGCGGGGAATCGGAGCCAGGGAATCGAAGACGGGGAATCAGAGGCGGGGAATCAGAGGCGGGGAATCAGATGAAGGGAATCTGAGGCAGGGATTCTGAGGCTGGGAATCTGAGGCGGGGAATCTGAGGCGGGGAATCTGAGGCGGGGAATCAGAGGCGGGGAATCAGAGGCGGGGAATCAGAGGCGGGGAATCAGAGGCGGGGAATCAGAGGCGGGGAATCAGAGGCGGGGAATCAGAGGCGGGGAATCAGAGGCGGGGAAAGAGATATGGGGAAACGGAGGCCGGGGAAGTAGCGCGGAAAGGCAGGCGGGGAATCAGAGGCGGGGAATCAGAGGCGGGGAATCAGAGGTGGGGAATCAGAGGCGGGGAATCAGAGGCTTGGAATCAGAGGCGGGGAATCAGAGGTGGGGAATCAGAGGCGGGGAATCAGAGGCAGGGAATCAGAGGCGGGGAATCAGAGGCGGGGAATCAGAGGCGGGGAATCAGAGGCGGGGAATCAGAGGCGGGGAATCAGAGCCGGGGAATCAGAGGCGGGGAATCAGAGGCGGGGAATCTGAGGCGGGGAATCCGAGCCGGGGAATCAGAGGCGGGGAATCAGGGGCGGGGAATCAGGGGCGGGGAATCAGGGGCGGGGAATCAGAGGCGGGGAATCAGAGGCGGGGAATCAGAGGTGGGGAATCAGAGGCGGAGAATCAGAGGCGGGGAATCTGAGGCGGGGAATCTGAGGCGGCGAATCCGAGGCGGGGAATCCGAGCCGGGGAATCAGAGGCGGGGAATCAGGGGCGGGGAATCAGGGGCGGGGAATCAGAGGCGGGGAATCAGAGGCGGGGTATCGGAGGCGGGGATTCAGAGGCGGGGAATCAGAGCCGGGGAATCAGAGGCGGGGAATCAGAGGCGGGGAAAGAGATATGGGGAAACGGAGGCCGGGATAGTAGCGCGGAAAGGTTTGGGGGGAATCAGAGGTGGGGAATCAGAGGCGGGGAATCAGAGGCGGGGAATCAGAGGCGGGGAATCTGAGGCGGGGAACCTGAGGCGGGGAATCCGAGCCGGGGAATCAGGGGCGGGGAATCAGGGGCGGGGCATCAGAGGCAGGGAATCAGAGGCGGGGAATCAGAGGCGGGGAATCAGAGGCGGGGAATCCGAAGCGGGGAATCCGAGCCGGGGAATCAGAGGCGGGGAATCAGAGGCGGGGAATCAGGGGCGGGGAATCAGGGGCGGGGAATCAGAGGCGGGGCATCAGAGGCGGGGTATCGGAGGCGGGGAATCAGAGGCGGGGAATCAGAGGCGGGGAATCAGAGGCGGAGAATCAGAGGCGGGGAATCTGAGGCGGGGAATCTGAGGCGGCGAATCCGAGGCGGGGAATCCGAGCCGGGGAATCAGAGGCGGGGAATCATAGGCATGGAATCAGAGGAGGGTTATCAGAGGGGGGAAATCTGATGTGGGAAATGAGATGCAAAGAAAGAGGCAAGGAAATAGAGGAAGGGAAAGAGAGACAGTGTATAAGAGGCCGGGAATCAAAGGCGGGGAATCAGAGACATGGAAAGAGAGGCGTGCAATCAGAGGCACGGAATCAGAGCCGGCGAATCTGAGCCGGGAAATCAGAGGCAGAGCAACAGAGGCGGTAAAACATGGGTGCGGAATCGGAGGCGGGGAATCAGAGGTGGGGAATCAGAGGCGGGGAATAAGAGGCGGGGAATCAGAGGCGGGGAATCAGAGGCGGGGAATCAGAGGCGTGGAATCAGAGGCGGGGAATCTGAGGCGGGGAATCTGAGGCGGGGAATCAGAGCCGGGGAGTCAGAGGCAGGGAATCAGAGGCGGGGAATCAGACGCGGGTAATCAGAGGTGGGGAATTTGAGGCGGGGAATCGGAGCCAGGGAATCGAAGACGGGGAATCAGAGGCGGGGAATCAGAGGCGGGGAATCAGATGAAGGGAATCTGAGGCAGGGATTCTGAGGCTGGGAATCTGAGGCGGGGAATCTGAGGCGGGGAATCTGAGGCGGGGAATCAGAGGCGGGGAATCAGAGGCGGGGAATCAGAGGCGGGGAATCAGAGGCGGGGAATCAGAGGCGGGGAATCAGAGGCGGGGAATCAGAGGCGGGGAAAGAGATATGGGGAAACGGAGGCCGGGGAAGTAGCGCGGAAAGGCAGGCGGGGAATCAGAGGCGGGGAATCAGAGGCGGGGAATCAGAGGTGGGGAATCAGAGGCGGGGAATCAGAGGCTTGGAATCAGAGGCGGGGAATCAGAGGTGGGGAATCAGAGGCGGGGAATCAGAGGCAGGGAATCAGAGGCGGGGAATCAGAGGCGGGGAATCAGAGGCGGGGAATCAGAGGCGGGGAATCAGAGGCGGGGAATCAGAGCCGGGGAATCAGAGGCGGGGAATCAGAGGCGGGGAAAGAGATATGGGGAAACGGAGGCCGGGATAGTAGCGCAGAAAGGTTTGGGGGGAATCAGAGGTGGGGAATCAGAGGCGGGGAATCAGAGGCGGGGAATCAGAGGCGGGGAATCTGAGGCGGGAAATCTGAGGCGGGGAATCCGAGCCGCGGAATCAGAGGCGGGGAATCAGGGGCGGGGAATCAGAGGCGGGGAATCAGAGGCGGGGAATCAGAGGCGGGGAATCAGAGGCGGGGAATCTGAGGCGGGGAATCCGAGCCGGGGAATCAGAGGCGGGGAATCAGGGGCGGGGAATCAGGGGCGGGGAATCAGGGGCGGGGAATCAGAGGCGGGGAATCAGAGGCGGGGAATGAGAGGCGGGGAATCAGAGGCGGGGTATCAGAGGCGGGGAATCAGAGGCGGGGAATCAGAGGTGGGGAATCAGAGGCGGAGAATCAGAGGCGGGGAATCTGAGGCGGGGAATCTGAGGCGGCGAATCCGAGGCGGGGAATCCGAGCCGGGGAATCAGAGGCGGGGAATCAGGGGCGGGGAATCAGGGGCGGGGAATCAGAGGCGGGGAATCAGAGGCGGGGTATCGGAGGCGGGGAATCAGAGGCGGGGAATCAGAGGCGGGGAATCAGAGGCGCGGAATCAGAGGCGGGGAATCAGAGGCGGGGAATCAGAGGTGGGGAACCAGAGGTGGGGTATCAGAGGCGGGGAATCAGAGGCGGGGAATCAGAGTCGGGGAATCTGAGGTGGGGAATCAGAGGCGGGGAATCAGAGGCGGGGAATGAGATGCGGGGAATCAGAGGCGGGGAATCAGAGGCGGGGAATCAGAGGCGGGGAATCAGATGCGGGGAATCAGAGGCGGGGAATCAGAGGCGGGGAATCAGAGGCGGAGAATCAGAGGCGGGGTATCTGAGGCGGGGAATCTGAGGCGGGGAATCTGAGGCGGGAAATCAGAGCCGGGGAATCAGAGGCGGGGAATCAGAGGCGGGGAATCAGAGGCAGGGAATCAGAGGTGCGGAATCTGAGGCAGGGAATCGGAGCCGGGAAATCAGAGGCAGGGAATCAGATGAAGGGAATCTGAGGCAGGGATTCTGAGGCAGGGAATCTGAGGTGGGGAATCTGAGGTGGAGAATCTGAGGCGGGGAATCTGAGGCGGCGAATCCGAGGCGGGGAATCCGAGCCGGGGAATCAGAGGCGGGGAATCAGGGGCGGGGAATCAGGGGCGGGGAATCAGAGGCGGGGAATCAGAGGCGGGGTATCGGAGGCGGGGAATCAGAGGCGGGGAATCAGAGCCGGGGAATCAGAGGCGGGGAATCAGAGGCGGGGAAAGAGATATGGGGAAACGGAGGCCGGGATAGTAGCGCGGAAAGGTTTGGGGGGAATCAGAGGTGGGGAATCAGAGGCGGGGAATCAGAGGCGGGGAATCAGAGGCGGGGAATCTGAGGCGGGGAACCTGAGGCGGGGAATCCGAGCCGGGGAATCAGGGGCGGGGAATCAGGGGCGGGGCATCAGAGGCAGGGAATCAGAGGCGGGGAATCAGAGGCGGGGAATCAGAGGCGGGGAATCCGAAGCGGGGAATCCGAGCCGGGGAATCAGAGGCGGGGAATCAGAGGCGGGGAATCAGGGGCGGGGAATCAGGGGCGGGGAATCAGAGGCGGGGCATCAGAGGCGGGGTATCGGAGGCGGGGAATCAGAGGCGGGGAATCAGAGGCGGGGAATCAGAGGCGGAGAATCAGAGGCGGGGAATCTGAGGCGGGGAATCTGAGGCGGCGAATCCGAGGCGGGGAATCCGAGCCGGGGAATCAGAGGCGGGGAATCATAGGCATGGAATCAGAGGAGGGTTATCAGAGGGGGGAAATCTGATGTGGGAAATGAGATGCAAAGAAAGAGGCAAGGAAATAGAGGAAGGGAAAGAGAGACAGTGTATAAGAGGCCGGGAATCAAAGGCGGGGAATCAGAGACATGGAAAGAGAGGCGTGCAATCAGAGGCACGGAATCAGAGCCGGCGAATCTGAGCCGGGAAATCAGAGGCAGAGCAACAGAGGCGGTAAAACATGGGTGCGGAATCGGAGGCGGGGAATCAGAGGTGGGGAATCAGAGGCGGGGAATAAGAGGCGGGGAATCAGAGGCGGGGAATCAGAGGCGGGGAATCAGAGGCGTGGAATCAGAGGCGGGGAATCTGAGGCGGGGAATCTGAGGCGGGGAATCAGAGCCGGGGAGTCAGAGGCAGGGAATCAGAGGCGGGGAATCAGACGCGGGTAATCAGAGGTGGGGAATTTGAGGCGGGGAATCGGAGCCAGGGAATCGAAGACGGGGAATCAGAGGCGGGGAATCAGAGGCGGGGAATCAGATGAAGGGAATCTGAGGCAGGGATTCTGAGGCTGGGAATCTGAGGCGGGGAATCTGAGGCGGGGAATCTGAGGCGGGGAATCAGAGGCGGGGAATCAGAGGCGGGGAATCAGAGGCGGGGAATCAGAGGCGGGGAATCAGAGGCGGGGAATCAGAGGCGGGGAATCAGAGGCGGGGAAAGAGATATGGGGAAACGGAGGCCGGGGAAGTAGCGCGGAAAGGCAGGCGGGGAATCAGAGGCGGGGAATCAGAGGCGGGGAATCAGAGGTGGGGAATCAGAGGCGGGGAATCAGAGGCTTGGAATCAGAGGCGGGGAATCAGAGGTGGGGAATCAGAGGCGGGGAATCAGAGGCAGGGAATCAGAGGCGGGGAATCAGAGGCGGGGAATCAGAGGCGGGGAATCAGAGGCGGGGAATCAGAGGCGGGGAATCAGAGCCGGGGAATCAGAGGCGGGGAATCAGAGGCGGGGAAAGAGATATGGGGAAACGGAGGCCGGGATAGTAGCGCAGAAAGGTTTGGGGGGAATCAGAGGTGGGGAATCAGAGGCGGGGAATCAGAGGCGGGGAATCAGAGGCGGGGAATCTGAGGCGGGAAATCTGAGGCGGGGAATCCGAGCCGCGGAATCAGAGGCGGGGAATCAGGGGCGGGGAATCAGAGGCGGGGAATCAGAGGCGGGGAATCAGAGGCGGGGAATCAGAGGCGGGGAATCTGAGGCGGGGAATCCGAGCCGGGGAATCAGAGGCGGGGAATCAGGGGCGGGGAATCAGGGGCGGGGAATCAGGGGCGGGGAATCAGAGGCGGGGAATCAGAGGCGGGGAATCAGAGGCGGGGAATCAGAGGCGGGGTATCAGAGGCGGGGAATCAGAGGCGGGGAATCAGAGGTGGGGAATCAGAGGCGGAGAATCAGAGGCGGGGAATCTGAGGCGGGGAATCTGAGGCGGCGAATCCGAGGCGGGGAATCCGAGCCGGGGAATCAGAGGCGGGGAATCAGGGGCGGGGAATCAGGGGCGGGGAATCAGAGGCGGGGAATCAGAGGCGGGGTATCGGAGGCGGGGAATCAGAGGCGGGGAATCAGAGGCGGGGAATCAGAGGCGCGGAATCAGAGGCGGGGAATCAGAGGCGGGGAATCAGAGGTGGGGAACCAGAGGTGGGGTATCAGAGGCGGGGAATCAGAGGCGGGGAATCAGAGTCGGGGAATCTGAGGTGGGGAATCAGAGGCGGGGAATCAGAGGCGGGGAATGAGATGCGGGGAATCAGAGGCGGGGAATCAGAGGCGGGGAATCAGAGGCGGGGAATCAGATGCGGGGAATCAGAGGCGGGGAATCAGAGGCGGGGAATCAGAGGCGGAGAATCAGAGGCGGGGTATCTGAGGCGGGGAATCTGAGGCGGGGAATCTGAGGCGGGAAATCAGAGCCGGGGAATCAGAGGCGGGGAATCAGAGGCGGGGAATCAGAGGCAGGGAATCAGAGGTGCGGAATCTGAGGCAGGGAATCGGAGCCGGGAAATCAGAGGCAGGGAATCAGATGAAGGGAATCTGAGGCAGGGATTCTGAGGCAGGGAATCTGAGGTGGGGAATCTGAGGTGGAGAATCTGAGGCGGGGAATCTGAGGCGGGGAATCTGAGGCGGGGAATCATAGGCATGGAATCAGAGGAGGGTTATCAGAGGGGGGAAATCTGATGTGGGAAATGAGATGCAAAGAAAGAGGCAAGGAAATAGAGGAAGGGAAAGAGAGACAGTGTATAAGAGGCCGGGAATCAAAGGCGGGGAATCAGAGACACGGAAAGAGAGGCGTGCAATCAGAGGCACGGAATCAGAGCCGGCGAATCTGAGCCGGGAAATCAGAGGCAGAGCAACAGAGGCGGTAAAACATGGGTGCGGAATCGGAGGCGGGGAATCAGAGGTGGGGAATCAGAGGCGGGGAATAAGAGGCGGGGAATCAGAGGCGGGGAATCCGAGGCGGGGAATTGGAGGCGTGGAATCAGATGCGGGGAATCTGAGGCGGGGAATCTGAGGCGGGGAATCAGAGCCGGGGAGTCAGAGGCGGGGAATCAGAGGCGGGGAATCAGACGCGGGTAATCAGAGGTGGGGAATCTGAGGCGGGGAATCGGAGCCGGGGAATCGAAGACGGGGAATCAGAGGCGGGGAATCAGAGGCGGGGAATCAGAGGCGGGGAATCAGAGGCAGGGAATCAGATGCAGGGAATCTGTGGCAGGGAATCTGAGGCGGGGAATCTGAGGTGGGGAATCAGAGGCGGGGAATCAGAGGCGGGGAATCAGAGGCGGGGAATCAGAGGCGGGGAATCAGAGGCGGGGAGTCAGAGGCGGGGAATCAGAGGTGGGGAATCAGAGCCGGAGAATCAGAGGCGGGGAATCAGAGGCGGGGAATCAGAGGCGGGGAATCAGAGGCGGGGAATCAGAGGCGGGGAATCAGAGGCGGGGAATCAGAGGCGGGGAATCAGAGGCGGGGAATCAGAGGCGGGGAATCAGAGGCGGGGAATCAGAGGCGGGGAGTCAGAGGCGGGAAATCAGAGGCGGGGAATCAGAAGCAGGGAATCTGAGACGGGGAATCAGAGGCGGGGAATCATACGCGGGGAATCAGAGGCGGGGAATCAGAGGCGGGGAATCAGAAGCGGGGAATCAGAGGCGGGGAATCAGAGCAGGGGAATCAGAGGCGGGGAATCAAAGGCGGGGAATCAGAGGCGGGGAATCAGAGGCGGGGAATCAGAGGCGGGGAATCAGAGGCGGGGAATCAGAGGCGGGGAATCAGAGCCGGGGAATCAGAGGCGGGGAATCAGAGGCGGGGAAAGAGATATGGGGAAACGGAGGCCGGGATAGTAGCGCGGAAAGGTTTGGGGGGAATCAGAGGTGGGGAATCAGAGGCGGGGAATCAGAGGCGGGGAATCAGAGGCGGGGAATCTGAGGCGGGGAACCTGAGGCGGGGAATCCGAGCCGGGGAATCAGAGGCGGGGAATCAGGGGCGGGGAATCAGAGGCGGGGAATCAGAGGCGGGGAATCAGAGGCGGGGAATCAGAGGCGGGGAATCTGAGGCGGGGAATCCGAGCCGGGGAATCAGAGGCGGGGAATCAGGGGCGGGGAATCAGGGGCGGGGAATCAGGGGCGGGGAATCAGAGGCGGGGCATCAGAAGCGGGGTATCGGAGGCGGGGAATCAGAGGCGGGGAATCAGAGGCGGGGAATCAGAGGCGGAGAATCAGAGGCGGGGAATCTGAGGCGGGGAATCAGAGGCGGCGAATCCGAGGCGGGGAATCCGAGCCGGGGAATCAGAGGCGGGGTATCATAGGCATGGAATCAGAGGAGGGTTATCAGAGGGGGGAAATCTGATGTGGGAAATGAGATGCAAAGAAAGAGGCAAGGAAATAGAGGAAGGGAAAGAGAGACAGTGTATAAGAGGCCGGGAATCAAAGGCGGGGAATCAGAGACATGGAAAGAGAGGCGTGCAATCAGAGGCACGGAATCAGAGCCGGCGAATCTGAGCCAGGAAATCAGAGGCAGAGCAACAGAGGCGGTAAAACATGGGTGCGGAATCGGAGGCGGGGAATCAGAGGTGGGGAATCAGAGGCGGGGAATAAGAGGCGGGGAATCAGAGGCGGGGAATCAGAGGCGGGGAAACAGAGGCGTGGAATCAGAGGCGGGGAATCTGTGGCGGTGAATCTGAGGCGGGGAATCAGAGCCGGGGAGTCAGAGGCAGGGAATCAGAGGCGGGGAATCAGACGCGGGTAATCAGAGGTGGGGAATTTGAGGCGGGGAATCGGAGCCAGGGAATCGAAGACGGGGAATCAGAGGCGGGGAATCAGAGGCGGGGAATCAGATGAAGGGAATCTGAGGCAGGGATTCTGAGGCTGGGAATCTGAGGCGGGGAATCTGAGGCGGGGAATCTGAGGCGGGGAATCAGAGGCGGGGAATCAGAGGCGGGGAATCAGAGGCGGGGAATCAGAGGCTGGGAATCAGAGGCGGGGAATCAGAGGCGGGGAATCAGAGGCGGGGAATCAGAGGCGGGGAAAGAGATATGGGGAAACGGAGGCCGGGGAAGTAGCGCGGAAAGGCAGGCGGGGAATCAGAGGCGGGGAATCAGAGGCGGGGAATCAGAGGTGGGGAATCAGAGGCGGGGAATCAGAGGCTTGGAATCAGAGGCGGGGAATCAGAGGTGGGGAATCAGAGGCGGGGAATCAGAGGCAGGGAATCAGAGGCGGGGAATCAGAGGCGGGGAATCAGAGGCGGGGAATCAGAGGCGGGGAATAAGAGGCGGGGAATCAGAGCCGGGGAATCAGAGGCGGGGAATCAGAGGCGGGGAAAGAGATATGGGGAAACGGAGGCCGGGATAGTAGCGCGGAAAGGTTTGGGGGGAATCAGAGGTGGGGAATCAGAGGCGGGGAATCAGAGGCGGGGAATCAGAGGCGGGGAATCTGAGGCGGGGAATCTGAGGCGGGGAATCCGAGCCGGGGAATCAGAGGCAGGGAATCAGGGGCGGGGAATCAGAGGCGGGGAATCAGAGGCGGGGAATCAGAGGCGGGGAATCAGAGGCGGGGAATCTGAGGCGGGGAATCCGAGCCGGGGAATCAGAGGCGGGGAATCAGGGGCGGGGAATCAGGGGCGGGGAATCAGGGGCGGGGAATCAGAGGCGGGGAATCAGAGGCGGGGAATGAGAGGCGGGGAATCAGAGGCGGGGTATCAGAGGCGGGGAATCAGAGGCGGGGAATCAGAGGTGGGGAATCAGAGGCGGAGAATCAGAGGCGGGGAATCTGAGGCGGGGAATCTGAGGCGGCGAATCCGAGGCGGGGAATCCGAGCCGGGGAATCAGAGGCGGGGAATCAGGGGCGGGGAATCAGGGGCGGGGAATCAGAGGCGGGGAATCAGAGGCGGGGTATCGGAGGCGGGGAATCAGAGGCGGGGAATCAGAGGCGGGGAATCAGAGGCGCGGAATCAGAGGCGGGGAATCAGAGGCGGGGAATCAGAGGTGGGGAACCAGAGGTGGGGTATCAGAGGCGGGGAATCAGAGGCGGGGAATCAGAGTCGGGGAATCTGAGGTGGGGAATCAGAGGCGGGGAATCAGAGGCGGGGAATCAGAGGCGGGGAATCAGATGCGGGGAATCGGAGGCGGGGAATCAGAGGCGGGGAATCAGAGGCGGAGAATCAGAGGCGGGGTATCTGAGGCGGGGAATCTGAGGCGGGGAATCTGAGGCGGGAAATCAGAGCCGGGGAATCAGAGGCGGGGAATCAGAGGCGGGGAATCAGAGGCAGGGAATCAGAGGTGCGGAATCTGAGGCAGGGAATCGGAGCCGGGAAATCAGAGGCAGGGAATCAGATGAAGGGAATCTGAGGCAGGGATTCTGAGGCAGGGAATCTGAGGTGGGGAATCTGAGGTGGAGAATCTGAGGCGGGGAATCTGAGGCGGGGAATCTGAGGCGGGGAATCATAGGCATGGAATCAGAGGAGGGTTATCAGAGGGGGGAAATCTGATGTGGGAAATGAGATGCAAAGAAAGAGGCAAGGAAATAGAGGAAGGGAAAGAGAGACAGTGTATAAGAGGCCGGGAATCAAAGGCGGGGAATCAGAGACACGGAAAGAGAGGCGTGCAATCAGAGGCACGGAATCAGAGCCGGCGAATCTGAGCCGGGAAATCAGAGGCAGAGCAACAGAGGCGGTAAAACATGGGTGCGGAATCGGAGGCGGGGAATCAGAGGTGGGGAATCAGAGGCGGGGAATAAGAGGCGGGGAATCAGAGGCGGGGAATCCGAGGCGGGGAATTGGAGGCGTGGAATCAGATGCGGGGAATCTGAGGCGGGGAATCTGAGGCGGGGAATCAGAGCCGGGGAGTCAGAGGCGGGGAATCAGAGGCGGGGAATCAGACGCGGGTAATCAGAGGTGGGGAATCTGAGGCGGGGAATCGGAGCCGGGGAATCGAAGACGGGGAATCAGAGGCGGGGAATCAGAGGCGGGGAATCAGAGGCGGGGAATCAGAGGCAGGGAATCAGATGCAGGGAATCTGTGGCAGGGAATCTGAGGCGGGGAATCTGAGGTGGGGAATCAGAGGCGGGGAATCAGAGGCGGGGAATCAGAGGCGGGGAATCAGAGGCGGGGAATCAGAGGCGGGGAATCAGAGGCGGGGAATCAGAGGTGGGGAATCAGAGCCGGAGAATCAGAGGCGGGGAATCAGAGGCGGGGAATCAGAGGCGGGGAATCAGAGGCGGGGAATCAGAGGCGGGGAATCAGAGGCGGGGAATCAGAGGCGGGGAATCAGAGGCGGGGAATCAGAGGCGGGGAATCAGAGGCGGGGAATCAGAGGCGGGGAGTCAGAGGCGGGGAATCAGAGGCGGGGAATCAGAAGCAGGGAATCTGAGACGGGGAATCAGAGGCGGGGAATCATAGGCGGGGAATCAGAGGCGGGGAATCAGAGGCGGGGAATCAGAAGCGGGGAATCAGAGGCGGGGAATCAGAGCAGGGGAATCAGAGGCGGGGAATCAAAGGCGGGGAATCAGAGGCGGGGAATCAGAGGCGGGGAATCAGAGGCGGGGAATCAGAGGCGGGGAATCAGAGGCGGGGAATCAGAGCCGGGGAATCAGAGGCGGGGAATCAGAGGCGGGAAAAGAGATATGGGGAAACGGAGGCCGGGATAGTAGCGCGGAAAGGTTTGGGGGGAATCAGAGGTGGGGAATCAGAGGCGGGGAATCAGAGGCGGGGAATCAGAGGCGGGGAATCTGAGACGGGGAACCTGAGGCGGGGAATCCGAGCCGGGGAATCAGAGGCGGGGAATCAGGGGCGGGGAATCAGAGGCGGGGAATCAGAGGCGGGGAATCAGAGGCGGGGAATCAGAGGCGGGGAATCCGAAGCGGGGAATCCGAGCCGGGGAATCAGAGGCGGGGAATCAGAGGCGGGGAATCAGGGGCGGGGAATCAGGGGCGGGGAATCAGAGGCGGGGCATCAGAGGCGGGGTATCGGAGGCGGGGAATCAGAGGCGGGGAATCAGAGGCGGGGAATCAGAGGCGGAGTATCAGAGGCGGGGAATCTGAGGCGGGGAATCTGAGGCGGCGAATCCGAGGCGGGGAATCCGAGCCGGGGAATCTGAGGCGGGGAATCATAGGCATGGAATCAGAGGAGGGTTATCAGAGGCGGAGAATCAGAGGCGGGGAATCTGAGGCGGGGAATCTGAGGCGGCGAATCCGAGGCGGGGAATCCGAGCCGGGGAATCAGAGGCAGGATATCAGGGGCGGGGAATCAGATGCAGGGAATCAGAGGCAGGGAATCAGATGAAGGGAATCTGAGGCAGGGATTCTGAGGCTGGGAATCTGAGGCGGGGAATCAGAGGCGTGGAATCACAGGTGGGGAATCAGAGGCAGGGAATCAGAGGCGGGGAATCAGAGGCGGGGAATCAGAGGCGGGGAATCAGAGGCGGGGAATCAGAGGCGGAGAATCAGAGGCGGGGTATCTGAGCCGGGGAATCTGAGGCGGGGAATCTGAGGCGGGCAATCAGAGCCGGGGAATCAGAGGCGGGGAATCAGAGGCGGGGAATCAGAGGCGGGGAATCAGAGGTGGGGAATCTGAGGCAGGGAATCGGAGCCGGGGAATCAGAGGCAGGGAATCAGATGAAGGGAATCTGAGGCAGATATTCTGAGGCAGGGAATCTGAGGTGGGGAATCTGAGGTGGGGAATCTGAGGCGGGGAATCTGAGGCGGGGAATCTGAGGCGGGGAATCATAGGCATGGAATCAGAGGAGGGTTATCAGAGGGGGGAAATCTGATGTGGGAAATGAGATGCAAAGAAAGAGGCAAGGAAATAGAGGAAGGGAAAGAGAGACAGTGTATAAGAGGCCGGGAATCAAAGGCGGGGAATCAGAGACATGGAAAGAGAGGCGTGCAATCAGAGGCACGGAATCAGAGCCGGCGAATCTGAGCCGGGAAATCAGAGGCAGAGCAACAGAGGCGGTAAAACATGGGTGCGGAATCGGAGGCGGGGAATCAGAGGTGGGGAATCAGAGGCGGGGAATAAGAGGCGGGGAATCAGAGGCGGGGAATCAGAGGCGGGGAATCAGAGGCGTGGAATCAGAGGCGGGGAATCTGAGGCGGGGAATCTGAGGCGGGGAATCAGAGCCGGGGAGTCAGAGGCAGGGAATCAGAGGCGGGGAATCAGACGCGGGTAATCAGAGGTGGGGAATTTGA
The DNA here is from genome assembly GCF_036971445.1 of Narcine bancroftii. NCBI lineage: Eukaryota > Metazoa > Chordata > Chondrichthyes > Torpediniformes > Narcinidae > Narcine > Narcine bancroftii. Next base: position 122,516,381 of record NC_091474.1, read on the forward strand.
GGCGGGGAATCGGAGCCAGGGAATCGAAGACGGGGAATCAGAGGCGGAAAATCAGAGGCGGGGAATCAGATGAAGGGAATCTGAGGCAGGGATTCTGAGGCTGGGAATCTGAGGCGGGGAATCTGAGTCGGGGAATCTGAGGCGGGGAATCAGAGGCGGGGAATCAGAGGCGGGGAATCAGAGGCGGGGAATCAGAGGCGGGGAATCAGAGGCGGGGAATCAGAGGCGGGGAATCAGAGGCGGGGAATCAGAGGCGGGGAAAGAGATATGGGGAAACGGAGGCCGGGGAAGTAGCGCGGAAAGGCAGGCGGGGAATCAGAGGCGGGGAATCAGAGGCGGGGAATCAGAGGTGGGGAATCAGAGGCGGGGAATCAGAGGCTTGGAATCAGAGGCGGGGAATCAGAGGTGGGGAATCAGAGGCGGGGAATCAGAGGCAGGGAATCAGAGGCGGGGAATCAGAGGCGGGGAATCAGAGGCGGGGAATCAGAGGCGGGGAATCAGAGGCGGGGAATCAGAGCCGGGGAATCAGAGGCGGGGAATCAGAGGCGGGGAAGGAGATATGGGGAAACGGAGGCCGGGATAGTAGCGCGGAAATGTTTGGGGGGAATCAGAGGTGGGGAATCAGAGGCGGGGAATCAGAGGCGGGGAATCAGAGGCGGGGAATCTGAGGCGGGGAATCTGAGGCGGGGAATCCGAGCCGGGGAATCAGAGGCGGGGAATCAGGGGCGGGGCATCAGAGGCGGGGAATCAGAGGCGGGGAATCAGAGGCGGGGAATCAGAGGCGGGGAATCTGAGGCGGGGAATCCGAGCCGGGGAATCAGAGGCGGGGAATCAGGGGCGGGGAATCAGGGGCGGGGAATCAGGGGCGGGGAATCAGAGGCGGGGAATCAGAGGCGGGGAATGAGAGGCGGGGAATCAGAGGCGGGGTATCAGAGGCGGGGAATCAGAGGCGGGGAATCAGAGGTGGGGAATCAGAGGCGGAAAATCAGAGGCGGGGAATCTGAGGCGGGGAATCTGAGGCGGCGAATCCGAGGCGGGGAATCCGAGCCGGGGAATCAGAGGCGGGGAATCAGGGGCGGGGAATCAGGGGCGGGGAATCAGAGGCGGGGAATCAGAGGCGGGGTATCGGAGGCGGGGAATCAGAGGCGGGGAATCAGAGGCGGGGAATCAGAGGCGCGGAATCAGAGGCGGGGAATCAGAGGCGGGGAATCAGAGGTGGGGAACCAGAGGTGGGGTATCAGAGGCGGGGAATCAGAGGCGGGGAATCAGAGTCGGGGAATCTGAGGTGGGGAATCAGAGGCGGGGAATCAGAGGCGGGGAATGAGATGCGGGGAATCAGATGCGGGGAATCAGAGGCGGGGAATCAGAGGCGGGGAATCAGATGCGGGGAATCAGAGGCGGGGAATCAGATGCGGGGAATCAGAGGCGGGGAATCAGAGGCGGGGAATCAGAGGCGGAGAATCAGAGGCGGGGTATCTGAGGCGGGGAATCTGAGGCGGGGAATCTGAGGCGGGAAATCAGAGCCGGGGAATCAGAGGCGGGGAATCAGAGGCGGGGAATCAGAGGCAGGGAATCAGAGGTGCGGAATCTGAGGCAGGGAATCGGAGCCGGGAAATCAGAGGCAGGGAATCAGATGAAGGGAATCTGAGGCAGGGATTCTGAGGCAGGGAATCTGAGGTGGGGAATCTGAGGTGGAGAATCTGAGGCGGGGAATCTGAGGCGGGGAATCTGAGGCGGGGAATCATAGGCATGGAATCAGAGGAGGGTTATCAGAGGGGGGAAATCTGATGTGGGAAATGAGATGCAAAGAAAGAGGCAAGGAAATAGAGGAAGGGAAAGAGAGACAGTGTATAAGAGGCCGGGAATCAAAGGCGGGGAATCAGAGACACGGAAAGAGAGGCGTGCAATCAGAGGCACGGAATCAGAGCCGGCGAATCTGAGCCGGGAAATCAGAGGCAGAGCAACAGAGGCGGTAAAACATGGGTGCGGAATCGGAGGCGGGGAATCAGAGGTGGGGAATCAGAGGCGGGGAATCAGATGCGGGGAATCTGAGGCGGGGAATCTGAGGCGGGGAATCAGAGCCGGGGAGTCAGAGGCGGGGAATCAGAGGCGGGGAATCAGACGCGGGTAATCAGAGGTGGGGAATCTGAGGCGGGGAATCGGAGCCGGGGAATCGAAGACGGGGAATCAGAGGCGGGGAATCAGAGGCGGGGAATCAGAGGCGGGGAATCAGAGGCAGGGAATCAGATGCAGGGAATCTGTGGCAGGGAATCTGAGGCGGGGAATCTGAGGTGGGGAATCAGAGGCGGGGAATCAGAGGCGGGGAATCAGAGGCGGGGAATCAGAGGCGGGGAATCAGAGGCGGGGAATCAGAGGCGGGGAATCAGAGGTGGGGAATCAGAGCCGGAGAATCAGAGGCGGGGAATCAGAGGCGGGGAATCAGAGGCGGGGAATCAGAGGCGGGGAATCAGAGGCGGGGAATCAGAGGCGGGGAATCAGAGGCGGGGAATCAGAGGCGGGGAATCAGAGGCGGGGAATCAGAGGCGGGGAATCAGAGGCGGGGAATCAGAGGCGGGGAGTCAGAGGCGGGGAATCAGAGGCGGGGAATCAGAAGCAGGGAATCTGAGACGGGGAATCAGAGGCGGGGAATCATAGGCGGGGAATCAGAGGCGGGGAATCAGAGGCGGGGAATCAGAAGCGGGGAATCAGAGGCGGGGAATCAGAGCAGGGGAATCAGAGGCGGGGAATCAAAGGCGGGGAATCAGAGCCGGGGAATCAGAGCCGGGGAATCAGAGGCGGGGAATCAGAGGCGGGGAAAGAGATATGGGGAAACGGAGGCCGGGATAGTAGCGCGGAAAGGTTTGGGGGGAATCAGAGGTGGGGAATCAGAGGCGGGGAATCAGAGGCGGGGAATCAGAGGCGGGGAATCTGAGGCGGGGAACCTGAGGCGGGGAATCCGAGCCGGGGAATCAGAGGCGGGGAATCAGGGGCGGGGATTCAGAGGCGGGGAATCAGAGGCGGGGAATCAGAGGCGGGGAATCAGAGGCGGGGAATCCGAAGCGGGGAATCCGAGCCGGGGAATCAGAGGCGGGGAATCAGAGGCGGGGAATCAGGGGCGGGGAATCAGGGGCGGGGAATCAGAGGCGGGGCATCAGAGGCGGGGTATCGGAGGCGGGGAATCAGAGGCGGGGAATCAGAGGCGGGGAATCAGAGGCGGAGAATCAGAGGCGGGGAATCTGAGGCGGGGAATCTGAGGCGGCGAATCCGAGGCGGGGAATCCGAGCCGGGGAATCAGAGGCGGGGAATCAGGGGCGGGGAATCAGAGGCAGGGAATCAGAGGCAGGGAATCAGATGAAGGGAATCTGAGGCAGGGATTCTGAGGCTGGGAATCTGAGGCGGGGAATCAGAGGCGTGGAATCAGAGGCGGGGAATCAGAGGCGCAGAATCAGAGGCGGGGAATCAGAGGCAGGGAATCAGAGGCGGGGAACCAGAGGCGGGGTATCAGAGGCGGGGAATCAGAGGCGGGGAATCAGAGTCGGGGAATCTGAGGTGGGGAATCAGAGGCGGGGAATCAGAGGCGGGGAATGAGATGCGGGGAATCAGAGGCGGGGAATCAGAGGCGGGGAATCAGAGGCAGGGAATCAGAGGCGGGGAATCAGAGGCGGGGAATCAGAGGCGGGGAATCAGAGGCGGGGAATCAGAGGCGGAGAATCAGAGGCGGGGTATCTGAGCCGGGGAATCTGAGGCGGGGAATCTGAGGCGGGCAATCAGAGCCGGGGAATCAGAGGCGGGGAATCAGAGGCGGGGAATCAGAGGCGGGGAATCAGAGGTGGGGAATCTGAGGCAGGGAATCGGAGCCGGGGAATCAGAGGCAGGGAATCAGATGAAGGGAATCTGAGGCAGATATTCTGAGGCAGGGAATCTGAGGTGGGGAATCTGAGGTGGGGAATCTGAGGCGGGGAATCTGAGGCGGGGAATCTGAGGCGGGGAATCATAGGCATGGAATCAGAGGAGGGTTATCAGAGGGGGGAAATCTGATGTGGGAAATGAGATGCAAAGAAAGAGGCAAGGAAATAGAGGAAGGGAAAGAGAGACAGTGTATAAGAGGCCGGGAATCAAAGGCGGGGAATCAGAGACATGGAAAGAGAGGCGTGCAATCAGAGGCACGGAATCAGAGCCGGCGAATCTGAGCCGGGAAATCAGAGGCAGAGCAACAGAGGCGGTAAAACATGGGTGCGGAATCGGAGGCGGGGAATCAGAGGTGGGGAATCAGAGGCGGGGAATAAGAGGCGGGGAATCAGAGGCGGGGAATCAGAGGCGGGGAATCAGAGGCGTGGAATCAGAGGCGGGGAATCTGAGGCGGGGAATCTGAGGCGGGGAATCAGAGCCGGGGAGTCAGAGGCAGGGAATCAGAGGTGGGGAATCAGACGCGGGTAATCAGAGGTGGGGAATTTGAGGCGGGGAATCGGAGCCAGGGAATCGAAGACGGGGAATCAGAGGCGGGGAATCAGAGGCGGGGAATCAGATGAAGGGAATCTGAGGCAGGGATTCTGAGGCTGGGAATCTGAGGCGGGGAATCTGAGGCGGGGAATCTGAGGCGGGGAATCAGAGGCGGGGAATCAGAGGCGGGGAATCAGAGGCGGGGAATCAGAGGCGGGGAATCAGAGGCGGGGAATCAGAGGCGGGGAATCAGAGGCGGGGAATCAGAGGCGGGGAAAGAGATATGGGGAAACGGAGGCCGGGGAAGTAGCGCGGAAAGGCAGGCGGGGAATCAGAGGCGGGGAATCAGGGGCGGGGAATCAGGGGCGGGGAATCAGGGGCGGGGAATCAGAGGCGGGGAATCAGAGGCGGGGAATGAGAGGCGGGGAATCAGAGGCGGGGTATCAGAGGCGGGGAATCAGAGGCGGGGAATCAGAGGTGGGGAATCAGAGGCGGAGAATCAGAGGCGGGGAATCTGAGGCGGGGAATCTGAGGCGGCGAATCCGAGGCGGGGAATCCGAGCCGGGGAATCAGAGGCGGGGAATCAGGGGCGGGGAATCAGGGGCGGGGAATCAGAGGCGGGGAATCAGAGGCGGGGTATCGGAGGCGGGGAATCAGAGGCGGGGAATCAGAGGCGGGGAATCAGAGGCGCGGAATCAGAGGCGGGGAATCAGAGGCGGGGAATCAGAGGTGGGGAACTAGAGGTGGGGTATCAGAGGCGGGGAATCAGAGGCGGGGAATCAGAGTTGGGGAATCTGAGGTGGGGAATCAGAGGCAGGGAATCTGAGGTGGGGAATCTGAGGTGGAGAATCTGAGGCGGGGAATCTGAGGCGGGGAATCTGAGGCGGGGAATCATAGGCATGGAATCAGAGGAGGGTTATCAGAGGGGGGAAATCTGATGTGGGAAATGAGATGCAAAGAAAGAGGCAAGGAAATAGAGGAAGGGAAAGAGAGACAGTGTATAAGAGGCCGGGAATCAAAGGCGGGGAATCAGAGACACGGAAAGAGAGGCGTGCAATCAGAGGCACGGAATCAGAGCCGGCGAATCTGAGCCGGGAAATCAGAGGCAGAGCAACAGAGGCGGTAAAACATGGGTGCGGAATCGGAGGCGGGGAATCAGAGGTGGGGAATCAGAGGCGGGGAATAAGAGGCGGGGAATCAGAGGCGGGGAATCCGAGGCGGGGAATTGGAGGCGTGGAATCAGATGCGGGGAATCTGAGGCGGGGAATCTGAGGCGGGGAATCAGAGCCGGGGAGTCAGAGGCGGGGAATCAGAGGCGGGGAATCAGACGCGGGTAATCAGAGGTGGGGAATCTGAGGCGGGGAATCGGAGCCGGGGAATCGAAGACGGGGAATCAGAGGCGGGGAATCAGAGGCGGGGAATCAGAGGCGGGGAATCAGAGGCAGGGAATCAGATGCAGGGAATCTGTGGCAGGGAATCTGAGGCGGGGAATCTGAGGTGGGGAATCAGAGGCGGGGAATCAGAGGCGGGGAATCAGAGGCGGGGAATCAGAGGCGGGGAATCAGAGGCGGGGAATCAGAGGCGGGGAATCAGAGGTGGGGAATCAGAGCCGGAGAATCAGAGGCGGGGAATCAGAGGCGGGGAATCAGAGGCGGGGAATCAGAGGCGGGGAATCAGAGGCGGGGAATCAGAGCCGGGGAATCAGAGGCGGGGAATCAGAGGCGGGGAAAGAGATATGGGGAAACGGAGGCCGGGATTGTAGCGCGGAAAGGTTTGGGGGGAATCAGAGGTGGGGAATCAGAGGCGGGGAATCAGAGGCGGGGAATCAGAGGCGGGGAATCTGAGGCGGGGAACCTGAGGCGGGGAATCCGAGCCGGGGAATCAGAGGCGGGGAATCAGGGGCGGGGAATCAGAGGCGGGGAATCAGAGGCGGGGAATCAGAGGCGGGGAATCAGAGGCGGGGAATCCGAAGCGGGGAATCCGAGCCGGGGAATCAGAGGCGGGGAATCAGAGGCGGGGAATCAGGGGCGGGGAATCAGGGGCGGGAAATCAGAGGCGGGGCATCAGAGGCAGGGTCTCGGAGGCGGGGAATCAGAGGAGGGGAATCAGAGGCGGGGAATCAGAGGCGGAGAATCAGAGGCGGGGAATCTGAGGCGCGGAATCTGAGGCGGCGAATCCGAGGCGGGGAATCCGAGCCGGGGAATCTGAGGCGGGGAATCATAGGCATGGAATCAGAGGAGGGTTATCAGAGGCGGAGAATCAGAGGCGGGGAATCTGAGGCGGCGAATCCGAGGCGGGGAATCCGAGCCGGGGAATCAGAGGCAGGATATCAGGGGCGGGGAATCAGAGGCAGGGAATCAGAGGCAGGGAATCAGATGAAGGGAATCTGAGGCAGGGATTCTGAGGCTGGGAATCTGAGGCGGGGAATCAGAGGCGTGGAATCAGAGGCGGGGAATCAGAGGCAGGGAATCAGAGGCGGGGAATCAGAGGCGGGGAATCAGAGGCGGGGAATCAGAGGCGGGGAATCACAGGCGGGGAATCAGAGGCGGGGAAAGAGATATGGGGAAACGGAAGCCGGGAAAGTAGCGCGGAAAGGTTTGCGGGGAATCAGAGGTGGGGAATCAGAGGCGGGGAATCAGAGGCGGGGAATCAGAAGCGGGGAATCAGAGGCGGGGAATCAGAGGCGGGGAATCAGAGGCGGGGAATCAGAGGCGGGGAATCAGAGGCGGGGAATCAGAGGCGGGGAATCAGAGGCGGGGAATCAGAGGCGCGGAATCAGAGGCGGGGAATCAGAGGCGGGGAATCAGAGGCGGGGAATCAGAGGCGGGGAATCAGAGGCAGGGAATCAGAGGCGGGGAGTCAGAGGTGGGGAATCAGAGGCGGGGAATCAGAGGCGGGGAATCTGAGACAGGGAATCAGAGGCGGGGAATCATAGGCGTGGAATCAGAGGCGGGGAATCAGAGGCGGGGAATCAGAGGCGGGGAATCAGAGCAGGGGAATCAGAGGCGGGGAATCAGAGGCGGGGAATCAGAGGCGGGGAATCAGAGGCGGGGAATCAGAGGCGGGGAAAGAGATATGGGGAAACGGAGGCCGGGAAAGTAGCGCGGAAAGGTTTGCGGGGAATCAGAGGTGGGGAATCAGAGGCGGGGAATCAGAGGCGGGGAATCAGAAGCGGGGAATCAGAGGCGGGGAATCAGAGGCGGGGAATCAGAGGCGGGGAATCAGAGGCGGGGAATCAGAGGCGGGGAATCAGAGGCGGGGAATCAGAGGCGGGGAATAAGAGGCGGGGAATCTGATCCGGGGAATCAGAGGCGAGGAATCAGAGGCGGGGATCAGAGGCGGGGAATCAGAGGCGGGGAATAAGAGGCGGGGAATCAGAGCTGGGGAATCAGAGGCGAGGAATCAGAGGCCGGGAAAGAGATATGGGGAAACGGAGGCCGGGAAAGTAGCGCGGAAAGGTTTGCGGGGAATCAGAGGTGGGGAATCAGAGGCGGGGAATCAGAGGCGGGGAATCAGAAGCGGGGAATCAGAGGCGGGGAATCAGAGGCGGGGAATCCGAGGCGGGGAATCAGAGGCGGGGAATCAGAGGCGGGGAATCAGAGGCGGGGAATCAGAGGCGGGGAATCAGAGGCGCGGAATCAGAGGCGGGGAATCAAAGGCGGGGAATCAGAGGCGGGGAATCAGAGGCGGGGAATCAGAGGCGTGGAATCAGAGGCGTGGAATCAGAGGCGGGGAATCTGAGGTGGGGAATCTGAGGCATGGAATCAGAGCCGGGGAGCCAGAGGCGGGGAATCAGTGGTGGGGAATCAGACGCGGGTAATCAGAGGTGGGGAATCTGAGGCGGGGAATCGGAGCCGGGGAATCGAAGACGGGGAATCAGAGGCGGGGAATCAGAGGCGGGGAATCAGAGGCAGGGAATCAGAGGCAGGGAATCAGAGCAGGGGAATCAGAGGCGGGGAATCAGAGGCGGGGAATCAGAGGCGGGGAATCAGAGGCGGGGAATCAGAGGCGGGGAATCAGAGGCGGGGAATAAGAGGCGGGGAATCAGAGCCGGGGAATCAGACGCGAGGAATCAGAGGCGGGGAAAGAGATATGGGGAATCGGAGGCCGGGAAAGTAGCGCGGAAAGGTTTGCGGGGAATCAGAGGTGGGGAATCAGAGGCGGGGAATCAGAGGCGGGGAATCAGAGGCTTGGAATCAGAGGCGGGGAATCAGAGGCGGGGAATCAGAAGCGGGGAATCAGAGGCGGGGAATCAGAGGCGGGTAATCAGAGGCGGGGAATCAGAGGCGGGGAATCAGAGGCAGGGAATCAGAGGCGGGGAATCAGAGGCGGGGAATTAGAGGCGGAGAATCAGAGGCGGGGAATCAGAGGCGGGGAATCAGAGGCGGGGAATCAGAGGCGGGGAATCCGAGCCGGGGAATCAGAGGCGGGGAATCTGTGGTGGGGAATACAAGGCAGGGAATCAGAGGCGGGGAATCAGAGGCGGGGAATCACAAGCGGGGAATCTGAGGCGATGAATCCGAGCCGGGGAATCAGAGGCGGGGAATCAGGGGCGGGGAATCAGAGGCGGGGAATCAGAGGCGGAGAATGAGAGGCGGGGAATCTGAGGCGGGGAATCTGAGGCGGCGAATCCGAGGCGGGGAATCCGAGCCGGGGAATCAGAGGCGGGGAATCAGGGGCGGGGAATCAGAGGCAGGGAATCAGAGGCAGGGAATCAGATGAAGGGAATCTGAGGCAGGGATTCTGAGGCTGGGAATCTGAGGCGGGGAATCTGAGGCGGGGAATCTGAGGCGGGGAATCAGAGGCGGGGAATCAGAGGCGGGGAATCAGAGGCGGGGAATCAGAGGCGGGGAATCAGAGGCGGGGAATCAGAGGCGGGGAAAGAGATATGGGGAAACGGAGGCCGGGAAAGTAGCGTGGAAAGGGAGGCGGGGAATCAGAGGCGGGGAATCAGAGGCGGGGAATCAGAGGTGGGGAATCAGAGGCGGGGAATCAGAGGCTTGGAATCAGAGGCGGGGAATCAGATGCGGGGAATCAGAGGCGTGGAATCAGAGGCGTGGAATCAGAGGCGGGGAATCAGAGGCGGGGAATCAGAGGCGCGGAATCAGAGGCGGGGAATCAGAGGCGGGGAATCAGAGGTGGGGAACCAGAGGTGGGGTATCAGAGGCGGGGAATCAGAGGCGGGGAATGAGAGTCGGGGAATCTGAGGTGGGGAATCAGAGGCGGGGAATCAGAGGCGGGGAATGAGATGCGGGGAATCAGAGGCGGGGAATCAGAGGCGGGGAATCAGAGGCGGGGAATCAGATGCGGGGAATCAGAGGCGGGGAATCAGAGGCGGGGAATCAGAGGCGGAGAATCAGAGGCGGGGTATCTGAGGCGGGGAATCTGAGGCGGGGAATCTGAGACGGGCAATCAGAGCCGGGGAATCAGAGGCGGGGAATCAGAGACAGAGAATCAGAGGTGCGGAATCTGAGGCAGGGAATCGGAGCCGGGAAATCAGAGGCAGGGAATCAGATGAAGGGAATCTGAGGCAGGGATTCTGAGGCAGGGAATCTGAGGTGGGGAATCTGAGGTGGAGAATCTGAGGCGGGGAATCTGAGGCGGGGAATCTGAGGCGGGGAATCATAGGCATGGAATCAGAGGAGGGTTATCAGAGGGGGGAAATCTGATGTGGGAAATGAGATGCAAAGAAAGAGGCAAGGAAATAGAGGAAGGGAAAGAGAGACAGTGTATAAGAGGCCGGGAATCAATGGCGGTGAATCAGAGACACGGAAAGAGAGGCGTGCAATCAGAGGCACGGAATCAGAGCCGGCGAATCTGAGCCGGGAAATCAGAGGCAGAGCAACAGAGGCGGTAAAACATGGGTGCGGAATCGGAGGCGGGGAATCAGAGGTGGGGAATCAGAGGCGGGGAATAAGAGGCGGGGAATCAGAGGCGGGGAATCAGAGGCGGGGAATTGGAGGCGTGGAATCAGAGGCGGGGAATCTGAGGCGGGGAATCTGAGGCGGGGAATCAGAGCCGGGGAGTCAGAGGCGGGGAATCAGAGGCGGGGAATCAGACGCGGGTAATCAGAGGTGGGGAATCTGAGGCGGGGAATCGGAGCCGGGGAATCGAAGACGGGGAATCAGAGGCGGGGAATCAGAGGCGGGGAATCAGAGGCGGGGAATCAGAGGCAGGGAATCAGATGCAGGGAATCTGTGGCAGGGAATCTGAGGCGGGGAATCTGAGGTGGGGAATCAGAGGCGGGGAATCAGAGGCGGGGAATCAGAGGCGGGGAATCAGAGGCGGGGAATCAGAGGCGGGGAATCAGAGGCGGGGAATCTGAGGCGGGGAATCTGAGGCGGGGAATCCGAGCCGGGGAATCAGAGGCGGGGAATCAGGGGCGGGGAATCAGAGGCGGGGAATCAGAGGCGGGGAATCAGAGGCGGGGAATCAGAGGCGGGGAATCTGAGGCGGGGAATCCGAGCCGGGGCATCAGAGGCGGGGAATCAGGGGCGGGGAATCAGGGGCGGGGAATCAGGGGCGGGGAATCAGAGGCGGGGAATCAGAGGCGGGGAATGAGAGGCGGGGAATCAGAGGCGGGGTATCAGAGGCGGGGAATCAGAGGCGGGGAATCAGAGGTGGGGAATCAGAGCCGGAGAATCAGAGGCGGGGAATCAGAGGCGGGGAATCAGAGGCGGGGAATCAGAGGCGGGGAATCAGAGGCGGGGAATCAGAGGCGGGGAATCAGAGGCGGGGAATCAGAGGCGGGGAATCAGAGGCGGGGAATCAGAGGCGGGGAGTCAGAGGCGGGGAATCAGAGGCGGGGAATCAGAAGCGGGGAATCTGAGACGGGGAATCAGAGGCGGGGAATCATAGGCGGGGAATCAGAGGCGGGGAATCAGAGGCGGGGAATCAGAGGCGGGGAATCAGAGGCGGGGAATCAGAGCAGGGGAATCAGAGGCGGGGAATCAAAGGCGGGGAATCAGAGGCGGGGAATCAGAGGCGGGGAATCAGAGGCGGGGAATCAGAGGCGGGGAATCAGAGGCGGGGAATCAGAGCCGGGGAATCAGAGGCGGGGAATCAGAGGCGGGGAAAGAGATATGGGGAAACGGAGGCCGGGATAGTAGCGCGGAAAGGTTTGGGGGGAATCAGAGGTGGGGAATCAGAGGCGGGGAATCAGAGGCGGGGAATCAGAGGCGGGGAATCTGAGGCGGGGAATCTGAGGCGGGGAATCCGAGCCGGGGAATCAGAGGCGGGGAATCAGGGGCGGGGAATCAGAGGCGGGGAATCAGAGACGGGGAATCAGAGGCGGGGAATCAGAGGCGGGGAATCTGAGGCGGGGAATCCGAGCCGGGGAATCAGAGGCGCGGAATCAGGGGCGGGGAATCAGGGGCGGGGAATCAGGGGCGGGGAATCAGAGGCGGGGAATCAGAGGCGGGGAATGAGAGGCGGGGAATCAGAGGCGGGGTATCAGAGGCGGGGAATCAGAGGCGGGGAATCAGAGGTGGGGAATCAGAGGCGGAGAATCAGAGGCGGGGAATCTGAGGCGGGGAATCTGAGGCGGCGAATCCGAGGCGGGGAATCCGAGCCGGGGAATCAGAGGCGGGGAATCAGGGGCGGGGATTCAGGGGCGGGGAATCAGAGGCGGGGAATCAGAGGCGGGGTATCGGAGGCGGGGAATCAGAGGCGGGGAATCAGAGGCGGGGAATCAGAGGCGCGGAATCAGAGGCGGGGAATCAGAGGCGGGGAATCAGAGGTGGGGAACCAGAGGTGGGGTATCAGAGGTGGGGAATCAGAGGCGGGGAATCAGAGTCGGGGAATCTGAGGTGGGGAATCAGAGGCAGGGAATCAGAGGCGGGGAATGAGATGCGGGGAATCAGAGGCGGGGAATCAGAGGCGGGGAATCAGAGGCGGGGAATCAGATGCGGGGAATCAGAGGCGGGGAATCAGAGGCAGGGAATCAGAGGCGGAGAATCAGAGGCGGGGTATCTGAGGCGGGGAATCTGAGGCGGGGAATCTGAGGCGGGAAATCAGAGCCGGGGAATCAGAGGCGGGGAATCAGAGGCGGGGAATCAGAGGCAGGGAATCAGAGGTGCGGAATCTGAGGCAGGGAATCGGAGCCGGGAAATCAGAGGCAGGGAATCAGATGAAGGGAATCTGAGGCAGGGATTCTGAGGCAGGGAATCTGAGGTGGGGAATCTGAGGTGGAGAATCTGAGGCGGGGAATCTGAGGCGGGGAATCTGAGGCGGGGAATCATAGGCATGGAATCAGAGGAGGGTTATCAGAGGGGGGAAATCTGATGTGGGAAATGAGATGCAAAGAAAGAGGCAAGGAAATAGAGGAAGGGAAAGAGAGACAGTGTATAAGAGGCCGGGAATCAAAGGCGGGGAATCAGAGACACGGAAAGAGAGGCGTGCAATCAGAGGCACGGAATCAGAGCCGGCGAATCTGAGCCGGGAAATCAGAGGCAGAGCAACAGAGGCGGTAAAACATGGGTGCGGAATCGGAGGCGGGGAATCAGAGGTGGGGAATCAGAGGCGGGGAATAAGAGGCGGGGAATCAGAGGCGGGGAATCCGAGGCGGGGAATTGGAGGCGTGGAATCAGATGCGGGGAATCTGAGGCGGGGAATCTGAGGCGGGGAATCAGAGCCGGGGAGTCAGAGGCGGGGAATCAGAGGCGGGGAATCAGACGCGGGTAATCAGAGGTGGGGAATCTGAGGCGGGGAATCGGAGCCGGGGAATCGAAGACGGGGAATCAGAGGCGGGGAATCAGAGGCGGGGAATCAGAGGCGGGGAATCAGAGGCAGGGAATCAGATGCAGGGAATCTGTGGCAGGGAATCTGAGGCGGGGAATCTGAGGTGGGGAATCAGAGGCGGGGAATCAGAGGCGGGGAATCAGAGGCGGGGAATCAGAGGCGGGGAATCAGAGGCGGGGAATCAGAGGTGGGGAATCAGAGCCGGAGAATCAGAGGCGGGGAATCAGAGGCGGGGAATCAGAGGCGGGGAATCAGAGGCGGGGAATCAGAGGCGGGGAATCAGAGGCGGGGAATCAGAGGCGGGGAATCAGAGGCGGGGAATCAGAGGCGGGGAATCAGAGGCGGGGAATCAGAGGCGGGGAGTCAGAGGCGGGGAATCAGAGGCGGGGAATCAGAAGCAGGGAATCTGAGACGGGGAATCAGAGGCGGGGAATCATAGGCGGGGAATCAGAGGCGGGGAATCAGAGGCGGGGAATCAGAAGCGGGGAATCAGAGGCGGGGAATCAGAGCAGGGGAATCAGAGGCGGGGAATCAAAGGCGGGGAATCAGAGGCGGGGAATCAGAGGCGGGGAATCAGAGGCGGGGAATCAGAGGCGGGGAATCAGAGGCGGGGAATCAGAGCCGGGGAATCAGAGGCGGGGAATCAGAGGCGGGGAAAGAGATATGGGGAAACGGAGGCCGGGATAGTAGCGCGGAAAGGTTTGGGGGGAATCAGAGGTGGGGAATCAGAGGCGGGGAATCAGAGGCGGGGAATCAGAGGCGGGGAATCTGAGGCGGGGAACCTGAGGCGGGGAATCCGAGCCGGGGAATCAGAGGCGGGGAATCAGGGGCGGGGAATCAGAGGCGGGGAATCAGAGGCGGGGAATCAGAGGCGGGGAATCAGAGGCGGGGAATCCGAAGCGGGGAATCCGAGCCGGGGAATCAGAGGCGGGGAATCAGAGGCGGGGAATCAGGGGCGGGGAATCAGGGGCGGGGAATCAGAGGCGGGGCATCAGAGGCGGGGTATCGGAGGCGGGGAATCAGAGGCGGGGAATCAGAGGCGGGGAATCAGAGGCGGAGAATCAGAGGCGGGGAATCTGAGGCGGGGAATCTGAGGCGGCGAATCCGAGGCGGGGAATCCGAGCCGGGGAATCAGAGGAGGGGAATCAGGGGCGGGGAATCAGAGGCAGGGAATCAGAGGCAGGGAATCAGATGAAGGGAATCTGAGGCAGGGATTCTGAGGCTGGGAATCTGAGGCGGGGAATCAGAGGCGTGGAATCAGAGGCGGGGAATCAGAGGCGCAGAATCAGAGGCGGGGAATCAGAGGCGGGGAATCAGAGGCGGGGAACCAGAGGCGGGGTATCAGAGGCGGGGAATCAGAGGCGGGGAATCAGAGTCGGGGAATCTGAGGTGGGGAATCAGAGGCGGGGAATCAGAGGCGGGGAATGAGATGCGGGGAATCAGAGGCGGGGAATCAGAGGCGGGGAATCAGAGGCAGGGAATCAGAGGCGGGGAATCAGAGGCGGGGAATCAGAGGCGGGGAATCAGAGGCGGGGAATCAGAGGCGGAGAATCAGAGGCGGGGTATCTGAGCCGGGGAATCTGAGGCGGGGAATCTGAGGCGGGCAATCAGAGCCGGGGAATCAGAGGCGGGGAATCAGAGGCGGGGAATCAGAGGCGGGGAATCAGAGGTGGGGAATCTGAGGCAGGGAATCGGAGCCGGGGAATCAGAGGCAGGGAATCAGATGAAGGGAATCTGAGGCAGATATTCTGAGGCAGGGAATCTGAGGTGGGGAATCTGAGGTGGGGAATCTGAGGCGGGGAATCTGAGGCGGGGAATCTGAGGCGGGGAATCATAGGCATGGAATCAGAGGAGGGTTATCAGAGGGGGGAAATCTGATGTGGGAAATGAGATGCAAAGAAAGAGGCAAGGAAATAGAGGAAGGGAAAGAGAGACAGTGTATAAGAGGCCGGGAATCAAAGGCGGGGAATCAGAGACATGGAAAGAGAGGCGTGCAATCAGAGGCACGGAATCAGAGCCGGCGAATCTGAGCCGGGAAATCAGAGGCAGAGCAACAGAGGCGGTAAAACATGGGTGCGGAATCGGAGGCGGGGAATCAGAGGTGGGGAATCAGAGGCGGGGAATAAGAGGCGGGGAATCAGAGGCGGGGAATCAGAGGCGGGGAATCAGAGGCGTGGAATCAGAGGCGGGGAATCTGAGGCGGGGAATCTGAGGCGGGGAATCAGAGCCGGGGAGTCAAGGCAGGGAATCAGAGGCGGGGAATCAGACGCGGGTAATCAGAGGTGGGGAATTTGAGGCGGGGAATCGGAGCCAGGGAATCGAAGACGGGGAATCAGAGGCGGGGAATCAGAGGCTGGGAATCAGATGAAGGGAATCTGAGGCAGGGATTCTGAGGCTGGGAATCTGAGGCGGGGAATCTGAGGCGGGGAATCTGAGGCGGGGAATCAGAGGCGGGGAATCAGAGGCGGGGAATCAGAGGCGGGGAATCAGAGGCGGGGAATCAGAGGCGGGGAATCAGAGGCGGGGAATCAGAGGCGGGGAATCAGAGGCGGGGAAAGAGATATGGGGAAACGGAGGCCGGGGAAGTAGCGCGGAAAGGCAGGCGGGGAATCAGAGGCGGGGAATCAGAGTCGGGGAATCAGAGGTGGGGAATCAGAGGCGGGGAATCAGAGGCTTGGAATCAGAGGCGGGGAATCAGAGGCGGGGAATCAGAGGCGGGGAATCAGAGCCGGGGAATCAGAGGCGGGGAATCAGAGGCGGGGAAAGAGATATGGGGAAACGGAGGCCGGGATAGTAGCGCGGAAAGGTTTGGGGGGAATCAGAGGTGGGGAATCAGTAGCGGGGAATCAGAGGCGGGGAATCAGAGGCGGGGAATCTGAGGCAAGGAATCTGAGGCGGGGAATCCGAGCCGGGGAATCAGAGGCGGGGAATCAGGGGCGGCGAATCAGAGGCGGGGAATCAGAGGCGGGGAATCAGAGGCGGGGAATCAGAGGCGGGGAATCAGAGGCGGGGAATCAGAGCCGGGGAATCAGAGGCGGGGAATCAGAGGCGGGGAAAGAGATATGGGGAAACGGAGGCCGGGATAGTAGCGCGGAAAGGTTTGGGGGGAATCAGAGGTGGGGAATCAGAGGCGGGGAATCAGAGGCGGGGAATCAGAGGCGGGGAATCTGAGGCGGGGAATCTGAGGCGGGGAATCCGAGCCGGGGAATCAGAGGCGGGGAATCAGGGGCGGGGAATCAGAGGCGGGGAATCAGAGGCGGGGAATCAGAGGCGGGGAATCAGAGGCGGGGAATCTGAGGCGGGGAATCCGAGCCGGGGAATCAGAGGCGCGGAATCAGGGGCGGGGAATCAGGGGCGGGGAATCAGGGGCGGGGAATCAGAGGCGGGGAATCAGAGGCGGGGAATGAGAGGCGGGGAATCAGAGGCGGGGTATCAGAGGCGGGGAATCAGAGGCGGGGAATCAGAGGTGGGGAATCAGAGGCGGAGAATCAGAGGCGGGGAATCTGAGGCGGGGAATCTGAGGCGGCGAATCCGAGGCGGGGAATCCGAGCCGGGGAATCAGAGGCGGGGAATCAGGGGCGGGGATTCAGGGGCGGGGAATCAGAGGCGGGGAATCAGAGGCGGGGTATCGGAGGCGGGGAATCAGAGGCGGGGAATCAGAGGCGGGGAATCAGAGGCGCGGAATCAGAGGCGGGGAATCAGAGGCGGGGAATCAGAGGTGGGGAACCAGAGGTGGGGTATCAGAGGCGGGGAATCAGAGGCGGGGAATCAGAGTCGGGGAATCTGAGGTGGGGAATCAGAGGCAGGGAATCAGAGGCGGAGAATCAGAGGCGGGGTATCTGAGGCGGGGAATCTGAGGCGGGGAATCTGAGGCGGGAAATCAGAGCAGGGGAATCAGAGGCGGGGAATCAGAGGCGGGGAATCAGAGGCAGGGAATCAGAGGTGCGGAATCTGAGGCAGGGAATCGGAGCCGGGAAATCAGAGGCAGGGAATCAGATGAAGGGAATCTGAGGCAGGGATTCTGAGGCAGGGAATCTGAGGTGGGGAATCTGAGGTGGAGAATCTGAGGCGGGGAATCTGAGGCGGGGAATCTGAGGCGGGGAATCATAGGCATGGAATCAGAGGAGGGTTATCAGAGGGGGGAAATCTGATGTGGGAAATGAGATGAAAAGAAAGAGGCAAGGAAATAGAGGAAGGGAAAGAGAGACAGTGTATAAGAGGCCGGGAATCAAAGGCGGGGAATCAGAGACACGGAAAGAGAGGCATGCAATCAGAGGCACGGAATCAGAGCCGGCGAATCTGAGCCGGGAAATCAGAGGCAGAGCAACAGAGGCGGTAAAACATGGGTGCGGAATCGGAGGCGGGGAATCAGAGGTGGGGAATCAGAGGCGGGGAATAAGAGGCGGGGAATCAGAGGCGGGGAATCCGAGGCGGGGAATTGGAGGCGTGGAATCAGATGCGGGGAATCTGAGGCGGGGAATCTGAGGCGGGGAATCAGAGCCGGGGAGTCAGAGGCGGGGAATCAGAGGCGGGGAATCAGACGCGGGTAATCAGAGGTGGGGAATCTGAGGCGGGGAATCGGAGCCGGGGAATCGAAGACGGGGAATCAGAGGCGGGGAATCAGAGGCGGGGAATCAGAGGCGGGGAATCAGAGGCAGGGAATCAGATGCAGGGAATCTGTGGCAGGGAATCTGAGGCGGGGAATCTGAGGTGGGGAATCAGAGGCGGGGAATCAGAGGCGGGGAATCAGAGGCGGGGAATCAGAGGCGGGGAATCAGAGGCGGGGAATCAGAGGCGGGGAATCAGAGGTGGGGAATCAGAGCCGGAGAATCAGAGGCGGGGAATCAGAGGCGGGGAATCAGAGGCGGGGAATCAGAGGCGGGGAATCAGAGGCGGGGAATCAGAGGCGGGGAATCAGAGGCGGGGAATCAGAGGCGGGGAATCAGAGGCGGGGAATCAGAGGCGGGGAATCAGAGGCGGGGAGTCAGAGGCGGGGAATCAGAGGCGGGGAATCAGAAGCAGGGAATCTGAGACGGGGAATCAGAGGCGGGGAATCATAGGCGGGGAATCAGAGGCGGGGAATCAGAGGCGGGGAATCAGAAGCGGGGAATCAGAGGCGGGGAATTAGAGCAGGGGAATCAGAGGCGGGGAATCAAAGGCGGGGAATCAGAGGCGGGGAATCAGAGGCGGGGAATCAGAGGCGGGGAATCAGAGGCGGGGAATCAGAGGCGGGGAATCAGAGCCGGGGAATCAGAGGCGGGGAATCAGAGGCGGGGAAAGAGATATGGGGAAACGGAGGCCGGGATAGTAGCGCGGAAAGGTTTGGGGGGAATCAGAGGTGGGGAATCAGAGGCGGGGAATCAGAGGCGGGGAATCAGAGGCGGGGAATCTGAGGCGGGGAACCTGAGGCGGGGAATCCGAGCCGGGGAATCAGAGGCGGGGAATCAGGGGCGGGGAATCAGAGGCGGGGAATCAGAGGCGGGGAATCAGAGGCGGGGAATCAGAGGCGGGGAATCCGAAGCGGGGAATCCGAGCCGGGGAATCAGAGGCGGGGAATCAGAGGCGGGGAATCAGGGGCGGGGAATCAGGGGCGGGGAATCAGAGGCGGGGCATCAGAGGCGGGGTATCGGAGGCGGGGAATCAGAGGCGGGGAATCAGAGGCGGGGAATCAGAGGCGGAGAATCAGAGGCGGGGAATCTGAGGCGGGGAATCTGAGGCGGCGAATCCGAGGCGGGGAATCCGAGCCGGGGAATCAGAGGAGGGGAATCAGGGGCGGGGAATCAGAGGCAGGGAATCAGAGGCAGGGAATCAGATGAAGGGAATCTGAGGCAGGGATTCTGAGGCTGGGAATCTGAGGCGGGGAATCAGAGGCGTGGAATCAGAGGCGGGGAATCAGAGGCGCAGAATCAGAGGCGGGGAATCAGAGGCGGGGAATCAGAGGCGGGGAACCAGAGGCGGGGTATCAGAGGCGGGGAATCAGAGGCGGGGAATCAGAGTCGGGGAATCTGAGGTGGGGAATCAGAGGCGGGGAATCAGAGGCGGGGAATGAGATGCGGGGAATCAGAGGCGGGGAATCAGAGGCGGGGAATCAGAGGCAGGGAATCAGAGGCGGGGAATCAGAGGCGGGGAATCAGAGGCGGGGAATCAGAGGCGGGGAATCAGAGGCGGAGAATCAGAGGCGGGGTATCTGAGCCGGGGAATCTGAGGCGGGGAATCTGAGGCGGGCAATCAGAGCCGGGGAATCAGAGGCGGGGAATCAGAGGCGGGGAATCAGAGGCGGGGAATCAGAGGTGGGGAATCTGAGGCAGGGAATCGGAGCCGGGGAATCAGAGGCAGGGAATCAGATGAAGGGAATCTGAGGCAGATATTCTGAGGCAGGGAATCTGAGGTGGGGAATCTGAGGTGGGGAATCTGAGGCGGGGAATCTGAGGCGGGGAATCTGAGGCGGGGAATCATAGGCATGGAATCAGAGGAGGGTTATCAGAGGGGGGAAATCTGATGTGGGAAATGAGATGCAAAGAAAGAGGCAAGGAAATAGAGGAAGGGAAAGAGAGACAGTGTATAAGAGGCCGGGAATCAAAGGCGGGGAATCAGAGACATGGAAAGAGAGGCGTGCAATCAGAGGCACGGAATCAGAGCCGGCGAATCTGAGCCGGGAAATCAGAGGCAGAGCAACAGAGGCGGTAAAACATGGGTGCGGAATCGGAGGCGGGGAATCAGAGGTGGGGAATCAGAGGCGGGGAATAAGAGGCGGGGAATCAGAGGCGGGGAATCAGAGGCGGGGAATCAGAGGCGTGGAATCAGAGGCGGGGAATCTGAGGCGGGGAATCTGAGGCGGGGAATCAGAGCCGGGGAGTCAGAGGCAGGGAATCAGAGGCGGGGAATCAGACGCGGGTAATCAGAGGTGGGGAATTTGAGGCGGGGAATCGGAGCCAGGGAATCGAAGACGGGGAATCAGAGGCGGGGAATCAGAGGCTGGGAATCAGATGAAGGGAATCTGAGGCAGGGATTCTGAGGCTGGGAATCTGAGGCGGGGAATCTGAGGCGGGGAATCTGAGGCGGGGAATCAGAGGCGGGGAATCAGAGGCGGGGAATCAGAGGCGGGGAATCAGAGGCGGGGAATCAGAGGCGGGGAATCAGAGGCGGGGAATCAGAGGCGGGGAATCAGAGGCGGGGAAAGAGATATGGGGAAACGGAGGCCGGGGAAGTAGCGCGGAAAGGCAGGCGGGGAATCAGAGGCGGGGAATCAGAGTCGGGGAATCAGAGGTGGGGAATCAGAGGCGGGGAATCAGAGGCTTGGAATCAGAGGCGGGGAATCAGAGGCGGGGAATCAGAGGCGGGGAATCAGAGCCGGGGAATCAGAGGCGGGGAATCAGAGGCGGGGAAAGAGATATGGGGAAACGGAGGCCGGGATAGTAGCGCGGAAAGGTTTGGGGGGAATCAGAGGTGGGGAATCAGTAGCGGGGAATCAGAGGCGGGGAATCAGAGGCGGGGAATCTGAGGCAAGGAATCTGAGGCGGGGAATCCGAGCCGGGGAATCAGAGGCGGGGAATCAGGGGCGGCGAATCAGAGGCGGGGAATCAGAGGCGGGGAATCAGAGGCGGGGAATCAGAGGCGGGGAATCAGAGGCGGGGAATCAGAGCCGGGGAATCAGAGGCGGGGAATCAGAGGCGGGGAAAGAGATATGGGGAAACGGAGGCCGGGATAGTAGCGCGGAAAGGTTTGGGGGGAATCAGAGGTGGGGAATCAGAGGCGGGGAATCAGAGGCGGGGAATCAGAGGCGGGGAATCTGAGGCGGGGAATCTGAGGCGGGGAATCCGAGCCGGGGAATCAGAGGCGGGGAATCAGGGGCGGGGAATCAGAGGCGGGGAATCAGAGGCGGGGAATCAGAGGCGGGGAATCAGAGGCGGGGAATCTGAGGCGGGGAATCCGAGCCGGGGAATCAGAGGCGCGGAATCAGGGGCAGGGAATCAGGGGCGGGGAATCAGGGGCGGGGAATCAGAGGCGGGGAATCAGAGGCGGGGAATGAGAGGCGGGGAATCAGAGGCGGGGTATCAGAGGCGGGGAATCAGAGGCGGGGAATCAGAGGTGGGGAATCAGAGGCGGAGAATCAGAGGCGGGGAATCTGAGGCGGGGAATCTGAGGCGGCGAATCCGAGGCGGGGAATCCGAGCCGGGGAATCAGAGGCGGGGAATCAGGGGCGGGGATTCAGGGGCGGGGAATCAGAGGCGGGGAATCAGAGGCGGGGTATCGGAGGCGGGGAATCAGAGGCGGGGAATCAGAGGCGGGGAATCAGAGGCGCGGAATCAGAGGCGGGGAATCAGAGGCGGGGAATCAGAGGTGGGGAACCAGAGGTGGGGTATCAGAGGCGGGGAATCAGAGGCGGGGAATCAGAGTCGGGGAATCTGAGGTGGGGAATCAGAGGCAGGGAATCAGAGGCGGGGAATGAGATGCGGGGAATCAGAGGCGGGGAATCAGAGGCGGGGAATCAGAGGCGGGGAATCAGATGCGGGGAATCAGAGGCGGGGAATCAGAGGCAGGGAATCAGAGGCGGAGAATCAGAGGCGGGGTATCTGAGGCGGGGAATCTGAGGCGGGGAATCTGAGGCGGGAAATCAGAGCCGGGGAATCAGAGGCGGGGAATCAGAGGCGGGGAATCAGAGGCAGGGAATCAGAGGTGCGGAATCTGAGGCAGGGAATCGGAGCCGGGAAATCAGAGGCAGGGAATCAGATGAAGGGAATCTGAGGCAGGGATTCTGAGGCAGGGAATCTGAGGTGGGGAATCTGAGGTGGAGAATCTGAGGCGGGGAATCTGAGGCGGGGAATCTGAGGCGGGGAATCATAGGCATGGAATCAGAGGAGGGTTATCAGAGGGGGGAAATCTGATGTGGGAAATGATATGCAAAGAAAGAGGCAAGGAAATAGAGGAAGGGAAAGAGAGACAGTGTATAAGAGGCCGGGAATCAAAGGCGGGGAATCAGAGACACGGAAAGAGAGGCGTGCAATCAGAGGCACGGAATCAGAGCCGGCGAATCTGAGCCGGGAAATCAGAGGCAGAGCAACAGAGGCGGTAAAACATGGGTGCGGAATCGGAGGCGGGGAATCAGAGGTGGGGAATCAGAGGCGGGGAATAAGAGGCGGGGAATCAGAGGCGGGGAATCCGAGGCGGGGAATTGGAGGCGTGGAATCAGATGCGGGGAATCTGAGGCGGGGAATCTGAGGCGGGGAATCAGAGCCGGGGAGTCAGAGGCGGGGAATCAGAGGCGGGGAATCAGACGCGGGTAATCAGAGGTGGGGAATCTGAGGCGGGGAATCGGAGCCGGGGAATCGAAGATGGGGAATCAGAGGCGGGGAATCAGAGGCGGGGAATCAGAGGCGGGGAAACAGAGGCAGGGAATCAGATGCAGGGAATCTGTGGCAGGGAATCTGAGGCGGGGAATCTGAGGTGGGGAATCAGAGGCGGGGAATCAGAGGCGGGGAATCAGAGGCGGGGAATCAGAGGCGGGGAATCAGAGGCGGGGAATCAGAGGCGGGGAATCAGAGGTGGGGAATCAGAGCCGGAGAATCAGAGGCGGGGAATCAGAGGCGGGGAATCAGAGGCGGGGAATCAGAGGCGGGGAATCAGAGGCGGGGAATCAGAGGCGGGGAATCAGAGGCGGGGAATCAGAGGCGGGGAATCAGAGGCGGGGAATCAGAGGCGGGGAATCAGAGGCGGGGAGTCAGAGGCGGGGAATCAGAGGCGGGGAATCAGAAGCAGGGAATCTGAGACGGGGAATCAGAGGCGGGGAATCATAGGCGGGGAATCAGAGGCGGGGAATCAGAGGCGGGGAATCAGAAGCGGGGAATCAGAGGCGGGGAATCAGAGCAGGGGAATCAGAGGCGGGGAATCAAAGGCGGGGAATCAGAGGCGGGGAATCAGAGGCGGGGAATCAGAGGCGGGGAATCAGAGGCGGGGAATCAGAGGCGGGGAATCAGAGCCGGGGAATCAGAGGCGGGGAATCAGAGGCGGGGAAAGAGATATGGGGAAACGGAGGCCGGGATAGTAGCGCGGAAAGGTTTGGGGGGAATCAGAGGTGGGGAATCAGAGGCGGGGAATCAGAGGCGGGGAATCAGAGGCGGGGAATCTGAGGCGGGGAACCTGAGGCGGGGAATCCGAGCCGGGGAATCAGAGGCGGGGAATCAGGGGCGGGGAATCAGAGGCGGGGAATCAGAGGCGGGGAATCAGAGGCGGGGAATCAGAGGCAGGGAATCCGAAGCGGGGAATCCGAGCCGGGGAATCAGAGGCGGGGAATCAGAGGCGGGGAATCAGGGGCGGGGAATCAGGGGCGGGGAATCAGAGGCGGGGCATCAGAGGCGGGGTATCGGAGGCGGGGAATCAGAGGCGGGGAATCAGAGGCGGGGAATCAGAGGCGGAGAATCAGAGGCGGGGAATCTGAGGCGGGGAATCTGAGGCGGCGAATCCGAGGCGGGGAATCCGAGCCGGGGAATCAGAGGAGGGGAATCAGGGGCGGGGAATCAGAGGCAGGGAATCAGAGGCAGGGAATCAGATGAAGGGAATCTGAGGCAGGGATTCTGAGGCTGGGAATCTGAGGCGGGGAATCAGAGGCGTGGAATCAGAGGCGGGGAATCAGAGGCGCAGAATCAGAGGCGGGGAATCAGAGGCGGGGAATCAGAGGCGGGGAACCAGAGGCGGGGTATCAGAGGCGGGGAATCAGAGGCGGGGAATCAGAGTCGGGGAATCTGAGGTGGGGAATCAGAGGCGGGGAATCAGAGGCGGGGAATGAGATGCGGGGAATCAGAGGCGGGGAATCAGAGGCGGGGAATCAGAGGCAGGGAATCAGAGGCGGGGAATCAGAGGCGGGGAATCAGAGGCGGGGAATCAGAGGCGGGGAATCAGAGGCGGAGAATCAGAGGCGGGGTATCTGAGCCGGGGAATCTGAGGCGGGGAATCTGAGGCGGGCAATCAGAGCCGGGGAATCAGAGGCGGGGAATCAGAAGCGGGGAATCAGAGGCGGGGAATCAGAGGTGGGGAATCTGAGGCAGGGAATCGGAGCCGGGGAATCAGAGGCAGGGAATCAGATGAAGGGAATCTGAGGCAGATATTCTGAGGCAGGGAATCTGAGGTGGGGAATCTGAGGTGGGGAATCTGAGGCGGGGAATCTGAGGCGGGGAATCTGAGGCGGGGAATCATAGGCATGGAATCAGAGGAGGGTTATCAGAGGGGGGAAATCTGATGTGGGAAATGAGATGCAAAGAAAGAGGCAAGGAAATAGAGGAAGGGAAAGAGAGACAGTGTATAAGAGGCCGGGAATCAAAGGCGGGGAATCAGAGACATGGAAAGAGAGGCGTGCAATCAGAGGCACGGAATCAGAGCCGGCGAATCTGAGCCGGGAAATCAGAGACAGAGCAACAGAGGCGGTAAAACATGGGTGCGGAATCGGAGGCGGGGAATCAGAGGTGGGGAATCAGAGGCGGGGAATAAGAGGCGGGGAATCAGAGGCGGGGAATCAGAGGCGGGGAATCAGAGGCGTGGAATCAGAGGCGGGGAATCTGAGGCGGGGAATCTGAGGCGGGGAATCAGAGCCGGGGAGTCAGAGGCAGGGAATCAGAGGCGGGGAATCAGACGCGGGTAATCAGAGGTGGGGAATTTGAGGCGGGGAATCGGAGCCAGGGAATCGAAGACGGGGAATCAGAGGCGGGGAATCAGAGGCTGGGAATCAGATGAAGGGAATCTGAGGCAGGGATTCTGAGGCTGGGAATCTGAGGCGGGGAATCTGAGGCGGGGAATCTGAGGCGGGGAATCAGAGGCGGGGAATCAGAGGTGGGGAATCAGAGGCGGGGAATCAGAGGCGGGGAATCAGAGGCGGGGAATCAGAGGCGGGGAATCAGAGGCGGGGAATCAGAGGCGGGGAAAGAGATATGGGGAAACGGAGGCCGGGGAAGTAGCGCGGAAAGGCAGGCGGGGAATCAGAGGCGGGGAATCAGAGGCGGGGAATCAGAGGTGGGGAATCAGAGGCGGGGAATCAGAGGCTTGGAATCAGAGGCGGGGAATCAGAGGTGGGGAATCAGAGGCGGGGAATCAGATGCAGGGAATCAGAGGCGGGGAATCAGAGGCGGGGAATCAGAGGCGGGGAATCAGAGGCGGGGAATCAGAGGCGGGGAATCAGAGCCGGGGAATCAGAGGCGGGGAATCAGAGGCGGGGAAAGAGATATGGGGAAACGGAGGCCGGGATAGTAGCGCGGAAAGGTTTGGGGGGAATCAGAGGTGGGGAATCAGAGGCGGGGAATCAGAGGCGGGGAATCAGAGGCGGGGAATCTGAGGCGGGGAATCTGAGGCGGGGAATCCGAGCCGGGGAATCAGAGGCGGGGAATCAGGGGCGGGGAATCAGAGGCGGGGAATCAGAGGCGGGGAATCAGAGGCGGGGAATCAGAGGCGGGGAATCTGAGGCGGGGAATCCGAGCCGGGGAATCAGAGGCGGGGAATCAGGGGCGGGGAATCAGGGTCGGGGAATCGGGGGCGGGGAATCAGAGGCGGGGAATCAGAGGCGGGGAATGAGAGGCGGGGAATCAGAGGCGGGGTATCAGAGGCGGGGAATCAGAGGCGGGGAATCAGAGGTGGGGAATCAGAGGCGGAGAATCAGAGGCGGGGAATCTGAGGCGGGGAATCTGAGGCGGCGAATCCGAGGCGGGGAATCCGAGCCGGGGAATCAGAGGCGGGGAATCAGGGGCGGGGAATCAGGGGCGGGGAATCAGAGGCGGGGAATCAGAGGCGGGGTATCGGAGGCGGGGAATCAGAGGCGGGGAATCAGAGGCGGGGAATCAGAGGCGCGGAATCAGAGGCGGGGAATCAGAGGCGGGGAATCAGAGGTGGGGAACCAGAGGTGGGGTATCAGAGGCGGGGAATCAGAGGCGGGGAATCAGAGTCGGGGAATCTGAGGTGGGGAATCAGAGGCGGGGAATCAGAGGCGGGGAATGAGATGCGGGGAATCAGAGGCGGGGAATCAGAGGCGGGGAATCAGAGGCGGGGAATCAGATGCGGGGAATCAGAGGCGGGGAATCAGAGGCGGGGAATCAGAGGCGGAGAATCAGAGGCGGGGTATCTGAGGCGGGGAATCTGAGGCGGGGAATCTGAGGCGGGAAATCAGAGCCGGGGAATCAGAGGCGGGGAATCAGAGGCGGGGAATCAGAGGCAGGGAATCAGAGGTGCGGAATCTGAGGCAGGGAATCGGAGCCGGGAAATCAGAGGCAGGGAAACAGATGAAGGGAATCTGAGGCAGGGATTCTGAGGCAGGGAATCTGAGGTGGGGAATCTGAGGTGGAGAATCTGAGGCGGGGAATCTGAGGCGGGGAATCTGAGGCGGGGAATCATAGGCATGGAATCAGAGGAGGGTTATCAGAGGGGGGAAATCTGATGTGGGAAATGAGATGCAAAGAAAGAGGCAAGGAAATAGAGGAAGGGAAAGAGAGACAGTGTATAAGAGGCCGGGAATCAAAGGCGGGGAATCAGAGACATGGAAAGAGAGGCGTGCAATCAGAGGCACGGAATCAGAGCCGGCGAATCTGAGCCGGGAAATCAGAGGCAGAGCAACAGAGGCGGTAAAACATGGGTGCGGAATCGGAGGCGGGGAATCAGAGGTGGGGAATCAGAGGCGGGGAATAAGAGGCGGGGAATCAGAGGCGGGGAATCAGAGGCGGGGAATCAGAGGCGTGGAATCAGAGGCGGGGAATCTGAGGCGGGGAATCTGAGGCGGGGAATCAGAGCCGGGGAGTCAGAGGCAGGGAATCAGAGGCGGGGAATCAGACGCGGGTAATCAGAGGTGGGGAATTTGAGGCGGGGAATCGGAGCCAGGGAATCGAAGACGGGGAATCAGAGGCGGGGAATCAGAGGCGGGGAATCAGATGAAGGGAATCTGAGGCAGGGATTCTGAGGCTGGGAATCTGAGGCGGGGAATCTGAGGCGGGGATCTGAGGCGGGGAATCAGAGGCGGGGAATCAGAGGCGGGGAATCAGAGGCGGGGAATCAGAGGCGGGGAATCAGAGCCGGGGAATCAGAGGCGGGGAATCAGAGGCGGGGAAAGAGATATGGGGAAACGGAGGCCGGGATAGTAGCGCGGAAAGGTTTGGGGGGAATCAGAGGTGGGGAATCAGAGGCGGGGAATCAGAGGCGGGGAATCAGAGGCGGGGAATCTGAGGCGGGGAATCTGAGGCGGGGAATCCGAGCCGGGGAATCAGAGGCGGGGAATCAGGGGCGGGGAATCAGAGGCGGGGAATCAGAGGCGGGGAATCAGAGGCGGGGAATCAGAGGCGGGGAATCAGAGGCGGGGAATCAGAGCCGGGGAATCAGAGGCGGGGAATCAGAGGCGGGGAAAGAGATATGGGGAAACGGAGGCCGGGATAGTAGCGCGGAAAGGTTTGGGGGGAATCAGAGGTGGGGAATCAGAGGCGGGGAATCAGAGGCGGGGAATCAGAGGCGGGGAATCTGAGGCGGGGAATCTGAGGCGGGGAATCCGAGCCGGGGAATCAGAGGCGGGGAATCAGGGGCGGGGAATCAGAGGCGGGGAATCAGAGGCGGGGAATCAGAGGCGGGGAATCAGAGGCGGGGAATCTGAGGCGGGGAATCCGAGCCGGGGAATCAGAGGCGCGGAATCAGGGGCGGGGAATCAGGGGCGGGGAATCAGGGGCGGGGAATCAGAGGCGGGGAATCAGAGGCGGGGAATGAGAGGCGGGGAATCAGAGGCGGGGTATCAGAGGCGGGGAATCAGAGGCGGGGAATCAGAGGTGGGGAATCAGAGGCGGAGAATCAGAGGCGGGGAATCTGAGGCGGGGAATCTGAGGCGGCGAATCCGAGGCGGGGAATCCGAGCCGGGGAATCAGAGGCGGGGAATCAGGGGCGGGGATTCAGGGGCGGGGAATCAGAGGCGGGGAATCAGAGGCGGGGTATCGGAGGCGGGGAATCAGAGGCGGGGAATCAGAGGCGGGGAATCAGAGGCGCGGAATCAGAGGCGGGGAATCAGAGGCGGGGAATCAGAGGTGGGGAACCAGAGGTGGGGTATCAGAGGCGGGGAATCAGAGGCGGGGAATCAGAGTCGGGGAATCTGAGGTGGGGAATCAGAGGCAGGGAATCAGAGGCGGGGAATGAGATGCGGGGAATCAGAGGCGGGGAATCAGAGGCGGGGAATCAGAGGCGGGGAATCAGATGCGGGGAATCAGAGGCGGGGAATCAGAGGCAGGGAATCAGAGGCGGAGAATCAGAGGCGGGGTATCTGAGGCGGGGAATCTGAGGCGGGGAATCTGAGGCGGGAAATCAGAGCCGGGGAATCAGAGGCGGGGAATCAGAGGCGGGGAATCAGAGGCAGGGAATCAGAGGTGCGGAATCTGAGGCAGGGAATCGGAGCCGGGAAATCAGAGGCAGGGAATCAGATGAAGGGAATCTGAGGCAGGGATTCTGAGGCAGGGAATCTGAGGTGGGGAATCTGAGGTGGAGAATCTGAGGCGGGTAATCAGAGGTGGGGAATCTGAGGCGGGGAATCGGAGCCGGGGAATCGAAGATGGGGAATCAGAGGCGGGGAATCAGAGGCGGGGAATCAGAGGCGGGGAATCAGAGGCAGGGAATCAGATGCAGGGAATCTGTGGCAGGGAATCTGAGGCGGGGAATCTGAGGTGGGGAATCAGAGGCGGGGAATCAGAGGCGGGGAATCAGAGGCGGGGAATCAGAGGCGGGGAATCAGAGGCGGGGAATCAGAGGCGGGGAATCAGAGGTGGGGAATCAGAGCCGGAGAATCAGAGGCGGGGAATCAGAGGCGGGGAATCAGAGGCGGGGAATCAGAGGCGGGGAATCAGAGGCGGGGAATCAGAGGCGGGGAATCAGAGGCGGGGAATCAGAGGCGGGGAATCAGAGGCGGGGAATCAGAGGCGGGGAATCAGAGGCGGGGAGTCAGAGGCGGGGAATCAGAGGCGGGGAATCAGAAGCAGGGAATCTGAGACGGGGAATCAGAGGCGGGGAATCATAGGCGGGGAATCAGAGGCGGGGAATCAGAGGCGGGGAATCAGAAGCGGGGAATCAGAGGCGGGGAATCAGAGCAGGGGAATCAGAGGCGGGGAATCAAAGGCGGGGAATCAGAGGCGGGGAATCAGAGGCGGGGAATCAGAGGCGGGGAATCAGAGGCGGGGAATCAGAGGCGGGGAATCAGAGCCGGGGAATCAGAGGCGGGGAATCAGAGGCGGGGAAAGAGATATGGGGAAACGGAGGCCGGGATAGTAGCGCGGAAAGGTTTGGGGGGAATCAGAGGTGGGGAATCAGAGGCGGGGAATCAGAGGCGGGGAATCAGAGGCGGGGAATCTGAGGCGGGGAACCTGAGGCGGGGAATCCGAGCCGGGGAATCAGAGGCGGGGAATCAGGGGCGGGGAATCAGAGGCGGGGAATCAGAGGCGGGGAATCAGAGGCGGGGAATCAGAGGCAGGGAATCCGAAGCGGGGAATCCGAGCCGGGGAATCAGAGGCGGGGAATCAGAGGCGGGGAATCAGGGGCGGGGAATCAGGGGCGGGGAATCAGAGGCGGGGCATCAGAGGCGGGGTATCGGAGGCGGGGAATCAGAGGCGGGGAATCAGAGGCGGGGAATCAGAGGCGGAGAATCAGAGGCGGGGAATCTGAGGCGGGGAATCTGAGGCGGCGAATCCGAGGCGGGGAATCCGAGCCGGGGAATCAGAGGAGGGGAATCAGGGGCGGGGAATCAGAGGCAGGGAATCAGAGGCAGGGAATCAGATGAAGGGAATCTGAGGCAGGGATTCTGAGGCTGGGAATCTGAGGCGGGGAATCAGAGGCGTGGAATCAGAGGCGGGGAATCAGAGGCGCAGAATCAGAGGCGGGGAATCAGAGGCGGGGAATCAGAGGCGGGGAACCAGAGGCGGGGTATCAGAGGCGGGGAATCAGAGGCGGGGAATCAGAGTCGGGGAATCTGAGGTGGGGAATCAGAGGCGGGGAATCAGAGGCGGGGAATGAGATGCGGGGAATCAGAGGCGGGGAATCAGAGGCGGGGAATCAGAGGCAGGGAATCAGAGGCGGGGAATCAGAGGCGGGGAATCAGAGGCGGGGAATCAGAGGCGGGGAATCAGAGGCGGAGAATCAGAGGCGGGGTATCTGAGCCGGGGAATCTGAGGCGGGGAATCTGAGGCGGGCAATCAGAGCCGGGGAATCAGAGGCGGGGAATCAGAAGCGGGGAATCAGAGGCGGGGAATCAGAGGTGGGGAATCTGAGGCAGGGAATCGGAGCCGGGGAATCAGAGGCAGGGAATCAGATGAAGGGAATCTGAGGCAGATATTCTGAGGCAGGGAATCTGAGGTGGGGAATCTGAGGTGGGGAATCTGAGGCGGGGAATCTGAGGCGGGGAATCTGAGGCGGGGAATCATAGGCATGGAATCAGAGGAGGGTTATCAGAGGGGGGAAATCTGATGTGGGAAATGAGATGCAAAGAAAGAGGCAAGGAAATAGAGGAAGGGAAAGAGAGACAGTGTATAAGAGGCCGGGAATCAAAGGCGGGGAATCAGAGACATGGAAAGAGAGGCGTGCAATCAGAGGCACGGAATCAGAGCCGGCGAATCTGAGCCGGGAAATCAGAGACAGAGCAACAGAGGCGGTAAAACATGGGTGCGGAATCGGAGGCGGGGAATCAGAGGTGGGGAATCAGAGGCGGGGAATAAGAGGCGGGGAATCAGAGGCGGGGAATCAGAGGCGGGGAATCAGAGGCGTGGAATCAGAGGCGGGGAATCTGAGGCGGGGAATCTGAGGCGGGGAATCAGAGCCGGGGAGTCAGAGGCAGGGAATCAGAGGCGGGGAATCAGACGCGGGTAATCAGAGGTGGGGAATTTGAGGCGGGGAATCGGAGCCAGGGAATCGAAGACGGGGAATCAGAGGCGGGGAATCAGAGGCTGGGAATCAGATGAAGGGAATCTGAGGCAGGGATTCTGAGGCTGGGAATCTGAGGCGGGGAATCTGAGGCGGGGAATCTGAGGCGGGGAATCAGAGGCGGGGAATCAGAGGTGGGGAATCAGAGGCGGGGAATCAGAGGCGGGGAATCAGAGGCGGGGAATCAGAGGCGGGGAATCAGAGGCGGGGAATCAGAGGCGGGGAAAGAGATATGGGGAAACGGAGGCCGGGGAAGTAGCGCGGAAAGGCAGGCGGGGAATCAGAGGCGGGGAATCAGAGGCGGGGAATCAGAGGTGGGGAATCAGAGGCGGGGAATCAGAGGCTTGGAATCAGAGGCGGGGAATCAGAGGTGGGGAATCAGAGGCGGGGAATCAGATGCAGGGAATCAGAGGCGGGGAATCAGAGGCGGGGAATCAGAGGCGGGGAATCAGAGGCGGGGAATCAGAGGCGGGGAATCAGAGCCGGGGAATCAGAGGCGGGGAATCAGAGGCGGGGAAAGAGATATGGGGAAACGGAGGCCGGGATAGTAGCGCGGAAAGGTTTGGGGGGAATCAGAGGTGGGGAATCAGAGGCGGGGAATCAGAGGCGGGGAATCAGAGGCGGGGAATCTGAGGCGGGGAATCTGAGGCGGGGAATCCGAGCCGGGGAATCAGAGGCGGGGAATCAGGGGCGGGGAATCAGAGGCGGGGAATCAGAGGCGGGGAATCAGAGGCGGGGAATCAGAGGCGGGGAATCTGAGGCGGGGAATCCGAGCCGGGGAATCAGAGGCGGGGAATCAGGGGCGGGGAATCAGGGTCGGGGAATCGGGGGCGGGGAATCAGAGGCGGGGAATCAGAGGCGGGGAATGAGAGGCGGGGAATCAGAGGCGGGGTATCAGAGGCGGGGAATCAGAGGCGGGGAATCAGAGGTGGGGAATCAGAGGCGGAGAATCAGAGGCGGGGAATCTGAGGCGGGGAATCTGAGGCGGCGAATCCGAGGCGGGGAATCCGAGCCGGGGAATCAGAGGCGGGGAATCAGGGGCGGGGAATCAGGGGCGGGGAATCAGAGGCGGGGAATCAGAGGCGGGGTATCGGAGGCGGGGAATCAGAGGCGGGGAATCAGAGGCGGGGAATCAGAGGTGCGGAATCAGAGGCGGGGAATCAGAGGCGGGGAATCAGAGGTGGGGAACCAGAGGTGGGGTATCAGAGGCGGGGAATCAGAGGCGGGGAATCAGAGTCGGGGAATCTGAGGTGGGGAATCAGAGGCGGGGAATCAGAGGCGGGGAATGAGATGCGGGGAATCAGAGGCGGGGAATCAGAGGCGGGGAATCAGAGGCGGGGAATCAGATGCGGGGAATCAGAGGCGGGGAATCAGAGGCGGGGAATCAGAGGCGGAGAATCAGAGGCGGGGTATCTGAGGCGGGGAATCTGAGGCGGGGAATCTGAGGCGGGAAATCAGAGCCGGGGAATCAGAGGCGGGGAATCAGAGGCGGGGAATCAGAGGCAGGGAATCAGAGGTGCGGAATCTGAGGCAGGGAATCGGAGCCGGGAAATCAGAGGCAGGGAAACAGATGAAGGGAATCTGAGGCAGGGATTCTGAGGCAGGGAATCTGAGGTGGGGAATCTGAGGTGGAGAATCTGAGGCGGGGAATCTGAGGCGGGGAATCTGAGGCGGGGAATCATAGGCATGGAATCAGAGGAGGGTTATCAGAGGGGGGAAATCTGATGTGGGAAATGAGATGCAAAGAAAGAGGCAAGGAAATAGAGGAAGGGAAAGAGAGACAGTGTATAAGAGGCCGGGAATCAAAGGCGGGGAATCAGAGACATGGAAAGAGAGGCGTGCAATCAGAGGCACGGAATCAGAGCCGGCGAATCTGAGCCGGGAAATCAGAGGCAGAGCAACAGAGGCGGTAAAACATGGGTGCGGAATCGGAGGCGGGGAATCAGAGGTGGGGAATCAGAGGCGGGGAATAAGAGGCGGGGAATCAGAGGCGGGGAATCAGAGGCGGGGAATCAGAGGCGTGGAATCAGAGGCGGGGAATCTGAGGCGGGGAATCTGAGGCGGGGAATCAGAGCCGGGGAGTCAGAGGCAGGGAATCAGAGGCGGGGAATCAGACGCGGGTAATCAGAGGTGGGGAATTTGAGGCGGGGAATCGGAGCCAGGGAATCGAAGACGGGGAATCAGAGGCGGGGAATCAGAGGCGGGGAATCAGATGAAGGGAATCTGAGGCAGGGATTCTGAGGCTGGGAATCTGAGGCGGGGAATCTGAGGCGGGGATCTGAGGCTGGGAATCAGAGGCGGGGAATCAGAGGCGGGGAATCAGAGGCGGGGAATCAGAGGCGGGGAATCAGAGGCGGGGAATCAGAGGCGGGGAATCAGAGGCGGGGAATCAGAGGCGGGGAATCAGAGGCGGGGAATCAGAGGCGGGGAAAGAGATATGGGGAAACGGAGGCCGGGGAAGTAGCGCGGAAAGGCAGGCGGGGAATCAGAGGCGGGGAATCAGAGGCGGGGAATCAGAGGTGGGGAATCAGAGGCGGGGAATCAGAGGCTTGGAATCAGAGGCGGGGAATCAGAGGTGGGGAATCAGAGGCGGGGAATCAGAGGCAGGGAATCAGAGGCGGGGAATCAGAGGCGGGGAATCAGAGGCGGGGAATCAGAGGCGGGGAATCAGAGCCGGGGAATCAGAGCCGGGGAATCAGAGGCGGGGAATCAGAGGCGGGGAAAGAGATATGGGGAAACGGAGGCCGGGATAGTAGCGCGGAAAGGTTTGGGGGGAATCAGAGGTGGGGAATCAGAGGCGGGGAATCAGAGGTGGGGAATCAGAGGCGGGGAATCTGAGGCGGGGAATCTGAGGCGGGGAATCCGAGCCGGGGAATCAGAGGCGGGGAATCAGGGGCGGGGAATCAGAGGCGGGGAATCAGAGGCGGGGAATCAGAGGCGGGGAATCAGAGGCGGGGAATCTGAGGCGGGGAATCCGAGCCGGGGAATCAGAGGCGGGGAATCAGGGGCGGGGAATCAGGGGCGGGGAATCAGGGGCGGGGAATCAGAGGCGGGGAATCAGAGGCGGGGAATGAGAGGCGGGGAATCAGAGGCGGGGTATCAGAGGCGGGGATTCAGAGGCGGGGAATCAGAGGTGGGGAATCAGAGGCGGAGAATCAGAGGCGGGGAATCTGAGGCGGGGAATCTGAGGCGGCGAATCCGAGGCGGGGAATCCGAGCCGGGGAATCAGAGGCGGGGAATCAGGGGCGGGGAATCAGGGGCGGGGAATCAGAGGCGTGGAATCAGAGGCGGGGTATCGGAGGCGGGGAATCAGAGGCGGGGAATCAGAGCCGGGGAATCAGAGGCGGGGAATCAGAGGCGGGGAAAGAGATATGGGGAAACGGAGGCCGGGATAGTAGCGCGGAAAGGTTTGGGGGGAATCAGAGGTGGGGAATCAGAGGCGGGGAATCAGAGGCGGGGAATCAGAGGCGGGGAATCTGAGGCGGGGAACCTGAGGCGGGGAATCCGAGCCGGGGAATCAGGGGCGGGGAATCAGGGGCGGGGCATCAGAGGCAGGGAATCAGAGGCGGGGAATCAGAGGCGGGGAATCAGAGGCGGGGAATCCGAAGCGGGTAATCCGAGCCGGGGAATCAGAGGCGGGGAATCAGAGGCGGGGAATCAGGGGCGGGGAATCAGGGGCGGGGAATCAGAGGCGGGGCATCAGAGGCGGGGTATCGGAGGCGGGGAATCAGAGGCGGGGAATCAGAGGCGGGGAATCAGAGGCGGAGAATCAGAGGCGGGGAATCTGAGGCGGGGAATCTGAGGCGGCGAATCCGAGGCGGGGAATCCGAGCCGGGGAATCAGAGGCGGGGAATCATAGGCATGGAATCAGAGGAGGGTTATCAGAGGGGGGAAATCTGATGTGGGAAATGAGATGCAAAGAAAGAGGCAAGGAAATAGAGGAAGGGAAAGAGAGACAGTGTATAAGAGGCCGGGAATCAAAGGCGGGGAATCAGAGACATGGAAAGAGAGGCATGCAATCAGAGGCACGGAATCAGAGCCGGCGAATCTGAGCCGGGAAATCAGAGGCAGAGCAACAGAGGCGGTAAAACATGGGTGCGGAATCGGAGGCGGGGAATCAGATGTGGGGAATCAGAGGCGGGGAATAAGAGGCGGGGAATCAGAGGCGGGGAATCAGAGGCGGGGAATCAGAGGCGTGGAATCAGAGGCGGGGAATCTGAGGCGGGGAATCTGAGGCGGGGAATCAGAGCCGGGGAGTCAGAGGCAGGGAATCAGAGGCGGGGAATCAGACGCGGGTAATCAGAGGTGGGGAATTTGAGGCGGGGAATCGGAGCCAGGGAATCGAAGACGGGGAATCAGAGGCGGGGAATCAGAGGCGGGGAATCAGATGAAGGGAATCTGAGGCAGGGATTCTGAGGCTGGGAATCTGAGGCGGGGAATCTGAGGCGGGGAATCTGAGGCGGGGAATCAGAGGCGGGGAATCAGAGGCGGGGAATCAGAGGCGGGGAATCAGAGGCGGGGAATCAGAGGCGGGGAATCAGAGGCGGGGAATCAGAGGTGGGGAATCAGAGCCGGAGAATCAGAGGCGGGGAATCAGAGGCGGGGAATCAGAGGCGGGGAATCAGAGGCGGGGAATCAGAGGCGGGGAATCAGAGGCGGGGAATCAGAGGCGGGGAATCAGAGGCGGGGAATCAGAGGCGGGGAATCAGAGGCGGGGAATCAGAGGCGGGGAGTCAGAGGCGGGGAATCAGAGGCGGGGAATCAGAAGCAGGGAATCTGAGACGGGGAATCAGAGGCGGGGAATCATAGGCGGGGAATCAGAGGCGGGGAATCAGAGGCGGGGAATCAGAAGCGGGGAATCAGAGGCGGGGAATCAGAGCAGGGGAATCAGAGGCGGGGAATCAAAGGCGGGGAATCAGAGGCGGGGAATCAGAGGCGGGGAATCAGAGGCGGGGAATCAGAGGCGGGGAATCAGAGGCGGGGAATCAGAGCCGGGGAATCAGAGGCGGGGAATCAGAGGCGGGGAAAGAGATATGGGGAAACGGAGGCCGGGATAGTAGCGCGGAAAGGTTTGGGGGGAATCAGAGGTGGGGAATCAGAGGCGGGGAATCAGAGGCGGGGAATC
This sequence comes from Narcine bancroftii, assembly GCF_036971445.1. Classification (NCBI taxonomy): domain Eukaryota; kingdom Metazoa; phylum Chordata; class Chondrichthyes; order Torpediniformes; family Narcinidae; genus Narcine; species Narcine bancroftii. Next base: position 122,552,586 of record NC_091474.1, read on the forward strand.
AGAGGCGGGGAATCTGAGGCGGGGAACCTGAGGCGGGGAATCCGAGCCGGGGAATCAGGGGCGGGGAATCAGGGGCGGGGCATCAGAGGCAGGGAATCAGAGGCGGGGAATCAGAGGCGGGGAATCAGAGGCGGGGAATCCGAAGCGGGGAATCCGAGCCGGGGAATCAGAGGCGGGGAATCAGAGGCGGGGAATCAGGGGCGGGGAATCAGGGGCGGGGAATCAGAGGCGGGGCATCAGAGGCGGGGTATCGGAGGCGGGGAATCAGAGGCGGGGAATCAGAGGCGGGGAATCAGAGGCGGAGAATCAGAGGCGGGGAATCTGAGGCGGGGAATCTGAGGCGGCGAATCCGAGGCGGGGAATCCGAGCCGGGGAATCAGAGGCGGGGAATCATAGGCATGGAATCAGAGGAGGGTTATCAGAGGGGGGAAATCTGATGTGGGAAATGAGATGCAAAGAAAGAGGCAAGGAAATAGAGGAAGGGAAAGAGAGACAGTGTATAAGAGGCCGGGAATCAAAGGCGGGGAATCAGAGACATGGAAAGAGAGGCGTGCAATCAGAGGCACGGAATCAGAGCCGGCGAATCTGAGCCGGGAAATCAGAGGCAGAGCAACAGAGGCGGTAAAACATGGGTGCGGAATCGGAGGCGGGGAATCAGAGGTGGGGAATCAGAGGCGGGGAATAAGAGGCGGGGAATCAGAGGCGGGGAATCAGAGGCGGGGAATCAGAGGGGTGGAATCAGAGGCGGGGAATCTGAGGCGGGGAATCTGAGGCGGGGAATCAGAGCCGGGGAGTCAGAGGCAGGGAATCAGAGGCGGGGAATCAGACGCGGGTAATCAGAGGTGGGGAATTTGAGGCGGGGAATCGGAGCCAGGGAATCGAAGACGGGGAATCAGAGGCGGGGAATCAGAGGCGGGGAATCAGATGAAGGGAATCTGAGGCAGGGATTCTGAGGCTGGGAATCTGAGGCGGGGAATCTGAGGCGGGGATCTGAGGCGGGGAATCAGAGGCGGGGAATCAGAGGCGGGGAATCAGAGGCGGGGAATCAGAGGCGGGGAATCAGAGGCGGGGAATCAGAGGCGGGGAATCAGAGGCGGGGAATCAGAGGCGGGGAATCAGAGGCGGGGAATCAGAGGCGGGGAAAGAGATATGGGGAAACGGAGGCCGGGGAAGTAGCGCGGAAAGGCAGGCGGGGAATCAGAGGCGGGGAATCAGAGGCGGGGAATCAGAGGTGGGGAATCAGAGGCGGGGAATCAGAGGCTTGGAATCAGAGGCGGGGAATCAGAGGTGGGGAATCAGAGGCGGGGAATCAGAGGCAGGGAATCAGAGGCGGGGAATCAGAGGCGGGGAATCAGAGGCGGGGAATCAGAGGCGGGGAATCAGAGGCGGGGAATCAGAGCCGGGGAATCAGAGGCGGGGAATCAGAGGCGGGGAAAGAGATATGGGGAAACGGAGGCCGGGATAGTAGCGCGGAAAGGTTTGGGGGGAATCAGAGGTGGGGAATCAGAGGCGGGGAATCAGAGGCGGGGAATCAGAGGCGGGGAATCTGAGGCGGGGAATCTGAGGCGGGGAATCCGAGCCGGGGAATCAGAGGCGGGGAATCAGGGGCGGGGAATCAGAGGCGGGGAATCAGAGGCGGGGAATCAGAGGCGGGGAATCAGAGGCGGGGAATCTGAGGCGGGGAATCCGAGCCGGGGAATCAGAGGCGGGGAATCAGGGGCGGGGAATCAGGGGCGGGGAATCAGGGGCGGGGAATCAGAGGCGGGGAATCAGAGGCGGGGAATGAGAGGCGGGGAATCAGAGGCGGGGTATCAGAGGCGGGGAATCAGAGGCGGGGAATCAGAGGTGGGGAATCAGAGGCGGAGAATCAGAGGCGGGGAATCTGAGGCGGGGAATCTGAGGCGGCGAATCCGAGGCGGGGAATCCGAGCCGGGGAATCAGAGGCGGGGAATCAGGGGCGGGGAATCAGGGGCGGGGAATCAGAGGCGGGGAATCAGAGGCGGGGTATCGGAGGCGGGGAATCAGAGGCGGGGAATCAGAGCCGGGGAATCAGAGGAGGGTTATCAGAGGGGGGAAATCTGATGTGGGAAATGAGATGCAAAGAAAGAGGCAAGGAAATAGAGGAAGGGAAAGAGAGACAGTGTATAAGAGGCCGGGAATCAAAGGCGGGGAATCAGAGACATGGAAAGAGAGGCATGCAATCAGAGGCACGGAATCAGAGCCGGCGAATCTGAGCCGGGAAATCAGAGGCAGAGCAACAGAGGCGGTAAAACATGGGTGCGGAATCGGAGGCGGGGAATCAGAGGTGGGGAATCAGAGGCGGGGAATAAGAGGCGGGGAATCAGAGGCGGGGAATCAGAGGCGGGGAATCAGAGGCGTGGAATCAGAGGCGGGGAATCTGAGGCGGGGAATCTGAGGCGGGGAATCAGAGCCGGGGAGTCAGAGGCAGGGAATCAGAGGCGGGGAATCAGACGCGGGTAATCAGAGGTGGGGAATTTGAGGCGGGGAATCGGAGCCAGGGAATCGAAGACGGGGAATCAGAGGCGGGGAATCAGAGGCGGGGAATCAGATGAAGGGAATCTGAGGCAGGGATTCTGAGGCTGGGAATCTGAGGCGGGGAATCTGAGGCGGGGAATCTGAGGCGGGGAATCAGAGGCGGGGAATCAGAGGCGGGGAATCAGAGGCGGGGAATCAGAGGCGGGGAATCAGAGGCGGGGAATCAGAGGCGGGGAATCAGAGGCGGGGAATCAGAGGCGGGGAAAGAGATATGGGGAAACGGAGGCCGGGGAAGTAGCGCGGAAAGGCAGGCGGGGAATCAGAGGCGGGGAATCAGAGGCGGGGAATCAGAGGTGGGGAATCAGAGGCGGGGAATCAGAGGCTTGGAATCAGAGGCGGGGAATCAGAGGTGGGGAATCAGAGGCGGGGAATCAGAGGCAGGGAATCAGAGGCGGGGAATCAGAGGCGGGGAATCAGAGGCGGGGAATCAGAGGCGGGGAATCAGAGGCGGGGAATCAGAGCCGGGGAATCAGAGGCGGGGAATCAGAGGCGGGGAAAGAGATATGGGGAAACGGAGGCCGGGATAGTAGCGCGGAAAGGTTTGGGGGGAATCAGAGGTGGGGAATCAGAGGCGGGGAATCAGAGGCGGGGAATCAGAGGCGGGGAATCTGAGGCGGGGAATCTGAGGCGGGGAATCCGAGCCGGGGAATCAGAGGCGGGGAATCAGGGGCGGGGAATCAGAGGCGGGGAATCAGAGGCGGGGAATCAGAGGCGGGGAATCAGAGGCGGGGAATCTGAGGCGGGGAATCCGAGCCGGGGAATCAGAGGCGGGGAATCAGGGGCGGGGAATCAGGGGCGGGGAATCAGGGGCGGGGAATCAGAGGCGGGGAATCAGAGGCGGGGAATGAGAGGCGGGGAATCAGAGGCGGGGTATCAGAGGCGGGGAATCAGAGGCGGGGAATCAGAGGTGGGGAATCAGAGGCGGAGAATCAGAGGCGGGGAATCTGAGGCGGGGAATCTGAGGCGGCGAATCCGAGGCGGGGAATCCGAGCCGGGGAATCAGAGGCGGGGAATCAGGGGCGGGGAATCAGGGGCGGGGAATCAGAGGCGGGGAATCAGAGGCGGGGTATCGGAGGCGGGGAATCAGAGGCGGGGAATCATAGGCGGGGAATCAGAGGCGCGGAATCAGAGGCGGGGAATCAGAGGCGGGGAATCAGAGGTGGGGAACCAGAGGTGGGGTATCAGAGGCGGGGAATCAGAGGCGGGGAATCAGAGTCGGGGAATCTGAGGTGGGGAATCAGAGGCGGGGAATCAGAGGCGGGGAATGAGATGCGGGGAATCAGAGGCGGGGAATCAGAGGCGGGGAATCAGAGGCGGGGAATCAGATGCGGGGAATCAGAGGCGGGGAATCAGAGGCGGGGAATCAGAGGCGGAGAATCAGAGGCGGGGTATCTGAGGCGGGGAATCTGAGGCGGGGAATCTGAGGTGGGAAATCAGAGCCGGGGAATCAGAGGCGGGGAATCAGAGGCGGGGAATCAGAGGCAGGGAATCAGAGGTGCGGAATCTGAGGCAGGGAATCGGAGCCGGGAAATCAGAGGCAGGGAATCAGATGAAGGGAATCTGAGGCAGGGATTCTGAGGCAGGGAATCTGAGGTGGGGAATCTGAGGTGGAGAATCTGAGGCGGGGAATCTGAGGCGGGGAATCTGAGGCGGGGAATAATAGGCATGGAATCAGAGGAGGGTTATCAGAGGGGGGAAATCTGATGTGGGAAATGAGATGCAAAGAAAGAGGCAAGGAAATAGAGGAAGGGAAAGAGAGACAGTGTATAAGAGGCCGGGAATCAAAGGCGGGGAATCAGAGACACGGAAAGAGAGGCGTGCAATCAGAGGCACGGAATCAGAGCCGGCGAATCTGAGCCGGGAAATCAGAGGCAGAGCAACAGAGGCGGTAAAACATGGGTGCGGAATCGGAGGAGGGGAATCAGAGGTGGGGAATCAGAGGCGGGGAATAAGAGGCGGGGAATCAGAGGCGGGGAATCCGAGGCGGGGAATTGGAGGCATGGAATCAGATGCGGGGAATCTGAGGCGGGGAATCTGAGGCGGGGAATCAGAGCCGGGGAGTCAGAGGCGGGGAATCAGAGGCGGGGAATCAGACGCGGGTAATCAGAGGTGGGGAATCTGAGGCGGGGAATCGGAGCCGGGGAATCGAAGACGGGGAATCAGAGGCGGGGAATCAGAGGCGGGGAATCAGAGGCGGGGAATCAGAGGCAGGGAATCAGATGCAGGGAATCTGTGGCAGGGAATCTGAGGCGGGGAATCTGAGGTGGGGAATCAGAGGCGGGGAATCAGAGGCGGGGAATCAGAGGCGGGGAATCAGAGGCGGGGAATCAGAGGCGGGGAATCAGAGGCGGGGAATCAGAGGTGGGGAATCAGAGCCGGAGAATCAGAGGTGGGGAATCAGAGGCGGGGAATCAGAGGCGGGGAATCAGAGGCGGGGAATCAGAGGCGGGGAATCAGAGGCGGGGAATCAGAGGCGGGGAATCAGAGGCGGGGAGTCAGAGGCGGGGAATCAGAGGCGGGGAATCAGAAGCAGGGAATCTGAGACGGGGAATCAGAGGCGGGGAATCATAGGCGGGGAATCAGAGGCGGGGAATCAGAGGCGGGGAATCAGAAGCGGGGAATCAGAGGCGGGGAATCAGAGCAGGGGAATCAGAGGCGGGGAATCAAAGGCTGGGAATCAGAGGCGGGGAATCAGAGGCGGGGAATCAGAGGCGGGGAATCAGAGGCGGGGAATCAGAGGCGGGGAATCAGAGCCGGGGAATCAGAGGCGGGGAATCAGAGGCGGGGAAAGAGATATGGGGAAACGGAGGCCGGGATAGTAGCGCGGAAAGGTTTGGGGGGAATCAGAGGTGGGGAATCAGAGGCGGGGAATCAGAGGCGGGGAATCAGAGGCGGGGAATCTGAGGCGGGGAACCTGAGGCGGGGAATCCGAGCCGGGGAATCAGAGGCGGGGAATCAGGGGCGGGGAATCAGAGGCGGGGAATCAGAGGCGGGGAATCAGAGGCGGGGAATTAGAGGCGGGGAATCTGAGGCGGGGAATCCGAGCCGGGGAATCAGAGGCGGGGAATCAGGGGCGGGGAATCAGGGGCGGGGAATCAGGGGCGGGGAATCAGAGGCGGGGCATCAGAGGAGGGGTATCGGAGGCGGGGAATCAGAGGCGGGGAATCAGAGGCGGGGAATCAGAGGCGGAGAATCAGAGGCGGGGAATCTGAGGCGGGGAATCTGAGGCGGCGAATCCGAGGCGGGGAATCCGAGCCGGGGAATCAGAGGCGGGGAATCATAGGCATGGAATCAGAGGAGGGTTATCAGAGGGGGGAAATCTGATGTGGGAAATGAGATGCAAAGAAAGAGGCAAGGAAATAGAGGAAGGGAAAGAGAGACAGTGTATAAGAGGCCGGGAATCAAAGGCGGGGAATCAGAGACATGGAAAGAGAGGCGTGCAATCAGAGGCACGGAATCAGAGCCGGCGAATCTGAGCCGGGAAATCAGAGGCAGAGCAACAGAGGCGGTAAAACATGGGTGCGGAATCGGAGGCGGGGAATCAGAGGTGGGGAATCAGAGGCGGGGAATAAGAGGCGGGGAATCAGAGGCGGGGAATCAGAGGCGGGGAATCAGAGGCGTGGAATCAGAGGCGGGGAATCTGAGGCGGGGAATCTGAGGCGGGGAATCAGAGCCGGGGAGTCAGAGGCAGGGAATCAGAGGCGGGGAATCAGACGCGGGTAATCAGAGGTGGGGAATTTGAGGCGGGGAATCGGAGCCAGGGAATCGAAGACGGGGAATCAGAGGCGGGGAATCAGAGGCGGGGAATCAGATGAAGGGAATCTGAGGCAGGGATTCTGAGGCTGGGAATCTGAGGCGGGGAATCTGAGGCGGGGAATCTGAGGCGGGGAATCAGAGGCGGGCAATCAGAGGCGGGGAATCAGAGGCGGGGAATCAGAGGCGGGGAATCAGAGGTGGGGAATCAGAGGCGGGGAATCAGAGGCGGGGAATCAGAGGCGGGGAATCAGAGGCGGGGAATAAGAGGCGGGGAATCAGAGCCGGGGAATCAGAGGCGGGGAATCAGAGGCGGGGAAAGAGATATTGGGAAACGGAGGCCGGGATAGTAGCGCGGAAAGGTTTGGGGGGAATCAGAGGTGGGGAATCAGAGGCGGGGAATCAGAGGCGGGGAATCAGAGGCGGGGAATCTGAGGCGGGGAATCTGAGGCGGGGAATCCGAGCCGGGGAATCAGAGGCGGGGAATCAGGGGCGGGGAATCAGAGGCGGGGAATCAGAGGCGGGGAATCAGAGGCGGGGAATCAGAGGCGGGGAATCTGAGGCGGGGAATCCGAGCCGGGGAATCAGAGGCGGGGAATCAGGGGCGGGGAATCAGGGGCGGGGAATCAGAGGCGGGGAATCAGAGGCGGGGTATCGGAGGCGGGGAATCAGAGGCGGGGAATCAGAGGCGGGGAATCAGAGGCGCGGAATCAGAGGCGGGGAATCAGAGGCGGGGAATCAGAGGTGGGGAACCAGAGGTGGGGTATCAGAGGCGGGGAATCAGAGGCGGGGAATCAGAGTCGGGGAATCTGAGGTGGGGAATCAGAGGCGGGGAATCAGAGGCGGGGAATGAGATGCGGGGAATCAGAGGCGGGGAATCAGAGGCGGGGAATCAGAGGCGGGGAATCAGATGCGGGGAATCAGAGGCGGGGAATCAGAGGCGGGGAATCAGAGGCGGAGAATCAGAGGCGGGGTATCTGAGGCGGGGAATCTGAGGCGGGGAATCTGAGGCGGGAAATCAGAGCCGGGGAATCAGAGGCGGGGAATCAGAGGCGGGGAATCAGAGGCAGGGAATCAGAGGTGCGGAATCTGAGGCAGGGAATCGGAGCCGGGAAATCAGAGGCAGGGAATCAGATGAAGGGAATCTGAGGCAGGGATTCTGAGGCAGGGAATCTGAGGTGGGGAATCTGAGGTGGAGAATCTGAGGCGGGGAATCTGAGGCGGGGAATCTGAGGCGGGGAATCATAGGCATGGAATCAGAGGAGGGTTATCAGAGGGGGGAAATCTGATGTGGGAAATGAGATGCAAAGAAAGAGGCAAGGAAATAGAGGAAGGGAAAGAGAGACAGTGTATAAGAGGCCGGGAATCAAAGGCGGGGAATCAGAGACACGGAAAGAGAGGCGTGCAATCAGAGGCACGGAATCAGAGCCGGCGAATCTGAGCCGGGAAATCAGAGGCAGAGCAACAGAGGCGGTAAAACATGGGTGCGGAATCGGAGGCGGGGAATCAGAGGTGGGGAATCAGAGGCGGGGAATAAGAGGCGGGGAATCAGAGGCGGGGAATCCGAGGCGGGGAATTGGAGGCGTGGAATCAGATGCGGGGAATCTGAGGCGGGGAATCTGAGGCGGGGAATCAGAGCCGGGGAGTCAGAGGCGGGGAATCAGAGGCGGGGAATCAGACGCGGGTAATCAGAGGTGGGGAATCTGAGGCGGGGAATCGGAGCCGGGGAATCGAAGACGGGGAATCAGAGGCGGGGAATCAGAGGCGGGGAATCAGAGGCGGGGAATCAGAGGCAGGGAATCAGATGCAGGGAATCTGTGGCAGGGAATCTGAGGCGGGGAATCTGAGGTGGGGAATCAGAGGCGGGGAATCAGAGGCGGGGAATCAGAGGCGGGGAATCAGAGGCGGGGAATCAGAGGCGGGGAATCAGAGGCGGGGAATCAGAGGTGGGGAATCAGAGCCGGAGAATCAGAGGCGGGGAATCAGAGGCGGGGAATCAGAGGCGGGGAATCAGAGGCGGGGAATCAGAGGCGGGGAATCAGAGGCGGGGAATCAGAGGCGGGGAATCAGAGGCGGGGAATCAGAGGCGGGGAATCAGAGGCGGGGAATCAGAGGCGGGGAGTCAGAGGCGGGGAATCAGAGGCGGGGAATCAGAAGCAGGGAATCTGAGACGGGGAATCAGAGGCGGGGAATCATAGGCGGGGAATCAGAGGCGGGGAATCAGAGGCGGGGAATCAGAAGCGGGGAATCAGAGGCGGGGAATCAGAGCAGGGGAATCAGAGGCGGGGAATCAAAGGCGGGGAATCAGAGGCGGGGAATCAGAGGCGGGGAATCAGAGGCGGGGAATCAGAGGCGGGGAATCAGAGGCGGGGAATCAGAGCCGGGGAATCAGAGGCGGGGAATCAGAGGCGGGGAAAGAGATATGGGGAAACGGAGGCCGGGATAGTAGCGCGGAAAGGTTTGGGGGGAATCAGAGGTGGGGAATCAGAGGCGGGGAATCAGAGGCGGGGAATCAGAGGCGGGGAATCTGAGGCGGGGAACCTGAGGCGGGGAATCCGAGCCGGGGAATCAGAGGCGGGGAATCAGGGGCGGGGAATCAGAGGCGGGGAATCAGAGGCGGGGAATCAGAGGCGGGGAATCAGAGGCGGGGAATCCGAAGCGGTGAATCCGAGCCGGGGAATCAGAGGCGGGGAATCAGAGGCGGGGAATCAGGGGCGGGGAATCAGGGGCGGGGAATCAGAGGCGGGGCATCAGAGGCGGGGTATCGGAGGCGGGGAATCAGAGGCGGGGAATCAGAGGCGGGGAATCAGAGGCGGAGAATCAGAGGCGGGGAATCTGAGGCGGGGAATCTGAGGCGGCGAATCCGAGGCGGGGAATCCGAGCCGGGGAATCTGAGGCGGGGAATCATAGGCATGGAATCAGAGGAGGGTTATCAGAGGCGGAGAATCAGAGGCGGGGAATCTGAGGCGGGGAATCTGAGGCGGCGAATCCGAGGCGGGGAATCCGAGCCGGGGAATCAGAGGCAGGATATCAGGGGCGGGGAATCAGAGGCGGAGAATCAGAGGCGGGGTATCTGAGCCGGGGAATCTGAGGCGGGGAATCTGAGGCGGGCAATCAGAGCCGGGGAATCAGAGGCGGGGAATCATAGGCGGGGAATCAGAGGCGGGGAATCAGAGGTGGGGAATCTGAGGCAGGGAATCGGAGCCGGGGAATCAGAGGCAGGGAATCAGATGAAGGGAATCTGAGGCAGATATTCTGAGGCAGGGAATCTGAGGTGGGGAATCTGAGGTGGGGAATCTGAGGCGGGGAATCTGAGGCGGGGAATCTGAGGCGGGGAATCATAGGCATGGAATCAGAGGAGGGTTATCAGAGGGGGGAAATCTGATGTGGGAAATGAGATGCAAAGAAAGAGGCAAGGAAATAGAGGAAGGGAAAGAGAGACAGTGTATAAGAGGCCGGGAATCAAAGGCGGGGAATCAGAGACATGGAAAGAGAGGCGTGCAATCAGAGGCACGGAATCAGAGCCGGCGAATCTGAGCCGGGAAATCAGAGGCAGAGCAACAGAGGCGGTAAAACATGGGTGCGGAATCGGAGGCGGGGAATCAGAGGTGGGGAATCAGAGGCGGGGAATAAGAGGCGGGGAATCAGAGGCGGGGAATCAGAGGCGGGGAATCAGAGGCGTGGAATCAGAGGCGGGGAATCTGAGGCGGGGAATCTGAGGCGGGGAATCAGAGCCGGGGAGTCAGAGGCAGGGAATCAGAGGCGGGGAATCAGACGCGGGTAATCAGAGGTGGGGAATTTGAGGCGGGGAATCGGAGCCAGGGAATCGAAGACGGGGAATCAGAGGCGGGGAATCAGAGGCGGGGAATCAGATGAAGGGAATCTGAGGCAGGGATTCTGAGGCTGGGAATCTGAGGCGGGGAATCTGAGGCGGGGAATCTGAGGCGGGGAATCAGAGGCGGGGAATCAGAGGCGGGGAATCAGAGGCGGGGAATCAGAGGCGGGGAATCAGAGGCGGGGAATCAGAGGCGGGGAATCAGAGGCGGGGAATCAGAGGCGGGGAAAGAGATATGGGGAAACGGAGGCCGGGGAAGTAGCGCGGAAAGGCAGGCGGGGAATCAGAGGCGGGGAATCAGAGGCGGGGAATCAGAGGTGGGGAATCAGAGGCGGGGAATCAGAGGCTTGGAATCAGAGGCGGGGAATCAGAGGTGGGGAATCAGAGGCGGGGAATCAGAGGCAGGGAATCAGAGGCGGGGAATCAGAGGCGGGGAATCAGAGGCGGGGAATCAGAGGCGGGGAATCAGAGGCGGGGAATCAGAGCCGGGGAATCAGAGGCGGGGAATCAGAGGCGGGGAAAGAGATATGGGGAAACGGAGGCCGGGATAGTAGCGCGGAAAGGTTTGGGGGGAATCAGAGGTGGGGAATCAGAGGCGGGGAATCAGAGGCGGGGAATCAGAGGCGGGGAATCTGAGGCGGGGAATCCGAGCCGGGGAATCAGAGGCGGGGAATCAGGGGCGGGGCATCAGAGGCGGGGAATCAGAGGCGGGGAATCAGAGGCGGGGAATCAGAGGCGGGGAATCTGAGGCGGGGAATCCGAGCCGGGGAATCAGAGGCGGGGAATCAGGGGCGGGGAATCAGGGGCGGGGAATCAGGGGCGGGGAATCAGAGGCGGGGAATCAGAGGCGGGGAATGAGAGGCGGGGAATCAGAGGCGGGGTATCAGAGGCGGGGAATCAGAGGCGGGGAATCAGAGGTGGGGAATCAGAGGCGGAGATTCAGAGGTGGGGAATCTGAGGCGGCGAATCTGAGGCGGCGAATCCGAGGCGGGGAATCCGAGCCGGGGAATCAGAGGCGGGGAATCAGGGGCGGGGAATCAGGGGCGGGGAATCAGAGGCGGGGAATCAGAGGCGGGGTATCGGAGGCGGGGAATCAGAGGCGGGGAATCAGAGGCGGGGAATCAGAGGCGCGGAATCAGAGGCGGGGAATCAGAGGCGGGGAATCAGAGGTGGGGAACCAGAGGTGCGGTATCAGAGGCGGGGAATCAGAGGCGGGGAATCAGAGTCGGGGAATCTGAGGTGGGGAATCAGAGGCGGGGAATCAGAGGCGGGGAATGAGATGCGGGGAATCAGAGGCGGGAATCAGAGGCGGGGAATCAGAGGCGGGGAATCAGATGCGGGGAATCAGAGGCGGGGAATCAGAGGCGGGGAATCAGAGGCGGAGAATCAGAGGCGGGGTATCTGAGGCGGGGAATCTGAGGCGGGGAATCTGAGGCGGGAAATCAGAGCCGGGGAATGAGAGGCGGGGAATCAGAGGCGGGGAATCAGAGGCAGGGAATCAGAGGTGCGGAATCTGAGGCAGGGAATCGGAGCCGGGAAATCAGAGGCAGGGAATCAGATGAAGGGAATCTGAGGCAGGGATTCTGAGGCAGGGAATCTGAGGTGGGGAATCTGAGGTGGAGAATCTGAGGCGGGGAATCTGAGGCGGGGAATCTGAGGCGGGGAATCATAGGCATGGAATCAGAGGAGGGTTATCAGAGGGGGGAAATCTGATGTGGGAAATGAGATGCAAAGAAAGAGGCAAGGAAATAGAGGAAGGGAAAGAGAGACAGTGTATAAGAGGCCGGGAATCAAAGGCGGGGAATCAGAGACACGGAAAGAGAGGCGTGCAATCAGAGGCACGGAATCAGAGCCGGCGAATCTGAGCCGGGAAATCAGAGGCAGAGCAACAGAGGCGGTAAAACATGGGTGTGGAATCGGAGGCGGGGAATCAGAGGTGGGGAATCAGAGGCGGGGAATAAGAGGCGGGGAATCAGAGGCGGGGAATCCGAGGCGGGGAATTGGAGGCGTGGAATCAGATGCGGGGAATCTGAGGCGGGGAATCTGAGGCGGGGAATCAGAGCCGGGGAGTCAGAGGCGGGGAATCAGAGGCGGGGAATCAGACGCGGGTAATCAGAGGTGGGGAATCTGAGGCGGGGAATCGGAGCCGGGGAATCGAAGACGGGGAATCAGAGGCGGGGAATCAGAGGCGGGGAATCAGAGGCGGGGAATCAGAGGCAGGGAATCAGATGCAGGGAATCTGTGGCAGGGAATCTGAGGCGGGGAATCTGAGGTGGGGAATCAGAGGCGGGGAATCAGAGGCGGGGAATCAGAGGCGGGGAATCAGAGGCGGGGAATCAGAGGCGGGGAATCAGAGGCGGGGAATCAGAGGTGGGGAATCAGAGCCGGAGAATCAGAGGCGGGGAATCAGAGGCGGGGAATCAGAGGCGGGGAATCAGAGGCGGGGAATCAGAGGCGGGGAATCAGAGGCGGGGAATCAGAGGCGGGGAATCAGAGGCGGGGAATCAGAGGCGGGGAATCAGAGGCGGGGAATCAGAGGCGGGGAGTCAGAGGCGGGGAATCAGAGGCGGGGAATCAGAAGCAGGGAATCTGAGACGGGGAATCAGAGGCGGGGAATCATAGGCGGGGAATCAGAGGCGGGGAATCAGAGGCGGGGAATCAGAAGCGGGGAATCAGAGGCGGGGAATCAGAGCAGGGGAATCAGAGGCGGGGAATCAAAGGCGGGGAATCAGAGGCGGGGAATCAGAGGCGGGGAATCAGAGGCGGGGAATCAGAGGCAGGGAATCAGAGGCGGGGAATCAGAGCCGGGGAATCAGAGGCGGGGAATCAGAGGCGGGGAAAGAGATATGGGGAAACGGAGGCCGGGATAGTAGCGCGGAAAGGTTTGGGGGGAATCAGAGGTGGGGAATCAGAGGCGGGGAATCAGAGGCGGGGAATCAGAGGCGGGGAATCTGAGGCGGGGAACCTGAGGCGGGGAATCCGAGCCGGGGAATCAGAGGCGGGGAATCAGGGGCGGGGAATCAGAGGCGGGGAATCAGAGGCGGGGAATCAGAGGCGGGGAATCAGAGGCGGGGAATCAGAGGCGGGGAATCAGATGCGGGGAATCAGAGGCGGGGAATCAGAGGCGGGGAATCAGAGGCGGAGAATCAGAGGCGGGGTATCTGAGGCGGGGAATCTGAGGCGGGGAATCTGAGGCGGGAAATCAGAGCCGGGGAATCAGAGGCGGGGAATCAGAGGCGGGGAATCAGAGGCAGGGAATCAGAGGTGCGGAATCTGAGGCAGGGAATCGGAGCCGGGAAATCAGAGGCAGGGAATCAGATGAAGGGAATCTGAGGCAGGGATTCTGAGGCAGGGAATCTGAGGTGGGGAATCTGAGGTGGAGAATCTGAGGCGGGGAATCTGAGGCGGGGAATCTGAGGCGGGGAATCATAGGCATGGAATCAGAGGAGGGTTATCAGAGGGGGGAAATCTGATGTGGGAAATGAGATGCAAAGAAAGAGGCAAGGAAATAGAGGAAGGGAAAGAGAGACAGTGTATAAGAGGCCGGGAATCAAAGGCGGGGAATCAGAGACACGGAAAGAGAGGCGTGCAATCAGAGGCACGGAATCAGAGCCGGCGAATCTGAGCCGGGAAATCAGAGGCAGAGCAACAGAGGCGGTAAAACATGGGTGCGGAATCGGAGGCGGGGAATCAGAGGTGGGGAATCAGAGGCGGGGAATAAGAGGCGGGGAATCAGAGGCGGGGAATCCGAGGCGGGGAATTGGAGGCGTGGAATCAGATGCGGGGAATCTGAGGCGGGGAATCTGAGGCGGGGAATCAGAGCCGGGGAGTCAGAGGCGGGGAATCAGAGGCGGGGAATCAGACGCGGGTAATCAGAGGTGGGGAATCTGAGGCGGGGAATCGGAGCCGGGGAATCGAAGACGGGGAATCAGAGGCGGGGAATCAGAGGCGGGGAATCAGAGGCGGGGAATCAGAGGCGGGGAATCAGAGGCGGGGAATCAGAGGCGGGGAATCAGAGGCGGGGAATCAGAGGCGGGGAATCAGAGGCGGGGAAAGAGATATGGGGAAACGGAGGCCGGGGAAGTAGCGCGGAAAGGCAGGCGGGGAATCAGAGGCGGGGAATCAGAGGCGGGGAATCAGAGGTGGGGAATCAGAGGCGGGGAATCAGAGGCTTGGAATCAGAGGCGGGGAATCAGAGGTGGGGAATCAGAGGCGGGGAATCAGAGGCAGGGAATCAGAGGCGGGGAATCAGAGGCGGGGAATCAGAGGCGGGGAATCAGAGGCGGGGAATCAGAGCCGGGGAATCAGAGCCGGGGAATCAGAGGCGGGGAATCAGAGGCGGGGAAAGAGATATGGGGAAACGGAGGCCGGGATAGTAGCGCGGAAAGGTTTGGGGGGAATCAGAGGTGGGGAATCAGAGGCGGGGAATCAGAGGTGGGGAATCAGAGGCGGGGAATCTGAGGCGGGGAATCTGAGGCGGGGAATCCGAGCCGGGGAATCAGAGGCGGGGAATCAGGGGCGGGGAATCAGAGGCGGGGAATCAGAGGCGGGGAATCAGAGGCGGGGAATCAGAGGCGGGGAATCTGAGGCGGGGAATCCGAGCCGGGGAATCAGAGGCGGGGAATCAGGGGCGGGGAATCAGGGGCGGGGAATCAGGGGCGGGGAATCAGAGGCGGGGAATCAGAGGCGGGGAATGAGAGGCGGGGAATCAGAGGCGGGGTATCAGAGGCGGGGATTCAGAGGCGGGGAATCAGAGGTGGGGAATCAGAGGCGGAGAATCAGAGGCGGGGAATCTGAGGCGGGGAATCTGAGGCGGCGAATCCGAGGCGGGGAATCCGAGCCGGGGAATCAGAGGCGGGGAATCAGGGGCGGGGAATCAGGGGCGGGGAATCAGAGGCGGGGAATCAGAGGCGGGGTATCGGAGGCGGGGAATCAGAGGCGGG
This sequence comes from Narcine bancroftii, assembly GCF_036971445.1. Lineage (NCBI taxonomy): Eukaryota > Metazoa > Chordata > Chondrichthyes > Torpediniformes > Narcinidae > Narcine > Narcine bancroftii. The sequence continues at coordinate 122,567,673 of NC_091474.1, forward strand.
GAATCAGAGCCGGGGAATCAGAGGCGGGGAATCAGAGGCGGGGAAAGAGATATGGGGAAACGGAGGCCGGGATAGTAGCGCGGAAAGGTTTGGGGGGAATCAGAGGTGGGGAATCAGAGGCGGGGAATCAGAGGCGGGGAATCAGAGGCGGGGAATCTGAGGCGGGGAACCTGAGGCGGGGAATCCGAGCCGGGGAATCAGGGGCGGGGAATCAGGGGCGGGGCATCAGAGGCAGGGAATCAGAGGCGGGGAATCAGAGGCGGGGAATCAGAGGCGGGGAATCCGAAGCGGGTAATCCGAGCCGGGGAATCAGAGGCGGGGAATCAGAGGCGGGGAATCAGGGGCGGGGAATCAGGGGCGGGGAATCAGAGGCGGGGCATCAGAGGCGGGGTATCGGAGGCGGGGAATCAGAGGCGGGGAATCAGAGGCGGGGAATCAGAGGCGGAGAATCAGAGGCGGGGAATCTGAGGCGGGGAATCTGAGGCGGCGAATCCGAGGCGGGGAATCCGAGCCGGGGAATCAGAGGCGGGGAATCATAGGCATGGAATCAGAGGAGGGTTATCAGAGGGGGGAAATCTGATGTGGGAAATGAGATGCAAAGAAAGAGGCAAGGAAATAGAGGAAGGGAAAGAGAGACAGTGTATAAGAGGCCGGGAATCAAAGGCGGGGAATCAGAGACATGGAAAGAGAGGCATGCAATCAGAGGCACGGAATCAGAGCCGGCGAATCTGAGCCGGGAAATCAGAGGCAGAGCAACAGAGGCGGTAAAACATGGGTGCGGAATCGGAGGCGGGGAATCAGATGTGGGGAATCAGAGGCGGGGAATAAGAGGCGGGGAATCAGAGGCGGGGAATCAGAGGCGGGGAATCAGAGGCGTGGAATCAGAGGCGGGGAATCTGAGGCGGGGAATCTGAGGCGGGGAATCAGAGCCGGGGAGTCAGAGGCAGGGAATCAGAGGCGGGGAATCAGACGCGGGTAATCAGAGGTGGGGAATTTGAGGCGGGGAATCGGAGCCAGGGAATCGAAGACGGGGAATCAGAGGCGGGGAATCAGAGGCGGGGAATCAGATGAAGGGAATCTGAGGCAGGGATTCTGAGGCTGGGAATCTGAGGCGGGGAATCTGAGGCGGGGAATCTGAGGCGGGGAATCAGAGGCGGGGAATCAGAGGCGGGGAATCAGAGGCGGGGAATCAGAGGCGGGGAATCAGAGGCGGGGAATCAGAGGCGGGGAATCAGAGGTGGGGAATCAGAGCCGGAGAATCAGAGGCGGGGAATCAGAGGCGGGGAATCAGAGGCGGGGAATCAGAGGCGGGGATTCAGAGGCGGGGAATCAGAGGCGGGGAATCAGAGGCGGGGAATCAGAGGCGGGGAATCAGAGGCGGGGAATCAGAGGCGGGGAATCAGAGGCGGGGAGTCAGAGGCGGGGAATCAGAGGCGGGGAATCAGAAGCAGGGAATCTGAGACGGGGAATCAGAGGCGGGGAATCATAGGCGGGGAATCAGAGGCGGGGAATCAGAGGCGGGGAATCAGAAGCGGGGAATCAGAGGCGGGGAATCAGAGCAGGGGAATCAGAGGCGGGGAATCAAAGGCGGGGAATCAGAGGCGGGGAATCAGAGGCGGGGAATCAGAGGCGGGGAATCAGAGGCGGGGAATCAGAGGCGGGGAATCAGAGCCGGGGAATCAGAGGCGGGGAATCAGAGGCGGGGAAAGAGATATGGGGAAACGGAGGCCGGGATAGTAGCGCGGAAAGGTTTGGGGGGAATCAGAGGTGGGGAATCAGAGGCGGGGAATCAGAGGCGGGGAATCAGAGGCGGGGAATCTGAGGCGGGGAACCTGAGGCGGGGAATCCGAGCCGGGGAATCAGGGGCGGGGAATCAGGGGCGGGGCATCAGAGGCAGGGAATCAGAGGCGGGGAATCAGAGGCGGGGAATCAGAGGCGGGGAATCCGAAGCGGGGAATCCGAGCCGGGGAATCAGAGGCGGGGAATCAGAGGCGGGGAATCAGGGGCGGGGAATCAGGGGCGGGGAATCAGAGGCGGGGCATCAGAGGCGGGGTATCGGAGGCGGGGAATCAGAGGCGGGGAATCAGAGGCGGGGAATCAGAGGCGGAGAATCAGAGGCGGGGAATCTGAGGCGGGGAATCTGAGGCGGCGAATCCGAGGCGGGGAATCCGAGCCGGGGAATCAGAGGCGGGGAATCATAGGCATGGAATCAGAGGAGGGTTATCAGAGGGGGGAAATCTGATGTGGGAAATGAGATGCAAAGAAAGAGGCAAGGAAATAGAGGAAGGGAAAGAGAGACAGTGTATAAGAGGCCGGGAATCAAAGGCGGGGAATCAGAGACATGGAAAGAGAGGCGTGCAATCAGAGGCACGGAATCAGAGCCGGCGAATCTGAGCCGGGAAATCAGAGGCAGAGCAACAGAGGCGGTAAAACATGGGTGCGGAATCGGAGGCGGGGAATCAGAGGTGGGGAATCAGAGGCGGGGAATAAGAGGCGGGGAATCAGAGGCGGGGAATCAGAGGCGGGGAATCAGAGGGGTGGAATCAGAGGCGGGGAATCTGAGGCGGGGAATCTGAGGCGGGGAATCAGAGCCGGGGAGTCAGAGGCAGGGAATCAGAGGCGGGGAATCAGACGCGGGTAATCAGAGGTGGGGAATTTGAGGCGGGGAATCGGAGCCAGGGAATCGAAGACGGGGAATCAGAGGCGGGGAATCAGAGGCGGGGAATCAGATGAAGGGAATCTGAGGCAGGGATTCTGAGGCTGGGAATCTGAGGCGGGGAATCTGAGGCGGGGATCTGAGGCGGGGAATCAGAGGCGGGGAATCAGAGGCGGGGAATCAGAGGCGGGGAATCAGAGGCGGGGAATCAGAGGCGGGGAATCAGAGGCGGGGAATCAGAGGCGGGGAATCAGAGGCGGGGAATCAGAGGCGGGGAATCAGAGGCGGGGAAAGAGATATGGGGAAACGGAGGCCGGGGAAGTAGCGCGGAAAGGCAGGCGGGGAATCAGAGGCGGGGAATCAGAGGCGGGGAATCAGAGGTGGGGAATCAGAGGCGGGGAATCAGAGGCTTGGAATCAGAGGCGGGGAATCAGAGGTGGGGAATCAGAGGCGGGGAATCAGAGGCAGGGAATCAGAGGCGGGGAATCAGAGGCGGGGAATCAGAGGCGGGGAATCAGAGGCGGGGAATCAGAGGCGGGGAATCAGAGCCGGGGAATCAGAGGCGGGGAATCAGAGGCGGGGAAAGAGATATGGGGAAACGGAGGCCGGGATAGTAGCGCGGAAAGGTTTGGGGGGAATCAGAGGTGGGGAATCAGAGGCGGGGAATCAGAGGCGGGGAATCAGAGGCGGGGAATCTGAGGCGGGGAATCTGAGGCGGGGAATCCGAGCCGGGGAATCAGAGGCGGGGAATCAGGGGCGGGGAATCAGAGGCGGGGAATCAGAGGCGGGGAATCAGAGGCGGGGAATCAGAGGCGGGGAATCTGAGGCGGGGAATCCGAGCCGGGGAATCAGAGGCGGGGAATCAGGGGCGGGGAATCAGGGGCGGGGAATCAGGGGCGGGGAATCAGAGGCGGGGAATCAGAGGCGGGGAATGAGAGGCGGGGAATCAGAGGCGGGGTATCAGAGGCGGGGAATCAGAGGCGGGGAATCAGAGGTGGGGAATCAGAGGCGGAGAATCAGAGGCGGGGAATCTGAGGCGGGGAATCTGAGACGGCGAATCCGAGGCGGGGAATCCGAGCCGGGGAATCAGAGGCGGGGAATCAGGGGCGGGGAATCAGGGGCGGGGAATCAGAGGCGGGGAATCAGAGGCGGGGTATCGGAGGCGGGGAATCAGAGGCGGGGAATCAGAGCCGGGGAATCAGAGGCGGGGAATCAGAGGCGGGGAAAGAGATATGGGGAAACGGAGGCCGGGATAGTAGCGCGGAAAGGTTTGGGGGGAATCAGAGGTGGGGAATCAGAGGCGGGGAATCAGAGGCGGGGAATCAGAGGCGGGGAATCTGAGGCGGGGAACCTGAGGCGGGGAATCCGAGCCGGGGAATCAGGGGCGGTGAATCAGGGGCGGGGCATCAGAGGCAGGGAATCAGAGGCGGGGAATCAGAGGCGGGGAATCAGAGGCGGGGAATCCGAAGCGGGTAATCCGAGCCGGGGAATCAGAGGCGGGGAATCAGAGGCGGGGAATCAGGGGCGGGGAATCAGGGGCGGGGAATCAGAGGCGGGGCATCAGAGGCGGGGTATCGGAGGCGGGGAATCAGAGGCGGGGAATCAGAGGCGGGGAATCAGAGGCGGAGAATCAGAGGCGGGGAATCTGAGGCGGGGAATCTGAGGCGGCGAATCCGAGGCGGGGAATCCGAGCCGGGGAATCAGAGGCGGGGAATCATAGGCATGGAATCAGAGGAGGGTTATCAGAGGGGGGAAATCTGATGTGGGAAATGAGATGCAAAGAAAGAGGCAAGGAAATAGAGGAAGGGAAAGAGAGACAGTGTATAAGAGGCCGGGAATCAAAGGCGGGGAATCAGAGACATGGAAAGAGAGGCATGCAATCAGAGGCACGGAATCAGAGCCGGCGAATCTGAGCCGGGAAATCAGAGGCAGAGCAACAGAGGCGGTAAAACATGGGTGCGGAATCGGAGGCGGGGAATCAGAGGTGGGGAATCAGAGGCGGGGAATAAGAGGCGGGGAATCAGAGGCGGGGAATCAGAGGCGGGGAATCAGAGGCGTGGAATCAGAGGCGGGGAATCTGAGGCGGGGAATCTGAGGCGGGGAATCAGAGCCGGGGAGTCAGAGGCAGGGAATCAGAGGCGGGGAATCAGACGCGGGTAATCAGAGGTGGGGAATTTGAGGCGGGGAATCGGAGCCAGGGAATCGAAGACGGGGAATCAGAGGCGGGGAATCAGAGGCGGGGAATCAGATGAAGGGAATCTGAGGCAGGGATTCTGAGGCTGGGAATCTGAGGCGGGGAATCTGAGGCGGGGAATCTGAGGCGGGGAATCAGAGGCGGGGAATCAGAGGCGGGGAATCAGAGGCGGGGAATCAGAGGCGGGGAATCAGAGGCGGGGAATCAGAGGCGGGGAATCAGAGGCGGGGAATCAGAGGCGGGGAAAGAGATATGGGGAAACGGAGGCCGGGGAAGTAGCGCGGAAAGGCAGGCGGGGAATCAGAGGCGGGGAATCAGAGGCGGGGAATCAGAGGTGGGGAATCAGAGGCGGGGAATCAGAGGCTTGGAATCAGAGGCGGGGAATCAGAGGTGGGGAATCAGAGGCGGGGAATCAGAGGCAGGGAATCAGAGGCGGGGAATCAGAGGCGGGGAATCAGAGGCGGGGAATCAGAGGCGGGGAATCAGAGGCGGGGAATCAGAGCCGGGGAATCAGAGGCGGGGAATCAGAGGCGGGGAAAGAGATATTGGGAAACGGAGGCCGGGATAGTAGCGCGGAAAGGTTTGGGGGGAATCAGAGGTGGGGAATCAGAGGCGGGGAATCAGAGGCGGGGAATCAGAGGCGGGGAATCTGAGGCGGGGAATCTGAGGCGGGGAATCCGAGCCGGGGAATCAGAGGCGGGGAATCAGGGGCGGGGAATCAGAGGCGGGGAATCAGAGGCGGGGAATCAGAGGCGGGGAATCAGAGGCGGGGAATCTGAGGCGGGGAATCCGAGCCGGGGAATCAGAGGCGGGGAATCAGGGGCGGGGAATCAGGGGCGGGGAATCAGGGGCGGGGAATCAGAGGCGGGGAATCAGAGGCGGGGAATGAGAGGCGGGGAATCAGAGGCGGGGTATCAGAGGCGGGGAATCAGAGGCGGGGAATCAGAGGTGGGGAATCAGAGGCGGAGAATCAGAGGCGGGGAATCTGAGGCGGGGAATCTGAGGCGGCGAATCCGAGGCGGGGAATCCGAGCCGGGGAATCAGAGGCGGGGAATCAGGGGCGGGGAATCAGGGGCGGGGAATCAGAGGCGGGGAATCAGAGGCGGGGTATCGGAGGCGGGGAATCAGAGGCGGGGAATCATAGGCGGGGAATCAGAGGCGCGGAATCAGAGGCGGGGAATCAGAGGCGGGGAATCAGAGGTGGGGATCCAGAGGTGGGGTATCAGAGGCGGGGAATCAGAGGCGGGGAATCAGAGTCGGGGAATCTGAGGTGGGGAATCAGAGGCGGGGAATCAGAGGCGGGGAATGAGATGCGGGGAATCAGAGGCGGGGAATCAGAGGCGGGGAATCAGAGGCGGGGAATCAGATGCGGGGAATCAGAGGCGGGGAATCAGAGGCGGGGAATCAGAGGCGGAGAATCAGAGGCGGGGTATCTGAGGCGGGGAATCTGAGGCGGGGAATCTGAGGTGGGAAATCAGAGCCGGGGAATCAGAGGCGGGGAATCAGAGGCGGGGAATCAGAGGCAGGGAATCAGAGGTGCGGAATCTGAGGCAGGGAATCGGAGCCGGGAAATCAGAGGCAGGGAATCAGATGAAGGGAATCTGAGGCAGGGATTCTGAGGCAGGGAATCTGAGGTGGGGAATCTGAGGTGGAGAATCTGAGGCGGGGAATCTGAGGCGGGGAATCTGAGGCGGGGAATAATAGGCATGGAATCAGAGGAGGGTTATCAGAGGGGGGAAATCTGATGTGGGAAATGAGATGCAAAGAAAGAGGCAAGGAAATAGAGGAAGGGAAAGAGAGACAGTGTATAAGAGGCCGGGAATCAAAGGCGGGGAATCAGAGAAACGGAAAGAGAGGCGTGCAATCAGAGGCACGGAATCAGAGCCGGCGAATCTGAGCCGGGAAATCAGAGGCAGAGCAACAGAGGCGGTAAAACATGGGTGCGGAATCGGAGGAGGGGAATCAGAGGTGGGGAATCAGAGGCGGGGAATAAGAGGCGGGGAATCAGAGGCGGGGAATCCGAGGCGGGGAATTGGAGGCGTGGAATCAGATGCGGGGAATCTGAGGCGGGGAATCTGAGGCGGGGAATCAGAGCCGGGGAGTCAGAGGCGGGGAATCAGAGGCGGGGAATCAGACGCGGGTAATCAGAGGTGGGGAATCTGAGGCGGGGAATCGGAGCCGGGGAATCGAAGACGGGGAATCAGAGGCGGGGAATCAGAGGCGGGGAATCAGAGGCGGGGAATCAGAGGCAGGGAATCAGATGCAGGGAATCTGTGGCAGGGAATCTGAGGTGGGGAATCTGAGGTGGGGAATCAGAGGCGGGGAATCAGAGGCGGGGAATCAGAGGCGGGGAATCAGAGGCGGGGAATCAGAGGCGGGGAATCAGAGGCGGGGAATCAGAGGTGGGGAATCAGAGCCGGAGAATCAGAGGTGGGGAATCAGAGGCGGGGAATCAGAGGCGGGGAATCAGAGGCGGGGAATCAGAGGCGGGGAATCAGAGGCGGGGAATCAGAGGCGGGGAATCAGAGGCGGGGAATCAGAGGCGGGGAATCAGAGGCGGGGAATCAGAGGCGGGGAGTCAGAGGCGGGGAATCAGAGGCGGGGAATCAGAAGCAGGGAATCTGAGACGGGGAATCAGAGGCGGGGAATCATAGGCGGGGAATCAGAGGCGGGGAATCAGAGGCGGGGAATCAGAAGCGGGGAATCAGAGGCGGGGAATCAGAGCAGGGGAATCAGAGGCGGGGAATCAAAGGCTGGGAATCAGAGGCGGGGAATCAGAGGCGGGGAATCAGAGGCGGGGAATCAGAGGCGGGGAATCAGAGGCGGGGAATCAGAGCCGGGGAATCAGAGGCGGGGAATCAGAGGCGGGGAAAGAGATATGGGGAAACGGAGGCCGGGATAGTAGCGCGGAAAGGTTTGGGGGGAATCAGAGGTGGGGAATCAGAGGCGGGGAATCAGAGGCGGGGAATCAGAGGCGGGGAATCTGAGGCGGGGAACCTGAGGCGGGGAATCCGAGCCGGGGAATCAGAGGCGGGGAATCAGGGGCGGGGAATCAGAGGCGGGGAATCAGAGGCGGGGAATCAGAGGCGGGGAATTAGAGGCGGGGAATCTGAGGCGGGGAATCCGAGCCGGGGAATCAGAGGCGGGGAATCAGGGGCGGGGAATCAGGGGCGGGGAATCAGGGGCGGGGAATCAGAGGCGGGGCATCAGAGGAGGGGTATCGGAGGCGGGGAATCAGAGGCGGGGAATCAGAGGCGGGGAATCAGAGGCGGAGAATCAGAGGCGGGGAATCTGAGGCGGGGAATCTGAGGCGGCGAATCCGAGGCGGGGAATCCGAGCCGGGGAATCAGAGGCGGGGAATCATAGGCATGGAATCAGAGGAGGGTTATCAGAGGGGGGAAATCTGATGTGGGAAATGAGATGCAAAGAAAGAGGCAAGGAAATAGAGGAAGGGAAAGAGAGACAGTGTATAAGAGGCCGGGAATCAAAGGCGGGGAATCAGAGACATGGAAAGAGAGGCGTGCAATCAGAGGCACGGAATCAGAGCCGGCGAATCTGAGCCGGGAAATCAGAGGCAGAGCAACAGAGGCGGTAAAACATGGGTGCGGAATCGGAGGCGGGGAATCAGAGGTGGGGAATCAGAGGCGGGGAATAAGAGGCGGGGAATCAGAGGCGGGGAATCAGAGGCGGGGAATCAGAGGCGTGGAATCAGAGGCGGGGAATCTGAGGCGGGGAATCTGAGGCGGGGAATCAGAGCCGGGGAGTCAGAGGCAGGGAATCAGAGGCGGGGAATCAGACGCGGGTAATCAGAGGTGGGGAATTTGAGGCGGGGAATCGGAGCCAGGGAATCGAAGACGGGGAATCAGAGGCGGGGAATCAGAGGCGGGGAATCAGATGAAGGGAATCTGAGGCAGGGATTCTGAGGCTGGGAATCTGAGGCGGGGAATCTGAGGCGGGGAATCTGAGGCGGGGAATCAGAGGCGGGCAATCAGAGGCGGGGAATCAGAGGCGGGGAATCAGAGGCGGGGAATCAGAGGTGGGGAATCAGAGGCGGGGAATCAGAGGCGGGGAATCAGAGGCGGGGAATCAGAGGCGGGGAATAAGAGGCGGGGAATCAGAGCCGGGGAATCAGAGGCGGGGAATCAGATGCGGGGAAAGAGATATTGGGAAACGGAGGCCGGGATAGTAGCGCGGAAAGGTTTGGGGGGAATCAGAGGTGGGGAATCAGAGGCGGGGAATCAGAGGCGGGGAATCAGAGGCGGGGAATCTGAGGCGGGGAATCTGAGGCGGGGAATCCGAGCCGGGGAATCAGAGGCGGGGAATCAGGGGCGGGGAATCAGAGGCGGGGAATCAGAGGCGGGGAATCAGAGGCGGGGAATCAGAGGCGGGGAATCTGAGGCGGGGAATCCGAGCCGGGGAATCAGAGGCGGGGAATCAGGGGCGGGGAATCAGGGGCGGGGAATCAGAGGCGGGGAATCAGAGGCGGGGTATCGGAGGCGGGGAATCAGAGGCGGGGAATCAGAGGCGGGGAATCAGAGGCGCGGAATCAGAGGCGGGGAATCAGAGGCGGGGAATCAGAGGTGGGGAACCAGAGGTGGGGTATCAGAGGCGGGGAATCAGAGGCGGGGAATCAGAGTCGGGGAATCTGAGGTGGGGAATCAGAGGCGGGGAATCAGAGGCGGGGAATGAGATGCGGGGAATCAGAGGCGGGGAATCAGAGGCGGGGAATCAGAGGCGGGGAATCAGATGCGGGGAATCAGAGGCGGGGAATCAGAGGCGGGGAATCAGAGGCGGAGAATCAGAGGCGGGGTATCTGAGGCGGGGAATCTGAGGCGGGGAATCTGAGGCGGGAAATCAGAGCCGGGGAATCAGAGGCGGGGAATCAGAGGCGGGGAATCAGAGGCAGGGAATCAGAGGTGCGGAATCTGAGGCAGGGAATCGGAGCCGGGAAATCAGAGGCAGGGAATCAGATGAAGGGAATCTGAGGCAGGGATTCTGAGGCAGGGAATCTGAGGTGGGGAATCTGAGGTGGAGAATCTGAGGCGGGGAATCTGAGGCGGGGAATCTGAGGCGGGGAATCATAGGCATGGAATCAGAGGAGGGTTATCAGAGGGGGGAAATCTGATGTGGGAAATGAGATGCAAAGAAAGAGGCAAGGAAATAGAGGAAGGGAAAGAGAGACAGTGTATAAGAGGCCGGGAATCAAAGGCGGGGAATCAGAGACACGGAAAGAGAGGCGTGCAATCAGAGGCACGGAATCAGAGCCGGCGAATCTGAGCCGGGAAATCAGAGGCAGAGCAACAGAGGCGGTAAAACATGGGTGCGGAATCGGAGGCGGGGAATCAGAGGTGGGGAATCAGAGGCGGGGAATAAGAGGCGGGGAATCAGAGGCGGGGAATCCGAGGCGGGGAATTGGAGGCGTGGAATCAGATGCGGGGAATCTGAGGCGGGGAATCTGAGGCGGGGAATCAGAGCCGGGGAGTCAGAGGCGGGGAATCAGAGGCGGGGAATCAGACGCGGGTAATCAGAGGTGGGGAATCTGAGGCGGGGAATCGGAGCCGGGGAATCGAAGACGGGGAATCAGAGGCGGGGAATCAGAGGCGGGGAATCAGAGGCGGGGAATCAGAGGCAGGGAATCAGATGCAGGGAATCTGTGGCAGGGAATCTGAGGCGGGGAATCTGAGGTGGGGAATCAGAGGCGGGGAATCAGAGGCGGGGAATCAGAGGCGGGGAATCAGAGGCGGGGAATCAGAGGCGGGGAATCAGAGGCGGGGAATCAGAGGTGGGGAATCAGAGCCGGAGAATCAGAGGCGGGGAATCAGAGGCGGGGAATCAGAGGCGGGGAATCAGAGGCGGGGAATCAGAGGCGGGGAATCAGAGGCGGGGAATCAGAGGCGGGGAATCAGAGGCGGGGAATCAGAGGCGGGGAATCAGAGGCGGGGAATCAGAGGCGGGGAGTCAGAGGCGGGGAATCAGAGGCGGGGAATCAGAAGCAGGGAATCTGAGACGGGGAATCAGAGGCGGGGAATCATAGGCGGGGAATCAGAGGCGGGGAATCAGAGGCGGGGAATCAGAAGCGGGGAATCAGAGGCGGGGAATCAGAGCAGGGGAATCAGAGGCGGGGAATCAAAGGCGGGGAATCAGAGGCGGGGAATCAGAGGCGGGGAATCAGAGGCGGGGAATCAGAGGCGGGGAATCAGAGGCGGGGAATCAGAGCCGGGGAATCAGAGGCGGGGAATCAGAGGCGGGGAAAGAGATATGGGGAAACGGAGGCCGGGATAGTAGCGCGGAAAGGTTTGGGGGGAATCAGAGGTGGGGAATCAGAGGCGGGGAATCAGAGGCGGGGAATCAGAGGCGGGGAATCTGAGGCGGGGAACCTGAGGCGGGGAATCCGAGCCGGGGAATCAGAGGCGGGGAATCAGGGGCGGGGAATCAGAGGCGGGGAATCAGAGGCGGGGAATCAGAGGCGGGGAATCAGAGGCGGGGAATCCGAAGCGGTGAATCCGAGCCGGGGAATCAGAGGCGGGGAATCAGAGGCGGGGAATCAGGGGCGGGGAATCAGGGGCGGGGAATCAGAGGCGGGGCATCAGAGGCGGGGTATCGGAGGCGGGGAATCAGAGGCGGGGAATCAGAGGCGGGGAATCAGAGGCGGAGAATCAGAGGCGGGGAATCTGAGGCGGGGAATCTGAGGCGGCGAATCCGAGGCGGGGAATCCGAGCCGGGGAATCTGAGGCGGGGAATCATAGGCATGGAATCAGAGGAGGGTTATCAGAGGCGGAGAATCAGAGGCGGGGAATCTGAGGCGGGGAATCTGAGGCGGCGAATCCGAGGCGGGGAATCCGAGCCGGGGAATCAGAGGCAGGATATCAGGGGCGGGGAATCAGAGGCGGAGAATCAGAGGCGGGGTATCTGAGCCGGGGAATCTGAGGCGGGGAATCTGAGGCGGGCAATCAGAGCCGGGGAATCAGAGGCGGGGAATCATAGGCGGGGAATCAGAGGCGGGGAATCAGAGGTGGGGAATCTGAGGCAGGGAATCGGAGCCGGGGAATCAGAGGCAGGGAATCAGATGAAGGGAATCTGAGGCAGATATTCTGAGGCAGGGAATCTGAGGTGGGGAATCTGAGGTGGGGAATCTGAGGCGGGGAATCTGAGGCGGGGAATCTGAGGCGGGGAATCATAGGCATGGAATCAGAGGAGGGTTATCAGAGGGGGGAAATCTGATGTGGGAAATGAGATGCAAAGAAAGAGGCAAGGAAATAGAGGAAGGGAAAGAGAGACAGTGTATAAGAGGCCGGGAATCAAAGGCGGGGAATCAGAGACATGGAAAGAGAGGCGTGCAATCAGAGGCACGGAATCAGAGCCGGCGAATCTGAGCCGGGAAATCAGAGGCAGAGCAACAGAGGCGGTAAAACATGGGTGCGGAATCGGAGGCGGGGAATCAGAGGTGGGGAATCAGAGGCGGGGAATAAGAGGCGGGGAATCAGAGGCGGGGAATCAGAGGCGGGGAATCAGAGGCGTGGAATCAGAGGCGGGGAATCTGAGGCGGGGAATCTGAGGCGGGGAATCAGAGCCGGGGAGTCAGAGGCAGGGAATCAGAGGCGGGGAATCAGACGCGGGTAATCAGAGGTGGGGAATTTGAGGCGGGGAATCGGAGCCAGGGAATCGAAGACGGGGAATCAGAGGCGGGGAATCAGAGGCGGGGAATCAGATGAAGGGAATCTGAGGCAGGGATTCTGAGGCTGGGAATCTGAGGCGGGGAATCTGAGGCGGGGAATCTGAGGCGGGGAATCAGAGGCGGGGAATCAGAGGCGGGGAATCAGAGGCGGGGAATCAGAGGCGGGGAATCAGAGGCGGGGAATCAGAGGCGGGGAATCAGAGGCGGGGAATCAGAGGCGGGGAAAGAGATATGGGGAAACGGAGGCCGGGGAAGTAGCGCGGAAAGGCAGGCGGGGAATCAGAGGCGGGGAATCAGAGGCGGGGAATCAGAGGTGGGGAATCAGAGGCGGGGAATCAGAGGCTTGGAATCAGAGGCGGGGAATCAGAGGTGGGGAATCAGAGGCGGGGAATCAGAGGCAGGGAATCAGAGGCGGGGAATCAGAGGCGGGGAATCAGAGGCGGGGAATCAGAGGCGGGGAATCAGAGGCGGGGAATCAGAGCCGGGGAATCAGAGGCGGGGAATCAGAGGCGGGGAAAGAGATATGGGGAAACGGAGGCCGGGATAGTAGCGCGGAAAGGTTTGGGGGGAATCAGAGGTGGGGAATCAGAGGCGGGGAATCAGAGGCGGGGAATCAGAGGCGGGGAATCTGAGGCGGGGAATCCGAGCCGGGGAATCAGAGGCGGGGAATCAGGGGCGGGGCATCAGAGGCGGGGAATCAGAGGCGGGGAATCAGAGGCGGGGAATCAGAGGCGGGGAATCTGAGGCGGGGAATCCGAGCCGGGGAATCAGAGGCGGGGAATCAGGGGCGGGGAATCAGGGGCGGGGAATCAGGGGCGGGGAATCAGAGGCGGGGAATCAGAGGCGGGGAATGAGAGGCGGGGAATCAGAGGCGGGGTATCAGAGGCGGGGAATCAGAGGCGGGGAATCAGAGGTGGGGAATCAGAGGCGGAGATTCAGAGGTGGGGAATCTGAGGCGGCGAATCTGAGGCGGCGAATCCGAGGCGGGGAATCAGAGGCGGGGAATCTGAGGCGGGGAATCCGAGCCGGGGAATCAGAGGCGGGGAATCAGGGGCGGGGAATCAGGGGCGGGGAATCAGGGGCGGGGAATCAGAGGCGGGGAATCAGAGGCGGGGAATGAGAGGCGGGGAATCAGAGGCGGGGTATCAGAGGCGGGGAATCAGAGGCGGGGAATCAGAGGTGGGGAATCAGAGGCGGAGATTCAGAGGTGGGGAATCTGAGGCGGCGAATCTGAGGCGGCGAATCCGAGGCGGGGAATCCGAGCCGGGGAATCAGAGGCGGGGAATCAGGGGCGGGGAATCAGGGGCGGGGAATCAGAGGCGGGGAATCAGAGGCGGGGTATCGGAGGCGTGGAATCAGATGCGGGGAATCTGAGGCGGGGAATCTGAGGCGGGGAATCAGAGCCGGGGAGTCAGAGGCGGGGAATCAGAGGCGGGGAATCAGACGCGGGTAATCAGAGGTGGGGAATCTGAGGCGGGGAATCGGAGCCGGGGAATCGAAGACGGGGAATCAGAGGCGGGGAATCAGAGGCAGGGAATCAGATGCAGGGAATCTGTGGCAGGGAATCTGAGGCGGGGAATCTGAGGTGGGGAATCAGAGGCGGGGAATCAGAGGCGGGGAATCAGAGGCGGGGAATCAGAGGCGGGGAATCAGAGGCGGGGAATCAGAGGCGGGGAATCAGAGGTGGGGAATCAGAGCCGGAGAATCAGAGGCGGGGAATCAGAGGCGGGGAATCAGAGGCGGGGAATCAGAGGCGGGGAATCAGAGGCGGGGAATCAGAGGCGGGGAATCAGAGGCGGGGAATCAGAGGCGGGGAATCAGAGGCGGGGAATCAGAGGCGGGGAATCAGAGGCGGGGAGTCAGAGGCGGGGAATCAGAGGCGGGGAATCAGAAGCAGGGAATCTGAGACGGGGAATCAGAGGCGGGGAATCATAGGCGGGGAATCAGAGGCGGGGAATCAGAGGCGGGGAATCAGAAGCGGGGAATCAGAGGCGGGGAATCAGAGCAGGGGAATCAGAGGCGGGGAATCAAAGGCGGGGAATCAGAGGCGGGGAATCAGAGGCGGGGAATCAGAGGCGGGGAATCAGAGGCAGGGAATCAGAGGCGGGGAATCAGAGCCGGGGAATCAGAGGCGGGGAATCAGAGGCGGGGAAAGAGATATGGGGAAACGGAGGCCGGGATAGTAGCGCGGAAAGGTTTGGGGGGAATCAGAGGTGGGGAATCAGAGGCGGGGAATCAGAGGCGGGGAATCAGAGGCGGGGAATCTGAGGCGGGGAACCTGAGGCGGGGAATCCGAGCCGGGGAATCAGAGGCGGGGAATCAGGGGCGGGGAATCAGAGGCGGGGAATCAGAGGCGGGGAATCAGAGGCGGGGAATCAGAGGCGGGGAATCCGAAGCGGTGAATCCGAGCCGGGGAATCAGAGGCGGGGAATCAGAGGCGGGGAATCAGGGGCGGGGAATCAGGGGCGGGGAATCAGAGGCGGGGCATCAGAGGCGGGGTATCGGAGGCGGGGAATCAGAGGCGGGGAATCAGAGGCGGGGAATCAGAGGCGGAGAATCAGAGGCGGGGAATCTGAGGCGGGGAATCTGAGGCGGCGAATCCGAGGCGGGGAATCCGAGCCGGGGAGTCTGAGGCGGGGAATCATAGGCATGGAATCAGAGGAGGGTTATCAGAGGCGGAGAATCAGAGGCGGGGAATCTGAGGCGTGGAATCTGAGGCGGCGAATCCGAGGCGGGGAATCCGAGCCGGGGAATCAGAGGCAGGATATCAGGGGCGGGGAATCAGAGGCAGGGAATCAGAGGCAGGGAATCAGATGAAGGGAATCTGAGGCAGGGATTCTGAGGCTGGGAATCTGAGGCGGGGAATCAGAGGCGTGGAATCACAGGCGGGGAATCAGAGGCAGGGAATCAGAGGCGGGGAATCAGAGGCGGGGAATCAGAGGCGGGGAATCAGAGGCGGGGAATCAGAGGCGGAGAATCAGAGGCGGGGTATCTGAGCCGGGGAATCTGAGGCGGGGAATCTGAGGCGGGCAATCAGAGCCGGGGAATCAGAGGCGGGGAATCATAGGCGGGGAATCAGAGGCGGGGAATCAGAGGTGGGGAATCTGAGGCAGGGAATCGGAGCCGGGGAATCAGAGGCAGGGAATCAGATGAAGGGAATCTGAGGCAGATATTCTGAGGCAGGGAATCTGAGGTGGGGAATCTGAGGTGGGGAATCTGAGGCGGGGAATCTGAGGCGGGGAATCTGAGGCGGGGAATCATAGGCATGGAATCAGAGGAGGGTTATCAGAGGGGGGAAATCTGATGTGGGAAATGAGATGCAAAGAAAGAGGCAAGGAAATAGAGGAAGGGAAAGAGAGACAGTGTATAAGAGGCCGGGAATCAAAGGCGGGGAATCAGAGACATGGAAAGAGAGGCGTGCAATCAGAGGCACGGAATCAGAGCCGGCGAATCTGAGCCGGGAAATCAGAGGCAGAGCAACAGAGGCGGTAAAACATGGGTGCGGAATCGGAGGCGGGGAATCAGAGGTGGGGAATCAGAGGCGGGGAATAAGAGGCGGGGAATCAGAGGCGGGGAATCAGAGGCGGGGAATCAGAGGCGTGGAATCAGAGGCGGGGAATCTGAGGCGGGGAATCTGAGGCGGGGAATCAGAGCCGGGGAGTCAGAGGCAGGGAATCAGAGGCGGGGAATCAGACGCGGGTAATCAGAGGTGGGGAATTTGAGGCGGGGAATCGGAGCCAGGGAATCGAAGACGGGGAATCAGAGGCGGGGAATCAGAGGCGGGGAATCAGATGAAGGGAATCTGAGGCAGGGATTCTGAGGCTGGGAATCTGAGGCGGGGAATCTGAGGCGGGGAATCTGAGGCGGGGAATCAGAGGCGGGGAATCAGAGGCGGGGAATCAGAGGCGGGGAATCAGAGGCGGGGAATCAGAGGCGGGGAATCAGAGGCGGGGAATCAGAGGCGGGGAATCAGAGGCGGGGAAAGAGATATGGGGAAACGGAGGCCGGGGAAGTAGCGCGGAAAGGCAGGCGGGGAATCAGAGGCGGGGAATCAGAGGCGGGGAATCAGAGGTGGGGAATCAGAGGCGGGGAATCAGAGGCTTGGAATCAGAGGCGGGGAATCAGAGGTGGGGAATCAGAGGCGGGGAATCAGAGGCAGGGAATCAGAGGCGGGGAATCAGAGGCGGGGAATCAGAGGCGGGAAATCAGAGGCGGGGAATCAGAGGCGGGGAATCAGAGCCGGGGAATCAGAGGCGGGGAATCAGAGGCGGGGAAAGAGATATGGGGAAACGGAGGCCGGGATAGTAGCGCGGAAAGGTTTGGGGGGAATCAGAGGTGGGGAATCAGAGGCGGGGAATCAGAGGCGGGGAATCAGAGGCGGGGAATCTGAGGCGGGGAATCTGAGGCGGGGAATCCGAGCCGGGGAATCAGAGGCGGGGAATCAGGGGCGGGGCATCAGAGGCGGGGAATCAGAGGCGGGGAATCAGAGGCGGGGAATCAGAGGCGGGGAATCTGAGGCGGGGAATCCGAGCCGGGGAATCAGAGGCGGGGAATCAGGGGCGGGGAATCAGGGGCGGGGAATCAGGGGCGGGGAATCAGAGGCGGGGAATCAGAGGCGGGGAATGAGAGGCGGGGAATCAGAGGCGGGGTATCAGAGGCGGGGAATCAGAGGCGGGGAATCAGAGGTGGGGAATCAGAGGCGGAGATTCAGATGTGGGGAATCTGAGGCGGCGAATCTGAGGCGGCGAATCCGAGGCGGGGAATCCGAGCCGGGGAATCAGAGGCGGGGAATCAGGGGCGGGGAATCAGGGGCGGGGAATCAGAGGCGGGGAATCAGAGGCGGGGTATCGGAGGCGGGGAATCAGAGGCGGGGAATCAGAGGCGGGGAATCAGAGGCGCGGAATCAGAGGCGGGGAATCAGAGGCGGGGAATCAGAGGTGGGGAACCAGAGGTGGGGTATCAGAGGCGGGGAATCAGAGGCGGGGAATCAGAGTCGGGGAATCTGAGGTGGGGAATCAGAGGCGGGGAATCAGAGGCGGGGAATGAGATGCGGGGAATCAGAGGCGGGAATCAGAGGCGGGGAATCAGAGGCGGGGAATCAGATGCGGGGAATCAGAGGCGGGGAATCAGAGGCGGGGAATCAGAGGCGGAGAATCAGAGGCGCGGTATCTGAGGCGGGGAATCTGAGGCGGGGAATCTGAGGCGGGAAATCAGAGCCGGGGAATCAGAGGCGGGGAATCAGAGGCGGGGAATCAGAGGCAGGGAATCAGAGGTGCGGAATCTGAGGCAGGGAATCGGAGCCGGGAAATCAGAGGCAGGGAATCAGATGAAGGGAATCTGAGGCAGGGATTCTGAGGCAGGGAATCTGAGGTGGGGAATCTGAGGTGGAGAATCTGAGGCGGGGAATCTGAGGCGGGGAATCTGAGGCGGGGAATCATAGGCATGGAATCAGAGGAGGGTTATCAGAGGGGGGAAATCTGATGTGGGAAATGAGATGCAAAGAAAGAGGCAAGGAAATAGAGGAAGGGAAAGAGAGACAGTGTATAAGAGGCCGGGAATCAAAGGCGGGGAATCAGAGACACGGAAAGAGAGGCGTGCAATCAGAGGCACGGTATCAGAGCCGGCGAATCTGAGCCGGGAAATCAGAGGCAGAGCAACAGAGGCGGTAAAACATGGGTGCGGAATCGGAGGCGGGGAATCAGAGGCGGGGAATCCGAGGCGGGGAATTGGAGGCGTGGAATCAGATGCGGGGAATCTGAGGCGGGGAATCTGAGGCGGGGAATCAGAGCCGGGGAGTCAGAGGCGGGGAATCAGAGGCGGGGAATCAGACGCGGGGAATAAGAGGCGGGGAATCAGAGGCGGGGAATCGGAGCCGGGGAATTGGAGGCGTGGAATCAGATGCGGGGAATCTGAGGCGGGGAATCTGAGGCGGGGAATCAGAGCCGGGGAGTCAGAGGCGGGGAATCAGAGGCGGGGAATCAGACGCGGGTAATCAGAGGTGGGGAATCTGAGGCGGGGAATCGGAGCCGGGGAATCGAAGACGGGGAATCAGAGGCGGGGAATCAGAGGCGGGGAATCAGAGGCGGGGAATCAGAGGCAGGGAATCAGATGCAGGGAATCTGTGGCAGGGAATCTGAGGCGGGGAATCTGAGGTGGGGAATCAGAGGCGGGGAATCAGA
Source organism: Narcine bancroftii (assembly GCF_036971445.1). Classification (NCBI taxonomy): domain Eukaryota; kingdom Metazoa; phylum Chordata; class Chondrichthyes; order Torpediniformes; family Narcinidae; genus Narcine; species Narcine bancroftii. The sequence goes on from NC_091474.1 coordinate 122,586,377, forward strand.
GGCGGGGAATCAGAGGCGGGGAATCAGAGGCGGGGAATCAGAGGCGGGGAATCAGAGGCGGGGAATCAGAGGTGGGGAATCAGAGCCGGAGAATCAGAGGCGGGGAATCAGAGGCGGGGAATCAGAGGCGGGGAATCAGAGGCGGGGAATCAGAGGCGGGGAATCAGAGGCGGGGAATCAGAGGCGGGGAATCAGAGGCGGGGAATCAGAGGCGGGGAATCAGAGGCGGGGAATCAGAGGCGGGGAGTCAGAGGCGGGGAATCAGAGGCGGGGAATCAGAAGCAGGGAATCTGAGACGGGGAATCAGAGGCGGGGAATCATAGGCGGGGAATCAGAGGCGGGGAATCAGAGGCGGGGAATCAGAAGCGGGGAATCAGAGGCGGGGAATCAGAGCAGGGGAATCAGAGGCGGGGAATCAAAGGCGGGGAATCAGAGGCGGGGAATCAGAGGCGGGGAATCAGAGGCGGGGAATCAGAGGCAGGGAATCAGAGGCGGGGAATCAGAGCCGGGGAATCAGAGGCGGGGAATCAGAGGCGGGGAAAGAGATATGGGGAAACGGAGGCCGGGATAGTAGCGCGGAAAGGTTTGGGGGGAATCAGAGGTGGGGAATCAGAGGCGGGGAATCAGAGGCGGGGAATCAGAGGCGGGGAATCTGAGGCGGGGAACCTGAGGCGGGGAATCCGAGCCGGGGAATCAGAGGCGGGGAATCAGGGGCGGGGAATCAGAGGCGGGGAATCAGAGGCGGGGAATCAGAGGCGGGGAATCAGAGGCGGGGAATCCGAAGCGGTGAATCCGAGCCGGGGAATCAGAGGCGGGGAATCAGAGGCGGGGAATCAGGGGCGGGGAATCAGGGGCGGGGAATCAGAGGCGGGGCATCAGAGGCGGGGTATCGGAGGCGGGGAATCAGAGGCGGGGAATCAGAGGCGGGGAATCAGAGGCGGAGAATCAGAGGCGGGGAATCTGAGGCGGGGAATCTGAGGCGGCGAATCCGAGGCGGGGAATCCGAGCCGGGGAGTCTGAGGCGGGGAATCATAGGCATGGAATCAGAGGAGGGTTATCAGAGGCGGAGAATCAGAGGCGGGGAATCTGAGGCGTGGAATCTGAGGCGGCGAATCCGAGGCGGGGAATCCGAGCCGGGGAATCAGAGGCAGGATATCAGGGGCGGGGAATCAGAGGCAGGGAATCAGAGGCAGGGAATCAGATGAAGGGAATCTGAGGCAGGGATTCTGAGGCTGGGAATCTGAGGCGGGGAATCAGAGGCGTGGAATCACAGGCGGGGAATCAGAGGCAGGGAATCAGAGGCGGGGAATCAGAGGCGGGGAATCAGAGGCGGGGAATCAGAGGCGGGGAATCAGAGGCGGAGAATCAGAGGCGGGGTATCTGAGCCGGGGAATCTGAGGCGGGGAATCTGAGGCGGGCAATCAGAGCCGGGGAATCAGAGGCGGGGAATCATAGGCGGGGAATCAGAGGCGGGGAATCAGAGGTGGGGAATCTGAGGCAGGGAATCGGAGCCGGGGAATCAGAGGCAGGGAATCAGATGAAGGGAATCTGAGGCAGATATTCTGAGGCAGGGAATCTGAGGTGGGGAATCTGAGGTGGGGAATCTGAGGCGGGGAATCTGAGGCGGGGAATCTGAGGCGGGGAATCATAGGCATGGAATCAGAGGAGGGTTATCAGAGGGGGGAAATCTGATGTGGGAAATGAGATGCAAAGAAAGAGGCAAGGAAATAGAGGAAGGGAAAGAGAGACAGTGTATAAGAGGCCGGGAATCAAAGGCGGGGAATCAGAGACATGGAAAGAGAGGCGTGCAATCAGAGGCACGGAATCAGAGCCGGCGAATCTGAGCCGGGAAATCAGAGGCAGAGCAACAGAGGCGGTAAAACATGGGTGCGGAATCGGAGGCGGGGAATCAGAGGTGGGGAATCAGAGGCGGGGAATAAGAGGCGGGGAATCAGAGGCGGGGAATCAGAGGCGGGGAATCAGAGGCGTGGAATCAGAGGCGGGGAATCTGAGGCGGGGAATCTGAGGCGGGGAATCAGAGCCGGGGAGTCAGAGGCAGGGAATCAGAGGCGGGGAATCAGACGCGGGTAATCAGAGGTGGGGAATTTGAGGCGGGGAATCGGAGCCAGGGAATCGAAGACGGGGAATCAGAGGCGGGGAATCAGAGGCGGGGAATCAGATGAAGGGAATCTGAGGCAGGGATTCTGAGGCTGGGAATCTGAGGCGGGGAATCTGAGGCGGGGAATCTGAGGCGGGGAATCAGAGGCGGGGAATCAGAGGCGGGGAATCAGAGGCGGGGAATCAGAGGCGGGGAATCAGAGGCGGGGAATCAGAGGCGGGGAATCAGAGGCGGGGAATCAGAGGCGGGGAAAGAGATATGGGGAAACGGAGGCCGGGGAAGTAGCGCGGAAAGGCAGGCGGGGAATCAGAGGCGGGGAATCAGAGGCGGGGAATCAGAGGTGGGGAATCAGAGGCGGGGAATCAGAGGCTTGGAATCAGAGGCGGGGAATCAGAGGTGGGGAATCAGAGGCGGGGAATCAGAGGCAGGGAATCAGAGGCGGGGAATCAGAGGCGGGGAATCAGAGGCGGGAAATCAGAGGCGGGGAATCAGAGGCGGGGAATCAGAGCCGGGGAATCAGAGGCGGGGAATCAGAGGCGGGGAAAGAGATATGGGGAAACGGAGGCCGGGATAGTAGCGCGGAAAGGTTTGGGGGGAATCAGAGGTGGGGAATCAGAGGCGGGGAATCAGAGGCGGGGAATCAGAGGCGGGGAATCTGAGGCGGGGAATCTGAGGCGGGGAATCCGAGCCGGGGAATCAGAGGCGGGGAATCAGGGGCGGGGCATCAGAGGCGGGGAATCAGAGGCGGGGAATCAGAGGCGGGGAATCAGAGGCGGGGAATCTGAGGCGGGGAATCCGAGCCGGGGAATCAGAGGCGGGGAATCAGGGGCGGGGAATCAGGGGCGGGGAATCAGGGGCGGGGAATCAGAGGCGGGGAATCAGAGGCGGGGAATGAGAGGCGGGGAATCAGAGGCGGGGTATCAGAGGCGGGGAATCAGAGGCGGGGAATCAGAGGTGGGGAATCAGAGGCGGAGATTCAGATGTGGGGAATCTGAGGCGGCGAATCTGAGGCGGCGAATCCGAGGCGGGGAATCCGAGCCGGGGAATCAGAGGCGGGGAATCAGGGGCGGGGAATCAGGGGCGGGGAATCAGAGGCGGGGAATCAGAGGCGGGGTATCGGAGGCGGGGAATCAGAGGCGGGGAATCAGAGGCGGGGAATCAGAGGCGCGGAATCAGAGGCGGGGAATCAGAGGCGGGGAATCAGAGGTGGGGAACCAGAGGTGGGGTATCAGAGGCGGGGAATCAGAGGCGGGGAATCAGAGTCGGGGAATCTGAGGTGGGGAATCAGAGGCGGGGAATCAGAGGCGGGGAATGAGATGCGGGGAATCAGAGGCGGGAATCAGAGGCGGGGAATCAGAGGCGGGGAATCAGATGCGGGGAATCAGAGGCGGGGAATCAGAGGCGGGGAATCAGAGGCGGAGAATCAGAGGCGCGGTATCTGAGGCGGGGAATCTGAGGCGGGGAATCTGAGGCGGGAAATCAGAGCCGGGGAATCAGAGGCGGGGAATCAGAGGCGGGGAATCAGAGGCAGGGAATCAGAGGTGCGGAATCTGAGGCAGGGAATCGGAGCCGGGAAATCAGAGGCAGGGAATCAGATGAAGGGAATCTGAGGCAGGGATTCTGAGGCAGGGAATCTGAGGTGGGGAATCTGAGGTGGAGAATCTGAGGCGGGGAATCTGAGGCGGGGAATCTGAGGCGGGGAATCATAGGCATGGAATCAGAGGAGGGTTATCAGAGGGGGGAAATCTGATGTGGGAAATGAGATGCAAAGAAAGAGGCAAGGAAATAGAGGAAGGGAAAGAGAGACAGTGTATAAGAGGCCGGGAATCAAAGGCGGGGAATCAGAGACACGGAAAGAGAGGCGTGCAATCAGAGGCACGGTATCAGAGCCGGCGAATCTGAGCCGGGAAATCAGAGGCAGAGCAACAGAGGCGGTAAAACATGGGTGCGGAATCGGAGGCGGGGAATCAGAGGTGGGGAATCAGAGGCGGGGAATAAGAGGCGGGGAATCAGAGGCGGGGAATCCGAGGCGGGGAATTGGAGGCGTGGAATCAGATGCGGGGAATCTGAGGCGGGGAATCTGAGGCGGGGAATCAGAGCCGGGGAGTCAGAGGCGGGGAATCAGAGGCGGGGAATCAGACGCGGGTAATCAGAGGTGGGGAATCTGAGGCGGGGAATCGGAGCCGGGGAATCGAAGACGGGGAATCAGAGGCGGGGAATCAGAGGCGGGGAATCAGAGGCGGGGAATCAGAGGCAGGGAATCAGATGCAGGGAATCTGTGGCAGAAAATCTGAGGCGGGGAATCTGAGGTGGGGAATCAGAGGCGGGGAATCAGAGGCGGGGAATCAGAGGCGGGGAATCAGAGGCGGGGAATCAGAGGCGGGGAATCAGAGGCGGGGAATCAGAGGTGGGGAATCAGAGCCGGAGAATCAGAGGCGGGGAATCAGAGGCGGGGAATCAGAGGCGGGGAATCAGAGGCAGGGAATCAGAGGCGGGGAATCAGAGGCGGGGAATCAGAGGCGGGGAATCAGAGGCGGGGAATCAGAGGCGGGGAATCAGAGGCGGGGAATCAGAGGCTGGGAGTCAGAGGCGGGGAATCAGAGGCGGGGAATCAGAAGCAGGGAATCTGAGACGGGGAATCAGAGGCGGGGAATCATAGGCGGGGAATCAGAGGCGGGGAATCAGAGGCGGGGAATCAGAAGCGGGGAATCAGAGGCGGGGAATCAGAGCAGGGGAATCAGAGGCGGGGAATCAAAGACGGGGAATCAGAGGCGGGGAATCAGAGGCGGGGAATCAGAGGCGGGGAATCAGAGGCGGGGAATCAGAGGCGGGGAATCAGAGCCGGGGAATCAGAGGCGGGGAATCAGAGGCGGGGAAAGAGATATGGGGAAACGGAGGCCGGGATAGTAGCGCGGAAAGGTTTGGGGGGAATCAGAGGTGGGGAATCAGAGGCGGGGAATCAGAGGCGGGGAATCAGAGGCGGGGAATCTGAGGCGGGGAACCTGAGGCGGGGAATCCGAGCCGGGGAATCAGAGGCGGGGAATCAGGGGCGGGGAATCAGAGGCGGGGAATCAGAGGCGGGGAATCAGAGGCGGGGAATCAGAGGCGGGGAATCCGAAGCGGGGAATCCGAGCCGGGGAATCAGAGGCGGGGAATCAGAGGCGGGGAATCAGGGGCGGGGAATCAGGGGCGGGGAATCAGAGGCGGGGCATCAGAGGCGGGGTATCGGAGGCGGGGAATCAGAGGCGGGGAATCAGAGGCGGGGAATCAGAGGCGGGGAATCAGAGGCGGGGAATCTGAGGCGGAGAATCAGAGGCGGGGAATCAGAGGCGGGGAATCAGAGGCGGGGAATCAGAGGCGGGGAATCAGAGGTGGGGAATCAGAGCCGGAGAATCAGAGGCGGGGAATCAGAGGCGGGGAATCATAGGCGGGGAATCAGAGGCGGGGAATCAGAGGCGGGGAATCTGAGGCAGGGATTCTGAGGCTGGGAATCTGAGGCGGGGAATCTGAGGCGGGGAATCTGAGGCGGGGAATCAGAGGCGGGGAATCAGAGGCGGGGAATCAGAGGCGGGGAATCAGAGGCGGGGAATCAGAGGCGGGGAATCAGAGGCGGGGAATCAGAGGCGGGGAATCAGAGGCGGGGAAAGAGATATGGGGAAACGGAGGCCGGGGAAGTAGCGCGGAAAGGCAGGCGGGGAATCAGAGGCGGGGAATCAGAGGCGGGGAATCAGAGGTGGGGAATCAGAGGCGGGGAATCAGAGGCTTGGAATCAGAGGCGGGGAATCAGAGGTGGGGAATCAGAGGCGGGGAATCAGAGGCAGGGAATCAGAGGCGGGGAATCAGAGGCGGGGAATCAGAGGCGGGGAATCAGAGGCGGGGAAACAGAGGCGGGGAATCAGAGCCGGGGAATCAGAGGCGGGGAATCAGAGGCGGGGAAAGAGATATGGGGAAACGGAGGCCGGGATAGTAGCGCGGAAAGGTTTGGGGGGAATCAGAGGTGGGGAATCAGAGGCGGGGAATCAGAGGCGGGGAATCAGAGGCGGGGAATCTGAGGCGGGGAATCTGAGGCGGGGAATCCGAGCCGGGGAATCAGAGGCGGGGAATCAGGGGCGGGGCATCAGAGGCGGGGAATCAGAGGCGGGGAATCAGAGGCGGGGAATCAGAGGCGGGGAATCTGAGGCGGGGAATCCGAGCCGGGGAATCAGAGGCGGGGAATCAGGGGCGGGGAATCAGGGGCGGGGAATCAGGGGCGGGGAATCAGAGGCGGGGAATCAGAGGCGGGGAATGAGAGGCGGGGAATCAGAGGCGGGGTATCAGAGGCGGGGAATCAGAGGCGGGGAATCAGAGGTGGGGAATCAGAGGCGGAGATTCAGAGGCGGGGAATCTGAGGCGGCGAATCTGAGGCGGCGAATCCGAGGCGGGGAATCCGAGCCGGGGAATCAGAGTCGGGGAATCAGGGGCGGGGAATCAGGGGCGGGGAATCAGAGGCGGGGAATCAGAGGCAGGGTATCGGAGGCGGGGAATCAGAGGCGGGGAATCAGAGGCGGGGAATCAGAGGCGCGGAATCAGAGGCGGGGAATCAGAGGCGGGGAATCAGAGGTGGGGAACCAGAGGTGGGGTATCAGAGGCGGGGAATCAGAGGCGGGGAATCAGAGTCGGGGAATCTGAGGTGGGGAATCAGAGGCGGGGAATCAGAGGCGGGGATTGAGATGCGGGGAATCAGAGGCGGGAATCAGAGGCGGGGAATCAGAGGCGGGGAATCAGATGCGGGGAATCAGAGGCGGGGAATCAGAGGCGGGGAATCAGAGGCGGAGAATCAGAGGCGGGGTATCTGAGGCGGGGAATCTGAGGCGGGGAATCTGAGGCGGGAAATCAGAGCCGGGGAATCAGAGGCGGGGAATCAGAGGCGGGGAATCAGAGGCAGGGAATCAGAGGTGCGGAATCTGAGGCAGGGAATCGGAGCCGGGAAATCAGAGGCAGGGAATCAGATGAAGGGAATCTGAGGCAGGGATTCTGAGGCAGGGAATCTGAGGTGGGGAATCTGAGGTGGAGAATCTGAGGCGGGGAATCTGAGGCGGGGAATCTGAGGCGGGGAATCATAGGCATGGAATCAGAGGAGGGTTATCAGAGGGGGGAAATCTGATGTGGGAAATGAGATGCAAAGACAGAGGCAAGGAAATAGAGGAAGGGAAAGAGAGACAGTGTATAAGAGGCCGGGAATCAAAGGCGGGGAATCAGAGACACGGAAAGAGAGGCGTGCAATCAGAGGCACGGTATCAGAGCCGGCGAATCTGAGCCGGGAAATCAGAGGCAGAGCAACAGAGGCGGTAAAACATGGGTGCGGAATCGGAGGCGGGGAATCAGAGGTGGGGAATCAGAGGCGGGGAATAAGAGGCGGGGAATCAGAGGCGGGGAATCCGAGGCGGGGAATTGGAGGTGTGGAATCAGATGCGGGGAATCTGAGGCGGGGAATCTGAGGCGGGGAATCAGAGCCGGGGAGTCAGAGGCGGGGAATCAGAGGCGGGGAATCAGACGCGGGTAATCAGAGGTGGGGAATCTGAGGCGGGGAATCGGAGCCGGTGAATCGAAGACGGGGAATCAGAGGCGGGGAATCAGAGGCGGGGAATCAGAGGCGGGGAATCAGAGGCAGGGAATCAGATGCAGGGAATCTGTGGCAGGGAATCTGAGGCGGGGAATCTGAGGTGGGGAATCAGAGGCGGGGAATCAGAGGCGGGGAATCAGAGGCGGGGAATCAGAGGCGGAGAATCAGAGGTGGGGAATCAGAGCCGGAGAATCAGAGGCGGGGAATCAGAGGCGGGGAATCAGAGGCGGGGAATCAGAGGCAGGGAATCAGAGGCGGGGAATCAGAGGCGGGGAATCAGAGGTGGGGAATCAGAGCCGGAGAATCAGAGGCGGGGAATCAGAGGCGGGGAATCAGAGGCGGGGAATCAGAGGCGGGGAATCAGTGGTGGGGAATCAGAGCCGGAGAATCAGAGGCGGGGAATCAGAGGCGGGGAATCAGAGGCGGGGAATCAGAGGTGGGGAATCAGAGGCGGGGAATCAGAGGCGGGGAATCAGAGGCGGGGAATCAGAGGCGGGGAATCAGAGGTGGGGAATCAGAGGCGGGGAATCAGAGGCGGGGAATCAGAGGCGGGGAATCAGAGGCGGGGAATCAGAGGCGGGGAAAGAGATATGGGGAAACGGAGGCCGGGGAAGTAGCGCGGAAAGGCAGGCGGGGAATCAGAGGCGGGGAATCAGAGGCGGGGAATCAGAGGTGGGGAATCAGAGGCGGGGAATCAGAGGCTTGGAATCAGAGGCGGGGAATCAGAGGTGGGGAATCAGAGGCGGGGAATCAGAGGCAGGGAATCAGAGGCGGGGAATCAGAGGCGGGGAATCAGAGGCGGGGAATCAGAGGCGGGGAATCAGAGGCGGGGAATCAGAGCCGGGGAATCAGAGGCGGGGAATCAGAGGCGGGGAAAGAGATATGGGGAAACGGAGGCCGGGATAGTAGCGCGGAAAGGTTTGGGGGGAATCAGAGGTGGGGAATCAGAGGCGGGGAATCAGAGGCGGGGAATCAGAGGCGGGGAATCTGAGGCGGGGAATCTGAGGCGGGGAATCCGAGCCGGGGAATCAGAGGCGGGGAATCAGGGGCGGGGAATCAGAGGCGGGGAATCAGAGGCGGGGAATCAGAGGCGGGGAATCAGAGGCGGGGAATCTGAGGCGGGGAATCCGAGCCGGGGAATCAGAGGCGGGGAATCAGGGGCGGGGAATCAGGGGCGGGGAATCAGGGGCGGGGAATCAGAGGCGGGGAATCAGAGGCGGGGAATGAGAGGCGGGGAATCAGAGGCGGGGTATCAGAGGCGGGGAATCAGAGGCGGGGAATCAGAGGTGGGGAATCAGAGGCGGAGAATCAGAGGCGGGGAATCTGAGGCGGGGAATCTGAGGCGGCGAATCCGAGGCGGGGAATCCGAGCCGGGGAATCAGAGGCGGGGAATCAGGGGCGGGGAATCAGGGGCGGGGAATCAGAGGCGGGGAATCAGAGGCGGGGTATCGGAGGCGGGGAATCAGAGGCGGGGAATCAGAGCCGGGGAATCAGAGGCGGGGAATCAGAGGCGGGGAAAGAGATATGGGGAAACGGAGGCCGGGATAGTAGCGCGGAAAGGTTTGGGGGGAATCAGAGGTGGGGAATCAGAGGCGGGGAATCAGAGGCGGGGAATCAGAGGCGGGGAATCTGAGGCGGGGAACCTGAGGCGGGGAATCCGAGCCGGGGAATCAGGGGCGGGGAATCAGGGGCGGGGCATCAGAGGCAGGGAATCAGAGGCGGGGAATCAGAGGCGGGGAATCAGAGGCGGGGAATCCGAAGCGGGGAATCCGAGCCGGGGAATCAGAGGCGGGGAATCAGAGGCGGGGAATCAGGGGCGGGGAATCAGGGGCGGGGAATCAGAGGCGGGGCATCAGAGGCGGGGTATCGGAGGCGGGGAATCAGAGGCGGGGAATCAGAGGCGGGGAATCAGAGGCGGAGAATCAGAGGCGGGGAATCTGAGGCGGGGAATCTGAGGCGGCGAATCCGAGGCGGGGAATCCGAGCCGGGGAATCAGAGGCGGGGAATCATAGGCATGGAATCAGAGGAGGGTTATCAGAGGGGGGAAATCTGATGTGGGAAATGAGATGCAAAGAAAGAGGCAAGGAAATAGAGGAAGGGAAAGAGAGACAGTGTATAAGAGGCCGGGAATCAAAGGCGGGGAATCAGAGACATGGAAAGAGAGGCATGCAATCAGAGGCACGGAATCAGAGCCGGCGAATCTGAGCCGGGAAATCAGAGGCAGAGCAACAGAGGCGGTAAAACATGGGTGCGGAATCGGAGGCGGGGAATCAGAGGTGGGGAATCAGAGGCGGGGAATAAGAGGCGGGGAATCAGAGGCGGGGAATCAGAGGCGGGGAATCAGAGGCGTGGAATCAGAGGCGGGGAATCTGAGGCGGGGAATCTGAGGCGGGGAATCAGAGCCGGGGAGTCAGAGGCAGGGAATCAGAGGCGGGGAATCAGACGCGGGTAATCAGAGGTGGGGAATTTGAGGCGGGGAATCGGAGCCAGGGAATCGAAGACGGGGAATCAGAGGCGGGGAATCAGAGGCGGGGAATCAGATGAAGGGAATCTGAGGCAGGGATTCTGAGGCTGGGAATCTGAGGCGGGGAATCTGAGGCGGGGAATCTGAGGCGGGGAATCAGAGGCGGGGAATCAGAGGCGGGGAATCAGAGGCGGGGAATCAGAGGCGGGGAATCAGAGGCGGGGAATCAGAGGCGGGGAATCAGAGGCGGGGAATCAGAGGCGGGGAAAGAGATATGGGGAAACGGAGGCCGGGGAAGTAGCGCGGAAAGGCAGGCGGGGAATCAGAGGCGGGGAATCAGAGGCGGGGAATCAGAGGTGGGGAATCAGAGGCGGGGAATCAGAGGCTTGGAATCAGAGGCGGGGAATCAGAGGTGGGGAATCAGAGGCGGGGAATCAGAGGCAGGGAATCAGAGGCGGGGAATCAGAGGCGGGGAATCAGAGGCGGGGAATCAGAGGCGGGGAATCAGAGGCGGGGAATCAGAGCCGGGGAATCAGAGGCGGGGAATCAGAGGCGGGGAAAGAGATATGGGGAAACGGAGGCCGGGATAGTAGCGCGGAAAGGTTTGGGGGGAATCAGAGGTGGGGAATCAGAGGCGGGGAATCAGAGGCGGGGAATCAGAGGCGGGGAATCTGAGGCGGGGAATCTGAGGCGGGGAATCCGAGCCGGGGAATCAGAGGCGGGGAATCAGGGGCGGGGAATCAGAGGCGGGGAATCAGAGGCGGGGAATCAGAGGCGGGGAATCAGAGGCGGGGAATCTGAGGCGGGGAATCCGAGCCGGGGAATCAGAGGCGGGGAATCAGGGGCGGGGAATCAGGGGCGGGGAATCAGGGGCGGGGAATCAGAGGCGGGGAATCAGAGGCGGGGAATGAGAGGCGGGGAATCAGAGGCGGGGTATCAGAGGCGGGGAATCAGAGGCGGGGAATCAGAGGTGGGGAATCAGAGGCGGAGAATCAGAGGCGGGGAATCTGAGGCGGGGAATCTGAGGCGGCGAATCCGAGGCGGGGAATCCGAGCCGGGGAATCAGAGGCGGGGAATCAGGGGCGGGGAATCAGGGGCGGGGAATCAGAGGCGGGGAATCAGAGGCGGGGTATCGGAGGCGGGGAATCAGAGGCGGGGAATCATAGGCGGGGAATCAGAGGCGCGGAATCAGAGGCGGGGAATCAGAGGCGGGGAATCAGAGGTGGGGAACCAGAGGTGGGGTATCAGAGGCGGGGAATCAGAGGCGGGGAATCAGAGTCGGGGAATCTGAGGTGGGGAATCAGAGGCGGGGAATCAGAGGCGGGGAATGAGATGCGGGGAATCAGAGGCGGGGAATCAGAGGCGGGGAATCAGAGGCGGGGAATCAGATGCGGGGAATCAGAGGCGGGGAATCAGAGGCGGGGAATCAGAGGCGGAGAATCAGAGGCGGGGTATCTGAGGCGGGGAATCTGAGGCGGGGAATCTGAGGTGGGAAATCAGAGCCGGGGAATCAGAGGCGGGGAATCAGAGGCGGGGAATCAGAGGCAGGGAATCAGAGGTGCGGAATCTGAGGCAGGGAATCGGAGCCGGGAAATCAGAGGCAGGGAATCAGATGAAGGGAATCTGAGGCAGGGATTCTGAGGCAGGGAATCTGAGGTGGGGAATCTGAGGTGGAGAATCTGAGGCGGGGAATCTGAGGCGGGGAATCTGAGGCGGGGAATAATAGGCATGGAATCAGAGGAGGGTTATCAGAGGGGGGAAATCTGATGTGGGAAATGAGATGCAAAGAAAGAGGCAAGGAAATAGAGGAAGGGAAAGAGAGACAGTGTATAAGAGGCCGGGAATCAAAGGCGGGGAATCAGAGACACGGAAAGAGAGGCGTGCAATCAGAGGCACGGAATCAGAGCCGGCGAATCTGAGCCGGGAAATCAGAGGCAGAGCAACAGAGGCGGTAAAACATGGGTGCGGAATCGGAGGCGGGGAATCAGAGGTGGGGAATCAGAGGCGGGGAATAAGAGGCGGGGAATCAGAGGCGGGGAATCCGAGGCGGGGAATTGGAGGCGTGGAATCAGATGCGGGGAATCTGAGGCGGGGAATCTGAGGCGGGGAATCAGAGCCGGGGAGTCAGAGGCGGGGAATCAGAGGCGGGGAATCAGACGCGGGTAATCAGAGGTGGGGAATCTGAGGCGGGGAATCGGAGCCGGGGAATCGAAGACGGGGAATCAGAGGCGGGGAATCAGAGGCGGGGAATCAGAGGCGGGGAATCAGAGGCAGGGAATCAGATGCAGGGAATCTGTGGCAGGGAATCTGAGGCGGGGAATCTGAGGTGGGGAATCAGAGGCGGGGAATCAGAGGCGGGGAATCAGAGGCGGGGAATCAGAGGCGGGGAATCAGAGGCGGGGAATCAGAGGCGGGGAATCAGAGGTGGGGAATCAGAGCCGGAGAATCAGAGGTGGGGAATCAGAGGCGGGGAATCAGAGGCGGGGAATCAGAGGCGGGGAATCAGAGGCGGGGAATCAGAGGCGGGGAATCAGAGGCGGGGAATCAGAGGCGGGGAATCAGAGGCGGGGAATCAGAGGCGGGGAATCAGAGGCGGGGAGTCAGAGGCGGGGAATCAGAGGCGGGGAATCAGAAGCAGGGAATCTGAGACGGGGAATCAGAGGCGGGGAATCATAGGCGGGGAATCAGAGGCGGGGAATCAGAGGCGGGGAATCAGAAGCGGGGAATCAGAGGCGGGGAATCAGAGCAGGGGAATCAGAGGCGGGGAATCAAAGGCGGGGAATCAGAGGCGGGGAATCAGAGGCGGGGAATCAGAGGCGGGGAATCAGAGGCGGGGAATCAGAGGCGGGGAATCAGAGCCGGGGAATCAGAGGCGGGGAATCAGAGGCGGGGAAAGAGATATGGGGAAACGGAGGCCGGGATAGTAGCGCGGAAAGGTTTGGGGGGAATCAGAGGTGGGGAATCAGAGGCGGGGAATCAGAGGCGGGGAATCAGAGGCGGGGAATCTGAGGCGGGGAACCTGAGGCGGGGAATCCGAGCCGGGGAATCAGAGGCGGGGAATCAGGGGCGGGGAATCAGAGGCGGGGAATCAGAGGCGGGGAATCAGAGGCGGGGAGTTAGAGGCGGGGAATCTGAGGCGGGGAATCCGAGCCGGGGAATCAGAGGCGGGGAATCAGGGGCGGGGAATCAGGGGCGGGGAATCAGGGGCGGGGAATCAGAGGCGGGGCATCAGAGGCGGGGTATCGGAGGCGGGGAATCAGAGGCGGGGAATCAGAGGCGGGGAATCAGAGGCGGAGAATCAGAGGCGGGGAATCTGAGGCGGGGAATCTGAGGCGGCGAATCCGAGGCGGGGAATCCGAGCCGGGGAATCAGAGGCGGGGAATCATAGGCATGGAATCAGAGGAGGGTTATCAGAGGGGGGAAATCTGATGTGGGAAATGAGATGCAAAGAAAGAGGCAAGGAAATAGAGGAAGGGAAAGAGAGACAGTGTATAAGAGGCCGGGAATCAAAGGCGGGGAATCAGAGACATGGAAAGAGAGGCGTGCAATCAGAGGCACGGAATCAGAGCCGGCGAATCTGAGCCGGGAAATCAGAGGCAGAGCAACAGAGGCGGTAAAACATGGGTGCGGAATCGGAGGCGGGGAATCAGAGGTGGGGAATCAGAGGCGGGGAATAAGAGGCGGGGAATCAGAGGCGGGGAATCAGAGGCGGGGAATCAGAGGCGTGGAATCAGAGGCGGGGAATCTGAGGCGGGGAATCTGAGGCGGGGAATCAGAGCCGGGGAGTCAGAGGCAGGGAATCAGAGGCGGGGAATAAGAGGCGGGGAATCAGAGCCGGGGAATCAGAGGCGGGGAATCAGAGGCGGGGAAAGAGATATGGGGAAACGGAGGCCGGGATAGTAGCGCGGAAAGGTTTGGGGGGAATCAGAGGTGGGGAATCAGAGGCGGGGAATCAGAGGCGGGGAATCAGAGGCGGGGTATCTGAGGCGGGGAATCTGAGGCGGGGAATCTGAGGCGGGAAATCAGAGGCGGGGAATCAGATGAAGGGAATCTGAGGCAGGGATTCTGAGGCTGGGAATCTGAGGCGGGGAATCTGAGGCGGGGAATCTGAGGCGGGGAATCAGAGGCGGGGAATCAGAGGCGGGGAATCAGAGGCGGGGAATCAGAGGCGGGGAATCAGAGGTGGGGAATCAGAGGCGGGGAATCAGAGGCGGGGAATCAGAGGCGGGGAATCAGAGGCGGGGAATAAGAGGCGGGGAATCAGAGCCGGGGAATCAGAGGCGGGGAATCAGAGGCGGGGAAAGAGATATGGGGAAACGGAGGCCGGGATAGTAGCGCGGAAAGGTTTGGGGGGAATCAGAGGTGGGGAATCAGAGGCGGGGAATCAGAGGCGGGGAATCAGAGGCGGGGAATCTGAGGCGGGGAATCTGAGGCGGGGAATCCGAGCCGGGGAATCAGAGGCGGGGAATCAGGGGCGGGGAATCAGAGGCGGGGAATCAGAGGCGGGGAATCAGAGGCGGGGAATCAGAGGCGGGGAATCTGAGGCGGGGAATCCGAGCCGGGGAATCAGAGGCGGGGAATCAGGGGCGGGGAATCAGGGGCGGGGAATCAGAGGCGGGGAATCAGAGGCGGGGTATCGGAGGCGGGGAATCAGAGGCGGGGAATCAGAGGCGGGGAATCAGAGGCGCGGAATCAGAGGCGGGGAATCAGAGGCGGGGAATCAGAGGTGGGGAACCAGAGGTGGGGTATCAGAGGCGGGGAATCAGAGGCGGGGAATCAGAGTCGGGGAATCTGAGGTGGGGAATCAGAGGCGGGGAATCAGAGGCGGGGAATGAGATGCGGGGAATCAGAGGCGGGGAATCAGAGGCGGGGAATCAGAGGCGGGGAATCAGATGCGGGGAATCAGAGGCGGGGAATCAGAGGCGGGGAATCAGAGGCGGAGAATCAGAGGCGGGGTATCTGAGGCGGGGAATCTGAGGCGGGGAATCTGAGGCGGGAAATCAGAGCCGGGGAATCAGAGGCGGGGAATCAGAGGCGGGGAATCAGAGGCAGGGAATCAGAGGTGCGGAATCTGAGGCAGGGAATCGGAGCCGGGAAATCAGAGGCAGGGAATCAGATGAAGGGAATCTGAGGCAGGGATTCTGAGGCAGGGAATCTGAGGTGGGGAATCTGAGGTGGAGAATCTGAGGCGGGGAATCTGAGGCGGGGAATCTGAGGCGGGGAATCATAGGCATGGAATCAGAGGAGGGTTATCAGAGGGGGGAAATCTGATGTGGGAAATGAGATGCAAAGAAAGAGGCAAGGAAATAGAGGAAGGGAAAGAGAGACAGTGTATAAGAGGCCGGGAATCAAAGGCGGGGAATCAGAGACACGGAAAGAGAGGCGTGCAATCAGAGGCACGGAATCAGAGCCGGCGAATCTGAGCCGGGAAATCAGAGGCAGAGCAACAGAGGCGGTAAAACATGGGTGCGGAATCGGAGGCGGGGAATCAGAGGTGGGGAATCAGAGGCGGGGAATAAGAGGCGGGGAATCAGAGGCGGGGAATCCGAGGCGGGGAATTGGAGGCGTGGAATCAGATGCGGGGAATCTGAGGCGGGGAATCTGAGGCGGGGAATCAGAGCCGGGGAGTCAGAGGCGGGGAATCAGAGGCGGGGAATCAGACGCGGGTAATCAGAGGTGGGGAATCTGAGGCGGGGAATCGGAGCCGGGGAATCGAAGACGGGGAATCAGAGGCGGGGAATCAGAGGCGGGGAATCAGAGGCGGGGAATCAGAGGCAGGGAATCAGATGCAGGGAATCTGTGGCAGGGAATCTGAGGCGGGGAATCTGAGGTGGGGAATCAGAGGCGGGGAATCAGAGGCGGGGAATCAGAGGCGGGGAATCAGAGGCGGGGAATCAGAGGCGGGGAATCAGAGGCGGGGAATCAGAGGTGGGGAATCAGAGCCGGAGAATCAGAGGCGGGGAATCAGAGGCGGGGAATCAGAGGCGGGGAATCAGAGGCGGGGAATCAGAGGCGGGGAATCAGAGGCGGGGAATCAGAGGCGGGGAATCAGAGGCGGGGAATCAGAGGCGGGGAATCAGAGGCGGGGAGTCAGAGGCGGGGAATCAGAGGCGGGGAATCAGAAGCAGGGAATATGAGACGGGGAATCTGAGACGGGGAATCAGAGGCGGGGAATCATAGGCGGGGAATCAGAGGCGGGGAATCAGAGGCGGGGAATCAGAAGCGGGGAATCAGAGGCGGGGAATCAGAGCAGGGGAATCAGAGGCGGGGAATCAAAGGCGGGGAATCAGAGGCGGGGAATCAGAGGCGGGGAATCAGAGGCGGGGAATCAGAGGCGGGGAATCAGAGGCGGGGAATCAGAGCCGGGGAATCAGAGGCGGGGAATCAGAGGCGGGGAAAGAGATATGGGGAAACGGAGGCCGGGATAGTAGCGCGGAAAGGTTTGGGGGGAATCAGAGGTGGGGAATCAGAGGCGGGGAATCAGAGGCGGGGAATCAGAGGCGGGGAATCAGAGGCGGGGAATCTGAGGCGGGGAACCTGAGGCGGGGAATCCGAGCCGGGGAATCAGAGGCGGGGAATCAGGGGCGGGGAATCAGAGGCGGGGAATCAGAGGCGGGGAATCAGAGGCGGGGAATCAGAGGCGGGGAATCCGAAGCGGTGAATCCGAGCCGGGGAATCAGAGGCGGGGAATCAGAGGCGGGGAATCAGGGGCGGGGAATCAGGGGCGGGGAATCAGAGGCGGGGCATCAGAGGCGGGGTATCGGAGGCGGGGAATCAGAGGCGGGGAATCAGAGGCGGGGAATCAGAGGCGGAGAATCAGAGGCGGGGAATCTGAGGCGGGGAATCTGAGGCGGCGAATCCGAGGCGGGGAATCCGAGCCGGGGAATCTGAGGCGGGGAATCATAGGCATGGAATCAGAGGAGGGTTATCAGAGGCGGAGAATCAGAGGCGGGGAATCTGAGGCGGGGAATCTGAGGCGGCGAATCCGAGGCGGGGAATCCGAGCCGGGGAATCAGAGGCAGGATATCAGGGGCGGGGAATCAGAGGCGGAGAATCAGAGGCGGGGTATCTGAGCCGGGGAATCTGAGGCGGGGAATCTGAGGCGGGCAATCAGAGCCGGGGAATCAGAGGCGGGGAATCATAGGCGGGGAATCAGAGGCGGGGAATCAGAGGTGGGGAATCTGAGGCAGGGAATCGGAGCCGGGGAATCAGAGGCAGGGAATCAGATGAAGGGAATCTGAGGCAGATATTCTGAGGCAGGGAATCTGAGGTGGGGAATCTGAGGTGGGGAATCTGAGGCGGGGAATCTGAGGCGGGGAATCTGAGGCGGGGAATCATAGGCATGGAATCAGAGGAGGGTTATCAGAGGGGGGAAATCTGATGTGGGAAATGAGATGCAAAGAAAGAGGCAAGGAAATAGAGGAAGGGAAAGAGAGACAGTGTATAAGAGGCCGGGAATCAAAGGCGGGGAATCAGAGACATGGAAAGAGAGGCGTGCAATCAGAGGCACGGAATCAGAGCCGGCGAATCTGAGCCGGGAAATCAGAGGCAGAGCAACAGAGGCGGTAAAACATGGGTGCGGAATCGGAGGCGGGGAATCAGAGGTGGGGAATCAGAGGCGGGGAATAAGAGGCGGGGAATCAGAGGCGGGGAATCAGAGGCGGGGAATCAGAGGCGTGGAATCAGAGGCGGGGAATCTGAGGCGGGGAATCTGAGGCGGGGAATCAGAGCCGGGGAGTCAGAGGCAGGGAATCAGAGGCGGGGAATCAGACGCGGGTAATCAGAGGTGGGGAATTTGAGGCGGGGAATCGGAGCCAGGGAATCGAAGACGGGGAATCAGAGGCGGGGAATCAGAGGCGGGGAATCAGATGAAGGGAATCTGAGGCAGGGATTCTGAGGCTGGGAATCTGAGGCGGGGAATCTGAGGCGGGGAATCTGAGGCGGGGAATCAGAGGCGGGGAATCCGAGGCGGGGAATTGGAGGCGTGGAATCAGAGGCGGGGAATCAGAGGCGGGGAATCAGAGGCGGGGAATCAGAGGCGGGGAATCAGAGGCGGGGAATCAGAGGCGGGGAAAGAGATATGGGGAAACGGAGGCCGGGGAAGTAGCGCGGAAAGGCAGGCGGGGAATCAGAGGCGGGGAATCAGAGGCGGGGAATCAGAGGTGGGGAATCAGAGGCGGGGAATCAGAGGCTTGGAATCAGAGGCGGGGAATCAGAGGTGGGGAATCAGAGGCGGGGAATCAGAGGCAGGGAATCAGAGGCGGGGAATCAGAGGCGGGGAATCAGAGGCGGGGAATCAGAGGCGGGGAATCAGAGGCGGGGAATCAGAGCCGGGGAATCAGAGGCGGGGAATCAGAGGCGGGGAAAGAGATATGGGGAAACGGAGGCCGGGATAGTAGCGCGGAAAGGTTTGGGGGGAATCAGAGGTGGGGAATCAGAGGCGGGGAATCAGAGGCGGGGAATCAGAGGCGGGGAATCTGAGGCGGGGAATCCGAGCCGGGGAATCAGAGGCGGGGAATCAGGGGCGGGGCATCAGAGGCGGGGAATCAGAGGCGGGGAATCAGAGGCGGGGAATCAGAGGCGGGGAATCTGAGGCGGGGAATCCGAGCCGGGGAATCAGAGGCGGGGAATCAGGGGCGGGGAATCAGGGGCGGGGAATCAGGGGCGGGGAATCAGAGGCGGGGAATCAGAGGCGGGGAATGAGAGGCGGGGAATCAGAGGCGGGGTATCAGAGGCGGGGAATCAGAGGCGGGGAATCAGAGGTGGGGAATCAGAGGCGGAGATTCAGAGGTGGGGAATCTGAGGCGGCGAATCTGAGGCGGCGAATCCGAGGCGGGGAATCCGAGCCGGGGAATCAGAGGCGGGGAATCAGGGGCGGGGAATCAGGGGCGGGGAATCAGAGGCGGGGAATCAGAGGCGGGGTATCGGAGGCGGGGAATCAGAGGCGGGGAATCAGAGGCGGGGAATCAGAGGCGCGGAATCAGAGGCGGGGAATCAGAGGCGGGGAATCAGAGGTGGGGAACCAGAGGTGGGGTATCAGAGGCGGGGAATCAGAGGCGGGGAATCAGAGTCGGGGAATCTGAGGTGGGGAATCAGAGGCGGGGAATCAGAGGCGGGGAATGAGATGCGGGGAATCAGAGGCGGGAATCAGAGGCGGGGAATCAGAGGCGGGGAATCAGATGCGGGGAATCAGAGGCGGGGAATCAGAGGCGGGGAATCAGAGGCGGAGAATCAGAGGCGGGGTATCTGAGGCGGGGAATCTGAGGCGGGGAATCTGAGGCGGGAAATCAGAGCCGGGGAATCAGAGGCGGGGAATCAGAGGCGGGGAATCAGAGGCAGGGAATCAGAGGTGCGGAATCTGAGGCAGGGAATCGGAGCCGGGAAATCAGAGGCAGGGAATCAGATGAAGGGAATCTGAGGCAGGGATTCTGAGGCAGGGAATCTGAGGTGGGGAATCTGAGGTGGAGAATCTGAGGCGGGGAATCTGAGGCGGGGAATCTGAGGCGGGGAATCATAGGCATGGAATCAGAGGAGGGTTATCAGAGGGGGGAAATCTGATGTGGGAAATGAGATGCAAAGAAAGAGGCAAGGAAATAGAGGAAGGGAAAGAGAGACAGTGTATAAGAGGCCGGGAATCAAAGACGGGGAATCAGAGACACGGAAAGAGAGGCGTGCAATCAGAGGCACGGAATCAGAGCCGGCGAATCTGAGCCGGGAAATCAGAGGCAGAGCAACAGAGGCGGTAAAACATGGGTGCGGAATCGGAGGCGGGGAATCAGAGGTGGGGAATCAGAGGCGGGGAATAAGAGGCGGGGAATCAGAGGCGGGGAATCCGAGGCGGGGAATTGGAGGCGTGGAATCAGATGCGGGGAATCTGAGGCGGGGAATCTGAGGCGGGGAATCAGAGCCGGGGAGTCAGAGGCGGGGAATCAGAGGCGGGGAATCAGACGCGGGTAATCAGAGGTGGGGAATCTGAGGCGGGGAATCGGAGCCGGGGAATCGAAGACGGGGAATCAGAGGCGGGGAATCAGAGGCGGGGAATCAGAGGCGGGGAATCAGAGGCAGGGAATCAGATGCAGGGAATCTGTGGCAGGGAATCTGAGGCGGGGAATCTGAGGTGGGGAATCAGAGGCGGGGAATCAGAGGCGGGGAATCAGAGGCGGGGAATCAGAGGCGGGGAATCAGAGGCGGGGAATCAGAGGCGGGGAATCAGAGGTGGGGAATCAGAGCCGGAGAATCAGAGGCGGGGAATCAGAGGCGGGGAATCAGAGGCGGGGAATCAGAGGCGGGGAATCAGAGGCGGGGAATCAGAGGCGGGGAATCAGAGGCGGGGAATCAGAGGCGGGGAATCAGAGGCGGGGAATCAGAGGCGGGGAATCAGAGGCGGGGAGTCAGAGGCGGGGAATCAGAGGCGGGGAATCAGAAGCAGGGAATCTGAGACGGGGAATCAGAGGCGGGGAATCATAGGCGGGGAATCAGAGGCGGGGAATCAGAGGCGGGGAATCAGAAGCGGGGAATCAGAGGCGGGGAATCAGAGCAGGGGAATCAGAGGCGGGGAATCAAAGGCGGGGAATCAGAGGCGGGGAATCAGAGGCGGGGAATCAGAGGCGGGGAATCAGAGGCAGGGAATCAGAGGCGGGGAATCAGAGCCGGGGAATCAGAGGCGGGGAATCAGAGGCGGGGAAAGAGATATGGGGAAACGGAGGCCGGGATAGTAGCGCGGAAAGGTTTGGGGGGAATCAGAGGTGGGGAATCAGAGGCGGGGAATCAGAGGCGGGGAATCAGAGGCGGGGAATCTGAGGCGGGGAACCTGAGGCGGGGAATCCGAGCCGGGGAATCAGAGGCGGGGAATCAGGGGCGGGGAATCAGAGGCGGGGAATCAGAGGCGGGGAATCAGAGGCGGGGAATCAGAGGCGGGGAATCCGAAGCGGTGAATCCGAGCCGGGGAATCAGAGGCGGGGAATCAGAGGCGGGGAATCAGGGGCGGGGAATCAGGGGCGGGGAATCAGAGGCGGGGCATCAGAGGCGGGGTATCGGAGGCGGGGAATCAGAGGCGGGGAATCAGAGGCGGGGAATCAGAGGCGGAGAATCAGAGGCGGGGAATCTGAGGCGGGGAATCTGAGGCGGCGAGTCCGAGGCGGGGAATCCGAGCCGGGGAGTCTGAGGCGGGGAATCATAGGCATGGAATCAGAGGAGGGTTATCAGAGGCGGAGAATCAGAGGCGGGGAATCTGACGCGTGGAATCTGAGGCGGCGAATCCGAGGCGGGGAATCCGAGCCGGGGAATCAGAGGCAGGATATCAGGGGCGGGGAATCAGAGGCAGGGAATCAGAGGCAGGGAATCAGATGAAGGGAATCTGAGGCAGGGATTCTGAGGCTGGGAATCTGAGGCGGGGAATCAGAGGCGTGGAATCACAGGCGGGGAATCAGAGGCAGGGAATCAGAGGCGGGGAATCAGAGGCGGGGAATCAGAGGCGGGGAATCAGAGGCGGGGAATCAGAGGCGGAGAATCAGAGGCGGGGTATCTGAGCCGGGGAATCTGAGGCGGGGAATCTGAGGCGGGCAATCAGAGCCGGGGAATCAGAGGCGGGGAATCATAGGCGGGGAATCAGAGGCGGGGAATCAGAGGTGGGGAATCTGAGGCAGGGAATCGGAGCCGGGGAATCAGAGGCAGGGAATCAGATGAAGGGAATCTGAGGCAGATATTCTGAGGCAGGGAATCTGAGGTGGGGAATCTGAGGTGGGGAATCTGAGGCGGGGAATCTGAGGCGGGGAATCTGAGGCGGGGAATCATAGGCATGGAATCAGAGGAGGGTTATCAGAGGGGGGAAATCTGATGTGGGAAATGAGATGCAAAGAAAGAGGCAAGGAAATAGAGGAAGGGAAAGAGAGACAGTGTATAAGAGGCCGGGAATCAAAGGCGGGGAATCAGAGACATGGAAAGAGAGGCGTGCAATCAGAGGCACGGAATCAGAGCCGGCGAATCTGAGCCGGGAAATCAGAGGCAGAGCAACAGAGGCGGTAAAACATGGGTGCGGAATCGGAGGCGGGGAATCAGAGGTGGGGAATCAGAGGCGGGGAATAAGAGGCGGGGAATCAGAGGCGGGGAATCAGAGGCGGGGAATCAGAGGCGTGGAATCAGAGGCGGGGAATCTGAGGCGGGGAATCTGAGGCGGGGAATCAGAGCCGGGGAGTCAGAGGCAGGGAATCAGAGGCGGGGAATCAGACGCGGGTAATCAGAGGTGGGGAATTTGAGGCGGGGAATCGGAGCCAGGGAATCGAAGACGGGGAATCAGAGGCGGGGAATCAGAGGCGGGGAATCAGATGAAGGGAATCTGAGGCAGGGATTCTGAGGCTGGGAATCTGAGGCGGGGAATCTGAGGCGGGGAATCTGAGGCGGGGAATCAGAGGCGGGGAATCAGAGGCGGGGAATCAGAGGCGGGGAATCAGAGGCGGGGAATCAGAGGCGGGGAATCAGAGGCGGGGAATCAGAGGCGGGGAATCAGAGGCGGGGAAAGAGATATGGGGAAACGGAGGCCGGGGAAGTAGCGCGGAAAGGCAGGCGGGGAATCAGAGGCGGGGAATCAGAGGCGGGGAATCAGAGGTGGGGAATCAGAGGCGGGGAATCAGAGGCTTGGAATCAGAGGCGGGGAATCAGAGGTGGGGAATCAGAGGCGGGGAATCAGAGGCAGGGAATCAGAGGCGGGGAATCAGAGGCGGGGAATCAGAGGCGGGGAATCAGAGGCGGGGAATCAGAGGCGGGGAATCAGAGCCGGGGAATCAGAGGCGGGGAATCAGAGGCGGGGAAAGAGATATGGGGAAACGGAGGCCGGGATAGTAGCGCGGAAAGGTTTGGGGGGAATCAGAGGTGGGGAATCAGAGGCGGGGAATCAGAGGCGGGGAATCAGAGGCGGGGAATCTGAGGCGGGGAATCTGAGGCGGGGAATCCGAGCCGGGGAATCAGAGGCGGGGAATCAGGGGCGGGGCATCAGAGGCGGGGAATCAGAGGCGGGGAATCAGAGGCGGGGAATCAGAGGCGGGGAATCTGAGGCGGGGAATCCGAGCCGGGGAATCAGAGGCGGGGAATCAGGGGCGGGGAATCAGGGGCGGGGAATCAGGGGCGGGGAATCAGAGGCGGGGAATCAGAGGCGGGGATTGAGAGGCGGGGAATCAGAGGCGGGGTATCAGAGGCGGGGAATCAGAGGCGGGGAATCAGAGGTGGGGAATCAGAGGCGGAGATTCAGAGGTGGGGAATCTGAGGCGGCGAATCTGAGGCGGCGAATCCGAGGCGGGGAATCCGAGCCGGGGAATCAGAGGCGGGGAATCAGGGGCGGGGAATCAGGGGCGGGGAATCAGAGGCGGGGAATCAGAGGCGGGGTATCGGAGGCGGGGAATCAGAGGCGGGGAATCAGAGGCGGGGAATCAGAGGCGCGGAATCAGAGGCGGGGAATCAGAGGCGGGGAATCAGAGGTGGGGAACCAGAGGTGGGGTATCAGAGGCGGGGAATCAGAGGCGGGGAATCAGAGTCGGGGAATCTGAGGTGGGGAATCAGAGGCGGGGAATCAGAGGCGGGGAATGAGATGCGGGGAATCAGAGGCGGGAATCAGAGGCGGGGAATCAGAGGCGGGGAATCAGATGCGGGGAATCAGAGGCGGGGAATCAGAGGCGGGGAATCAGAGGCGGAGAATCAGAGGCGGGGTATCTGAGGCGGGGAATCTGAGGCGGGGAATCTGAGGCGGGAAATCAGAGCCGGGGAATCAGAGGCGGGGAATCAGAGGCGGGGAATCAGAGGCAGGGAATCAGAGGTGCGGAATCTGAGGCAGGGAATCGGAGCCGGGAAATCAGAGGCAGGGAATCAGATGAAGGGAATCTGAGGCAGGGATTCTGAGGCAGGGAATCTGAGGTGGGGAATCTGAGGTGGAGAATCTGAGGCGGGGAATCTGAGGCGGGGAATCTGAGGCGGGGAATCATAGGCATGGAATCAGAGGAGGGTTATCAGAGGGGGGAAATCTGATGTGGGAAATGAGATGCAAAGAAAGAGGCAAGGAAATAGAGGAAGGGAAAGAGAGACAGTGTATAAGAGGCCGGGAATCAAAGGCGGGGAATCAGAGACACGGAAAGAGAGGCGTGCAATCAGAGGCACGGTATCAGAGCCGGCGAATCTGAGCCGGGAAATCAGAGGCAGAGCAACAGAGGCGGTAAAACATGGGTGCGGAATCGGAGGCGGGGAATCAGAGGTGGGGAATCAGAGGCGGGGAATAAGAGGCGGGGAATCAGAGGCGGGGAATCCGAGGCGGGGAATTGGAGGCGTGGAATCAGATGCGGGGAATCTGAGGCGGGGAATCTGAGGCGGGGAATCAGAGCCGGGGAGTCAGAGGCGGGGAATCAGAGGCGGGGAATCAGACGCGGGTAATCAGAGGTGGGGAATCTGAGGCGGGGAATCGGAGCCGGGGAATCGAAGACGGGGAATCAGAGGCGGGGAATCAGAGGCGGGGAATCAGAGGCGGGGAATCAGAGGCAGGGAATCAGATGCAGGGAATCTGTGGCAGAAAATCTGAGGCGGGGAATCTGAGGTGGGGAATCAGAGGCGGGGAATCTGAGGCGGGGAATCAGAGGCGGGGAATCAGAGGCGGGGAATCAGAGGCGGGGAATCAGAGGCGGGGAATCAGAGGTGGGGAATCAGAGCCGGAGAATCAGAGGCGGGGAATCAGAGGCGGGGAGTCAGAGGCGGGGAATCAGAGGCAGGGAATCAGAGGCGGGGAATCAGAGGCGGGGAATCAGAGGCGGGGAATCAGAGGCGGGGAATCAGAGGCGGGGAATCAGAGGCGGGGAATCAGAGGCTGGGAGTCAGAGGCGGGGAATCAGAGGCGGGGAATCAGAAGCAGGGAATCTGAGACGGGGAATCAGAGGCGGGGAATCATAGGCGGGGAATCAGAGGCGGGGAATCAGAGGCGGGGAATCAGAAGCGGGGAATCAGAGGCGGGGAATCAGAGCAGGGGAATCAGAGGCGGGGAATCAAAGACGGGGAATCAGAGGCGGGGAATCAGAGGCGGGGAATCAGAGGCGGGGAATCAGAGGCGGGGAATCAGAGGCGGGGAATCAGAGCCGGGGAATCAGAGGCGGGGAATCAGAGGCGGGGAAAGAGATATGGGGAAACGGAGGCCGGGATAGTAGCGCGGAAAGGTTTGGGGGGAATCAGAGGTGGGGAATCAGAGGCGGGGAATCAGAGGCGGGGAATCAGAGGCGGGGAATCTGAGGCGGGGAACCTGAGGCGGGGAATCCGAGCCGGGGAATCAGAGGCGGGGAATCAGGGGCGGGGAATCAGAGGCGGGGAATCAGAGGCGGGGAATCAGAGGCGGGGAATCAGAGGCGGGGAATCCGAAGCGGGGAATCCGAGCCGGGGAATCAGAGGCGGGGAATCAGAGGCGGGGAATCAGGGGCGGGGAATCAGGGGCGGGGAATCAGAGGCGGGGCATCAGAGGCGGGGTATCGGAGGCGGGGAATCAGAGGCGGGGAATCAGAGGCGGGGAATCAGAGGCGGGGAATCAGAGGCGGGGAATCTGAGGCGGGGAATCAGAGGCGGGGAATCAGAGGCGGGGAATCAGAGGCGGGGAATCAGAGGCGGGGAATCAGAGGTGGGGAATCAGAGCCGGAGAATCAGAGGCGGGGAATCAGAGGCGGGGAATCATAGGCGGGGAATCAGAGGCGGGGAATCAGAGGCGGGGAATCTGAGGCAGGGATTCTGAGGCTGGGAATCTGAGGCGGGGAATCTGAGGCGGGGAATCTGAGGCGGGGAATCAGAGGCGGGGAATCAGAGGCGGGGAATCAGAGGCGGGGAATCAGAGGCGGGGAATCAGAGGCGGGGAATCAGAGGCGGGGAATCAGAGGCGGGGAATCAGAGGCGGGGAAAGAGATATGGGGAAACGGAGGCCGGGGAAGTAGCGCGGAAAGGCAGGCGGGGAATCAGAGGCGGGGAATCAGAGGCGGGGAATCAGAGGTGGGGAATCAGAGGCGGGGAATCAGAGGCTTGGAATCAGAGGCGGGGAATCAGAGGTGGGGAATCAGAGGCGGGGAATCAGAGGCAGGGAATCAGAGGCGGGGAATCAGAGGCGGGGAATCAGAGGCGGGGAATCAGAGGCGGGGAATCAGAGGCGGGGAATCAGAGCCGGGGAATCAGAGGCGGGGAATCAGAGGCGGGGAAAGAGATATGGGGAAACGGAGGCCGGGATAGTAGCGCGGAAAGGTTTGGGGGGAATCAGAGGTGGGGAATCAGAGGCGGGGAATCAGAGGCGGGGAATCAGAGGCGGGGAATCTGAGGCGGGGAATCTGAGGCGGGGAATCCGAGCCGGGGAATCAGAGGCGGGGAATCAGGGGCGGGGCATCAGAGGCGGGGAATCAGAGGCGGGGAATCAGAGGCGGGGAATCAGAGGCGGGGAATCTGAGGCGGGGAATCCGAGCCGGGGAATCAGAGGCGGGGAATCAGGGGCGGGGAATCAGGGGCGGGGAATCAGGGGCGGGGAATCAGAGGCGGGGAATCAGAGGCGGGGAATGAGAGGCGGGGAATCAGAGGCGGGGTATCAGAGGCGGGGAATCAGAGGCGGGGAATCAGAGGTGGGGAATCAGAGGCGGAGATTCAGAGGCGGGGAATCTGAGGCGGCGAATCTGAGGCGGCGAATCCGAGGCGGGGAATCCGAGCCGGGGAATCAGAGTCGGGGAATCAGGGGCGGGGAATCAGGGGCGGGGAATCAGAGGCGGGGAATCAGAGGCGGGGTATCGGAGGCGGGGAATCAGAGGCGGGGAATCAGAGGCGGGGAATCAGAGGCGCGGAATCAGAGGCGGGGAATCAGAGGCGGGGAATCAGAGGTGGGGAACCAGAGGTGGGGTATCAGAGGCGGGGAATCAGAGGCGGGGAATCAGAGTCGGGGAATCTGAGGTGGGGAATCAGAGGCGGGGAATCAGAGGCGGGGAATGAGATGCGGGGAATCAGAGGCGGGAATCAGAGGCGGGGAATCAGAGGCGGGGAATCAGATGCGGGGAATCAGAGGCGGGGAATCAGAGGCGGGGAATCAGAGGCGGAGAATCAGAGGCGGGGTATCTGAGGCGGGGAATCTGAGGCGGGGAATCTGAGGCGGGAAATCAGAGCCGGGGAATCAGAGGCGGGGAATCAGAGGCGGGGAATCAGAGGCAGGGAATCAGAGGTGCGGAATCTGAGGCAGGGAATCGGAGCCGGGAAATCAGAGGCAGGGAATCAGATGAAGGGAATCTGAGGCAGGGATTCTGAGGCAGGGAATCTGAGGTGGGGAATCTGAGGTGGAGAATCTGAGGCGGGGAATCTGAGGCGGGGAATCTGAGGCGGGGAATCATAGGCATGGAATCAGAGGAGGGTTATCAGAGGGGGGAAATCTGATGTGGGAAATGAGATGCAAAGAAAGAGGCAAGGAAATAGAGGAAGGGAAAGAGAGACAGTGTATAAGAGGCCGGGAATCAAAGGCGGGGAATCAGAGACACGGAAAGAGAGGCGTGCAATCAGAGGCACGGTATCAGAGCCGGCGAATCTGAGCCGGGAAATCAGAGGCAGAGCAACAGAGGCGGTAAAACATGGGTGCGGAATCGGAGGCGGGGAATCAGAGGTGGGGAATCGGAGGCGGGGAATAAGAGGCGGGGAATCAGAGGCGGGGAATCCGAGGCGGGGAATTGGAGGCGTGGAATCAGATGCGGGGAATCTGAGGCGGGGAATCTGAGGCGGGGAATCAGAGCCGGGGAGTCAGAGGCGGGGAATCAGAGGCGGGGAATCAGACGCGGGTAATCAGAGGTGGGGAATCTGAGGCGGGGAATCGGAGCCGGGGAATCGAAGACGGGGAATCAGAGGCGGGGAATCAGAGGCGGGGAATCAGAGGCGGGGAATCAGAGGCAGGGAATCAGATGCAGGGAATCTGTGGCAGGGAATCTGAGGCGGGGAATCTGAGGTGGGGAATCAGAGGCGGGGAATCAGAGGCGGGGAATCAGAGGCGGGGAATCAAAGGCGGAGAATCAGAGGTGGGGAATCAGAGCCGGAGAATCAGAGGCGGGGAATCAGAGGCGGGGAATCAGAGGCGGGGAATCAGAGGCAGGGAATCAGAGGCGGGGAATCAGAGGCGGGGAATCAGAGGTGGGGAATCAGAGCCGGAGAATCAGAGGCGGGGAATCAGAGGCGGGGAATCAGAGGCGGGGAATCAGAGGCGGGGAATCAGAGGTGGGGAATCAGAGCCGGAGAATCAGAGGCGGGGAATCAGAGGCGGGGAATCAGAGGCGGGGAATCAGAGGTGGGGAATCAGAGGCGGGGAATCAGAGGCGGGGAATCAGAGGCGGGGAATCAGAGGCGGGGAATCAGAGGTGGGGAATCAGAGGCGGGGAATCAGAGGCGGGGAATCAGAGGCGGGGAATCAGAGGCGGGGAATCAGAGGCGGGGAATCAGAGGCAGGGAATCAGAGGCGGGGAATCAGAGGTGGGGAATCAGAGCCGGAGAATCAGAGGCGGGGAATCAGAGGCGGGGAATCAGAGGCGGGGAATCAGAGGCGGGGAATCAGAGGTGGGGAATCAGAGCCGGAGAATCAGAGGCGGGGAATCAGAGGCGGGGAATCAGAGGCGGGGAATCAGAGGCAGGGAATCAGAGGCGGGGAATCAGAGGCGGGGAATCAGAGGCGGGGAATCAGAGGCGGGGAATCAGAGGCGGGGAATCAGAGGCGGGGAATCAGAGGCTGGGAGTCAGAGGCGGGGAATCAGAGGCGGGGAATCAGAAGCAGGGAATCTGAGACGGGGAATCAGAGGCGGGGAATCATAGGCGGGGAATCAGAGGCGGGGAATCAGAGGCGGGGAATCAGAAGCGGGGAATCAGAGGCGGGGAATCAGAGCAGGGGAATCAGAGGCGGGGAATCAAAGGCGGGGAATCAGAGGCGGGGAATCAGAGGCGGGGAATCAGAGGCGGGGAATCAGAGGCGGGGAATCAGAGGCGGGGAATCAGAGCCGGGGAATCAGAGGCGGGGAATCAGAGGCGGGGAAAGAGATATGGGGAAACGGAGGCCGGGATAGTAGCGCGGAAAGGTTTGGGGGGAATCAGAGGTGGGGAATCAGAGGCGGGGAATCAGAGGCGGGGAATCAGAGGCGGGGAATCTGAGGCGGGGAACCTGAGGCGGGGAATCCGAGCCGGGGAATCAGAGGCGGGGAATCAGGGGCGTGGAATCAGAGGCGGGGAATCAGAGGCGGGGAATCAGAGGCGGGGAATCAGAGGCGGGGAATCCGAAGCGGGGAATCCGAGCCGGGGAATCAGAGGCGGGGAATCAGAGGCGGGGAATCAGGGGCGGGGAATCAGGGGCGGGGAATCAGAGGCGGGGCATCAGAGGCGGGGTATCGGAGGCGGGGAATCAGAGGCGGGGAATCAGAGGCGGGGAATCAGAGGCGGAGAATCAGAGGCGGGGAATCTGAGGCGGGGAATCTGAGGCGGCGAATCCGAGGCGGGGAATCCGAGCCGGGGAATCAGAGGCGGGGAATCAGGGGCGGGGAATCAGAGGCAGGGAATCAGAGGCAGGGAATCAGATGAAGGGAATCTGAGGCAGGGATTCTGAGGCTGGGAATCTGAGGCGGGGAATCAGAGGCGTGGAATCAGAGGCGGGGAATCAGAGGCGCAGAATCAGAGGCGGGGAATCAGAGGCGGGGAATCAGAGGCGGGGAACCAGAGGCGGGGTATCAGAGGCGGGGAATCAGAGGCGGGGAATCAGAGTCGGGGAATCTGAGGTGGGGAATCAGAGGCGGGGAATCAGAGGCGGGGAATGAGATGCGGGGAATCAGAGGCGGGGAATCAGAGGCGGGGAATCAGAGGCAGGGAATCAGAGGCGGGGAATCAGAGGCGGGGAATCAGAGGCGGGGAATCAGAGGCGGGGAATCAGAGGCGGAGAATCAGAGGCGGGGTATCTGAGCCGGGGAATCTGAGGCGGGGAATCTGAGGCGGGCAATCAGAGCCGGGGAATCAGAGGCGGGGAATCAGAGGCGGGGAATCAGAGGCGGGGAATCAGAGGTGGGGAATCTGAGGCAGGGAATCGGAGCCGGGGAATCAGAGGCAGGGAATCAGATGAAGGGAATCTGAGGCAGATATTCTGAGGCAGGGAATCTGAGGTGGGGAATCTGAGGTGGGGAATCTGAGGCGGGGAATCTGAGGTGGGGAATCTGAGGCGGGGAATCATAGGCATGGAATCAGAGGAGGGTTATCAGAGGGGGGAAATCTGATGTGGGAAATGAGATGCAAAGAAAGAGGCAAGGAAATAGAGGAAGGGAAAGAGAGACAGTGTATAAGAGGCCGGGAATCAAAGGCGGGGAATCAGAGACATGGAAAGAGAGGCGTGCAATCAGAGGCACGGAATCAGAGCCGGCGTATCTGAGCCGGGAAATCAGAGGCAGAGCAACAGAGGCGGTAAAACATGGGTGCGGAATCGGAGGCGGGGAATCAGAGGTGGGGAATCAGAGGCGGGGAATAAGAGGCGGGGAATCAGAGGCGGGGAATCAGAGGCGGGGAATCAGAGGCGTGGAATCAGAGGCGGGGAATCTGAGGCGGGGAATCTGAGGCGGGGAATCAGAGCCGGGGAGTCAGAGGCAGGGAATCAGAGGCGGGCAATCAGACGCGGGTAATCAGAGGTGGGGAATTTGAGGCGGGGAATCGGAGCCAGGGAATCGAAGACGGGGAATCAGAGGCGGGGAATCAGAGGCGGGGAATCAGATGAAGGCAATCTGAGGCAGGGATTCTGAGGCTGGGAATCTGAGGCCGGGAATCTGAGGCGGGGAATCTGAGGCGGGGAATCAGAGGCGGGGAATCAGAGGCGGGGAATCAGAGGCGGGGAATCAGAGGCGGGGAATCAGAGGCGGGGAATCAGAGGCGGGGAATCAGAGGCGGGGAATCAGAGGCGGGGAAAGAGATATGGGGAAACGGAGGCCGGGGAAGTAGCGCGGAAAGGCAGGCGGGGAATCAGAGGCGGGGAATCAGGGGCGGGGAATCAGGGGCGGGGAATCAGGGGCGGGGAATCAGAGGCGGGGAATCAGAGGCGGGGAATGAGAGGCGGGGAATCAGAGGCGGGGTATCAGAGGCGGGGAATCAGAGGCGGGGAATCAGAGGTGGGGAATCAGAGGCGGAGAATCAGAGGCGGGGAATCTGAGGCGGGGAATCTGAGGCGGCGAATCCGAGGCGGGGAATCCGAGCCGGGGAATCAGAGGCGGGGAATCAGGGGCGGGGAATCAGGGGCGGGGAATCAGAGGCGGGGAATCAGAGGCGGGGTATCGGAGGCGGGGAATCAGAGGCGGGGAATCAGAGGCGGGGAATCAGAGGCGCGGAATCAGAGGCGGGGAATCAGAGGCGGGGAATCAGAGGTGGGGAACCAGAGGTGGGGTATCAGAGGCGGGGAATCAGAGGCGGGGAATCAGAGTCGGGGAATCTGAGGTGGGGAATCAGAGGCGGGGAATCAGAGGCGGGGAATGAGATGCGGGGAATCAGAGGCGGGGAATCAGAGGCGGGGAATCAGAGGCGGGGAATCAGATGCGGGGAATCAGAGGCGGGGAATCAGAGGCGGGGAATCAGAGGAGGAGAATCAGAGGCGGGGTGTCTGAGGCGGGGAATCTGAGGCGGGGAATCTGAGGCGGGAAATCAGAGCCGGGGAATCAGAGGCGGGGAATCAGAGGCGGGGAATCAGAGGCAGGGAATCAGAGGTGCGGAATCTGAGGC
This sequence comes from Narcine bancroftii, assembly GCF_036971445.1. NCBI lineage: Eukaryota > Metazoa > Chordata > Chondrichthyes > Torpediniformes > Narcinidae > Narcine > Narcine bancroftii. Next base: position 122,618,303 of record NC_091474.1, read on the forward strand.
AGGGAATCGGAGCCGGGAAATCAGAGGCAGGGAATCAGATGAAGGGAATCTGAGGCAGGGATTCTGAGGCAGGGAATCTGAGGTGGGGAATCTGAGGTGGAGAATCTGAGGCGGGGAATCTGAGGCGGGGAATCTGAGGCGGGGAATCATAGGCATGGAATCAGAGGAGGGTTATCAGAGGGGGGAAATCTGATGTGGGAAATGAGATGCAAAGAAAGAGGCAAGGAAATAGAGGAAGGGAAAGAGAGACAGTGTATAAGAGGCCGGGAATCAAAGGCGGGGAATCAGAGACACGGAAAGAGAGGCGTGCAATCAGAGGCACGGAATCAGAGCCGGCGAATCTGAGCCGGGAAATCAGAGGCAGAGCAACAGAGGCGGTAAAACATGGGTGCGGAATCGGAGGCGGGGAATCAGAGGTGGGGAATCAGAGGCGGGGAATAAGAGGCGGGGAATCAGAGGCGGGGAATCCGAGGCGGGGAATTGGAGGCGTGGAATCAGATGCGGGGAATCTGAGGCGGGGAATCTGAGGCGGGGAATCAGAGCCGGGGAGTCAGAGGCGGGGAATCAGAGGCGGGGAATCAGACGCGGGTAATCAGAGGTGGGGAATCTGAGGCGGGGAATCGGAGCCGGGGAATCGAAGACGGGGAATCAGAGGCGGGGAATCAGAGGCGGGGAATCAGAGGCGGGGAATCAGAGGCAGGGAATCAGATGCAGGGAATCTGTGGCAGGGAATCTGAGGCGGGGAATCTGAGGTGGGGAATCAGAGGCGGGGAATCAGAGGCGGGGAATCAGAGGCGGGGAATCAGAGGCGGGGAATCAGAGGCGGGGAATCAGAGGCGGGGAATCAGAGGCGGGGAATCAGAGCCGGAGAATCAGAGGTGGGGAATCAGAGGCGGGGAATCAGAGGCGGGGAATCAGAGGCGGGGAATCAGAGGCGGGGAATCAGAGGCGGGGAATCAGAGGCGGGGAATCAGAGGCGGGGAATCAGAGGCGGGGAATCAGAGGCGGGGAATCAGAGGCGGGGAGTCAGAGGCGGGGAATCAGAGGCGGGGAATCAGAAGCAGGGAATCTGAGACGGGGAATCAGAGGCGGGGAATCATAGGCGGGGAATCAGAGGCGGGGAATCAGAGGCGGGGAATCAGAAGCGGGGAATCAGAGGCGGGGAATCAGAGCAGGGGAATCAGAGGCGGGGAATCAAAGGCGGGGAATCAGAGGCGGGGAATCAGAGGCGGGGAATCAGAGGCGGGGAATCAGAGGCGGGGAATCAGAGGCGGGGAATCAGAGCCGGGGAATCAGAGGCGGGGAATCAGAGGCGGGGAAAGAGATATGGGGAAACGGAGGCCGGGATAGTAGCGCGGAAAGGTTTGGGGGGAATCAGAGGTGGGGAATCAGAGGCGGGGAATCAGAGGCGGGGAATCAGAGGCGGGGAATCTGAGGCGGGGAACCTGAGGCGGGGAATCCGAGCCGGGGAATCAGAGGCGGGGTATCAGGGGCGGGGAATCAGAGGCGGGGAATCAGAGGCGGGGAATCAGAGGCGGGGAATCAGAGGCGGGGAATCCGAAGCGGGGAATCCGAGCCGGGGAATCAGAGGTGGGGAATCAGAGGCGGGGAATCAGGGGCGGGGAATCAGGGGCGGGGAATCAGAGGCGGGGCATCAGAGGCGGGGTATCGGAGGCGGGGAATCAGAGGCGGGGAATCAGAGGCGGGGAATCAGAGGCGGAGAATCAGAGGCGGGGAATCTGAGGCGGGGAATCTGAGGCGGCGAATCTGAGGTGGGGAATCCGAGCCGGGGAATCTGAGGCGGGGAATCATAGGCATGGAATCAGAGGAGGGTTATCAGAGGCGGAGAATCAGAGGCGGGGAATCTGAGGCGGGGAATCTGAGGCGGCGAATCCGAGGCGGGGAATCCGAGCCGGGGAATCAGAGGCAGGATATCAGGAGCGGGGAATCAGAGGCAGGGAATCTGAGGCAGGGATTCTGAGGCTGGGAATCTGAGGCGGGGAATCAGAGGCGTGGAATCAGAGGCGGGGAATCAGAGGCAGGGAATCAGAGGCGGGGAATCAGAGGCGGGGAATCAGAGGCGGGGAATCAGAGGCGGGGAATCAGAGGCGGAGAATCAGAGGCGGGGTATCTGAGCCGGGGAATCTGAGGCGGGGAATCTGAGGCGGGCAATCAGAGCCGGGGAATCAGAGGCGGGGAATCAGAGGCGGGGAATCAGAGGCGGGGAATCAGAGGTGGGGAATCTGAGGCAGGGAATCGGAGCCGGGGAATCAGAGGCAGGGAATCAGATGAAGGGAATCTGAGGCAGATATTCTGAGGCAGGGAATCTGAGGTGGGGAATCTGAGGTGGGGAATCTGAGGCGGGGAATCTGAGGCGGGGAATCTGAGGCGGGGAATCATAGGCATGGAATCAGAGGAGGGTTATCAGAGGGGGGAAATCTGATGTGGGAAATGAGATGCAAAGAAAGAGGCAAGGAAATAGAGGAAGGGAAAGAGAGACAGTGTATAAGAGGCCGGGAATCAAAGGCGGGGAATCAGAGACATGGAAAGAGAGGCGTGCAATCAGAGGCACGGAATCAGAGCCGGCGAATCTGAGCCGGGAAATCAGAGGCAGAGCAACAGAGGCGGTAAAACATGGGTGCGGAATCGGAGGCGGGGAATCAGAGGTGGGGAATCAGAGGCGGGGAATAAGAGGCGGGGAATCAGAGGCGGGGAATCAGAGGCGGGGAATCAGAGGCGTGGAATCAGAGGCGGGGAATCTGAGGCGGGGAATCTGAGGCGGGGAATCAGAGCCGGGGAGTCAGAGGCAGGGAATCAGAGGCGGGGAATCAGACGCGGGTAATCAGAGGTGGGGAATTTGAGGCGGGGAATCGGAGCCAGGGAATCGAAGACGGGGAATCAGAGGCGGGGAATCAGAGGCGGGGAATCAGATGAAGGGAATCTGAGGCAGGGATTCTGAGGCTGGGAATCTGAGGCGGGGAATCTGAGGCGGGGAATCTGAGGCGGGGAATCAGAGGCGGGGAATCAGAGGCGGGGAATCAGAGGCGGGGAATCAGAGGCGGGGAATCAGAGGCGGGGAATCAGAGGCGGGGAATCAGAGGCGGGGAATCAGAGGCGGGGAAAGAGATATGGGGAAACGGAGGCCGGGGAAGTAGCGCGGAAAGGCAGGCGGGGAATCAGAGGCGGGGAATCAGAGGCGGGGAATCAGAGGTGGGGAATCAGAGGCGGGGAATCAGAGGCTTGGAATCAGAGGCGGGGAATCAGAGGTGGGGAATCAGAGGCGGGGAATCAGAGGCAGGGAATCAGAGGCGGGGAATCAGAGGCGGGGAATCAGAGGCGGGGAATCAGAGGCGGGGAATCAGAGGCGGGGAATCAGAGCCGGGGAATCAGAGGCGGGGAATCAGAGGCGGGGAAAGAGATATGGGGAAACGGAGGCCGGGATAGTAGCGCGGAAAGGTTTGGGGGGAATCAGAGGTGGGGAATCAGAGGCGGGGAATCAGAGGCGGGGAATCAGAGGCGGGGAATCTGAGGCGGGGAATCTGAGGCGGGGAATCCGAGCCGGGGAATCAGAGGCGGGGAATCAGGGGCGGGGCATCAGAGGCGGGGAATCAGAGGCGGGGAATCAGAGGCGGGGAATCAGAGGCGGGGAATCTGAGGCGGGGAATCCGAGCCGGGGAATCAGAGGCGGGGAATCAGGGGCGGGGAATCAGGGGCGGGGAATCAGGGGCGGGGAATCAGAGGCGGGGAATCAGAGGCGGGGAATGAGAGGCGGGGAATCAGAGGCGGGGTATCAGAGGCGGGGAATCAGAGGCGGGGAATCAGAGGTGGGGAATCAGAGGCGGAGAATCAGAGGCGGGGAATCTGAGGCGGGGAATCTGAGGCGGCGAATCCGAGGCGGGGAATCCGAGCCGGGGAATCAGAGGCGGGGAATCAGGGGCGGGGAATCAGGGGCGGGGAATCAGAGGCGGGGAATCAGAGGCGGGGTATTGGAGGCGGGGAATCAGAGGCGGGGAATCAGAGGCGGGGAATCAGAGGCGCGGAATCAGAGGCGGGGAATCAGAGGCGGGGAATCAGAGGTGGGGAACCAGAGGTGGGGTATCAGAGGCGGGGAATCAGAGGCGGGGAATCAGAGTCGGGGAATCTGAGGTGGGGAATCAGAGGCGGGGAATCAGAGGCGGGGAATGAGATGCGGGGAATCAGAGGCGGGGAATCAGAGGCGGGGAATCAGAGGCGGGGAATCAGATGCGGGGAATCAGAGGCGGGGAATCAGAGGCGGGGAATCAGAGGCGGAGAATCAGAGGCGGGGTATCTGAGGCGGGGAATCTGAGGCGGGGAATCTGAGGCGGGAAATCAGAGCCGGGGAATCAGAGGCGGGGAATCAGAGGCGGGGAATCAGAGGCAGGGAATCAGAGGTGCGGAATCTGAGGCAGGGAATCGGAGCCGGGAAATCAGAGGCAGGGAATCAGATGAAGGGAATCTGAGGCAGGGATTCTGAGGCAGGGAATCTGAGGTGGGGAATCTGAGGTGGAGAATCTGAGGCGGGGAATCTGAGGCGGGGAATCTGAGGCGGGGAATCATAGGCATGGAATCAGAGGAGGGTTATCAGAGGGGGGAAATCTGATGTGGGAAATGAGATGCAAAGAAAGAGGCAAGGAAATAGAGGAAGGGAAAGAGAGACAGTGTATAAGAGGCCGGGAATCAAAGGCGGGGAATCAGAGACACGGAAAGAGAGGCGTGCAATCAGAGGCACGGAATCAGAGCCGGCGAATCTGAGCCGGGAAATCAGAGGCAGAGCAACAGAGGCGGTAAAACATGGGTGCGGAATCGGAGGCGGGGAATCAGAGGTGGGGAATCAGAGGCGGGGAATAAGAGGCGGGGAATCAGAGGCGGGGAATCCGAGGCGGGGAATTGGAGGCGTGGAATCAGATGCGGGGAATCTGAGGCGGGGAATCTGAGGCGGGGAATCAGAGCCGGGGAGTCAGAGGCGGGGAATCAGAGGCGGGGAATCAGACGCGGGTAATCAGAGGTGGGGAATCTCAGGCGGGGAATCGGAGCCGGGGAATCGAAGACGGGGAATCAGAGGCGGGGAATCAGAGGCGGGGAATCAGAGGCGGGGAATCAGAGGCAGGGAATCAGATGCAGGGAATCTGTGGCAGGGAATCTGAGGCGGGGAATCTGAGGTGGGGAATCAGAGGCGGGGAATCAGAGGCGGGGAATCAGAGGCGGGGAATCAGAGGCGGGGAATCAGAGGCGGGGAATCAGAGGCGGGGAATCAGAGGTGGGGAATCAGAGCCGGAGAATCAGAGGCGGGGAATCAGAGGCGGGGTATCTGAGCCGGGGAATCTGAGGCGGGGAATCAGAGGCGGGGAATCAGAGGCGGGGAATCAGATGAAGGGAATCTGAGGCAGGGATTCTGAGGCTGGGAATCTGAGGCCGGGAATCTGAGGCGGGGAATCTGAGGCGGGGAATCAGAGGCGGGGAATCAGAGGCGGGGAATCAGAGGCGGGGAATCAGAGGCGGGGAATCAGAGGCGGGGAATCAGAGGCGGGGAATCAGAGGCGGGGAATCAGAGGCGGGGAAAGAGATATGGGGAAACGGAGGCCGGGGAAGTAGCGCGGAAAGGCAGGCGGGGAATCAGAGGCGGGGAATCAGGGGCGGGGAATCAGGGGCGGGGAATCAGGGGCGGGGAATCAGAGGCGGGGAATCAGAGGCGGGGAATGAGAGGCGGGGAATCAGAGGCGGGGTATCAGAGGCGGGGAATCAGAGGCGGGGAATCAGAGGTGGGGAATCAGAGGCGGAGAATCAGAGGCGGGGAATCTGAGGCGGGGAATCTGAGGCGGCGAATCCGAGGCGGGGAATCCGAGCCGGGGAATCAGAGGCGGGGAATCAGGGGCGGGGAATCAGGGGCGGGGAATCAGAGGCGGGGAATCAGAGGCGGGGTATCGGAGGCGGGGAATCAGAGGCGGGGAATCAGAGGCGGGGAATCAGAGGCGCGGAATCAGAGGCGGGGAATCAGAGGCGGGGAATCAGAGGTGGGGAACCAGAGGTGGGGTATCAGAGGCGGGGAATCAGAGGCGGGGAATCAGAGTCGGGGAATCTGAGGTGGGGAATCAGAGGCGGGGAATCAGAGGCGGGGAATGAGATGCGGGGAATCAGAGGCGGGGAATCAGAGGCGGGGAATCAGAGGCGGGGAATCAGATGCGGGGAATCAGAGGCGGGGAATCAGAGGCGGGGAATCAGAGGCGGAGAATCAGAGGCGGGGTATCTGAGGCGGGGAATCTGAGGCGGGGAATCTGAGGCGGGAAATCAGAGCCGGGGAATCAGAGGCGGGGAATCAGAGGCGGGGAATCAGAGGCAGGGAATCAGAGGTGCGGAATCTGAGGCAGGGAATCGGAGCCGGGAAATCAGAGGCAGGGAATCAGATGAAGGGAATCTGAGGCAGGGATTCTGAGGCAGGGAATCTGAGGTGGGGAATCTGAGGTGGAGAATCTGAGGCGGGGAATCTGAGGCGGGGAATCTGAGGCGGGGAATCATAGGCATGGAATCAGAGGAGGGTTATCAGAGGGGGGAAATCTGATGTGGGAAATGAGATGCAAAGAAAGAGGCAAGGAAATAGAGGAAGGGAAAGAGAGACAGTGTATAAGAGGCCGGGAATCAAAGGCGGGGAATCAGAGACACGGAAAGAGAGGCGTGCAATCAGAGGCACGGAATCAGAGCCGGCGAATCTGAGCCGGGAAATCAGAGGCAGAGCAACAGAGGCGGTAAAACATGGGTGCGGAATCGGAGGCGGGGAATCAGAGGTGGGGAATCAGAGGCGGGGAATAAGAGGCGGGGAATCAGAGGCGGGGAATCCGAGGCGGGGAATTGGAGGCGTGGAATCAGATGCGGGGAATCTGAGGCGGGGAATCTGAGGCGGGGAATCAGAGCCGGGGAGTCAGAGGCGGGGAATCAGAGGCGGGGAATCAGACGCGGGTAATCAGAGGTGGGGAATCTGAGGCGGGGAATCGGAGCCGGGGAATCGAAGACGGGGAATCAGAGGCGGGGAATCAGAGGCGGGGAATCAGAGGCGGGGAATCAGAGGCAGGGAATCAGATGCAGGGAATCTGTGGCAGGGAATCTGAGGCGGGGAATCTGAGGTGGGGAATCAGAGGCGGGGAATCAGAGGCGGGGAATCAGAGGCGGGGAATCAGAGGCGGGGAATCAGAGGCGGGGAATCAGAGGCGGGGAATCAGAGGTGGGGAATCAGAGCCGGAGAATCAGAGGCGGGGAATCAGAGGCGGGGAATCAGAGGCGGGGAATCAGAGGCGGGGAATCAGAGGCGGGGAATCAGAGGCGGGGAATCAGAGGCGGGGAATCAGAGGCGGGGAATCAGAGGCGGGGAATCAGAGGCGGGGAATCAGAGGCGGGGAGTCAGAGGCGGGGAATCAGAGGCGGGGAATCAGAAGCAGGGAATCTGAGACGGGGAATCAGAGGCGGGGAATCATAGGCGGGGAATCAGAGGCGGGGAATCAGAGGCGGGGAATCAGAAGCGGGGAATCAGAGGCGGGGAATCAGAGCAGGGGAATCAGAGGCGGGGAATCAAAGGCGGGGAATCAGAGGCGGGGAATCAGAGGCGGGGAATCAGAGGCGGGGAATCAGAGGCGGGGAATCAGAGGCGGGGAATCAGAGCCGGGGAATCAGAGGCGGGGAATCAGAGGCGGGGAAAGAGATATGGGGAAACGGAGGCCGGGATAGTAGCGCGGAAAGGTTTGGGGGGAATCAGAGGTGGGGAATCAGAGGCGGGGAATCAGAGGCGGGGAATCAGAGGCGGGGAATCTGAGGCGGGGAACCTGAGGCGGGGAATCCGAGCCGGGGAATCAGAGGCGGGGAATCAGGGGCGGGGAATCAGAGGCGGGGAATCAGAGGCGGGGAATCAGAGGCGGGGAATCCGAAGCGGGGAATCCGAGCCGGGGAATCAGAGGCGGGGAATCAGAGGCGGGGAATCAGGGGCGGGGAATCAGGGGCGGGGAATCAGAGGCGGGGCATCAGAGGCGGGGTATCGGAGGCGGGGAATCAGAGGCGGGGAATCAGAGGCGGGGAATCAGAGGCGGAGAATCAGAGGCGGGGAATCTGAGGCGGGGAATCTGAGGCGGCGAATCTGAGGTGGGGAATCCGAGCCGGGGAATCTGAGGCGGGGAATCATAGGCATGGAATCAGAGGAGGGTTATCAGAGGCGGAGAATCAGAGGCGGGGAATCTGAGGCGGGGAATCTGAGGCGGCGAATCCGAGGCGGGGAATCCGAGCCGGGGAATCAGAGGCAGGATATCAGGAGCGGGGAATCAGAGGCAGGGAATCAGAGGCAGGGAATCAGATGAAGGGAATCTGAGGCAGGGATTCTGAGGCTGGGAATCTGAGGCGGGGAATCAGAGGCGTGGAATCAGAGGCGGGGAATCAGAGGCAGGGAATCAGAGGCGGGGAATCAGAGGCGGGGAATCAGAGGCGGGGAATCAGAGGCGGGGAATCAGAGGCGGAGAATCAGAGGCGGGGTATCTGAGCCGGGGAACTGAGGCGGGGAATCTGAGGCGGGCAATCAGAGCCGGGGAATCAGAGGCGGGGAATCAGAAACGGGGAATCAGAGGCGGGGAATCAGAGGTGGGGAATCTGAGGCAGGGAATCGGAGCCGGGGAATCAGAGGCAGGGAATCAGATGAAGGGAATCTGAGGCAGATATTCTGAGGCAGGGAATCTGAGGTGGGGAATCTGAGGTGGGGAATCTGAGGCGGGGAATCTGAGGCGGGGAATCTGAGGCGGGGAATCATAGGCATGGAATCAGAGGAGGGTTATCAGAGGGGGGAAATCTGATGTGGGAAATGAGATGCAAAGAAAGAGGCAAGGAAATAGAGGAAGGGAAAGAGAGACAGTGTATAAGAGGCCGGGAATCAAAGGCGGGGAATCAGAGACATGGAAAGAGAGGCGTGCAATCAGAGGCACGGAATCAGAGCCGGCGAATCTGAGCCGGGAAATCAGAGGCAGAGCAACAGAGGCGGTAAAACATGGGTGCGGAATCGGAGGCGGGGAATCAGAGGTGGGGAATCAGAGGCGGGGAATAAGAGGCGGGGAATCAGAGGCGGGGAATCAGAGGCGGGGAATCAGAGGCGTGGAATCAGAGGCGGGGAATCTGAGGCGGGGAATCTGAGGCGGGGAATCAGAGCCGGGGAGTCAGAGGCAGGGAATCAGAGGCGGGGAATCAGACGCGGGTAATCAGAGGTGGGGAATTTGAGGCGGGGAATCGGAGCCAGGGAATCGAAGACGGGGAATCAGAGGCGGGGAATCAGAGGCGGGGAATCAGATGAAGGGAATCTGAGGCAGGGATTCTGAGGCTGGGAATCTGAGGCGGGGAATCTGAGGCGGGGAATCTGAGGCGGGGAATCAGAGGCGGGGAATCAGAGGCGGGGAATCAGAGGCGGGGAATCAGAGGCGGGGAATCAGAGGCGGGGAATCAGAGGCGGGGAATCAGAGGCGGGGAATCAGAGGCGGGGAAAGAGATATGGGGAAACGGAGGCCGGGGAAGTAGCGCGGAAAGGCAGGCGGGGAATCAGAGGCGGGGAATCAGAGGCGGGGAATCAGAGGTGGGGAATCAGAGGCGGGGAATCAGAGGCTTGGAATCAGAGGCGGGGAATCAGAGGTGGGGAATCAGAGGCGGGGAATCAGAGGCAGGGAATCAGAGGCGGGGAATCAGAGGCGGGGAATCAGAGGCGGGGAATCAGAGGCGGGGAATCAGAGGCGGGGAATCAGAGCCGGGGAATCAGAGGCGGGGATTCAGAGGCGGGGAAAGAGATATGCGGAAACGGAGGCCGGGATAGTAGCGCGGAAAGGTTTGGGGGGAATCAGAGGTGGGGAATCAGAGGCGGGGAATCAGAGGCGGGGAATCAGAGGCGGGGAATCTGAGGCGGGGAATCTGAGGCGGGGAATCCGAGCCGGGGAATCAGAGGCGGGGAATCAGGGGCGGGGCATCAGAGGCGGGGAATCAGAGGCGGGGAATCAGAGGCGGGGAATCAGAGGCGGGGAATCTGAGGCGGGGAATCCGAGCCGGGGAATCAGAGGCGGGGAATCAGGGGCGGGGAATCAGGGGCGGGGAATCAGGGGCGGGGAATCAGAGGCGGGGAATCAGAGGCGGGGAATGAGAGGCGGGGAATCAGAGGCGGGGTATCAGAGGCGGGGAATCAGAGGCGGGGAATCTGAGGCGGGGAATCTGAGGCGGCGAATCCGAGGCGGGGAATCCGAGCCGGGGAATCAGAGGCGGGGAATCAGGGGCGGGGAATCAGGGGCGGGGAATCAGAGGCGGGGAATCAGAGGCGGGGTATTGGAGGCGGGGAATCAGAGGCGGGGAATCAGAGGCGGGGAATCAGAGGCGCGGAATCAGAGGCGGGGAATCAGAGGCGGGGAATCAGAGGTGGGGAACCAGAGGTGGGGTATCAGAGGCGGGGAATCAGAGGCGGGGAATCAGAGTCGGGGAATCTGAGGTGGGGAATCAGAGGCGGGGAATCAGAGGCGGGGAATGAGATGCGGGGAATCAGAGGCGGGGAATCAGAGGCGGGGAATCAGAGGCGGGGAATCCGAAGCGGGGAATCCGAGCCGGGGAATCAGAGGCGGGGAATCAGAGGCGGGGAATCAGGGGCGGGGAATCAGGGGCGGGGAATCAGAGGCGGGGCATCAGAGGCGGGGTATCGGAGGCGGGGAATCAGACGCGGGTAATCAGAGGTGGGGAATCAGAGGCGGAGAATCAGAGGCGGGGAATCTGAGGCGGGGAATCTGAGGCGGCGAATCTGAGGTGGGGAATCCGAGCCGGGGAATCTGAGGCGGGGAATCATAGGCATGGAATCAGAGGAGGGTTATCAGAGGCGGAGAATCAGAGGCGGGGAATCTGAGGCGGGGAATCTGAGGCGGCGAATCCGAGGCGGGGAATCCGAGCCGGGGAATCAGAGGCAGGATATCAGGAGCGGGGAATCAGAGGCAGGGAATCAGAGGCAGGGAATCAGATGAAGGGAATCTGAGGCAGGGATTCTGAGGCTGGGAATCTGAGGCGGGGAATCAGAGGCGTGGAATCAGAGGCGGGGAATCAGAGGCAGGGAATCAGAGGCGGGGAATCAGAGGCGGGGAATCAGAGGCGGGGAATCAGAGGCGGGGAATCAGAGGCGGGGAATCAGAGGTGGGGAATCTGAGGCAGGGAATCGGAGCCGGGGAATCAGAGGCAGGGAATCAGATGAAGGGAATCTGAGGCAGATATTCTGAGGCAGGGAATCTGAGGTGGGGAATCTGAGGTGGGGAATCTGAGGCGGGGAATCTGAGGCGGGGAATCTGAGGCGGGGAATCATAGGCATGGAATCAGAGGAGGGTTATCAGAGGGGGGAAATCTGATGTGGGAAATGAGATGCAAAGAAAGAGGCAAGGAAATAGAGGAAGGGAAAGAGAGACAGTGTATAAGAGGCCGGGAATCAAAGGCGGGGAATCAGAGACATGGAAAGAGAGGCGTGCAATCAGAGGCACGGAATCAGAGCCGGCGAATCTGAGCCGGGAAATCAGAGGCAGAGCAACAGAGGCGGTAAAACATGGGTGCGGAATCGGAGGCGGGGAATCAGAGGTGGGGAATCAGAGGCGGGGAATAAGAGGCGGGGAATCAGAGGCGGGGAATCAGAGGCGGGGAATCAGACGCGGGTAATCAGAGGTGGGGAATTTGAGGCGG